>NC_133326.1:382884682-383512182 GCF_042186555.1 Aquarana catesbeiana | reverse complement strand
CTCTAAAAGTCATTTTCTGCATTACAGAGTATTTTCAGTCTGTACAATTAAAGCCAACTGCGCCCCCCCCCCATTTTTAAGAAAGAATCAATGTCATTTCAAAACAAGGATATACTTAAAACAATACAAATTCAATTAGGTTTAATGCGATAGAAACAGAGTTCACTCAACCTTTTAATTATATGTACAGTCAGGTCCATAAATATTGGGACATTGACACAATTCTAATCTATTTGGCTCTATACACCACCACATTGGATTCCACCACTGGTCCACAGTGGGAGGATTCCCCCTTCCACCTGGAATGTGTAGATGGGGGAATTGGAACATTCTTTTTTTTTCATTCAACCTAATAGTTGAATGAAAAAAGTGATCAATGTATGGGTAGCCCAAGAGCTAACACTAAGATAGTTTAACCTCTTGACATCCACGCTATAGCTGAATGACGGCCACAGCGTGGACCTGAATTTCCGGGAGTGCACGTGCCCTGTGCGCGCTGTGATCACCGAGTCACTGAGTCCCGATCCCCTTACAATGTGATCAGCTGTCAGCCAATGACAGCTGATCACATGATCAAAACAAAAGCTCTGTGATCGTTTTTTTTTTCTCCTCACGCTGACAGCGCGAGGAGAAAAAAAAGCTGATCACCGTCTCATCTGCAAGGGACATCGGTCCTGAAGAGGAAGAGGCAATTATGCCTCATCTGTGCCACCTGCCATTGCCACCTACCAATGCCCATGAGTGCCACCTATCAATGCCCACAAGTGCCACCTATCAATGCCACCTAGCAGTGCTGCCTATCAGTGTAACTGATCAGTGCCCATTATTGCCACCCATCAGTGCCGCCTCATCAGCATACATCAATGAAGGAGAAAAATTACCTGTTTTAAAATTTTATAACAAAATATAATAACATTTTTTTTTTTTTTTAATTCGGTCTTTTTACATTTTTTTTAACAATAAATAAAAACCACAGAGGTGATCAAATACCACCAAAAGCTCTATTTGTGGGGAAAAAATGATAAAAATTTCATTTGTGTACAGTGTTGTATGACCGCGTAATTGTCATTCAAAGTGCGCCAGCGCTGAAAGCTGAGAATTGGTCTGGATAGGAGGGGGGTTTAAGTGCCCAGTAAGCAAGTGGTTAAATCTCAGCTGTTTCAGTGAGAACTGGCTGAGATTAGAACCATTAATGGGCAGGCTGAATGTACCACATTGATTGATCAAATTGGGTACAACCAGCCTACCGGATTCTCTTATGATTATCACTAGTGGTTGCTATATCTGCTAGTGATAATCACTGTTTGTGGGGACAATACAATTGCTCAGCAGAAGGGATTCCCCTGTCAGCACTGACTGAGCTGACAGGGGAATCGTGTCAATTTCTTTCCTGAAATCTGTGGTTACTGGAAAGAAATTTGTACCATCTAATGTCTAACTGAAAGTGAAAGTGAAAGTTAGTGAATATCTTGAAAGAACATGAGGGGGGAGGACAGATGGGGGATGGAGATAAGGACAGTTCAGTGATCACTGTGTACTGCAGTGTGCACATGACTCACCCAGGTCCAGGCTGGAAGATCAGGCATCTTTGGCACACAGGATTCTGCAGCTTTTCATATCTCCCGCCCACACATCCCTTCTCTTCAGATACCTGATCTGCACGTCGGGGATAGTGTGGGCGGGGCGGGAAGTCACTGGAGGAGCAGAGGTGGGAGGAGCTGTATTCCTCCCTGATCTCCTGTCAGTGAGGGGGGAGGTGATGGTTCGCTGGGCTGTGTAAGTGTCACAGACACTACAGAGCTGCAGCCAAAGTCTCAGTATTTACAGACTGATTCTCCTGTCCTACGGACGGGAGAAATCAGTCTGTTTCTTCACAGTTACCAAGATAATGGGAGGCTTGTCCACCCCTCCCCTGCTAGTTCAATCCCTCCTGAAGTCGCTCTCCTCCCTGCCAATGAGGGGGAGGGAGCAGATCGGTCGGAGCGGCTCTCATATTATGCTCAGTCAGCGAGCGGAGGGAGGGGGAGAAATTCGCCCCCTCTCACACTCCGCCCAGGGCACCCGTCCCTCTCACCCACCCCTTGTACCGGCCCTGGGTGTAAGATCTGTGTGTGGAATGCTGAGCTGAGACAGGAGGCTGCATGATATGTGTAGTGAAGATTTATGGAGAAGGGGAACAAATGAACAAAGCAGAGGAGGAGGAGGATTGTGCTGACTTACTGTGTGATCACGCAGGAAAGGTAGAGAGGGGTGTAGACAGGGTGGAGCGGAGATGAGCCGGACTATAGTATGAATAACAGGGAAGAAGGTGAAGTGACCCGGGAAGGAGAGCAAGTTGAGGGCGGGAGTGTGGCTTGCTGGAGGAGAGAGTGATTATTAGCAGCAGTAATTAGCAGAGATAAGGCAGAGTTGGATGAGTGGAGGAGTCTGGTAATCAGTAGATATGCGGTGAATACACAGTTACTCCTGTCAGTGAGGCAGGAGCAGCTACCGAAGCTCCCAGTGCGCCCCCCCTGCCCTCAGATTAAGACACCGCCCAGGGCAGTCGCCCCTCCCGCCCCCCCCCCTTGGGTATGGAGTTCACCAGAGCTTCATAGGTTGCCACTGGAGTCCTCTTCCACTCCTCCGTGACAACATCACAGGGCTGGTGGATGTTAGAGACCATGTGCTCCTCCACCTTCCGTTTGAGGATGCCCCACAGATGCTCAATAGGGTTTAGGTCTGGAGACATCCTTGGCCAGTCCATCACCTTGACCCTCAGCTTCTTTAGCAAGGCAGTGGTCATCCTGAAGGTGTGTTTGGGGTCATTATCATGTTGTAATACTGTCCTTCGGCCCACTCTCCGAAGGTAGGAGATCATGCTCTGTTTCAGTATGTCACAGTACATGTTGGCATTCATGGTTCCCATAATGAACTGTAGCTCCCCAGTGCAGGCAGCACTTATGCACCAGACCATGACACTCCCACCACCATGCTTGACTGTAGGCAAGACACACTTGTCTTTTTACTCCTCACTAGGGATGAGCTGAACACCCCCGGTTTGGTTCGCACCAGAACCTGCAAACGGACCGAAAATTCGCACGAATGATAGAACCCCATTGACGTCTATGGGACTCGAACGTTCAAAATCAAAAGTGCTAATTTTAAAGGCTAATTTGCATGGTATTGTCCTAAAAAGTGTTTGGGGACCCGGGTCCTGCCCCAGGGGACATATATCAATGCAAAAAAAGGTTTTAAAAACGTCCGTTTTTTCGGGAGCAGTGATTTTATTGATGCTTAAAGTAAAAAAAAAAAAAAGTGAAATATTCCTTTAAATATCATACCTGGGGGGTGCCTATAGTATGCCTGTAAAGTGCCGCGTGTTTCCCGTGCTTAGAACAGTCCCTGTACAAAATGACATTTTTAACTACTTCCATACAGGGCATTTTCACCCCCTTCCTGCCCAAGCCAATTTTCAGCTTTCAGCGCTGTCGCACTTTGAATAACAATTGCACGGTCATACTACACTGTACCCAAATAAAATTTTTATAATTTTTTCCCCACTAATAGAGCTTTCTTTTGGTGGTATTTGATCACCTCTGCGTTTTTTATTTCTTGTGCTATAAACAAAACAATAGTGACAAGTTTGAAAAAAACACAATATTTTTTACTTTTTGCTATAATAAGTATCCAAATTTTTCTTTTTAAACAAATTTTTTCCTCAGTTTAGGCCGATACGTATTCTTCTACATATTTTTGGTAAAAAATATCGCAATAAGCATATATTTATTGGTTTGCGCAAAAGTTATCGCGTCTACAAAATAAGGGGATAGATTTATAGCATTTTTATTATTATTTTTTTTTTTTACTAGTAATGGCAGCGATCTGCGATTTTTATCATGACTGCGATATTGCGGCGGACACATTGGACAATTTTGACACATTTTTGGGACCATTCACATTTATACAGCGATCTGTGCTATAAAAAATGCATTGATTACTGTATAAATGTGACTGGTAATGAAGGGGTTAACCAGGAGGGGGCGCTGTAGGGGTTAATGTGTTGCTAGGGAGTGATTCTAACTGTGGGGGGAGGGGATTCACAAGGGGAGGAGACCGATGGGGTGTTCCTCTGTACAAGGAACACACCATCGGTCTCCTCCCATCTGACAGGACATGGATCTGTGTGTTTACACACACAGATCCACGGTCCTGCTCGGTTACCGGGCAATCGCGGGTGCCCGGCGGACATCGTGGCCGCCGGGCACGCGCACCGGGACCCGAGCGCGCACTCCCTGGGCTGCCTGGAAGGCTGCGCCGTCATATGACAGCGGCCCAGAACAACAGCTGCACCGTCCCGCCATCATATGACAGCGGGCGGGCAGCAAGTGGTTAAAGGAATAAAAGTCATTAAAAACGGCTTGCGGCTTTAATGTAATGTCGGTTCCTGGCAATATGGATGAAAATCCATGAGACAAATGGCATGGGTACCCCCCAGTCCATTACCAGGCCCTTTGGGTCTTGTATGGATATTAAGGGGAACCCCGCACCCAAATTAAAAAAAGGAAAGGCGTGGGGCCACCAGGCCCTATATACTCTGAACAGCAGTATACAGGCGGTGCAAACAAGACAGGGACTGTAGGTTTTTTGTTACGTAGAATCTGTTTGTAATTTTGAATTGGTACATTTTTAACGTGTTTAGCTCCAGCCAAAAAATCTATTTTAAGCTTTTTGGAAAACATAGGGAAGGGTTATCACCCCTGTGACATTTGTTTTGCTGTCTGTGCACCTCTTCAGAAGATTTCACCTCACTTTTTGTCCCAATGACAAATGTTTTTTGAAAAATTGGGGTTTTTAGAGAAACAAGGATTGGTGATAAAGCATCAGTGGAAAGGAGAAACGTTTTCCCCATATTAACTCTTACAGGAGAGAATTTCACTTCCTAGGGGTAGATTTCATCTCACTTCCTGTTGTCTCCTTCCGTTTGCAAGTAGGAGTCGTTTGTAAGTTGGATGTTTGAAAGTAGGGGCCTGCCCTATATACTCTGCAGAAATTGGGGCCCTAGGTGTTGGTGTTGCCACAACACTGTAAGCCCTCACAGGGCCCTGCTGTGAAATATTAGAGTCAAATATATTTTTATTAAATTTACAAAGTAATACAATTCCAATCAACATTTGGCAAAACGTTCCATACAGCAAAGAACATGGTAAAGGTCAGATTGCCATGGTAACAAACTATACAGATAGGTCGGTATAGCACAGAGAAGTGGATAAGTGTTAGTTCGGCTTAATTTCAATATAGTAAATTATAAAGTAACCATGTTACGAAACAACTAAAAATCGTTAGTTTTAATATCTGTTACATGAATCATAAGAGGAAGGGGAGGAAGGGGATGGAGGGGGAGAGAGAAAGAGAAAGAAGAGGAGAGAGGGAGGGGAATAGATAAGGATGGGGGGGTCAAGACAAGTGAGCAGGCCCTGGGGCATCACACTGGGGGCTCCGAGTAGAGTTTGTTGAGTTAGATGGCGTTAGCAAGGTTTTTAGGGCGTCTGAGGTGGAATAATCAATCCAGATTAGCCATAAGGTTTTGAATTTATCGAAGGTATCATTGTCTAGGGCTATCATCTCCTCCATTCGCATGATATCGTTAACAATAGAGACCCAAGAGGACAACGGTGGCGTAGTAGAGGTTTTCCAGTAGAGGGGTATGAGTTGCCTGGTTGCTGATATAAAAAAGCGGAGCAGGGTCCGTTTCTGAGAGGGTATGGAGCCCGGTAACATGAACAACAGCGCTACTTCGGGCGTGGGTGCCGTAGGCCTGTCGTAGAGACTACTGTATAGGGCAAAGACCTGGGACCATAAGGGCTGGATAGCATTGCAGTCCCACCATATATGGAGATAACTTCCATCTAATTCTCCACGTCTCCAACAAGCCGTAGTGGTGGATGGAAAAATTTTGTGAAGTGATTGGGGGTCCCTGTACCATCTTGCCAGGAGTTTAAAATTCTTCTCTTGTGTGTAGCAAGAGATGGAGGATTTGTGCGTGAAGTGAAATTACTTTTGCCAGTCATCCAGTGAGAGATCCCTGCCCAGGTCCGTGGCCCACCTCCTCGTGTAAGGTGGAAGCTGGTCGTGGGTCAGTGAGTGTAATAATTTGTAAGTAATGGACAGTAGATGTTTAGGTGTTTCCGAGAGAGAGCACAGCAGCTCGTAGTCAGTCAGAGGTCTATGGGTGTGGGTGGAGGAAAACAGGTCAGAGCAAAAAGAGGAAATACGTAGGGCTGTAAGCCAATTGCCACTGTCTTCTGGTAGCGCAGGCGTGCCCTCAGTCGGATGTATGAATGAGTTAACTGTAGGCCAGGCGTCACGTGAGTATGGACCCACTGAATTGGTGCTCATGCCCTGGGGGAGGTTTGGGTTATCAAAAAGCGAAGTAAGTGGTGAGGGGTCAGTGGATAATAATGTTAATAGTCCCTTTTTGTACCACAGGTATAGTGCTGCAGTTGTTAATAGAGAGGAGTTAGCTAGGGTGGACAGTTTTTGACCATATCCCCAGAGCAGAGCCCGAAGGTCAGAAATGGAGAGATCTTGTTCTATGGCAGTGGATGCCTTGGGGAATGGGCGAGGGAACCACTCGAGGATCCTAGAGATGACAGCAGCCCTGTGGTAGTCTGGAAGGCCAACCCCGCCCCGTGTTTTAGGATATGTTAACAAGGTATGGCGAATACAGGACGTTGCTTGTTGCCAGACAAAACGTATAGACATAGATCGCAGAGAGGTAAAAAATCGTTTAGGGGGGGCGTGGCTTGGCGCGCGATGGAGATAGCAGCCTAAACGAGGAGCTCTGCCAGACCAGCGGCCTTAACCAGTCTTTCTGCCGCACAGCAAGCGACGATGAGCAAGCAGAATCGCTGCTCACAGCACACCAGTTCCCGCCGCTCTACCGCTGCATCAGCCGGGAGGAACATCTCAGAGATTTTTAGGAATCAAGCCGTAATACAGAGAGTGACTGCAGGAGGAAAGATGGCGCTGGTGCAGCGTGAGGAGGATCTCAGCGAAGACTCCCTGTCTGCCACAGAGGACAACGGTAGGAGAGGGGCACATCCTGATCACCCACTAACTTATGCAGATATGTCAGGCTTTGCTGCTGACATCAAAGCCTCGTTCTCTGCAGCTATCACAGATCTCAAAACTAATCTGTTAGTTCTCACAGAAAAGATGGCCACCGCTGAGACAGCAGGAAAGCACAGAGACAAAGCCATAAACAGGCTGGACAGGGTGGTTTCCTCTCATGCACTCCACTTTATCGAGATGAACAGGCACCTGGAAGATCTCGATAATAGGGGGAGAAGGAATAACATTAGAGTTCGAGGTATACCAGAATCAGTAGATGCAGACCAAATAACTCAGGTACTGCAGAGGGTTTTTAATAGCCTCCTGGAGAGACCAGAAGACACGGACATTGAATTTGTCAGAGCGCATAGGGCTCTAAGAGCCAGAGGCCCAGATACACTTCCCCCTCGTGACATCATTTGCTGTCTGCAAAACTTCTCCCTTAAAGAGGAGATTATGTACAAGGCACGCAGAAATGAGCAGATTGTGGTCAACGGCGCTCACATAACTTTATTTCAAGATCTTTCACAAATAACGCTGAAAAATCGCAGGGCCCTGCGACCCTTGTTAGAGGTGCTACGGGCTAAAGATCTCCGGTACACGTGGCGCTTCCCCTTTGCCCTCTCAGTGTCGCACAACGGCAAACAACACTTTCTCCGTACTCCAAGTGACCTCCAGGAGTTTTGCAGCGCCCTGCAGCTAGGCGAAATCGACCTACCGGAGTGGTATCAGGAATTTTTACTCCCATCCGGAGAAAGAAGCCCACCACACTCCCCTATGGTGACCCCAGAGAAGCATCACGCAAAGAAACAGAAGCAGAGTCGGCAGGACGGATCAATCGCTGGCACTCCAAGGGGCAAAGCACATTCCTCCAAGATGTTAATGGATGCATGATCGCAAGAATCCTATCACCTACCGATGTTCTGTTTAGCCCAGGTTTCAGCTCACACCTTAACACATGTGCTAACTGAGCAGATACTCTGTTAATTCGAAAGCTAAGTTGTCACGCAGGGATTCCCCATTCCGGATCATTCGACACCTGGAGGAAAAGACCTACTACTATTAGTGTCGTCCTTGTTTATGGCCCCTCTCCCCCCCCCCCCTTTTTTTTTTTTTTTTTTTATTCATGGGAGGGATAATGTGGGCTGTTTGGCATAGACCTGGGATCCTCCTAACCACTCACCAGGGGGTACCACAAGATCCCTATGGTGAATCACACTAACCATTGCTCCACTCACTGTGAACTTGTCAGTTTAACGGGAACTTAAGAGACAAAGCTTTGGCCCGGGGCACTGCCATGCACCCCACTCAGAGGACACGACACATCTTGCTGATTGGCTACAAGAAGCTCAGATGGACTATGATGCCTATTCGGCCTACCTGGGGACTTAACAAGATTCTCTAACCTCCTATCTATTTTAAATGTCAATACAAGCCGGATGGGGACTCTTAGCTCAATGCAGAGTTCTTGCTTATACTTCCCTCTGCATGTTTTTGTGTTTGTTTATTCTGTTGTTTTCCTTTTTTTTTTGGTTCCTGCACAAAGTCACTCACGTACGGGAAGGGGAAGGGGAAGGGTAGGGAGGCGACTATGCCTTTCACATCTAGACCCCACCACCCCATATATTTCTATAAGTTATTATTATAGTTATTGCTTGTTCCGCTCCGTTTCCTTGGTTGGAGCCCCGCTCTAACAGTCTAAGCGGCAGAAAAGACCATCAGGCACTACCCACTTGCTAAAATGGGCCGAGGTCTGGCTGTCCAAAGTCCCTGATAGTCCATTTCAAAATTTTTTTCCCTTTTTTTTTCTTCTACTTTTGTTAAGTTGGGACTGATATCTAGCCGCGTGCTTCTCGCGTACCCACAGAGTGTGCCAGAGGGGTAGTAGACCCACTCTCACACACTAAATATTGACCCACTCAGACGTTGTTGTTGACTGGGAGGGTTGTAAATCTCACTCTCCGTACTCTTACTTCTAATTTCTCACTATACTCATATCTTTCTGTCTATCTCTTCCCATTTATCTTAGTCACTGATTGGGGTGGTATAACTACGTTTAAGTATTTAAATTCTAACAAGTACCTTTTTTTTTTTTTTTTTTTTTTTTATTAGTTGTGATCACAGGTACTGTCTGCAGTCTCTCTCAGGCCCTGAATAATGGCTTACTCTGCGCTAGGTCGAACCCCTACGGTGGTATCTCACAATGTCAAAGGCCTAAACATTCCGGAGAAACGCACTACTCTCTTGCGGGAATTAAAAAAAAGGTAAGCCTAAAATTGTTTTCCTGCAAGAGACCCACTTTAAGACAAACCAGGTTCCCAGGCTCACCGACTCCTACTTCACAGAGGCACACCACGCCACAAACGACAGCTCCAAATCTAAAGGAGTGTCAATACTGCTCAGTAGGGAGGCTTCATTCGAGATCACAGACAAATTGGTCGATCCAGAAAGGAGATAATTGTTTGTCAAAGGGAAATGTTCTGGGGTGCCCACCACATTAGCAAATGTTTATTTCCCTAACACCTCCCACTTGTCCTTTTGCAAAAAGCTGGTGAGGGAGTTAGAGGGTTTCAGCTCAGGTCGCTTAATCTTAGGGGGAGATTTTAACATTCCCTTAAACCCGTTAGTAGATACGTCAACAGGGAAAACCTTCATTACATATAAAATATTAAAAAAAATTAAAATTCTCCTACACTCTTTAGATTTAGTTGACACCTGGCGCTTCCTACACCCTGAGGACAAAGATTTCTCCTTCTATTCAATCCCACATGATCGCCACTCCAGGATTGATTACCTCTTCATCACACAGAGGGATCTCCATATAGTCAGAGAGGCAAACATAGGGATACAGACAATTTCTGATCATGCCCCAGTTTCCATTGGCCTAAACCTGAACGATACACCGACCAAATCGGGAACTTGGAGACTAAATTCCTCTCTTATTACAGATCCAGCTCTGCTGTCCACACTGACCGCAGCTTTGAAAGAGTTCTTCAGGCATAATGTGACCCCGGGTATAGACCCACTGATGGTTTGGGAGGCCCACAAGTGCTCCATCAGGGGAGAGCTAATTAGGATGGGTGCACAAAAGAAGAAAGACAAAGAAAAGGAAATTCTTCAATTAACACAAAAAATCCGTCATCTAGAAACCTTACACAAGCATTCCTTGACATCCAAATCGGCGACTACTCTTCTCGAGTTAAGATTGACCCTTAAACAGCTTCTAGAATCCAAAACGAAGCGCTTCCTTTTCTTTAAGAAAAAAATATACTACGAGCAAGGTGACAAACCCGGCTATCTGCTTGCCAGGGCTTTGAGGGGACCCATTCCTAAATATAACATCTCAGGCATTCAAAATAAGGATGGCAGGGTGGATAGAACAACGGACAAAATAGCACAACACTTCCAAGAATTCTATACCAATTTATACAATCTCCCAACCCAAAACAGACCGCATGACTTGCAAGGAGAAAGGCTCCGGGTGATGCGGGATTTCTTGAGGGGTTCAGGCCTCCCTTCGCTTACAGCGGAGGACGCCGCATCACTCGAGAGCCCCGTGGACCTGCCGGAACTCAAACTCGCTATTAAGGACTTAAAACACGGCAAGAGCCCGGGTCCTGATGGATTCACGGCTATTTACTATAAGACATTAGTTGACATACTGTCTCCACACCTCCAAGACGCATTAAATTCCCTATCAAAGCCAAGAACAGTCCCCCCAGAGTTTCTATCGGCCTTTATCACCGTGTTACCCAAGCCGGATAAGGATCCGCTTCACTGTTCCAGCTATAGGCCTATATCGTTATTGAACTTAGATGTGAAGATATTGGCCAAAATCATCTCCAATAGACTGAAACCTCTACTACACAACGTGATAGGACCGGAACAGGCGGGCTTTATGCCTGGAAGAGAGGCAAGGGATAATGTCACCAAAGCCCTAAACCTGATTCAGGCTGCCCATGGGCGAAAGATCGAGGGTCTTCTCCTGTCTACGGACGCGGAGAGGGCCTTCGATCGAGTAGCCTGGGACTACATGTTTGAAACTTGCAAGCACATAGGCCTGGGACCAGGAATGATGGCCTGGATAACCTCCCTCTACCAAAACCCTTCAGCCAGACTCAAAATAAACGGTGCACTCTCCAATAAAGTAAGCATAAACAATGGGACAAGGCAGGAGTGTCCATTGTCGCCCCTGCTATTTATAATATCACTAGAACCATTTGTTAGACGAATCATAGCAAATACAGCTGTAAAGGGATTTGAGGTCATAGGGCGTGAATTCAAAATAGCGGCATATGCCGATGACCTACTCTTCTTCTTGACTGATCCACATATATCCATCCCCTCCCTTATGAGAGAGTTCGCAATATTTGGTTATATTTCTAACCTTAAGATAAACTTTTCGAAATCGGAGGCGATGAATATTTCACTCTCAGAACAAACACTAAAGACAATTAAGAACAATAGTCCATTCAAGTGGGAAGCACAGGCTGTCAAATACCTGGGAGTTTGGCTTACTCCTAAGCTGTCCTCTATCTTCTCCCAAAACTTCCTTCCCCTTCTCAAAACCATAGAAAAGGATTTACAAACCTGGCACACGGGGTTCTTTTCGTGGTTTGGCAGGGTGGCCATTTGCAAAATGACCATACTCCCTAAAATTTTATATTTATTACGCACGCTCCCCATTAAAATCCCACTAAGCTTCTTTAGGTCGCTTCAGGCCCTTCAAATACACTTCATTTGGGCACACAAATCACCACGTATTAAATTTTCCCTACTAACTAAAGCCAAAGCAGTGGGTGGGTTGGGGATACCAGATTTTAAAATGTACTACCATGCCACGCACATTGCCAGGATCATAGACTGGCACTGCCATGGCAGCATAAAGGATTGGGTGTCGTTGGAAAATGATCTGAGCCCAATTCCCCTGATGTTCTCCCCCTGGATACCAAAACTCAAATACCCCCCGACTCTGAGATTACACCCTTTGATAGGGACCACCTTGGAAATCTTTCATCATCTAAACAAACAACCCAAACTTTCTTCTCCTCTCAGTCCTCTCACCCCATTGCAAAACAACCCAGACTTTCCACCTGGAGTGGGGAACCGCTTCTTGCGTTCCTCTGATCAAAAAATACCACTTCTGACTTCCCACTGCTTTGATAATAAGATAATGAAAGACTTGACTAATCTAAAGACTGACAACAATATACCTTCCCTTCCATTGTGGTCGTACTTTCAAATCAGAAGTTACGTTAACAATGTCGCCCGTAAGAGACACTTCACTAGAGAACCTACTGAGTTGGAGTCGGTGTGCCTAAAGGGAGAGCAGGTTGAAAAGACCACATCAGTTGCTTACCAGTGGCTACAAAATTAAAAAAAAAACGCAGATAATAGGCTCAGAGAGAGATGGTCAGACTGCCTTGACATGACAATTTCGGATACCCAATGGGAGAGAGCATGTATTATGGCGCATAAATGCTCCTTGAGCACGAGAATGCAGGAGACGGCTTATAAAATGCTTACTCATTGGTATGCAACCCCAGCAAAGATTCACAAATGGTTCCCCCAGTCGCCAGACACATGCTGGAGGTGCAACAAAGAGAAAGGAACTCTAATACACATTTGGTGGCAATGTGAACGAATAACACCGTATTGGAACAGGGTTACAGAGGTAATACGCCGAATCACAGAGACCAAGCTCAAACTTAACGCAGCATGTTGCCTGCTCCACATTACAAATTCCTCCTATAGAAGATACAAAAACTCTCTCACCAGACACTTACTAAATGCAGCCAAGTCTCTCATTCCACTGTTTTGGAAATCGACAACAGTCCCTTCTCTGAAAGACTGGTTGCACAAAATTTCATATATTTGTGAAATGGAAGACACACGGGCACAGTCAGTAGAAAAAGTTGAGCGTTATCACGAAACTTGGTCTCCCTGGTTCATATATAGATATTCCCAGGATTATGAAAAATTGATTAAATAACTGGTCAATATTTACCAATACTTGATCGAATACATATCCATGTAATAACCTGAACCGTTTTGTTATACTGAATCTAAGAAAGTACATTAGACGTTAGAACCCAATAAGCTCTAAATAACTCCCTCAAGTCACTGTGACTTATAGGTCATAACACCTATCCTTTTCACTAGCTTCCTTACCTCTTCTTTTCTTATCTTCATCCTGTTCTTTACCCTACTCGTTAAACAAATGCAGATTTCAAAAAGATACTTAAAGATGGGCATAGTTTCTTGAACACACAAAAGTTCTTATCTAGAGACAGCTTACTTAACTGTCAGAATGCATAGCTATGACTCACGAACATGTTAGATACGACTTGGATTTAAAGTTTGACACCAGTTGATTGTTGTATATCAGCTCCTATCTGCACTCATGTATGTTTATATATGCTTCATTTTCTTCAATAAACTATTTTATGCAAAAAAAAAAAATAAATAAAAAATCGTTTAGGAATGAGTATAGGATTTGTCTGGAAAACGTATAGTAATTTAGGGAATGTGTCCATCTTTAATGTGTTGATGCGACCGAACCAGGGTAGTGGTGTCTGATTCCACGTCTCTAATTCTTTCCTAATACGGGAAAGGAGAGGGAGGTAGTTGAGGTTATAAAGGTCGGCTAAGTTGGAAGGGATGGTGACACCAAGGTAGGAGATGCCCTTTGATCCCCATTAAAATGGGACATTGGCCCGTATTTGTGTAAGGGTAGGGGGAGTTAGGGATATGTTGAGGGCTTCTGTCTTAGACATATTAAGCTTAAAATTACTCAGATCTCCAAATCTGTGGAACTCTTGCATTAAAGAGGGTAATGAGGTATGAGGTTGTTGAATGTAGACAAGGAGATCATCCGCATAAAGTGAGAGTTTAAATTCAGATGATGGCGTCGGTATTCCCTTAATGCTGCTGTTTTGTCTAATGGTCGTAGCCAAGTGTTCCATTACCAAAACGAAAAGCAGGGGGGACAAAGGACAGCCCTGCCTAGTTCCGTTGGAGATTGAAAATGGGGTAGATGAGGAGCCATTGACCAGCACAGAGGCTGTGGGATGTGAATAAAGCTTCTTATTTAAGAACCGTCAGACGAGGAGACGCCGTCTCACAGCAGGAGCCTCCCTCCATGCCAGCATGGATGCGGAGCGGCCCGGAGAAGAAAATGAAGAAGAGAAGAAGAGAAGAAAAGAAGAAGATGAAGAAGAAGATGAAGAAGAAGATGAAGAAGATGAAGAGAAGAGCGGGAGCCTCCCCCCATGCCATGGGTGCAGAGCGGCCCGAGGAGAAGAAGATAGAAGACGCTGCGGAGGAGATGCTGGACGTGAACGCCGGAGGAAGAACCAGAAGAGCCAGAATAAGAAGAAGATGAAGGAAGATAGAAGAAAGAAGAAAGAAGAAGCATTTAAATAAAGGAATTGTCAAAAACTGTCTTGTCATTTTTAACATTTTTGACAGTTTTTTAGTGAAATGGTAGGGGTACTTTTGTACCCGTACCCCCTTACCATTTCACACAGGGGGGCCGGGATCTGGGGGTCCCCTTGTTAAAGGGGGCTTCCAGATTCCGGTAAGCCCCCTGCCCGCAGACCCCCACAACCACTGGCCAGGGTTGTGGGGATGAGGCCCTTGTCCTCATCAACATGGGGACAAGGTGTTGTGGGGGCTACCACAAAGCACCCTCCCAATGTTGAGAGCATGTGGCCTGGTACGGTTCAGGAGGGGGGGGCTGCTCTCTCGTCCCCCCTCTTTTCCTGCAGCCTGCCAGGTTGCGTGCTGAGATAAGGGTCTGGTATGGATTCCTGGGGGGACCCCACGCCGTTTTTTTTTTTTGGCGCGGGGTTCCCCTTAAAATCCATACCAGACCTGAAGGGTCTGGTATGGAATTTAGGGGGACCCCACGTCATCTTTTTTTTTTTTAATTTTGGCAGGGGTTCCCCTTAATATCCATACCAGACCTGAAGGGCCTGGTATGGAATTTAGGAGGACCCCCACGTCATTTTTTTTTTTTTAATTTTGGTTCGGGGTTCCCCTGTGGGGAATTCCCATGCCGTTTTTATCAATTAACTTGCAATAGCCGCGAGTAGTTTTAAATGGCTTTTTTCCTTCGAAATGTCATTTTGCTGTCAGGCTGTTCTAAACACGGGAAACATGCGCCCCTTTACAGGCATACTATAGACACCCCCCAGCTACGAAATTTAAAGGGATATTACACTTTTATTGTTTGACTTTAAGCATTATTAAAATCACTGCTCCTGAAAAAAACGGCCGTTTTTAAAACTTTTTTTGCATTGATCCATGTCCCCTGGGGCAGGACCCAGGTCCCCAAACACTTTTTATGACAATAACTTGCATATAAGCCTTTAAAATTAGCACTTTTGATTTCTCCCATAGACTTTTAAAGGGTGTTCTGCGGCATTCGAATTTGCCGCGAACACCCCAGATTGTTCGCTGTTCGGCGAACTTGCGAACAGCCAATGTTCGAGTCGAACATGAGTTCGTCTCGAACTCGAAGCTCATCCCTAGTCAGGACATCATCTAGGGCTGTAGAAGTAGAAGGGTCTATCCATGGAAGGGCCGTTTCTAATATGTAATTTTCCACGTCAGGGAGTTGTGTATTGTGTTTTGGAGACTGTTGAGGTCGTGTGGGGAGATTGTACAGTTGAGAACAATAGTGTTGAAAAGCATCCGCAATACCCTTAGGAGTTCTAATCTTTTGTTGGCCAGGATTGCAAATGAACGGTATGGGCGTCGTGGAGGACAAGGATGTAGGACCTTAGCTAGGTGTTGCCCGCATTTATTGGCCAGCATGTAATGACGATTTCGTCCTTTGTCTCTAGCTATAAGGGTATGTGCATCTAAGACACGGAGTAAGTCTCTGCGGGAGTTGGAGAGATCTACAAAGGTACTATGTGCGAGGTCTTTCTTATGTGCGATCAAAGATAATAATTTGGTGATGTCAGTCTATCTGGCTTTCTTTAATCGCGCGCCATGTTGGATGAAAACTCCCCTTAACACACATTTCAGGGCTTCCCATTTGGTAAGGGGGTTGGTATCGTCTGAGCGGTGATCTTGAACAAAGTTTTGGATCGCCTGCTCAATATCTGTTACACAGAGGCTGTCTTTTAATAAGTTGTCATTTAAGCGCCATGAAAATGTCTTGTGGGCTTTAGGTGGATGGGCTAAGCTTAAATGTACGGGGGCATGGTCTGACCAGAGAATGTTACCAAGGGACGCTTGTAGAGGGATATCAAGTAGGGATTGGGACACTAGGAAATAGTCAATGCGACTATAGGAATTATGAGCAACTGAATAGCAGCTGTAGTCTCTCTCGAATGGGTGTTGAACCCGCCAGACATCCACTAGTTGTGCAGAGTGTAAGAGTGATTTTATGTGTGTAAGGGTGGAGTGTGAAATAGCGGACTTACCAGAGGTGGTGTCCACGGCTGGCGAGAGGGTCACGTTGAGGTCTCCTCCTAGAATAAAACAGGGGCCCCCAAACGAGATTAATTTGTCTATGAGCATAGAGAAAAAACTCCCTTGATCCTGGTTTGGTCCGTATACATTAGCAACTGTGAAAATGGAAAAGTTAGATTTTAGCTTAAGGAAAATAAAGCGACCTGCAGGGTTTATCAATGTGTCCAGAACTTCTGGATGAAAAGATTTGTGGAAAGCTATTGACACCCCTTTGGACTTAGCAAGTGGGTTGGTGCTATGGAACCACTGGTGAAAATGGGGGTTATTTAGGGTTGGGATGGCCGAGCCCTTAAAATGCGTCTCTTGAAGGAGTAGGATTTGGGATTTGGCTTTGTGAAAATGATATAAAACTTGGCTCCTTTTCTCCGGGGTATTGAAGCCCCTGCAGTTAAAAGAGGCTAAAGTGATATGGTCTAGTGGAGACATGGGAGCGGTGGGGTGGAAGCAAGCTCAGGATCTCCTGCTAGAACTCTGATGACCCATGTGTGCCCCAAGACTTGCTCTGTAGGGGGGGGAGAAAAGAAAGGAAAAAAAAAACAGAGGTTAGGTACAGCGAAGGAGGGGGAATAGAAGAAATGAGGTAGACAAGAAAGGTGGGCAGGAACCGTCTCATGCGTGCAGAAGCGGAGTGCATCCAAAGGTCAGATGGAAAGAGCCACCGTGAAAAACATGTGAAAAAAGAGGTTGAAACCATAGAGTGGTAACCTAAAACTGGTCCTAAAATATAATCGCATAACAAATGAGAAGAAGACACTAAACAACATAAACAGTGCAGTAAAAAGCACTATTGGTCCTAAGTGGGGTTTAAACGTGGTAAGCGCACAAAGCATCTCCCGGTCCCGGGACCCCCACTGTGTAAATAACATGAGTAACCTGAGGACAACGCTCACATACAACCTCAACCATGGATGTTATGTAGCGGGCCTAACTTGGCACATCTGCCTTTCTTCCACACCGCCTCAGCAGTGCCTGATAGGGTATGAGGGCCTCCGTGCACTGAGACAGTACACGAGGTGCCACAAAGGTGGGAAAGGAGGTGGCGATCGTTCTTCATCCTAAATAGGATCAAATGAAACCCAGTATGGAAGCAAGGCACCAGTGCGATAAATACAACATTGAGGAGAATTCATTGTAATAAAACAGGGATCAAAATCTAAAGTGTCGGAACAAATATCACCTTCCCTCACTGAATCCAACCCACCTCCCCGCTCCCCCCACCACATAGCAATAAGAATTAACTTTGGCCACGTGAAGCGAAAGAAAAATGGTAAAAAACTACTACATGAGGGGGGATGCACCAAAAGGCCAAAAACAAAATAAAAGAAAAAATTAGAAAAGTTTGTGTGCATCGCCTGTAAACAATGCTATGTCAACAGATCTGAAAGTCCGGTGTGGGAGTTGAGGCCTCAAGCCACGGGTGAGCGAATAAGCTCAACTCCATTGAAGGAGTAAAAAAAGGTAGAAGGTAGAGCCCTGTATTTCAGGGGGACATCAGTCATCAGGCGACTTTTGGTGTGAAGATCTGGGACGCTTCTGCCTGCCGGACTTCTGCCATTGCGTGATGAATGGAAGGCCAGGGGTGGTAGTTGGGAGAGCCCAATCCGGTAAGGAGACCTGCGGAAGTTCTAGGGTGCTCAGGAATCGTGGTAAGTCTCCCAGGGTGCGGAAGAGGGCCGTCTTACCCTCATGCTGGACTCGCAGTTGGAATGGAAAGCGCCATTGGTATCTGATTTGTCTCTCCTGCAGGATTGAAGTTAGGGGCTTCAAGGAGCGTCTCATGGCTAGCGTTTGGCGGGAAAGGTCTGGAAGTAGCATAACAGGGGTGTCGTTCAGCCTGATGGAGTCATGTGTGCTTGCCACTCGCATGATGCTTTCCTTTACTTTATAAAAATGTATTCTACATAGAGTGTCGCGGACATAGGCAGAGCCCGGGTTGCGAGGGCCTGAGGTCCTGTGCACTCTGTCCAATTCAATGTGAGTATCTTTGGGTTGTTGGAGTAATTGGTTGAAGATAGAGGTCACAGCCCCTGCCAGGTCTTTATGCTCAATGGTTTCTGGGATACCACGGATTCTAATATTATTCCGTCTGTTCCGGTTCTTAATGTCATCCTGGTGGTACATGAGCTGTTGGATCAGGACAGTATGGGAGTTTAAAATTTCCTCGTGGGATTGCAGGGTGGTACATATACCCTCAGCGGTATGTTCCACATCCTCTATGCGGGTCCCCATGTCCCTTTTAAGCTCCGCAATCTCCTGCTTGTGTTTTTTCCATGCGGGCGGTGTAATGTTCAAAATCGGCTTTCGTTGTTAGGGAGCGCAAATATGTGTGGAGGGATCGCATCTGTGATTCTAAGTCCCATCCGTCCCCCGAGTTCAGGGATGCTTGTGACTGGTTGTATGGGCTGTGCGGCTGTGTTGGCTCTGCAGTGTGGGCTCTAGATCGGCTAGTGAGGCAGAGCGAGCTCTGGAGCATACCTGCATTGCGTCTGAAGGCTCAGAGCGGGTGGGGGACGGAGGTGCCGGCGCCATCTTGGTCTTCCCCTGTGAGCTGTAGGCCGCAGAAGCCCGGGTCACAAACCTGCCCAGATCGCTTTGGGTACGATCACCGCCGGGCCTGTGTTGTTCCTTGGGCCTTCCTTTGCCCATCTGTGTGGTTTGGAGGCGATGTGAGGCGAGATGTCCGCGCTGTAGCCTCGTGGAGATCCGTAGGACCGGGAGCCGCTGTGAAGTGCGACCTACAGCTCCATGCGCTAGGCCACGCCCCCCCGCTGTGAAATATTAGATCTAGAATTGTAATTACATGCCCCTGTTGAACAGGGCCAGAAAAATTGGGCCTTTGGTGGTGGTGGTGCTGGTGCCACAACACTGTAAGTCCTCACAGTTACTCTTGGTGGGCGCAGAAACGGGCCCTGCTGTGAAATATTAGATCAAGAATTCTAATTACATGTCCCTGTTGAACAGGGGCAGAAAAATTGGGCCTTAGGCACTGGTGCTGGTGCCACAACACCGCAACCCCTCACAGATACTCTAGTCGGAGCGCAGGAACTAGCCCTGCTGCAAAGAATTGCAACAAAAATTGTAATTACACGCCCCTGTTAAACAGGGGCTGAAAAATTGGGCCTTAGGCACTGGTGCTGGTGCCACAACACCGCAACCCCTCACAGATACTCTAGTTGGAGCGCAGGAACTAGCCCTGCAGCAAAGAATTGCAACAAAAATTGTAATTACACGCCCCTGTTAAACAGGGGCTGAAAAATTGGGCCTTAGGCACTGGTGCTGGTGCCACAACACTGCAACCCCTCACAGATAATCTAGTTGGAGTGCAGGAACTAGCCCTGCTGCAAAGAATTGCATCAAAAATTGTAATTACACACCCCTGTTAAACAGGGGCTGAAAAATTGGGCCTTAGGCACTGGTGGCGGCGTCCAGAACCAAAAATGTTCTTACAAGCTATCAGCATGATTGTTGAGGAGGAAGAGGATAATTACTCAGCATAACAGGATAGTCACTCAGCATCAGCATAGGCATGACTAAAGGATTCGTCAACCTTGGGTCCTTACCATTAGATTAAAGACACAGACCGCGTGACATGGGTTTTAAAAGGCCACAGCAGCCCCATTTATTAACAAAATAATAAATAACATAACGTGAAAACACGTAACACATACCCGTAAGAACAAAAATAATATCCAACAGCAAGAGGTCTTTGGGTGTATTAAAAAGGCACACTTTATGACTTTAATGTTCTATATCCTCAGCTGTACCCCAACTGGCTCGAGGACGCTCGGACATCACACCAACTTCCATATTCCCTTCCCCCAGGGGACTTATCTCCTGGGAGAACCACCGCTAACCAAAGGTAAGCGCCATCCTTAGATGGGCCCCACTAATCCTGTGACCATGCAAAATTTTCACTGACCCCCCAAAGACCCCTTGAACCGCCGACTGCTGCGACAAAATTGAACAGTACACCTTAACATGAAATTATACCATAAACCATAAATATAGTTGTTTTTTTGTTTTTTGTTTTTATACTTATGTGTGTTCCTTCTCTTTTTTTTTTTTTTTTTTTTGAAAAGCAAAACGTGGAACAACAAAAAACATTTACCCCATCCCTAAATACCAACACTCCCCCAACCTGTCCAGCATGCTAACCCCTAACACCAGGGCGGGAGGGCGGGAAGATGTCTCCTCTCCAACTTCTCTGAGTGATGAAGAATCCACCCCCTACACCGAACCCCAAGCCTCTGGACCCTGCCCCATCTGCTTTCTACCTCCAATCAGGTAAGAGATGACTTTGTGCCCCCACCACTGACCTGACTGACCGTTACCTGACCCCTGTTCCTCCCATAGTCACGCAGCCCCTGCGTCCATTCTCTCCTATGGGTCTCACTTGACTAAAGGATTCGTCAACCTTGGGTCCTTACCATTAGATTAAAGACACAGACCGCGTGACATGGGTTTTAAAAGGCCACAGCAGCCCCATTTATTAACAAAATAATAAATAACATAACGTGAAAACACGTAACACATACCCGTAAGAACAAAAATAATATCCAACAGCAAGAGGTCTTTGGGTTTATTAAAAAGGCACACTTTATGACTTTAATGGTCTCTATCCTCAGCTGTACCCCAACTGGCTCGAGGACGCTCGGACATCACACCAACTTCCATATTTCCTTCCCCCAGGGGACTTATCTCCTGGGAGAACCACCGCTAACCAAAGGTAAGCGCCATCCTTAGATGGGCCCCACTAATCCTGTGACCATGCAAAATTTTCACTGACCCCCCCAAAAACCCCTTGAACCGCCACATGAGCTTGCTTGAAAACCTAATTCAAGCGAATCCCTCCACACCTGCAAAGCCCGAACCACCCCTTCCTGAAGGCCAAGGGACCAGATGTCTATACCCACAGCATTCAAATGAACACCATCATCTCTCCAATATCGAACAGACTGATCCTCCAACTCCCTGTGTCGGACCACTATCCCTCCCAGCCTGGCCACAAACCTCCCAATCTCCCTGTTCAACTTGGTTCTGGCTTTGTTCACTCGGGCTACGGAGCGGGCAAAATGCCACCTCTTTCTCGCCACAATATCTGACCATACTATGATGCAGCCAGGGAAATCACGCAACAGGCGCAAAAAATCAAACTTTATATCCCTCGCCAAATCCCTGGCTGCACGTACCCCTAAATCATTGCCCCCTGCCTGAAGAACTACCACATTTGGTGGCCTGTCAACTCTTGAAAAATAATGAAATTCAGGGAGAACCTGGCCCCACATCATTCCACGAATCCCTAACCATTTCAGGACAGCCTCACTCCGTGAAATGCCCAGTTGTCTCCCATCCGGGCGGACATCTGCCCGAACAGCCCCCCAGAAAACATATGAATCCCCCAGGATCCACACCAAACCAGGATGAAGACCCGAAATGAAACAAAAAGGAACATAGAACCATGCACAACACTCAATGACACTTCAAAGCAGGTGAGGGCGAACATAAATCTTAAAACGATCTGATTCCCACCTCCCTATCCGTCTCACTACCTGGGAATCCAAACCCCACCTGGCCGCTTCTGTGGCTGCCCCCACACGGAAGGAGTGAGTATTAAACTGTGAAACCCCTGGTACTGTACAAACCCCTGGCAACAGCCCCACTAACTCCTGAAGCAACTCAATCGAGACCGGGCGCCTAGAATCCGGCTGCACTCGCCCCCTCCGGAACCCCTTCATGGCCTGGCGCACCCTAAAATCCTTCGTCACATCCGTCAGGCCTTGAATCCGAAAGAAAAAGGCTAAGGCAGCTAAACTCTTGTTCATTTTCGACACCGATGTGCCCCGCGCAAACCCATTCCCAATAAAGTACAGCAGCAAAGCCAAGTGCTCCTGTTGTGAAACACTCCTCCCAACCGAACTTACCAGGTTAGACCACTCACCCCACACCGACGAGTACGCTGCCCATGTACCCCCGGTCACCGATCGACGTAACAGCTCCTCCGTTACTCCAATGCCAGTCTCCACAGCCTGCCTGGACAAGGAACCCCCAGTTGCTCCGACTCCGGCGCCAACCTTCGAAACCTTGTCCACTGAAAACGAGACAAAGAATCGGCAATGGAATTCAAAACACCCGGGACATGAACAGCTTGTACAAGACAATGCAAACTTAAACACCGTAAAACCAAGTGATGCAGCAATCGCACCACCGGCGGTGAAGAAGCTGACAAGCTCGATATTACCTCCACCACCCCCAAGTTGTCGCAGTGACAACAGACCCGCCGGTCCTGAAATTTGGAGCCCCTAATCTCAACCGCCACCACAATCTGAAATAGTTCCAGCAACATTAAATTACGCAAGAACCCCGCCACACTCCACTCCACGGGCCACGCCGCCACGCACCAAGCCCCTTGGCAAAAAGCCCCAAAGCCCGAACTAGCCGCATCCGTGAAAATGTCAATGTCGGAGGCTGCCACAACAGGGGCCATCCATAATGACCTGCCATTATATGTGACCAAAAACTCACCCCAAACCCTCAGGTCGGCCTTCAGCTCCCTCGAAAGCCTGATGAAGTGATGTGGCATAAGGACCCCCGCGGTAGCAGCACAGAGACGACGACTAAAAATGCGTCCCATAGGCATGATGCGGCAGGCGAAATTAAGCTTACCCAATAACGACTGCAACTGCCTAAGCCTCACCTTCTTTGCCGCCAGCACCTCCGCCGCCCCCCGACGCAAGTCTTCCAGTTTGTCGCTCGGGAGCCGACATTCCATTAGACGCGTGTCAATGACAATGCCCAAAAATTGTATGACTGTGGAAGGACCTTCCGTTTTACCTGGCGCCAAGGGAATCCCAAAACGGGTCACAATAGATTCCAAAGTGTGCAACATTACTGAGCAGACTGAAGAATCCGGGGGACCAATGCAGAGGAAATCATCAGTCTCCTCCCGAACCACCCATTCCACGAAGGTGCTGAAGACCTCAAAATATGCGCAAGAAATGGAACAGCCCATCGGAAGACACCGTTCAAGATAAAACTGCCCCTCCCAACGACAACCCAGCAAATGCTGACTGTCCGGGTGCACTGATAGCAAGCGAAAAGCGGATTCAATATCCGTCTTTTCCATCAATGAACCCTGACCCAACTTCTGAACCCAACGAATTGTGGCATCAAAAGAGGTGTATGACACTGCAGCCAAATCCGGAGAAATCGCATCATTCACCGACGTCCCTTTTGGATACGACAAATGATGAATTAACCGGAATTTGTTGGGTTCCTTTTTGGGGACAACCCCCAAGGGGGACACGTGTAAAGACGACACGGGGGGGTGATCGAATGGTCCAGCCATTCTCCCGAGCTCCACCTCCTTCGCCAACTTGTCAGAAACAACCTGGGGAAATTGGCGGGTTGATTTTAAGTTTTGGTGCCGAGGCGACGGGGTCACCGGCCCCGAACACGGGATCCGAAAACCATGGGCAAAACCATCAGCTAAAAAACGTGCCGCCTCCCTCCGCGGATACCTATCTAGATACGGCACCATCGCGGGGAGGTTTACCGGCGTCTTCCCTTTTTGAAGTCGACTCGACGGGTTGGGACTTTCCTTTCTTAAAGCACTTGGCATAACTGTGGGAGCCCCCGCAACCAGAGCACTCGTGACGGAAACGACAGTTCGTGCCAAAACGGCATGACCCCTCGTTATACTGCTAACAAATTCCTTTTCTTTGTGAGGCCGACTGTCTAGCGGTACCTGAACTGTCGGCCCCCCCAAGAAAGGGCTGTCCCGAAACCCGTGCCTGGGACATAAGCTTCATCCAAAGCCCAATGTCCTTATGATCCCAACGCAAGCCCGGACGCAAAGCCTTGCGCTGTCGGAATTGCTCGTCATAACGCAACCAAGCAATACCCCCATAAACCCGATAAGCCTCCCCAATGGCATCCAGATAACAAAAAAGCGGAGAACAATTCTCCGGTGCTTTTTTGCCAATCACGCTAGCCAAGATGGCAAACGCCTGAAGCCAATTCGCAAAAGTGCGAGGAATAAGCCTCCAGCGACGCTTCTCTTCCTCCTCCTTCTTGCTTTCGTCTGCCTTCCCTTTGTCAATATTAAATTTTTCCAATGGCAAAAGAGAGAATATTTCAACATATTCCCCTTTCCAAATTTTTTCCCGTACGTCTTGCTTCAAATGAACCCCCAGTGGGCCCTAGAAGCACACGTAAATTTCGCATTTCGCCGCATCCGCCAACCGCACCTTATCCTCAGCAGACTCCTTCCCCTTACTCGCGTCCGCCCCAGTCACTTCTGTCTGCGACGCGGCCGTCAAGCTATCCCCGGAGGACACCTCTGCCCCCGAGACCGCCACCGGCCCCACTGAGGGAACCGTGGTAGGAAAACTCGAGATCCCGCCCAAGGCAGCCGGAGCCCATGCCCCAACAGGCCCTTGAGATGTGCTAGGAGTTCCTGCCGGATCAAAACGGGCCAACAAATCCCGAAAACCTGCAAAAAATGCAGACAAAACCGGCGCGGCACCCGCATCTCCCCCCACAACTCCTGATCCACCTGTACTAGCCCCCGCAGAAACCCCCACTTCACCCCCCCCCACCTGACTACTAAGTATAGGTAAAATTGGTGACTTACCAGGCTGCAGCCGCACCGCCACACGACTAGCCGTCTGTCCGGATCCCAGCTGACTCCGCAAGGCAGGACGCCTCCCGACCGACCGATCATCATCATCATCTGCGCTGGTAATCTCGCCGGACTCAGCCGAAGAATCTTGCCGCGGCGACATCCCCTGCCTCCTTCGCACCGACGACTCTTCACCTGGGCTCCTGGAAGCCTCCTCTTCTGCCCCAGGCACAGTTCTCACCACCGAAGAGCTGCTGGGCACTGTAGTACCCCCAGCTGCAGCAGGGACGCGCTGTCTCTTTAAGGGGGCGTGTCCCCCAGCTTGAAGGCTTGCACTGCTCCTGGCCTGCGATCCTGCTGGCGAACCAGCAGAGGGCGCTCCAACCCCCCTGCCGTTCGTATCAGTTCCTCTCTCCTGCCAAGTTCCCCTCCGTGCAGCGTCCGTGGAGGGAGCTGAACGCTCTGGAGCCCTGCGTCTGCGGCTGGCGGGGGACGATGGCGGCACCCCCCCCAGTGAGTACCCTCTGTTCCTGCGGCTCCAATTCACTCTGGGCAGCTGAGGGGCATGGCCGCCCCCCACCGCTGATACCACTGCTTCTCCCAACCCGAGCCGCCCTCCCCACCGTGACATCCATGCGGGGGGGGGGGGGGGAGGGCTGCTGCCTGCTCCGGCCAGTGTTGCGAGCTGCAGGAGAGCGCCGGGGGGTAGGATTCCTCCCAGGGCCCCCACCGGAACCGATAGAATGCAGCCCGGCAGCAAGCCCTGGAGGGTCCCTGGGACAGGGGCTCTTCTAGCCTGTTGAGCCCGTGGGACAGGAGATGGGCTCAGGCGCTCCGGAGGGCACACCTTCCTGGCTCGTTTTCGCCCTGGGGGAGAAGGGGCAGGTGAGGGGGAAGCTCTCGACCCCCCAAGCACATCAGATAGCTGCTGTTGTAGCCACTGAGGGCCCCGCTCGACCGCTGCGGCCCTGACCCGAGCCAGCAAGGCTTCAAGATCACTCATCTCCCTATTTCTCTACCTGCAGGTGATCCGCAAGGGCGTCCCTAGAAGATGTCTCCTCTCCAACTTCTCTGAGTGATGAAGAATCCACCCCCTACACCGAACCCCAAGCCTCTGGACCCTGCCCCATCTGCTTTCTACCTCCAATCAGGTAAGAGATGACTTCGTGCCCCCACCACTGACCTGACTGACCGTTACCTGACCCCTGTTCCTCCCATAGTCATGCAGCCCCTGCGTCCATTCTCTCCTATGGGTCTCACTGTCTTTGAAGGGATCTGACATTTAGTAATGGCCGCGATCTGCGATTTCTATCGTGACTGCGACATTATGGCGGACACATCGGACATTTTTGACACATTTTTGGGACCATTGTCATTTATACAGCGATCAGTGCTATAAAATTGCTTGATTACTGTAAAAATAACACTGGCAGTGAAGGGGTTAACCACTAGCTGGCTAGGAAGGGGTTAAGTGTGTCTTAGGGAGTAATTCTAACTGTTAGGGGTGTGGCTACGAGTGACACGTCACTGATCACCGCTCCCGATCACACGGAGCGGTGATCAGTGACAGTGTCACTAGGCAGAACGGGGAGATGCTTGTTTACATAAGCATCTCCCCGTTCTTCCTCTCTGTGAGACGATCACGGGTTTCCATGCGGACATCGAGTCCGTGGGACCCGCAATCCTACTCACGGAGCTCGCGATGGCACGGCCTCAAATTCAAAGGGACGTAAAGGTACGCCCATTTGCGCAGCCATGCCATTCTGTCGACGTAAATGTACAGGCGGTGGTCGGCAAGCGGTTAAAGGATAACGCTCCCCCTTCAGCTGTCACTTTTGAAATTAGAATGGGCTATGCCTGCACAACTGTGTCACTCAATCCCATTCTGTGAATAAATGAACTACAGATTTCATCTTCCACTGTGACAGATAGACTTCTTCTCAGTGGAAGTTCTCAATGGAAGTGTGGTAATCACTGCACTCATAGTCCATTGACACTTCCCCCACCTCTGTAACTGAAAGTGTGTACCTAGGTACAGACAGGGAGCTAGGGGAGGAGTCTACAGGAACCAAGTCATTGCACCCATGATCCACTGAACCCAGATGCAATGTTTTGTAGGCTCCTGTGAAAAAAAATATATATAAATGCACATTTTTCCTGTAGCATGATGAGTGTGGCTTTGACTTTCTTTCTTCTAATCAAAGCCCGCGCTAGGGTGGATTCTCTGCATCACCAATAAATGACACTCACAGAAGTGCAGGCTCTAAAAATACTTTGTTAAAGCTCTTAGTAGTATGACAAAAACTTGGCTACAAAGTGCAAGCACCTTGGCTGGTGACAGTTGATAATACAGCCAAAAGAAAAACAAAGTATCAGGTCATTAGGACTGTAGGGTACACAGTACAGTAGCTGGAAATACTTCAATGAGCCTACACAAGCACCTGGCTGCAGGTTGCTATACTGAAGGTCAGACTGTGCAGGGTACACAGTACAGTAGCTGGAAATACTGTAAAAACACCTGCCTGCCTGTCAGTATATTAGGAAGAGAAGAACAGGATCTAGCTAAACTGAATACAGTGTGTGTATATATATATATATATATATATATATATATATACACACACACACACACAACACCTGGGATGCATATACAGGTAAAAGCCAGTAAATTAGACACACGGAATTTTGGATTTTCATTTGTTGCCACTTCAAATCATCAAAATTAAATGAAATAAACATTTGAATGCATCAGTCTGTGTGCAATGAATAAATATAATGTACAAGTTACACCTTTTGAATGCAATTACTGAAATAAATCAAGTTTTTCAAAATATTCTAATTTACTGGCTTTTACCTGTATATACACAATACACTGTAACTGCAGCTAACTGACTTGACCTGCCTACTCTAATCTAACTTAAATCAAATGACACTGTCTGTCTCTCTCTCTCTCTATCTCTGAACGCCAAAACACACTACACAGGGCCGCCATATAGTGTGGGGCGTGTACTAAACCCCCTGAGCCATAATTGGCCAAAGCCTCCTTGGCTTTGGCCAATTACGGCTCTCTGTTCAGACGGCGCTATGATTGGCCAAGCATGCGGGTCATAGTGCATGCTTGGTCAATCATCAGCCAGCAATACACTGCGATGCCGCAGTGAATTATGGGCCATGATGCGCCACTCGAATTTGGCACGAACAGCCCATATTGTTCGTAATTCGGCGAACGACCGAACATACGATGTTCGAGTCGAACATGGGTACGACTCGAACACGAAGCTTATCCCTACTCCTCACCTAGTTGCCGCCACACACGCTTGACACCATCTGAACCAAACAAGTTTATCTTGGTCTCTTCAGACCACAGGACATGGTTCTAGTAATCCATGTCCTTAGTCTGCTTGTCTTCAGCAAACTGAAGAGGCTTCCTTCTGGGACGACAGCCATGCAGACCAATTTGATGCAGTGTGCGACGTGGTCTGAGCACTGACAGGCTGACCCCCCACCCCTTCAACCTCTGCAGCAATGCTGGCAGCACTCATACGTCTATTTCCCAAAGACAACCTCTGGATATGACGCTGAGCATGTGCACTCAACTTCTTTGGTCGACCATGGCAAGGTCTGTTCTGAGTGGAACCTGTCCTGTTAAACCGCTGTATGTTCTTGGCCACCATGCTGAAGCTCAGTTTCAGGGTCTTGGCAATCTTTTTACAGCCTGGGCCATCTTTATGTTGAGCAACAATTCTTTTTTTTCAGATCCTCAGAGAGTTCTTTGCCATGAGGTGCCATGTTGAACTTCCAGTGACCAGTATGAGAGAGTGAGAGCGATAACACCAAATTTAACACACCCACTCCCCATTCACACCTGAGACCTTGTAACACTAATGAGTCACATGACACCAGGGAGGGAAAATGGTAACTGGGCCCAATTTGGACATTTTTACTTAGGGATGTACTCACTTTTGTTGTTTAGGCATTAATGGCTGTGTGTTTAGTTATTTTGAGGGGACAGCAAATTTACACTGTTATACAAGCTGTACACTCACTATTTTACATTGTAGCAAAGTGTAATTTCTTCAGTGTTGTCACATGAAAAGATATAATAAATTAATTACAAAAATGCAAGGGGTGTATTCACTTTTGTGAGATACTGTACAGTGGATATAAAAAGTCTACACACCCCGTTAAAATGTCAGGTTTCTGTGATGTAAAAAAATGAGACAAAGATAAATCATTTCAGAACTTTTTTCACCTTTAAAGTGGAGGTCCGCTGAAAAAAAGATATTAAAAGCCAGCAGCTACAAATACTACAGCTGCTAACTTTTAATATATGGACACTTACCTGTCCAGGGAGCCCGCGATGTCGGCAGCCAAAGCCGATCCGTCCTTCGGCTCTCGGCTGTTGCCACCGCCATCCTCGGTAAGGGAATAAGGAAGTGAAGCTGTGCGGCTTCACTTCCTGGTTCCCTACTGCGCATGCACGAGTCGCTCTGCGCGTTCTCTCAGGTCCCTGCTGTATTCTGTGTCTCACAGAATACAGCGGGGGAGGACGGGGTAGGCGCCGGAAGTGGCATATGTCACTACAAGCACCGTGGTGAGCTATGCCAGGAAGTGGGAGCAAATACCTGTATTAGACAGGTATCTGCTCCCTCCTCCCCCCTGAAAGGTGCCAAATGTGACACCGGAGTGGGGGAGGATTGCAAAAAGTAGAAGTTCCATTTTTGGGTGGAACTCCACTTTAAAGTGACCTATAAACTGTACAACTCGGTTGAACAACAAACTGAAATCTTTTAGGTGGAGGGAAGTAAAAATAACACATAAAAAATAATATGGTTGCATAAGTGTGCACACCCTTAAACTAATGCTTTGTTGAAGCACCTTTTGATTTTATTACAGCACTCAGTCTTTTTAGGTATGAGTCTATCAGCATGGCACATCTTGACTTGGCAATATTTTGCCCACTCTTCTTTGCAAAAACACTCCAAATCTGTCAGATTGCGAGGGCATCTCCTGTGCACAGCCCTCTTCAGATCACCCTACAGATTTTCAATTGGATTCAGGTTTAGGCCATTACAAAACTTTAATCTTCTTCTGGTGAAGCCATTCCTTTGTTGATTTGGATGTATGCTTTGGGTCATTGTCATTCTGAAAGATGAAGTTCCTCTTTATGTTCAGCTTTCTAGCCGAAGCCTGAAGGTTTTGTGCAAATATTGACTGGTATTTGGAACTGTTCATAATTCCCTCTACCTTGACTATGGCCCCTGTTCTAGCTGAAGAAAAACAGCCCCAAAGCATGATGCTGCCACCACCATGCTTCACGGTGGATATGGTGTTCTTTTGGTGATGTGCAGTGTTGTTTTTACGCCAAACATATCTTTTGGAATTATGGCCAAAAAGTTCAACCTTGGTTTCATCAGACCATAACACATTTTTCCACATGCTTTTGGGAGACTTCAGGTGTTTTTGCAAAATTTAGTCGGCTTGGATGGTTTTCTTCGTAAGAAAAGGCTTCCGTCTTGCCACTCTACCCCATAGCCCAGACAAATGAAGAATACGGGAGATTGTTGTCACATGTACCACACGGCCAGTACTTGTCAGATATTCCTGCAGCTCCTTTAATGAGGCCTCTCTTGGCAGCCTCCCTGACCAGTTTTCTTCTCGTCTTTTCATACATTATGGAGGAATGTCCAATTCTTGGTAATGCCACTGTTGTGCCATATTTTCTCCACTTGATGTCTGTCTTCATTGTGTTCCATGGTATATATAATGCCTTGGAAATTCTTTTATACTCTTCTCCTGATTGATATCTTTAAACGATGAGATCCCTCTGATGCTTTGGAGGCTCTCTGCGGACCATGACTTTTGCTGTAGGATGCGACTAAGAAATGTCAGGAAAGACCTACTAGAACAGCTGAACTTTATTTGGGGTTTCTCAGAGACACTTTAAATGATGGCAGGTGTGCACTGACTCCTATTTAAAGTGGAGGGCCACCCTGAAAAAAAAAATCACCAAAAATCCTAAAAAAAATAAAAAAAAAACATTTGAAAAAAAAAAAAATTAAACTTACCTAAACCCTTGTTGCTAGGCAGTCTTCCTAATCTGCCTCTTCCTATTACGCGGCGTGTTCTGCTCCTCGGTGAGCGGCCCCGTTGTCTTCTGGGAACTGTGTGTGTTCCCAGAACACCACGGGGCCATTCACAGAGAGCCGCGCCGCTCACGCGTGCGCAGTAGGAAATTGGCAGCGAAGCCGCAAGGCTCCACTGCCTGTTTCCCTTACCTAGGATGGTGGTGCCGGGACCCGAGAGCCGAGGGACGGGTCGGCCTCGGGCGGCCGACATTGTGGGCACCCAGGACAGGTAAGTACTTATTTAAAGTCAGCAGCTACAGTGTTTGCAGCTGCTGAGTTTTAATTTTTTTTTTTACGGCCAGAATCCCGCTTTAACATGCATTTGACAGTGATTGCTTAATTCTGAAAACAGCTACATCCCAGTTAAAATAGGGTGTGCACACTTAGGCTGGCCATACATGGTCTAATTTGGAAAAAATTTTCTTTTGAAAATCAGAAAATTTATGCGTTTTGTGATCCGATCATGCCACCATTGATTTCGAAATCAAGCCTTCAATTTCACCTCATGTTGCTACAGAAAAGAATTTTTGTGGCTGGGAATCTTCTTGCAAAGTGGACTTGCCTTTAGTAAATCACCCCCACTGTTAGCGAAGTTTACTAACTTCGTTTACTAACTTTACTAACAGAGGCCCCCTACTGACCCGGCGGCCCTTGGGCAGTGCCCAAGTGCATAGTTGCCAACAATTCAAAAATATTTTCAGGGACACTTTTTTTACCAGTGGTATATATAGAGTAGCTGACATCCCCTATGTTTCTCAATACATCACAGTAGTAATCATAAAATTAAATGAGTACTAATAATGGGCAGAACAAATATGAGGACTGAGAAGATTCCCTTTAGTTGAACTAACAAAAATGTGCCCATTCTAGAGCTGGTAACATTGAGGATATTCAATATAATTTTAAAGAACTGTTTTTGTGGGTAAGAGGCATAGGGGAGGAGTATGGATGGTATAAAAGTGGGAAGTATGTGCAGGTGAGGGAGAGGAATGTGGAGGGTATAACAGTGGGCACTATTTATAGGAGAGGAGTGTGGGGGGTATGACAGTGGGAAGGATGCACAGCAGAGGAGTGTATGCCAGTGGGCACTATGTACAGGAGAGGAGTGTGGAGGGGATGACAGTAGGCAGTATGCACAGGAGAGGAGTGTGGAGGGTATGACAGTGGGAAGTATGCACAGCAGAGGAGTGTGGAGGGTTGACAGTGGGCACTATGTACAGGAGAGGAGTGTGGGGGGTATGCCAGTGGGCAGTACGTACAGGAGAGGAGTGTGGAGGGTATGAGGGGCAGTATGTACAGGAGAGGAATGTGGAGAGTATGATAGGGGCAGTATGTACAGGAGAGGAGTGTGGAAGGTATTATGGGGGCAGTATGTACAGGAGAGGAGTGTGGAGCGAAAGACAGTTGGCAGTATGTACAAGAGAAGAGTGTGGCGGTTATGACAGTTGGCAGTATGTACAGGAGAGGAGTGTGGAGGGTATGACAGTGGGCAGTATGTACAGGAGAGGAGTGTGGAGGGTATCACAGTGGGCGGTATGTACAGGAGAGGATGATAGTGGGCAGTATGTACAGGAGAGGAGTGTGGAGGGTATGGCAGTGGGCAGTATGTACAGGATATGAGTGGGGAGGGTAAGACAGTGGGCAGTATGTACAGGAGAAAAGCATGGAGGATATGACAGTGAGCAGTATGTACAGGAGAAGAGCATAGAGGATATGACAGTGAGCAGTATGTACAGGAGAGGAGCGTGGAGGGTATGACAGTGAGCAGTATGTACAGGAGAGGAGTGTGACAGATATGACAGTGGGCAGTATGTACAGGAGAGGAGTGTGGAGGGTATGCCAGTGGGCAGTATGTACAGGAGAGGCGTGTGGAGGGTATGATGGGGCAGTATGTACAGGAGAGGCATGTGGAGGGTATGATGGGGCAGTATGTACAGGAGAGGCATGTGGAGGGTATGATGGGGCAGTATGTACAGGAGAGGAGTGTGGACGGTATGACAGTGGGCAGTATGTACAGGAGAGGAGTGTGGAGGGTATCACAGTGGGCAGTATGTACAGGACAGGATGATAGTGGGCAGTATGCACAGGAGAGGAGTGTGGAGGGTATGATAGGGGCAGTATGTACAGGAGATGAGTGTGGAGGGTATGGCAGTGTTCAATATGTACAGGATATGAGTGGGGAGGGTAGGACAGTGGGCAGTATGTACAGGAGAAGAGCTTGAAGGATATGACAGTGAGCAGTATGTACAGGAGAGGAGCGTGGAGGGTATGACAGTGAGCAGTATGTACAGGAGAGGAGTGTGACGGATATGACAGTGGGCAGTATGTACAGGAGAGGAGTGTGGAGGGTATGGCAGTGGGCAGTATGTACAGGAGAGGAGTATGGAGGGTATGGCAGTGGGCACTATGTACAGGAGAGGAGTGTGGAGGGGGTGACAGTAGGCAGTATGTACAGGAGAGGAGTGTGAAGGGTATGACAGTGGGCACTATGTACAGGAGAGGAGTGTGGAGGGTATGGCAGTGGGCACCATGTACAGGAGAGGAGTGTGGGGGTATGACAGTGCGCAGTATGCACAGCAGAGGAGTGTGGAGGGTTGACAGTGGGCACTATGTACAGGAGAGGAGTGTGGAGGGTATGCCAGTGGTCAGTATGTACAGGAGAGGCGTGTGGAGGGTATGATGGGGCAGTATGTACAGGAAAGGAGTGTGGAGGGTATGATAGGGGCAGTATGTATAGGAGAGGAATTTGGAAGGTATTATGGGCGCAGTATGTACAGGAGAGGAGTGTGGAGAGAAAGACAGTTGGCAGTATGTACAGGAGAGGAGTGTGGAGGGTATGACAGTGGGCAGTATGTACAGGAGAGGAATGTGGAGGGTATCACAGTGGGCGGTATGTATAGGAAAGGAGTGTGGATAGTATGATAGTGGGCAGTATGCACAGGAGAGGAGTGTGGAGGGTATGACAGCTGGCACTATGTACAGTAGAGGAGTTTATGAAAGTGGGCAGTATGTATAGGAGAGGAGTGTGAAGGGTATGACAGTGGGCAGTATGTACAGGAGAGGAGTGTGGAGGGTAAGATAGTGGGCAGTAAGGACAGGAGAGGATTGTGGAGGGTATGACAGCTGGCACTATCTACAGTAGAGGAGTTTATGAAAGTTGGCAGTATGTATAGGAGAAGAGTGTGAAGGGTATGACAGTGGGCAGTATGTACAGGAGAGGAGTGTGGTCTGTATGATACTGAGCAGTATGTACAGGAGACGAGTGTGGAGGGTAAGACAATGAGCAGTATGTACAGGAGACGAGTGTGGAGGGTAAGACAGTGGGCAGTATGTACAGGAGAGGAGTGTTTAGGGTATGACAGTGGGCAGTATGCACAGGAGAGGAATGTGGAGGGTATGACAGTGGGCAGTATGCACAGGAGAGGAATGTGGAGGGTATGACAGTGAACAGTATGTACAGGAGACGATTGTGGAGGGTAAGACAGTGGACAGTATGTACAGGAGAAGAGTGTGGAGGATATGACAGTGGGCAGTATGTACAGAAGAGGAGTGTGGAGGGTATGACAGTGGGCAGTATGTACAGGAGAGGAGTGTGGGGGGTATGACAGAGGGTAGTATGTACAGGAGAGGAGTGTGGAGGGTATGACAGTGAGCAGTATGTACAGGAAAGGAATGTGGAGGGTATGACAGTGGGCACTATGCACAGGAGAGAAGTGTATGACAGTGGGCAGTATGTTCAGGAGAAGTTTGTCGGGGGTATGACAGGGGGCAGTATGTACAGGAGAGGAGTATGAAGGGTATGAAAGCGGCACTAAATACAGGTGAGGAGGAGGAAGGAAACTGGGGAGGAAAAATGTAAAGGTTTGTGGGAGGATGTTTAAGGACTGCGTAGTGGTTAAGTGGGCCATACATGGACTGAAATTAAGCCAATTAAGCAGAGACCAGTCAAAGTTGATCTATGTATGGGCTAGCTGGTTGTACACAAGTCAATCTATTAATCGACTTGAGTACAACCAGTCTGTCAGTTTTTTCCCAGAACAATCAGTACTGCCAGCTATAGTTAGCAACACCAATCATTGTATTGTGTGGGTAGGGAAGGCTCTCCACTGGCCGAACATAATAACACTGCAAGAGTGATTCCCCCATCCACAGGTAAGCAGGTGAGAGGGTGTGTGGGGACAGGCTGGGGAGAGAGGTCTGTCAGCAGGGGGGTGTGAGGTGGTCATGGAGGGATATCAATCAGTGGGTGGGAGGAGTAACTGGGAGTGATATCTTTTGCAGTAGGGTCTGTCATCTGCAGGTTGGGAAATGATCACCTGTTATTAACGCAGCGCCGTGCCGACTTCCTGGCGGGCTTTGCACGTGGAGTGTGCGAACATGCCGGAGCTCATCCTTAGTGTGCACATTTGCTTGGTGCAAGACTGCAGAGCATAGATGTGGACTGGACAAAACTGCTTTCACGCAGCTTTCTCCAGGTTTTGGTATTCCGTCATGGGGCTCTGTAGTTTGGAGATTCCACAGTGTTTGGGGTGGGATGGGATCTCCAACCCTGTGTCCAGATTTTGCAGATGACCAGCAGAGTGTGTGCTCAGGTGAGCACAGCCCTTCGGGCTCCCAGTTGGAGACTGCTCCACACCAAGAGACAGGAGGCAGCCAGAACATGTGTGACTGCAAGAGGCCGTGAAATGGCCTTAGGACCAAGGCCAGAGCGGAGCTGTGGGCCTAAAGTAAAGCCACCCACACTGAAGTGTGACCAGGAGAAAGAGCAGAAGTATTGCTACAGAGAGCCAGGTGGGCTAGCATTTTCTGTTGTGTGTATTTGCTGGAGAAGTACCCCTGTGTGGGAAACCATTATGTTATGGACTTTTATTTGCCTTTTTAATAAAAATGGGCTACCATGCCCTAAAATACAGTTCCTGACTGGTTTGGAATCACTGGAAAAAGCATCTACTACGAGAGCTAAACAAACCCCAACTTTACATTATGGTGGAGAAGTTCTTTGAGCACAATCCGAGATCCCTGCAAGCAAGTAAGTTAATCTGTGATCTGAACTGTGTGTTTAGTGCATGAGACTGCACAATATGTGAATACAGGTGAGAACCTGCAAGAGAAAAGCAACCTGCTTTAAAGAGACAGTTCTCTAAAAAATTTTTTTTTTTGCTTGACTACAAAGTCGTTCTGGAGTGACTGAGTATGGGGCAGTCAAAGCTCCTAAAAGAAGCAAGGATGGCTGAGATGATAGATGGAGCTCTGTGGCTAGAGGGGTTGTTACCGCCTGAACAAGCCCCATACATGCCCGAACAGAGTTTGTCAAGGAGAAGGAGGACTGGTGTTGTCCCTAGCAACACTGGTGCAATGAGATATTGCTGGTACATGTGCTTATTTTGGTGATGTGCTTGCTAATAATGAGAAAGGGGGGGATGTCTCACTTGGCAACTGGAAGCAGAGCCACAGTGTTGTCCATTGAAATCTCTGGGGGTCTCCATATGTTGGAGCCAGGGATTGTCCAGGACAGCCCTGATATTGCTCTGGTTGAACAAACTGGGTCTGCACCATGCTGTGAGAGTGTGTGGGAGCAGTCCACTCACACTATGTGTAAACCAGTTGATAAGGGGTTAAGTCAGCCAGCCTTGTTATCTAAGAGTGAAAGCATGTTGTCAAAATGTGGTTTATATAAAATGGACAAAAGTACTGTTCATGCTGCAGAATCCCAGGTGCCCCCTAGAGCAGGTGATGAGGTGCTGCAGAGCACTCGGAATGGAAGCACAATGGATTGGGACAGTTGGGCCAAACAATTGTTAGCCATGCTAGACAAGGCTATGTTAAGCGACAGGGGTGTCGACACAACTGCTATGCCAGACAGAGAGATTGCAGAGTGGCCGATGGTTGAAGGTGCATTGGTCCCTGCAAGGGTTGTTTCCCTCCAGTCAGAAGGACCAGATCAGGGTGCAGGTATAGCAGATGTGTTGTCCACAGCCCTGCCGCTGAATGTCAAGGTGACAATGTAATGAATGTTGAGTTTATATAAGGACAAAAGGGGGGATATTTGCGCTAACCTCCAGTATTATCCAAAGTGAAAAAAATATGAGTGCACAGGTGATGTGACTGTGTATACACATACCGTGATTAAATGCTGCACCTCCTATAGGTTAAATACTGAAAACCTAAAACAGATCAAAAAGAAGAGCAAATAGTGATAAATATTGATATAGACCAAATCTCAATAAAATATGTGAAAAATTATAACATATGAAAAATTATCAATAAATATGTGTATCAAAACATATAAAGAAAAAGCCCATACAATATGTGGAAAAATAAATAAACCAAAGTCCTAAAATGAATCTCCAAAATTAAAAAATAGAAAGTCCTTTAATCTCCAGAAAGCAGGGCACATATTCCTCACTTCAAACATCTGAGATGTGGTGCACGATGTACAAATACAAACTGCTTGCCAGATAAGTTGGATCTCAGATGATAGAGATCAAAAGCGCCTGTGCATTAGCCTTTCGCAGGTGAACTTGGGATGGTTAAACAGCAGGGAAATATCCACCCGTTATCAAGTAACCAGCAAAGAAAAGCTTCACTCCCGGGGCACTCTTATGGATGCAAGGATCAGGAGATTCTCATGTAAGGAGGAACAGAAGAGGGCTTCATGGTGCAGTATATTCCAGAAAAGGTCTTTATTTCCAAACAGGTCATACAGATAAAAAAATCTGTAAAATCAAAGCAGGTAAGAAAGGTTGTTTGAACTAGCCGCGGTGTATACCAATTAGCTGTTCAGCGTGATGACGTCACAGGATCATGCTCCTACTGACGCGTTTCCCCTTAAAAGGCATCCACTGGGAACGGAGAGTGGATGCCTTTTAAGGGGAAACGCATCAGTGGGAGCATGCTCCTGTGATGTCATCATGCTGAACGGCTATGGTATACACTACACGCTAGTTCAAACAACCTTTCTTACCTGCCTACCGCAAGGTTCTCGTATGGAGCAGAGAAGTACTAGTGTCGCTATTCCTTCTGGTGAACTGGCAAGCACCAGTGGCCTAGTACACCCTGGTCGTACATCCAGCACTGCAGTATCACGTGTTGACGTGGCGAGTCCCATAAGTGTAGTTCAAGCTGGCGAGGTGGCAAGCACAAGTACTGTCCTGCTGCCACCAAGAAGACAAAGACAGGCCCATCGTGCCCATAGTGTCCTTCCTGCAGAATTCGCCAATCCGAATTGGGAGCCCATCACTTCTGTAGCACCCGTACTTTCCCCCTTCACTGGCCAACCCAGCATTCAGGTGGAAACAGTTGATTTTACGTCACTTGATTTTTATTCGTTGTTTTTCACTGAAGATCTCTATAGATCTATTGTGGACCAAAGCAATTTGTATGCTGGGCAATAAATCACCACTAATCCCCAGTCCTCCCTTGCTAGAGATTGCGACTAATTACGGTCTCAGAATATAAGACCTTTCTGGGCCAACCCCTCAACATGGGCATAGTTAAAATAAGTATGTTGCGGTCATATTGGTCCACTGACCCAAAATACCATATGCCCGTGTTCTCTGCTTCCATGGCCAGGGCACGATACGAGCAGATTTTGCGGTTCATGCACTTCAACAATGAACTCTGTTGTCCTCGTGGAGACCCTGGATAGGATCGGCTCTACAAAATTTGGCCCCTCGTAAACCACTTCAACCAACGTTTTGCAGACTTGTTTACTCCCCATCAAGTTGTCTGTGTTGATGAGTCCCTGATTACGTTTTCTGACTGCTTGTCTTTCAAACAGTATCTTCCCAGCAAGCGTGCCAGATATGGGGTCAAGATATATAAGCTCTGTGACAGGGCCACAGGTTATACATGTAGTTTTATGGTTTACGAGGGAAGAGATAGTCAGGTAGAGCCGACAAACTGCCCTGACTACATAGGAAGCGCTGGCAAGATTGTGTGGGAATTGGTGTCACCCTTATTCGGAAATGCCAGGACAGTTCAAACCCCCCCCCCCCCCAAAATGACCCCATTTTGGAAAGTAGACACCCCAAGCTATTTGCTGAGAGGCATGTCGAGTCCATGGAATATTTTATATTTTGACACAAGTTGCGGAAAATTTTTTTTTTTTTTTTTTTTCACAAAGTTGTCACTAAATGATATATTGCTCAAACATGCCATAGGCATATGTGAAATTACACCCCAAAATACATTCTGTTGCTTCTCCTGAGTACGGGGATCCCACATGTGAGACTTTTTGGGAGCCTAGCTACGTATGGGACCCCGAAAACCAAGCACCACCTTCAGGCTTTCTAAGGGTGTAAATTTTTGATTTCACTCCTCACTGCCTATCACAGTTTCGGAGGCCATGGAATGCCCAGATGGCACAAAATCCCCCCAAATTTCCCCATTTTGGAAAGTAGACACCCCAAGCTATTTGCTGAGAGGCATGGTGAGTATTTTGCAGATCTCACTTATTGTCACAAAGTTTTCTTTCTTCATTTTCAAAAACAAGTGAGAGCTGCAAAATACTTACCATTCCTCTCAGCAAATAGCTTGGGGTGTCTACTTTCCAAAATGGGGTCATTTGGGGGGTTTTGTGCCATCTTGGCATTTTATGGCCTTCGAAACTGTGATAGGTAGTGAGGAGTGAAATCAAAAATTTAAGCCCTTAGAAATCCTGAAGGTGGTGCTTGGTTTTCGGGGCCCCGTGCGCGTAAGAGCAATATATCATTTAGTGACAACTGTGTGTAAAAAAATAAAAATGTCAATAAGCGTATATTTATTGGTTTGCGCAAAAGTTATAGTGTCTACAAACTAGGGTACATTTTCTCGAATTTAAACAGCTTTTAGTTTATGATTGCCTCATTTCTTGAGGTGCTAAAATGGCAGGGCAGTACAAAGCCCCCCCCCCCCCAAATGACCCCATTTTGTAAAGTAGACACCCAAGCTATTTGCTGAGAGGCATGTTGAGTCCATGGAATATTTTATATTTTGCCACAAGTTGCGGGAAAATGACAAACTTTTTTTTTTTTTTTTTTACACAGTTTGTCATTTTCCCGCAACTTGTGGCAAAATATAAAATATTCCATGGACTCAACATGCCTCTCAGCAAATAGCTTGGGTGCCTACTTTCCAAAATGGGGTCATTTGGGGGGGGGGGGGGCTTTGTACTGCCCTGCCATTTTAGCACCTCAAGAAATGAGGCAGTGATAAACTAAAAGCTGTTTAAATTCGAGAAAATGTACCCTAGTTTGTAGACGCTATAACTTTTGCGCAAACCAATAAATATACGCTTATTTTGCAAATTTATGCAAATTTTGTTTGGGTACAACATTGCATGACCGCACAATTACCAGTTAAAGCAGCGCAGTGCCAAGTTGTAAAAAGTCCTCTGGTCTTTGGCCAGCCAAATGGTCCGGGGCTTAAGTGGTTAACATTAATCACCAGTGGGACTGGTTGGTACGGTGCTTTCTAATAGTGTAGCAAGTGATCTCCCGGTTAGGGTGCTTCCGGATACGGTTCAGTATGGAAGGCACTCTGGGGGGCTGCTGGAGAAATCAGAGGTCTCTTCACCTGATGTGGTGATGGACATGTCTGCAAGTGCGGTTGGAGGTGCGGCTTAGCAGGGATTAGTAAATGGCGCGGATACTCCCTCACCCGCTAGACCTCCAAAGAAGGAAGGGCCAGGTACGGAAGAGGCAAAAGCAGAGATTCTGTCTGTCACCTGCAAAGAGGTAAAAGTCGAGGTACCCGGAGATGCTCTAAAATCTAGTACGGAAAGGAACAAAAATTGTGACATAGAAATGTGTGAGCTGGCAAAGATTGATGCTGCTAGCAATGAGTCATGCGTTGCTCAATGTCAGTTGTTGGGACAATTGCCCATAGAGATTTGGACAGCAGGTGAAGTGAAGCCTTGTGAAGGTCCCATAAGGGATAGCTGCTCACCTTTGTGTTGTCCCTCCTTGGACCTGGCTCTAACAAACTCTGAACAAGAAAGAACGGACAGTATTGGTAATTAGAGAAATGGTGATGTATTAATGAATGTTAATGTCAATAATGGCCTTGATATGACCGTGAATAATTTCTTGGAAAATGAGCGTGATACAGATGTTGAGCTCTGGGGAGTTGGTGGTCAAGGGTAACGACAAAGGAGTTGGTAAACCCAAGAGACCTATTGTGATGGTGCAAACGGGTACCAGCGAGGAAAAATGTGGTTCCTCATCAGGAGTGGTGTCAGGAGCATGTTCCCTACAGAATCCGGAAACCGAGTTGAAAGGAAGCAGCAGGAAAGGCAGGGGGCCACCAGAAAAGAAATGTGAGTTCAGGAACCCAAAGGAAAGAGGGAGTAGGCTGAGGATACAGAACCGTAGGACCCCGCTGCAATCCAGGCTAGGGCGTGCCTGCAAACGCACCCGAAAAAAAGGTTGGGCCTATGCAGTGGACAGCTGGCACAGAGGTGCCCCAATTATAGATTCAGGCTGGTGTGTTCCGCCCCCTTCGGATTCGAAACAAAGGGGGGAGACATGTGACAGTAAGAGATGCTATTATGGTAAAATTGGTAGTTTGGGGGACACAGGGTGTGCACATTTGCTTGGTGCAAGACTGCAGAGCATAGATGTGGACTGGAGAAAACTGCTTTCACTGCTTTCTCCAGGTTTTGGTATTCTGTCTTGGGGCTCTGTATTTTGGAGATTTCACAGTGTCTTGGGTGAGATGGGATCTCCAACCCTGTGTCCAGATTTTGCAGATGACCAGCAGAGTGTGTGCTCAGGTGAGCACAGCCCTTATGAGTTTATGGGAATACCTCAGGGCTCCCAATTGGAGACTGCTCCACACCAAAAGACAGGAGGTCTTCAGGAGTCAAAGGGGCTGCAGGAGGCAGTGAAACGGCCTGAGGACTAAGGCCAGAGCGGAGCTGTGGGCGCTAAAGTAAAGCCGTCCACACTGAAGGATTGAGAGGTCTGAGTGACCAGGAGAAAGAGCAATAGTACTGCTACAGAGAGCCAGGTGGGCTAGCATTTTATGTGTGTGTGTGTGTGTGTATATATGCTGGAGAAGAACCCCTGTGTGGGAAACCGTTATGTTATGGACTTTTATTTGCCTTTTTTAATAAAAATGGGCTACCATGCTCTAAGATACAATTCCTGACTGGTTTGGAATCACTGGCAAAAGCATCTACTATGAGAGCTAAACAACCCCCAACTTTACACTTAGAGATCTGTCTATCTGTCTATCGCTAGAATAGGCTTTTTCTGGGTTTAAGGTATCAGTGTAGGCAAATTTTAAACAGACCTGTACTTTAGGTTAGGCCTGTTTGTTTTGATTTGAGATTGGGAGTGTTTAGTGTAGTAGTGGGTATGGCCACCTGTGCTCTGACTCAGAGGCACCTCCCCTGTTTTCAGGAAGATTGTTCTGGACCTGAGGTTTGAGTAGCAGGCAGCTTATGTGAGGAGCTCTGATCAATTACCATTCGGTATTGGCAGGGGCAGGGCCGGACTGGGAATAAAATAAAGCCCTGGAAATTTCATACCAGCCCCATAGCATTTTTATACCAGCCCAACCGCAAAACGTCATTATTTTCTTGTTCACAAAAGGGAAAACCATGCATTTTAAAGCACATTTGAAGAGTGTATTATATATAGATAAGAGAGACATGGAATGTACAAACCGCACCAATTTTTTACTGGCAAAAATCATGGCAGTTACTGGCACATTTTTTACTGACACTGCAAAAAAAGGTGCCTAAAATGGCAGTTTTCAGTGCAAATATCAATATTTAAGCTATAAACATGTAGCTAAAGCTATTAGCAATGTGTTTAACTTAAACAAAAGTCAAAAACCATATTTCTCCATTTACATGAAGGTCAGATTAATATAACACAGCACAGAGTTCCCCCATATATCAGGAGGATTCCCCTTTACAGTGCAAGGGAACTCTGACATAAAGGGGAACATTGCAGATCATGATCTAAGCGGGAACTCTGATATAAAAGATATAAAAGGGGGGCACTGGTGACCAGAGACCCCACTTATATCAGAGTCCACTGCATTCCCCTTTACATCAGAGTTCTCACTTACATCAGGGTCTGCAGCATTGCCCTTTACATCAGAGTTCCCCCTTGCACTGTAAGGTGGAATCCTGCAGACTATGATGTAAAGGGGAACTCTGGGAATGTGGGGAGGACTCTGGTGACCAGAGACCACCTTCCGCAGAAAGAAAACACTAAGGTAAGGGGGTTTACTGATATAAGGGGGAAACCTTTATATCAGTGCCCCCTTACAATATTGTATTGACCCCCCCGCTCAGGCTGGCCTGGCGGTGCTGTCACTGACCTCCTCTCAGGTGCACCGTCCAGGGCTCAGTCAGTCGGCTGCAGCTTGGTGGCTCTGGTTTTATCCCATAGTTTCCTCTCCACAGTCCATACACGTCTGACTTCTCCCATGACCCCCATTCCTGCGGCACTCTCATTCTTGACTCCTCTCCAGACTGCAGTTGTGATTTAAGACAAGAGATGGTCAGAGGCTGAAGGGGGGACGACAGGGGAGGTCAGAGGCTGCGGAGGGGACGACAGGGGAGGTCAGAGGCTGCGGAGGGGACGACAGGGGAGGTCAGAGGCTGCGGAGGGGACGACAGGGGAGGTCAGAGGCTGCGAAGGGGACGACGGGGTCAGAGGCTGCGGAGGGAATGACAGGAGGTCAGAGGCCGTGGGTGGTACAAGGGAGGTTAGAGGCCGCGGGTGGTACAGGGGAGGTTAGAGGCCGTGGGTGGTACAGGGGAGGTTAGAGACTGCGGGTGGTACAGGGGAGGTTAGAGACTGCGGGTGGTACAGGGGAGGTCAGAGGCTGCGGGTGGTACAGGGGAGGTCAGAGGCTGCGGAGGGGACAACAGGAGGTCAGAGGCTGCGGAGGGGACGACAGGAGGTCAGAGGCTGCGGAGGGGACGACAGGAGGTCAGAGGCTGCGGGGGGGGGGGCAGACAGGAGGTCAGAAGCTGCGGAGGGGAAGACAGGAGGTCAGAGGTTGCGGAGGGGACGACAGGAGGTCAGAGGTTGCGGAGGGGACGACAGGAGGTCAGAGGCTGCGGGGGGGGCAGACAGGAGGTCAGAGGCTGCGGGGGGGGCAGACAGGAGGTCAGAGGCTGCGGGGGGGGGGCAGACAGGAGGTCAGAGGCTGCGGGGGGGGCAGACAGGAGGTCAGAGGCTGCAGGGGGCGGACAGGAGGTCAGAGGCTGCGGGGGGGGCAGACAGGAGGTCAGAGGCTGCGGGGGGGGGGCAGACAGGAGGTCAGAGGCTGCGGGGGGGCAGACAGGAGGTCAGAGGCTGCAGGGGGCAGACAGGAGGTCAGAGGCTGCGGGGGGGGAACAGGAGGTCAGAGGCTGCAGGGGGGACGTAAGAAGGGGCACACTCCACCAGACGACATCTCACTGAGCCCTGTAACTGCTTTACTTTTAAAAATGGCACTGCTCGACACCATTGTTTTAATGCCCATGCGCCCATCTTTCTGAAAATTGCATAGCGTGTACGGGCTTTCCCAAGCACCGCTAGCTTCGGAACAGTGCTGGCGCCTGTGCAGTTGCATGTCGGCACGGCCCCGCAGCCATATTTTTTTCAGGCGCCGCTGCCCTCACAGCTGCCCCAGGGGCAGCCAGGCGGCCGGCCCACTGGGAAATTTCCCAGTAGGCCAGTCTGGCCCTGAGCAGGGGGGCAGGCCTCCCATATAAGCTGGGGTCACATGCTGCTAAGGAGTTCTGACGGAGCAGGAAAAAGGTGAATGGAGTGGTAGGTAGCTGCCGCAGGGCATCCTCACATGGGGGGCACGCCGAGCACAGAGGAGGGATGGAGGAGCTGCTAGGATGTATTCCTGGATAAAGATCTTGACCATGGTGTTGGTGTCAAGCTGCTGTGCCTGGGGAACACAGGACTTGCATTTTGGAGAAGATCAGTGAAAGAGAAGCCACAGTAGGACTGAGGAGAGTAGAACAAATTTCTGTGACCGGGGAACACGGAACACGGAACTTGCCCTTTGGAGAAGGTCAGTGTGAAAGAAGCAAAAGGAGAATTGTTGATAGTAGTGCAGAATGCTGTGGCTGGGGAACGCAGCATTTGCAGTTATGGACTGGCTGGGAACAGTAGTCCGCTTATTACCGTGTTTTAGGCCGTCAGGGAGAGGTACCGAGTATCTCTGGCCTGGTAAAGCACTCTGGTAATACCATCCAAGACAATGTGTAGCTACCAATTTCACTGAGCCGCTGGGGAGAGGTATTGTATGCCTCTGGCTTATTGATTTGCTGAATCAAAACCATTCAAGAGACTTTATTACAGTAACAAAGTACAACCAGCAAGTGATTCAGAGTGATTCCTTTTGTCTAACAGTTTTGCAGCAAATGATTTGTACAAGAGGAGTTTGAGGTAGTGATACTCTGCAGGAGTCGGTGCAGAGGAGGAAGAGGAGCAATAGTCTGCAGTGGAGATATGCAGGAGAACAGACTGAATGTTAGAAGTGCATCATTTTCAAGGCTAAAGCTGCTAATCAATGTTCTACAAATGTGATGACAATTCTATATAATATATATATATATATATATATATATATATATATATATATATCTCTTATTTTGTAAAGTTCAGGGTATAGCACCTCAAAATCGCATGCAAAGCCATTTCTCTTAAACATAAAAATCTTTATTTTTCTTTAAAGCAAGCAAAAGCTGAGTTTCCAGCAGTAAAACAATACTGACTTCACTTCAGAAAACACAACACAAAAGTCTGTTTGTCTTCAGCACAAACACAATAGGATTTACGCCAAAGTTAGCAAAGTCTAGCTTTAGCTGTTTGGCAGCTTACAGCACACATGCAGCATTCAGACAGGTTTCTTTACCCAATCTTCTACTACAGGGGCAAGGCGCAGACATCATGGCTCTGTCCTGAGTGGCTCTGTCACGAGTGATGCACAGTTTCACTGACGCAGTTATCAATTCTGATCATGTCTTCTCTGCTCTTTTACAGGTAATTGTCTCCTATCCATCTGTACATCCCTACTGAACTGACTTTGCTGTTACATATTTTTTGGTAATTGTCTCCTATCCATCTGTACATCCCTACTGAACTGACTTTGCTGTTACATATTTTTTGGTAATTGTCTCATCTGTACATCCCTACTGAACTGACTTTGCTGTTACATATTTTTTATTGGTAATTATTTATTTTTGGTAATTGTCTCCTATCCATCTGCACATCCCTACTGAACTGACTTTGCTGTTACATATTTTTTGGTAATTGTCTCCTGCTGCCATATCTTTAAACTTCCATATTTACTGCTAGCTCTATAACAAACACACTGCAATAGCAATATTACTGGTGATTGATTCTCCACTCCATGTGGCTTGAGTGATCAAGAGAGGTAATTAGCTTTACGACCCTAGCCTGTGTCTGTAGCTGGTCTGGCAGTGGCCATCTCCTCTCCATATTCAGGTGTCTCACATCAGACCCAATAATGACCAACTGAGAAATGCATCCCAGCTTAGTCTCCCTATAAATTTATGGCAGCTTATGGGGTGGCGCAGACATCATGGCTCTGTCCTGAGTGGCTCTGTCCTGAGTGGCTCTGTCCTGAGTGGCTCTGTCCTGAGTGGCTCTGTCCTGAGTGGCTCTGTCACGAGTGATGTGCAGTTTCACCGACGCAGTTTAACTAAAGCTGCATGAACAACAACAAGAACTCTGCTCCACTCTGCAAGACGACAAGCAAACCAGCTTTGAATTTTATATTAGGTTAGTTTGCCACTCTCTATCCACTAACATGCTCCTTATTCTCTTCCTTCTCACATTGGTGTCTTCTATCCTCAAATTATCTTTACTCTACCCCTCCTCTCTTCCATGCAACATGCACATATCACCCTCAATCCTACCCTCTCCCTACTATGGCACCCATCATCTCCTGCATTTGCTGCACCCACATGCTGACAAACACCAGGGCCACTAGACACGTGCGCTCATGCACATCCCACTCCCATCTTGCCTTCCTCGCCCTCCTCCTTCTCCTAGTCTCAGGTGACATTTCTCCTAAACCTGGTCCGCCATTTTCAAAATGCAAGCCACATATCCAATACCCCTCCCCCTCTGGCAACCACTGCAATCCACTCAGTTTAATTTCTATCCCCCTGCTTCCTCAAAGCACCCCACCAATCTCATGCGCCCTTTGGAACGCCCGCTCTGTAACAAACTAACATCTGTACATGACCTCTTCATCTCTCATGGGTTTGACATACTCGCCATAACAGAAACCTGGCTTCAAAATTTTGACTCTCCTGCTGCCCTCTCCCATGGTGGTCTCCATTGGACTCACTCCCCCAGACCCAACAGACAGAAAGGAGGTGGAGTTGGCTTCCTTCTTTCCCCACAAAGCACCTTCCACGTCCTTCCTGTCCCTCCCTCTCTGTCCCTCTCTTCTTTCGAGATGCACTGTATTCGTCTGTTTTCTCCCATTTCTCTGAGGATTGCAGCAATTTATAGGCCTCCAGGACCGGTATCGCGCTTTCTTGATGACTTTGCTGCCTGGCTACCCTACTTTCTCTGAAATACCCACCATTATTCTTGGTGACTTTAACATTCCTGTCAATGTTAACAGCCCAACTACAGCTAAACTTCTCGACTTAACGTCATCTTTTGACCTAACCCAATGGACACATACTTCCACTCACTCCAATGGCAATACCTTGACCTTGTATTCTCCCATCTCTGCAACCCTGGCAACCTCACCAACACCCCCTTTCCTCTATCTGATCACAACCTCATTACTTTCACTGTATCCTTGCCTCCAACCACCCATCCCTCCAAGCAGCAAACAATTACTTGTAGAAACCTTTGCCACTTTAACCCTTCTCTTCTCTATTCTGCTACTGACCACCTATATGACATAATCTCTCCCCTGTCCTGACCTGGCCACCTCTGTCTACAACAGTTCACTCTCATCATCACTACCCTGTTTCCCAGAAAATAAGACCTAGCGTGATTGTCGGTAATGGCTGCAATATAAGCCCTACCCCCCAAATAAGCCCTACCCCGTTTCCCCGAAAATAAGCCCTACCCTGAAAATAAGACCTACAAGGACTTTAACTAGGGCTTATTTGGGGAGTAGGGCTTATATTGCAGCCATCACGGACAATCACGCTAGGTCTTATTTTCGGGGAAACGGGGTAGATGCACTTGCTCCTCTAACCACTTGCAGAATCAGGCCCCGACAGTTACAACCCTGGCAAACTGACAACACTAGAAATCTCAAGAGACATTGCCGTGCTCTTGAACGACTGTGGCGTAAAACCAAATGCCTGCAAGACTTCACCCTAGATAAATCTGCCCTTCTAAAATACAATTCATGCCTCCATGCTGCCAAACAAGCCTACTTTGTCTCTCTTATTAATTCCTTGTCATCCAGTCCCCGTCGGCTCTTCTCAACCTTTAACTCTCTGCTTCGTCCACCACCCCCTCTACCCACTAACTCACTCACTGCCCAAGAGATTGCCAATCACTTCAAAGACAAGATCGATGCAATTCGTGAGGACATCTCCACTGTGCGTACGTCTTCCCCACCCAACATACCTTGCCTAACAGCACATTCAACACTCTCCTCTTTTGAATTGGCTACTACGGAAGAGGTTACAAAAATTTTCTCGGATGCCCACCTAACCAATTGTCCCTTGGATCACCCTCTTCTTCTATCCTATGCTCCCTCACCCACATCTTCAATCTCTCCCTCTCTAGTGGCATCTTCCCCTCCCCTCTAAAACATGTGCAGATCACTCCCATTCTTAAAAAGCCCTCACTGGACCCTACCGACCTGAACAACTTAAGACCCATCTCATTGCTCCCATTCACCTCTAAACTTCTAGAAAGCTTAGTCTACAACCTTCTTAGCTCCTACCTCAATGAAAATAACCTTCTTGACCCCTTACAGTCTGGCTTTCGCTCGCAGCACTCCACGGAAACTGCCTTACTAAAACTCACTAACGATTTACTAACTGCTAAAACCAACAGCCAGTACTCCATACTTCTACTACTTGACCTCTCTGTGGCCTTTGATACTGTTGACCACCCGCTCCTTCTCAATAAACTACATTCCCTTGGCCTCCGAGATTCTGCTCTATCCTGGTTCTCTGCCTATTTATCACAGCGTTCCTTCAGTGTCACCTACAACTCTGTCTCCTGCTCTCCATTGCCCCTTTCTATGGGGGTCCCCCAAGGTTCGGTTCTTGGACCCCTTCTCTTCTCTATCTACACCTCCTCCCTTGGTCACTTAATAACTGCCCACGGCTTCCAATACCACTTATACGCTGATGACACCCAAATCTATCTGTCTACTCCTCACCTCACTCCTTCAGTCTCCTCTCGCATTACTAACTTACTAACTGACATATCAGCATAGATGTTGCACCACTTCCTTAAACTAAATCTCTCTAAAACGGAGCTATTAATATTCCCCCCTGCCCGTGCCCCCCGCCATGACTTTTCCATCAAAATCAACAATGCAACCATCAGTCCCTCCCCTCACTCCAGGGTACTAGGTGTAATCCTAGACTCTGACTTGTCATTTCAGCCTCAAATCCAATCGTTGTCAAAAGTTTGTAGAATTCACCTCCGTAACATCTCTAAAATTCGCCCCTTTTTAACAAATGAAACCACCAAGCTCCTCATTCACTCCTTGTTATCTCTCGCCTTGACTATTGCAACTCCCTTCTCACTGGCTTACCTCTACATAGGCTATCCCCTCTTCAGTCTATCATGAATTCTGCTGCCAGACTTATCCACCTTACCAACCGCTCAGTGTCTGCCAACCCTCTTCTCCAATCCCTACACTGGCTCCCAGACACCCAGCGAATTAAATTAAAAATACTAACCACAACATACAAAGCCATTCACAACTCTGCCCCGAGCTACATCACTAATCTTGTCTCCAAATATCACCCAAATCGACCTCTCCGCTCTTCTCAAGACCTCCTGCTTTCAAGCTCTCTCATCTCCTCCTCCCATGCTCGTCTCCAGGATTTCTCCAGAGCCTCTCCCATCCTCTGGAACTCGCTACCTCCATCTATCCGGCTATCTCCCCTACTCTTGCTACCTTCAGGCGATCCCTGAAAACTCATCTCTTCAGGAAAGCCTATTACGTCTCCATCTAATCTCCTACCACTTCCATCAGCTCATTCCCCACAGTTACAACCTTTTGTACCACCTGCCCCACCCTATTAGATTGTAAGCTCTTCTGAGCAGGGCCCTCTTAATCCTCTTGTATTTTATTGTATTATAACTGTATTGTCTCCCTTTTATATTGTAAAGCACTGCGTAAACTGTTGGCGCTATATAAATCCTAAATAATAATAATAATAATAATACTTCACACCCATCACTAGGAACTTTCTGTCATATGTGCTGCTTCCTGGAGGCTGTTTAATGATGTTGGGACCGGAGTCCATGTAATTAGGGGTGGTGATTTTTTCCCACCCAGGTATCACTCAAATTCTGGGTCCCAAATAAGCAATTATTAATGCAGAGGAGATGGCAAGTCAGTCCTCTCTCTATGCTTGACTTTCCCAGAATGCCTCACCCTGCACGGATGAGACCCATGAGTACACAATACATTCCCTTTAAAGGGACCACAACCCAATTATAGGTGACACGTAGTATCCTATATATGTGTGACTGTTTGTGTATTACTGGCAAATAAACCATATATATGTTACAGAAGAATGCTTCTAAAAATAGTTGTCTTAAAGAAGAAATATAGGCAAAAAATTTTTTTTTCATTTTGGATAGCGCAAGGGAGGGTTATAACCCCATCAGATTTTTTTTTTTTTTTAACCATCTGTGTCTCATTGGGGAGATTTCCCTTCACTTCCTGTCCCTTAGATACACAGGAAGTGAGAGGAAAGATTTACCCCCTATTACTTTTCTGGGGACAACCTAAAATTTGGGATTCTCTTTACTTTCACTTTTAAAGATAATAGTAAACAGGACAAATGGAGAGGGTGAATCTCCGTAACAGGAGCACAGACAGCAATAAAACCTGACGTGTTCTAATCCCCCTGCACTCTATCCAAAACTAAAAGAAAACATTTTGCCTTTAGTTATACTTTAAGATCCACCATGATCTTCAAGGAAGCAAGCATTTGCACATATAAAAAGGTGTTAAAAGATATCAATGCTGGATACAAAATATAAAGGATGCCAATCACAGAAAGTTAAATAGTGTCTCTAACACACATACACATGCAGTAAAACCAAAACTATCTACATCCTGCTTTTAAAGTGTTTAAGGTAAAACATTTTCTTCTATAGTTCCCTCTGATATATAACAGTAAGCTCCCCAGTGGATGTCATTTATAAAAATATGCAGTATAAAAGCTTACTTCAGAGCGGCGTTCGGTGCTCAGGTGACTGCCCGCTGGTCTTCTCTCCCGATTTAATAGCTGCAGGGGGAGGTGCTGGGGAAAGCCCCGCTGATGTCAGCCAGGAAGAGGAGAGGAAGGGAGGAGACCGGCGGGCAGTCACATGAGCTTCGAACGGTGCTCTGAAGTAAGCTATTTTACAGCATATTTTTATAAATTACATCCACTGGGGAGCTTAGTGTTATACAGTGAGGGGAAAAAAGTATTTGATCCCCTGCTGATTTTGTACATTTGCCCACTGACAAACAAATGATCAGTCCTATAATTTTAATGGCAGGTTTATTTTAACAGTGAGAGACAGAATAACAACAAAAATATCGAGAAAATGCATTTCAAAAAGGTTATAAATTGATTTGCTTTTTAATGAGTGAAATAAGTATTTGATCCCCTATTAATCAGCAAGATTTCTGGCTCCCAGGTGTCTTCTATACAGGTAACGAGCTAAGATTAGGAGCACTCTCTTAAAGGGAGTGCTCCTAATCTCAGTTTGTTACCTGTATAAAAGACATCTGTCCACAAAAGCAATCAATCAGATTCCAATCTCTCCACAGTGGCCAAGACCAAAGAGCTGTCCAAGGATGTCAGAGACAAGATTGTAGACCTACACAAGGCTGGAATTGGCTACAAGACCACCGCCAAGCAGCTTGGTGAGATGGTGACAATAGTTGGTGCAATTTTTCGCAAATGGAATAGACACAAAATAACTGTCAATCTCCCTTGGTCTGGGGCTCCATGCAAGATCTCACCTCGTGGAGTTTCAATGATCAGGAGAACGGTGAGGAATCAGCCCAGAACTACATGGGAGGATCTTGTCAATGATCTCCAGGCAGCTGGGACCATAGTCACCAAGAAAGCAATTGATAACACACTATGCTGTGAATGACTGAAATCCTGCAGCGCCTGCAAGGTCCCCCTGCTCAAGAAAGCACATGCACAGGTCTTTCTGAAGTTTGCTAATGAACATCTGAATGATTTAGAGGAGAACTGGGTGAAAGTGTTGTGGTCAGATGAGACCAAAATCAAGTTCTTTGGCATCAACTCAACTAGCCATGTTTGGAGGAGGGGAATGCTGCCTATGACCCCAAGAACGCCATCCCCACCGTCAAACATGGAGGTGGAAATATTGTGCTTTGGGATGTTTTTCTGCTAAGGGGACCGGACAACTTCACCGCATCAAAGGGACGATGGACGAGGCCATGTACCGTCAAATCTTGGATGAGAACCTCCTTCCCTCAGCCAGGGCATTGAAAATGGGTCGTGGATAGGTATTCCAGCATACACTACCAAGGCAACAAAGGAGTGGCTAAAGAAGAAGCACATTAAGGTCCTGGAGTGGCCTATTCAGTGTCCAGACCTTAATCCCATAGAAAATATGTGGAGGGAGCTGAAGGTTCAAGTTGCCAAACGTCAGTCTCAAAACCTTAATGACTTGGAGAGGATCTGCAAAGAGGAGTGGGACAAAATCCCTCCTGAGATGTGTGTAAACCTGGTGGCCAATTACAAGAAACGTCTGACCTCTGTGATTGCCAACAAGGGTTTTGCCACCAAGTACTAAGTCATGTTTTTCGAAGGGGTCTAATAATTATTTCACTCATTTAAAATGAAAATCAAATTAAAACTTTTTGGAAATGCATTTTTCTGGATATCTTTGTTCTTCTGTATAAAAGGGAACTATAGAAGAACAGAACTGTTATTTTTAGAGGAGGAGGATCGGGGAGCTGACAAGCAGGGAGGGGTGTGGGGGAGAGGACAGAGGTAGACAGACACAGGAGAGCAGGGCTGTGGATGATGGCAGCAGGATCAGCCAGGTATTTTAATTGTTACAGGGGGCCAGATTAGACAGCACAAGCACTGTGCTGTATAACATGCTCTAAAGAAACAGGTTCAATCGTTTTTTGGGGGGGGTTTAACAAACGCTTTGAGTGAACCTGTGCCCAGACTATGCTCAATCAAAGTATTACCATATTCTGTACAACAATTAGACACTGTACAACAAAGCACTATTCTTTTCTTTAGCTATAGACATTGTGGAGAAATTTTTTTTTGGATTTCACAACAGATGCCCTGAAATAGTAGCTCCTTTTCTTTTAATTTTTTTTTTTTTTTTCAGTCCAACACATTTGAATACAAGAGAGGAAAGTAAAGAGCTTAGAAGCTTAATATAAAAGGAAATATATTATTGACTGCTATGGGTTACTTCACTTTGACCTTTCTCTTATGAATATGTTCGTATTAACCACTTCAGCCCCGGAAGGATTTACCCCCTTCCTGACCAGAGCACTTTTTCCAATTTGGCACTGCGTCGCTTTAACTGCTAATTGCGCGGTCATGCAATGCTGTACCCAAACGAAATTTGCGTCCTTTTCTTCCCACAAATAGAGCTTTCTTTTGATGGTATTTGATCACCTCTGCCGTTTTTATTTTTTGCGCTATACACGGAAAAAGACCGAAAATTTTGAAAAAAAATGATATTTTCTACTTTTTGTTCTAAAAAAAATCCAATAAACTCAATTTTAGTCATACATTTAGGCCAAAATGTATTTGGCCACATGTCTTTGGTAAAAAAAATGTCAATAAGTGTATATTTATTGGTTTGCGCAAAAGTTATAGCGCCTACAAACTAGGGTACATTTTCTGGAATTTACACAGCCTTTAATTTATGACTGCCTATGTCGTTTCTTGAGGTGCTAAAATGGCAGGGCAGTACAAAACCCCCACAAATGACCCCATTTTGGAAAGTAGACACCCCAAGGAAATTGCTGAGAGGCATGTTGAGCCCATTGAATATTCATTTTTTTTGTCCCAAGTGATTGAATAATGAGAAAAAAAAAAAATTACAAAAAGTTGTCACTAAATGATATATTGCTCACACAGGCCATGGGCATATGTGGAATTGCACCCCAAAATACATTTAGCTGCTTCTCCTGAGTATGGGGATACCACATGTGTGGGACTTTTTGGGAGCCTAGCCGCATACGGGGCCCCGAAAACCAATCACTGCCTTCAGGATTTCTAAGGGCGTACATTTTTGATTTTACTCCTCACTACCTATCACAGTTTTGAAGGCCATAAAATGCCCAGATGGCACAACCCCACCCCCCAAATGACCCCATTTTGGAAAGTAGACACCCCAAGCTATTTGCTGAGAGGCATGTTGAGTCCATGGAATATTTTATATTTTGACACAAGTTGCGGGAAAGTGACAATTTTATTTTTTTTTTTTTTGCACAAAGTTGTCACTAAATGATATATTGCTCACACAGGTCATGGGCATATGTGGAATTGCATCCCAAAATACATTCTGCTGCTTCTCTTGAGTACGGGGATACCACATGTGTGGGACTTTTTAGGAGCCTAGCCGCGTACGGGACCCCGAAAACCAATCACCGCCTTCAGGATTTCTAAGGGTGTACATTTTTGATTTCACTCTTCACTGCCTATCACAGTTTCGGAGGTCATGGAATGCCCAGGTGGCACAAACCCCCCCAAATGACCCCATTTTGGAAAGTAGACACCCCAAGCTATTTGCTGAGAGGCATGGTGAGTATTTTGCAGCTCTCATTTGTTTTTGAAAATGAAGAAAGACAAAAAAAAAAATTTTTTTTTTTCTTTTTTTAATTTTCAAAACTTTGTGACAAAAAGTGAGGTCTGCAAAATACTCACTATACCGCTCAGCAAATAGCTTTGGGTGTCTACTTTCCAAAATGGGGTCATTTGGGGGGGTTTTGTGCCACCTGGGCATTCCATGGCCTCCGAGACTGTGATAGGCAGTGAAGAGTGAAATCAAAAATTTGCGCCCTTAGAAAGCCTGAAGGCGGTGCTTGGTTTTCGGGGTCCCATACGCGGTTAGGCTCCCAAAAAGTCTCACACGTGGTATCCCCGTACTCAGGAGAAGCAACAGAATGTATTTTGGGGTGTAATTTCACATATTCCCATGGCATGTTTGAGCAATAATATCATTTAGTGACAACTTTGTGCAAAAAAAAAAAAAAAAAAATTTGTCTCTTTCCCGCAACTTGTGTCACAATATAAAATATTCCATGGACTCGACATGCCTCTCAGCAAATAGCTTAGAGTGTCTACTTTCCAAAATGGGGTCATTTTGGGGGGGTTTGAACTGTCCTGGCATTTTATGCACAACATTTAGAAGCTTATGTCACACATCACCCACTCTTCTAACCACTTGAAGACAAAGCCCTTTCTGACACTTTTTGATTACATGAAAAAATTATTTTTTTTTGCAAGAAAATTACTTTGAACCCCCACACATTATATATTTGCGCAGCGATTTTTCAAACGCATTTTTAGGGGAAAAAACACACTTTTTTACATTTTAATGCACTAAAACACACTATATTGCCCAAATGTTTGATGAAATAAAAAAGATGATCTTAGGCCGAGTACATGGATACCAAACATGACATGCTTTACAATTGCGCACAAACGTGCAGTGGCAACAAAATAAATACATTTTTAAAAGCCTTTAAAAGCCTTTACAGGTTACCAGGTTATTTACAGAGGAGGTCTACTGCTAAAATTACTGCCCTCGATCTGACCGTCGCGGTGATACCTCACATGCATGGTGCAATTGCTGTTTACATTTGACGCCAGACCGACGCTTGCGTTCGCCTTAGTGCGAGAGCAGGGGGGACAGGGGTGCTTTTTTTTTTTTTTTTCTTTTTTTTTTTTTTTTTTTTTCTTTATTATTTTTTTGCTTTTTTAACTTATTTTAAAACTGTTCCTTTCATTTTTTTTTTTTTTAATCATTTTTATTGTTATCTCAGGGAATGTAAATATCCCCTATGATAGCAATAGGTAGTGACAGGTACTCCTTTTTTGAAAAAATTGGGGTCTATTAGACCCTAGATTTCTCCTCTGCCCTCAAAGCATCTGACCACACCAAGATCGGTGTGATAAAATGCTTCCCCAATTTCCCAATGGCGCTATTTACATCCGGCGAAATCTAAGTCATAAAATGCTCGTAGCTTCCGGTTTCTTAGGCCATAGAGATGTTTGGAGCCACTCTGGTCTCTGATCAGCTCTATGGTCAGCTGGCTGAATCACCGGCTGCATTCTCAGGTTTCCTGTTGAGACAGGAGAGCCAGAGAAAAACACGGAAGACGGTGGGGGGGGGGCATTCTCTCCCACTGCTTGTAAAAGCAGTCTAGAGGCTAATTAGCCGCTAGGATTGCTTTTACATGAAAGCCGACCGCTGGCTGAAAAGAATGATACCAAGATGATACCTAAATCTGCAAGCATCATTCTGGTATAACCACTCAAAGTCGTGAATGGTGTACCTGAAGACAAAAAAATGGTAAACAATAAAGCACAGTAAACGGTAAAGTATAAAAAATTGCATACCTGAAAAGCATACATGATAAAACATAATAACAATAAAACATTGCAGAATAGAATACAGTAAAAAAGAGCAGAACAATAGAGAGAATAGAGAGAGAACAATAAAACGACAACTATTATTTTTTATTTTATATTTTTGTTTGTGTTTTTTTTTTTTTTTTTACACTTTTTTTGTAACTGTAACTTTTATAGCTGTAACCGGTTCCAGGTTCGGGTCTCTCAAAATGCGATGGCATCTTGGGAGACCCTGTGAAAGTGTGCCTAGTCTGTGCAATGCTGTACCCTACGCTAATACTCAACTAGTGAATGGTAGCGTTCAAAACATTCACCAATGCAAAGACCAGGTTTGTCAGGACAGGAGGGACAATAATAGCGGGTGTCACGCCTATATCCGCGCTTGCTGCAGACACAACATCTTTTTTGGGGGGGTTCGTTGGGTAGGGGTACTCGGGAGGACATAAAAATGCCTCTCATGCAGCCGACTGCATTTGGTTGGGGATGTGAATGGGGGAAGTACGGGCGCTGCAGAAGTGGTGGGTTCCCAATTAGGATTGGCGAATGCAGCAGGAAGGGCATTATGGGCACGACGGGCCTGTGTTTGTCTTTTTGGTGGCAGCGGGACACTATTTGTGCTTGCCACCTCACCAGCTTGAACTGCACTTATGGGACTCGCCACGTCACCAAGTGTTACTGCAGTGCTGGTTTGACTACAACCGGGGTGTACTAGGCCGCTGGCGCTTGCCAGTTCACCAAAACGCTACCAAAAAAACTGTTAACGATCGCAGGGATCAGGCCTGACTCTGCGAACGCTGCAGTTATGCGTTTAGTGTTTTGTAAGTGACAGTGATCGATCGATACTGCACTTGGGTAGGCTGGGCTGGGCTGGGCGGAGGGGCAAAACACAGGTGCTAGCAGGTATCTGGGCTGATCCCACTAACACTGCGTTTTTGGGAACCCTAAACTGCTGGGGACGCTAGTATAGATCTGATCGGATCAGATATTGATCCGTTCACATACTATACCACTAAGGGAGGTGTACGGTGCGTGCGTGGGTGTTAGCGCTACTGGCACTAACCTGACGCTGCCTGGGGCTGGTGCTTGCCAGTTCACCAAAACGCTACCAAAAAAACTGTTAGCGATCGCAGGGATCAGGCCTGACTCTGCGAACGCTGCATTTATGCGTTTAGTGTTTTGTAAGTGACAGTGATCGATCGATACTGCACTTGGGTGGGCTGGGCCGGGCGGAGGGGCAAAACGCAGGTGCTAGCAGGTATCTGGGCTGATCCCGCTAACACTGCGTTTTTGGGAACCCTAAACTGCTGGGGACGCTAGTATAGTTCTGAACGGATCAGATATTGATCCGATCAGATACTATACCACTAAGGGAGGCATATGCTGCGTGCGTGGGTGTTAGCGGTACTGGCGCTAATCTGATGCTGCCTGGGGCGACGCATATCACCGCCGGGCGATCAGGGGGTTAAACCTTTATTCGGTAATAAACGGCGGGTGCCCTGACACTATAAAAAATAAACGAACTAACCAGCGTCACCCGTAACGGTTATACGGTGATCACTGGTGAAAGGGTTAACTAGGGGGCAATCAAGGAGTTAAAACATATATTAGATAGTATATGGGGGTCCCTGTCGCTATAAAACGCTGACGGCGAACCTAAATATTTACGTCCCTAACTAGCGTCACCAGCGACACTAATACAGCGATCAGAAAAATGATCGCTTAGCGACACTGGTGACAGGGGGTGATCAAGGGGTTAAAACTTTATTAGGGGGGGTTAGGGGGGTATCCTAGACCTAAAGGGGGCCTAACACTCACTGCCCTAACACTGTAACTGTCACAAACTGACACCAATACAGTAATCAGAAAAAAAAAAAAAAAAAAAAACCTGCTTGGTGTCAGTTTGTGACGGGGGGGGTGATTGGGGGGGGGGGGTCGGGGGGCGATCGGGGGGGGATCGGGGTGTTGTGTGCCTGGCATGTTCTACTGTGTGTGTGTGTGTGTTGGTGCACTCACATTACAGTCTTCTCTCCTCGGCCCGGAACGGAAAATACCGAGCCGAGGAGAGATGACATCATTTCCTCTGCCTCTGTGTACAATACAGAGGCAGGGAAATGATCCCATTGGCTGAGAGCGATCGCGAGGGGGGGGCCACGAATGGATGGCCTCCCCCTCACCACCGATCGCCGGGGGAGATTTGCCGACCGCCGCAGGCACCGGGGGGGGGGGGGGGTCCGATCGGACCCCCCACCCGCGGGCAGGCAAGGACGTACATGTAAGCCCTTTTGCCTGCCCGTGCCGCTCTGTTGACGTACATCGTCGTGCGGCGGTCGGCAACTGGTTAACCATAGTATAAAGACAGGTAATGCATCACACTCAGGATGTCTGCACATAAGTTGTACGAAATAGGGGATAGATTTATGACATTTTTATTATTTATTTTTTTACTAGTAATGGTGGTGATCAGCAATATTTCAATATTATATATATATATATATATATATATATATATATATATATATATATATATATATATATATATTATACTTTTTTTTTTTTTTTATCATGACTGCAACATTACGGTGGACAGATTGGACACTTTTTTTTGGGACAAGTGGCATTTATTCAGCGATCAGAGCTAAAAATGGCCACTGATTACTGTATAAATGTCATTGGCAGGGAAGGGGTTAACACTAGGGGGCGATCAAGGGGTTAACTGTGTTCCCTGGGCGTGTTCTAACTGTGGTGGGGATGGGACTGACTAGTGGAGGAGACCGATCGGTGTTCCTATGTAGTTTACATACACACAGATCCTGGTTCTCGCTCTCCCGAGCGATCGCCCAGCGCTCATCGCGCCTGCCGAGCACACGCACCGGCTCCGGGGACACACTGCGGGCGCGCGCGCCTGCTAAAGCATCTCAAAGAGCCGACGTACAACAACAATGGCTCGCGCAGGAGAGCCAACCTGATGCAGTATAACTGCGGCGACTGGTCGGGAAGGGGTTAATATGACTGTATATTTTGTATTTTACTGACTGGGAACTGGCTGAATCCCGTTCTCATTAACATGCAATGGGGTTTATTTACTAAAGCTGGAGAGTGCAAAATGAGTCACACTTCTGCAGAGATACCAATCAGCTTCCAAGTTTTATTGCCAAAGCTTAAAGTGGTTGTAAACCCATATGAAAAAAAAAAAAAAAAAAACACCTGCAAGACAAAGGCATTATAAAATACTCACCTTAGATTGAACCTGTTGCAGCAGTCCCCGTACACCACTGTTACCGGCGACATGTCTCCCGGAATTATTTCCGGGTTCACGGGCTCCAGCGCTGTGATTGGCCGAAGCCGTGATTATGTCACTCCCCCACATGCGCATAGGAGCTGCCGGTCTTGGCACAGGCCCTTTAGAAATGGCGCGTTCGAACCGTTTCTTCAGTGCGCGTGCGCCGATAACGTCGGCGCAAGCGCATATGGTATATATCTCCTAAACCATGCAGGTTTAAGAGATATATACAGTACCTACAAGTAAGCCATCCTCTTGTCCAGCAATTCTTCAGGGGTGTAGCAAGACTCAGGCCCCAGAGGTAGCCAAGATTTCCCAAATGGGATCTTCCCATTGTCCTCGATTCACTCTGGGGGTCTGAAGCTGAAGAAGTCAACTCTGTGTCTGTTAAGGATCTCCTAGATGTGGGAAGAGACTCTGAAAGAATACCTTCAGGCTATGGCCTCCTTCAGACGGTCGGATCATCTATTCATCCTCTTTTCCAGGAGAAACCAGGGGAAACGTGCCTCGTCTAGGACAATTGCGGCTTGGATTGTCCAGGCATCCAGCAGGCCTATAGCGCAAAGGGCTTGGCTCCCCTGGAGGCGATGACAGCACACTCAACTAGGAGCATCTCTACTTCCTGGGCAGCTTCACGACACGTGGCTCCAGATGTTATCTGCAGGGCGGCCGCATGGAGTCTGTCAGGAAAATTTCCTATCAAATACTTTAACTACCATAATTTTCCTTTTCTGATGGAATCCATGGCAGCAGGAGTTTCCACCCATTGGTCAAGAGTTGGCTAGTTACGGAACGTGACCTCTGACAATGAGCCAAAATTTATGGGAGTACGGTCCTATAGAAGAGGAGGCGGTGTAAAGCCATAGGTAGGCTGCCATGGAGTCCATCAGAAAAGGAAAATTACGGTAAGTATTTACTAGGAAATGTTCAGTTTTAGCTGCAGAGTTTTAAAGAAACACATGCACTGTGTAGTATAGCTTGTTATAACACAGGGGCTGGCCGTAATTGGGATCACTGACTTTATAAACAATTTATGTCATTTTTAGTTATGCAATGGGAATGGGGATATGTAACAAAGTAGGTGTCATCCCAATTTGGCTGCAAAAGTGGAAATACACTTTAATGCTGCAGTTCCACTTTAAGCCCTATTGAGGTAAAGTAGATGTCAATACATCTTCACAGAGAGAAAGCACTTTCTTTCAGACTTCATTCAGATAGTATCCCTAGGTTAGTCACTTTATTGATAAGTCTACTAATTCTAGGGTCACCCCTGTGTGGCATGTTTGTGTCCACACCACAAGGGTACAGCAGCCCATTAATTTGAATGGACTGCTGTACCCACAAGAAAAATGGGAAGAGCAGCACGTTTTGCATACCGTGCGGGAACATGTACGATTTTGTGGTTTTGTTTCCCTACCCACACAAGTGTGAACTAAGCCTAATGCCCCATACACACGATCAGAAATTCTGCCAGCAAAAGTCGGATGTGAGCTGTATGCTCCATCGGACTTTTGCTGGCAGAATTCCAGCCAGCAAAAGATTGAGAGCAAGTTCTCTATTTTTTGGTCGGAAAAAGTTCCTATCCGAAAATGCGTTCGTCTATATGCAATTTGGACGCGCAAAAAAAATCATGCATGCTCGGAAGCATTGAACTTTATTTTCTCGGCTCGTCGTAGTGTTGTACATCACCGCGTTCTTGACGGTCAAAAGTTCAGAGAACTTTTGTGTGACCGTGTGTATGCAAGGCAAGCTTGAGCGGAATTCCATCGGAAAAACCATCCAAGTTTTTTTCAGATGGAATTTCTGATCGTGTGTTCGCGGCATAAGGCCCCTTTCACACTGAGGTGCTTCTAAAATGCCAGGAAAACACTGAGCACTTTTTGAAGAGCTTTTCAGGCACTTTTGAAGAGCTTTCCATTCATTTCAATGGAGAGGGGAGTTATTTCACCGTCCTGCCAGCGCACTGCCCCAGTGTGAGACCCCTTTCACACTTGGGCGCTTTGCAGGTGCTACAGCGCTAAAAAGAGCGCCTGCAAAGCTGAAACAGTCTGAGTGCTGACACTGTAGAGAGCAGAACTCTGTGCAGCAGCTCCAGCTATCCGGCCACCCAGCCACCTAAGACTCATCCCGGACTCGCCTATCAGAACTGCACCGGGACCCCCCTACCTATCCATCACGCCGTCCACACCATCCGGACGCCGCATTCAGCCCGCCGGCAGCACAGGCCCATCCCGCAGGGCACTCCGCAGCTCCGGCCTAGCTCCGGCCAGTGCCGAATCGCCGCCTCACCTCCCACAACCGATCGGCAGCCTGACCGGCTGGCCTGCGCTCCCCCTCCTGCTGGATCCATCCTCTCACCATCCATCGTAGCCGGACCGGGAACATAGCGCTCGGACAGCCCGCGGCTCGGGCCTAGCCGGTGGCCATCTTGGTACTCCCTAGCATCCGGACAGCCTGCGGCTCGGGCCTAGCCGGCGGCCATCTTGGTCCTCCCTCCTGAGGCCACAAGCACTCCACCGGCCCTCGGAGAACATTCTCGTCACCTCCAGGTAGGACCCACCAGCCCACGGCCACCTCTGTTCACGGTCCCGAACCCACCACTATACCTCCTCCCGGGGCACTACCGCAGCCGCCGTCCAATCGCCCCGTTCTCTAGCCGCTGGACTCGGGACAGGCTGCGGCCTAGCTCCGGCCAGCCAGCCACCTCACACCCCTCCCACACTTGTCCAGCGGGCCCCCATGCAACTCTACACCTGGAACACCCCCTCCTCGCTACTGGACCTCACTGCAGGGGCACAGGTTGACACCGGAGGCCAGGATATCCATGGCTCTGGCCCTGCCCAGCGTCCATCTTAGATCCTCCTAGCCGCAGCACCAGTCCATAACCAGTAAGTAGTGGCCAGATCCCCCTTCACCCCCTCCGCTGTCCCCCCCTTCCCTCCTCTCCCCCGTCTTTCTTCTGGACCATCCTGTACAGGTAAGCCTGTCGGGGTACCCCAGCAGTTGATCCAGGGTCCTCGAGTCCGATCGCCCCTCGGGGGTCAGGAAGGAATTTTTTTTTCCTCTGCTGCAGCAATTGGCCAGCTCAGCTAGGGGTTTTTCGCCTTCCTCTGGATCAACAGGAGGGTGGTAGGTAGCCCCTTCATCACCTCCTCCAGAACTTCCCGCACCATCATCCAGCCCATCAGCTACACTACTCCAATAGAAGTGGCAGCCATCTGATCCTTCCATCCCCCAGCAAGCTCATCATCGCTACATCAGTACCATCATTAGATCATCCTTCCTTCAGCAACTTGTCTTTCTCACCATGTGCAATTTCAAATACACAGCGGACGCCCTCCATAGGCTAAGAAACACTGTCTCAACTTTACCAACCGCCACTCATAAAAGACTAAAAAAAGAACAAGTACTAAGGACCAACCCACCATCAAATACAGGGAGACACCAATCCAACCACAACAACTAGCATGCGCCCTGATCAACACCAGATCTGCAGTCAAGCACAGACTGGAAATCCATGACTTCATCATCGAAAACAACATAGATTGCCTCTTCATTACGGAAAGCTGGCTAACATCCGACTGCAACACCATCCTAACTGAATTGGTGCCTGAGAACTACAGTATCCTAACTGAGCATAGAATAGGAAAAAAAGGAGGAGGCCTAGCAGTGATCTTCAAATCGCACCTTGTGTTCACCAAACCAACTTTACAGAACTCAGTGCCTTTCATGGAGACACTCTCCCTGCATCTTCAAACAACACCCCAAGACACCATTCACATACTACTATGCTACAGACCACCAGGACCAAAGACCAATCTCCTTACACCACTCACTGAATTCATTTCAATACACTCCCTGAAAACCAAAAACTTTCTGGTACCTGGGGACTTTAACCTCTGGGCAAACTCTACCCAAGACCCTATCGCGACTGCCTGCATTAACCAACTGGAAGAACTAGGTCTTCAGCAGCTGATAAATGCTCCCACGCACGGTTCAGGACACACTCTAGACCTCATCTTCAAACAGAATATGGACATCAACATATTCAACAACCCACCACTACCATGGACGGACCACCACGCTATCAAATTTAAAATCACCACTAACACCACCCTCTAAAAACAGAAACACGCAACAACAACACACTGGAACAGATCTCAGAAGAAACTACACTCTGAACTCTTCAAAACCACATTATCAAACAAAATACCATTGCTAAACTTAAACCTCTCAACGGAACAAACACTCAACTCCCTAAACAAGGCATTACTACAAACAGCAGACTCAGTGGCGCCAAAACGCAGAACACTCATCCGCAAAAAAAACTCGAGATGGTTTAATGGCACTCTCACCCTACTCAAACAAGAACGTAGAAGAGCTGAAAGAGCATGGAGAAGAAATCCTACCAAGGAAAACCATACAAACTACAAAGCACTCACTGTGAAATACCACAAAGCAATCTTCAAAGCCAAAAAAGAACATTTCTCGAACACCATCTCAACTGCCTTAAACCGGCCGTGGGAACTTTTCAAAATAGTCGCCCAGTCAATGAACCCAACCTACTTAGAGCCCCCAGCAAACGATACTCAAGAATTCTGCAATGAGTTATCAAATTTCTTCATCGACAAAATCAACAACATTCGGAAAACAATTCAAAAGAAAAAAACAACCAACCTCACTCAACCAAAGCAAAAAGAGGATATCGACACGAACATCACACAATCACCGAATTTCTCTTTGACCCCAATCATCACTGACACGACTAAAAACATTATCAGAAGCCTTCGAGACAGCACATCACCAAACGACATAATTCCCACAAAACTCCAGAAAAAATGTCCCGACATCTTGGCCCCTACTATAACACACCTCACAAATCAGTCATTCCATTGTTTCAACCACCCTCAAGCAAGGCATAATCAAACCCCTGCTAAAGAAAACCAACCTCGACCCTAAGGACCCTAACTACCGCAGACCGATAACAAGCCTCAACACCATCTCCAAGATTATGGAGGAAGCAGTAGTACAAGAGCTACAACGCCACCTGGACACACACCAACTCCTGGACCCTCTGCAATCAGGCTTCCGCCCAGGCCATGGCACAGAAACGGCACTTCTCAAAATATGGGACGACTTGAAGCAGCAGATGACGGAGAATCATGTCTCCTGGTACTGTTAGACCTCAGTGTAGCATTTGATACAGTGGACCACAATACTCTACTTGTCCGCCTCCCAGAAGTAGCAAGAGCCACAGATTCTGGCCTAAAAGGGTTTGCATCCTTCTTAGAGAATCGCTCTCAGACAGTGAAACTAGGAGCATTCACCTCTGAACCCCACGCAATCTCCTGTGGAGTCCCTCAGGGTTCCCCCTTGTCACCAGTGCTATTCAACATCTACATCCGCCCACTCCTCAAAATCATCAGAAAATCTGACCTCTGCTTCCACTCATACGCTGATGACACCCAACTCTACTTTTGCATCACCGGACAAAAAGACCATCATCAGCAATTAGAGAAATGCCTCACTTTGATAGATGACTGGATGACCATTAGCTCCCTCAAACTCAACGGTTCAAAAACAGAACTTCTTCTCTTACACGCTAACCAAAATTCCAAAACTAAGACTCTGTGGACACCTCCCACCATCTTTGGACAGACCATCTCTCCAAGCACCAAAGCCAAGAGTCTCGGAGTCATCTTTGACTCAGAAATGACAATGGATGCACAAATAGGATTAGTAGTTAGCGGATCTCACCTTCTCCTCCACCTGCTACGTAGACTCATCCCCTTCATCCCAGAAGAGGACAAAGCAGCAGTAGTTGGAACAATCATCAATTCCTGACTCGACTACGCAAACTCGCTCTACATAGGATTATAGGATTACCCCAATATCAGCTTGCGCGCTTACAACTCATCCAAAACACGGCGGCAAGACTGCTAACAGGAAAAAAAACCCGGGAATCCATTTCCACATCCCTGAGGAGCCTACATTGGCTAACAGTAAAGAATCGGATCACATTCAAGACCCTCTGCCTTACCCACAAATGCATACAAGGAAACGCTCCTCAATACCTTCGAGAGAAAATAAAACACTACACACCCAATCGCAGTCTTCGATCATTTAACCAAAACCTCCTCCTCATTCCCAAATACAGCTACAAATCAAAGGGAGAACGAAGATTCGCAGTCCAAGGACCTCGGCTATGGAACGCTCTTCCGACTTACATCCGCATGGAAGAAAACCATCAGGCCTTCAGGAAAAAACTCAAGACCTACCTCTTCTAAGAAGCTGACAACACAGAACGCATCTAGCGCCTTGAGGTGATTTCAGTTCGCATTTGCAGCCCTTTACAAATCATTCATTCAGCCTCTGCAGTCTCTCGAATGTGAAAGCCCCGAGGGCTTTCACACTGGAGGGGTGCGCTGGCAGGACGCTGAAAAAAGTCCTGCTAACAGCATGTTTGGAGCGGTGAATACACCGCTCCTGCCCATTGAAATCAATGGGGCAGTGCGGCTATACCGCCGGCATAGGGGTGCTGCAGCTGCGCTTTGCGGGCGGTTTTAACCCTTTTTCGACCGCTAGTGGGGGTTAAAACCGCACTGCTAGTGGCCAAATACCGCCGCACTCAAATGTTTTACTGACAATTTAGAAGCGCCTCTGTGTGAAAGGGGCTTCCTGGAAACATACATGTCACTTACACCCCCTTTTCACACTGAGGCGTTTTTCAGGCGCTTTTGGGCTAAAAATAGTGCCTGTAAAGCGCCTGAAAAACAGGGATGCGCTGGCAGGACGTTAAAAAAAAAACTCCTGCAAGCAGCATCTTTGGAGCGGGTAGTTTTGACCATTTTTCGTCCGCTAGCGGGGGTTAAAAGCGCCCTGCTGTCAGCCGGAAACCCACACAAAAACAATGGTAAAGCGCCGCTAAAAATAACGGCGTTTTACTGCCGATGCCTCGGTGTGAAAGCACCCTTCGGGAATTGAATACAGTGATAAAAAACAGCTGGTGTCTATTTTTCATTTTGTACAGAATAACACAAAAAAAGTAATAAAAAAATATCACCGAAAGCAATGCTGCACAATAGAGCTTTTGCTCCACCTGGTGGACAAAAGTATTTTAGAAATATTTAAAGCACAACTGGAATATGGAAACTAAAAAAAAACTAGCTGCCTGGCTGTGTTTGGCTTCAATATTTTGGAAGCAAAAACCCAAAAGAAATTCAAACGTGTCAGAATTCCTTACCTTTTATGGCTGTTCTAGGTCAATAACTTATTGAAGCCAAAGCAACAGCCTGATGGTCCAGCATGTCCGACTTTCGATACGACTTCAATAAATGGGATTCGACTTTGATCCGAACATACCAGGCCCTTTGTGTCTGGTATGAATCGTGAGGGGGAACCCCACGCCAAAATGGGGAAAAAAAAAAAAAAGGCATTGGGTTCCCCCCCCCCAACACCATACCAGACCGAAGAGGTATGGGTTTTGAGGGGAAAACCCACACCAAAAAAAAAAATATCAGAGTGGAGTCCCCCACATAATCCATACCAGACCTTTATCCGAGCACGCAGCTCGGCAGGTCAGGAAAGGGGGGAGGCCAGGCCACATGCCCTCAGTATGGGGGGTGGGTGCTCTGTGCCCACCACCCCAAAGAACCTTGTCCCCATGTTAATTGTGATGGGTGGTGGTGGATAGGGATTATAGTCCACTGCCACTCATGTCATTCCTACCACCCCCCCCCCCCAATCACCACTGCTTGTTGGTGCCTGATGGGAGTAAGATGGGATCAGTTAGAGACAGTGGTGGTGATGGAATCAGTGGCAGACCTATAAGTGTCAGAGGGATGGGATCAGTGGCAAATGGAAGGGATCAGTGACAGAGGGATCAGTGGCAGAGGGATGGGATCGGTGACAGAGGAATCAGTGGCAGAGAGATGGGATCAAAGGGATGGGATCAGTGACAGAGGGATCAGTGGCAGAGGGATGGGATCAGTGACAGAGGGATCAGTGGCGGAGGGATTGGATCAGTGACACTGGAACAAGCCAGAAGGGCCCCCCCAGAGTGGCTGAACGAGCAGGAAGAGCCCTCCAACGTGGCGAACGAGCGGGCAGGAAGAGCCCTCCACAGTGGCAGAACCTTTGGGCAGGAAGAGCCCTCCACAGTGATGGGAACCAGTGTGGAGGAAAGGCCCCCCACAGTAGCGGAACCAGCGTGCAGGAAAGGCCCCCCCACAGTGGCAGAACTCCAGAGCCCAGTCACATGTGCGACTGCTGCGACCCTGGTAGTTCTGTCACTGACAGGGACGCACCGAACCCCATGCTGTGAGCCAGAGCATATGTGAACCCAGCCTTATACTTTTGCTCTGTCTAAGACCCATCTCTTCCTCTATCTTTGATTAACTATGGACATTAATTTTTGCAAGGGTCAGTTATTAAAATGGGCCGGTAGAAAGAAATACTTTGGTTTTTTTATGATTGATATTGTTTTTGGAACTTTTATGATTATTTTCAGCAGAATAAAAATTATGAAGAATATTTTAACTGTTTCTGGTCTGTGAAACGTACAAAGCAGTGATTCACCAAAGAGTTTCTTCTTAACACAAAGTTCAGAAAAAAAAATGTATGTATATTGTTCTTTAAAGGGCAGAAATGCCTAAAAATAATTACAATATGCTTTTTACTATTCATGTACAAAAGCAACTCTGGAAACGTAGAGACTAATAATAAGTCACAGGATTCCCTGCAGCTCTTTTTCCCCCCAAATAAAGTACATTCAAACCTGCGAATAGGGATGATACCAATTAAAGGAGGGTTTCTCAGTAATTACCTATGGGAGGCAACCTCATTAAAAGCAATGGGGGGCTGCTGGCTCTCACAGCTAATCGTGGCCGCTTGCATGTAATCACACATGCAGCGATCAACTGCACGTTATTCGTCCTGGACACAGACTGTTTGCATCCAGGGTGGATCAATCACAGGTGATCCCTGCATGAGCGATTACATGTAAGTGTCCACAATTAGCTGTGAGAGCCAGCAGCTCCCCAATGCTTTCAATGGAGCTGCTTCCTATAGCTAATTGCCAGGAATCCACCCTGGGTTGGGCCCATTCGCAGGTGTGGTCTCAGGGCTCTTTCACATGGACAGCAGTGTTAACTGCCCCCTCAAAAAATTCTCCAATTTGGATAGCTTTTCATAGGCAGCTGCACAGTGGTTTGCAGGCATTCAGGAGATGACACTGCTGCTTCCTGACTACCTGTTTTTTGGCTGAACAGGGATTTTGCATGATAATACTGCAAACCAAGCCGCATTCCCTGTCAAGTACTTACCGTCATTTTATTTTCCTGACTTGTTGTTACCCCAACACTTCATATTTCTGGTCTGCGCCTGCAGTACTATGTACTTGTATCAGAAAGTATCCTGTTCTTTGTATTGCTTCCTTTATGTAAAATCACTGGTGCTCCTGCCAATCCCTCTGCTTTTCTATTAAAACTGACCACACTAAGCAGGAGAGCACACCATGGTCATTTCTCTATTTATGCTGGGAACTCAGTGTACTCTCCTCCAATGATCAGTCCTGACTTGCCCCCTCTGCACAGCCATTCACTGGCAAGCTCAGTGTGCTGCTGCTTCTCCTCTCCCAGCTGTTATGCAGCTGAGAACAGGGGGAATGTAATCACTTATAAAAAGAGTATTTATCTTTTTTTTTTTTTTTTTTTTAATATATATATCTATACAAAAATATTTTGCCTTTTCATTTCTATTTTAAACTGAATGGATTGTTTTACAAGGTGATCGTTTGTTATTTAAAAAAACAAAAAAAAAAAAAAACAAACATTTTATACTTCCCCCTCTGTGCTAGGGTTTTGCACAGAGCAGCCCTGATCCTCCTTTTCTGGAGTCCCCCAGCGGCGCTCCTCCTGTTCAGCAAGTGCCCCCATGGAAAGCCAATTTCCATGGGGGCACCCATGCGGGCACGTTCCCGAGTCCTGCTGCTGCATCTATTGACACAGACAGCAGGACTCTGCTCTGCTCCCTTGTCACCGGATATTGGCTCCCGCTGCTATCAATCTATCCAATGAGGACCGAGATAGTGGCTGGAGCTGCTGGGCTCGTTCTCGTCACTGGAATGATCAGGTTAAGTTAAGAAAAAGGGGGTTCTGGAGGGCTGCTGCAGCACAGAAGGTTCTTTCAACTTAATGCATGGAATGCATTAAGGTGAAAAACCCTGAGATTGTACAACTCCTTTAAAGTGGTTGTAAACCTTTACAGACCACTTTGACCTACAGGCAAGCCTAGATTAAGGCTTACCTGTAGGTCCAAGAAATATCTCCTAAACCTACATGGTTTAGGAGATATTTGCAAAAAGACAGGCACCGCTGTCTACGGTGCATGCTTCGTAGACAGCGGCGCACAGGTGCACTGAGCATGCCGCTGCTAACGGCGATATGCCGTTAGTGGTGGGTCTCGTACGCATGCGCGGGAGTGACGTCATCGCGGCTCCAGCCAATCACAGCGCTGGAGCCACGATACCCGGAAAGAAGATGGATGCTCCAAATCAAAGGGGACAGCGGTGACATCGCAGGCTCCTGTGTCAGGTAAGTGACACATAATGGGCTACTATGCGATGCATAGTAGCCCATTATGCTTTACCTTTGCAGGGAGACAAAGAGGAAGTAAACCCAATAGGCACTGTATGCGCATACGTCTCCTTACCAAAATGCTTGTCTCAAGACATGAAAAACCGCCAAGCCTTGCTTGCCACGGCGATCAGGAATGTCTCAACCTGATCTTAACTCAGTTAGTACACAGACCGTTATAACAGATACATATAAACACATACACTTATAGCACAAGGACGATACATACCTTTTAACTTTGTTAACAAATGGAGCTCAAAAACCTTCACCTTATTTACATGTCAGGACTTACCTTTCCTGACATTTTTAACTCATGAGTATTATTTTACACCACAAAGGTACCTTTTTCTACTAGTAGCTACATATCAGTACTGTTTTTGTTTTTTAACTTAGGCTTTCCAGGGATCTGATAACCCCAAAGCCTTCTCCTGATTGATTACCAATCCAGGAAACCAACATGCATGTTAACGCAGGTTCTCCAGGGGTCTTTAGGTCCCCAAAACCTCATCCAGACAAAATTTTGCAGTCAAGGTAAACAACATTCAAGTTTGCAAGTTCTCCAGGGGTCTTTAAATCCTCAAAACCTCATCCAGACTTAAATTCGCAGTCCAGGGAATCAACATGCATGTTAACATAGGTTCTCCAGGGGTCCTAAATCCCCAAAACCTCTTCCTGACTAATTTTTGCAGTCCAGGGAACCAACATGCATGTGAAACCTAGGTTTACATAGAGTAATTAACCCTCTACAGGGGTACCCCTTCGGAAAAGAAAGAACTGAAAGAAAAGAGAAAAAGAAAAAAAAATTATATAATAATAAATTTTCTACCCAGGGTATCTCATCCTGTACAATGTACTTTAAGGCACCTACAGTTGAGAAAACCCAACCTGCCATTACAAAGATCTGCCTGGTGGACAGCGATACCCCAACAACAACCACCTGCCCCTCCTAGCGCTAGCAAAAAACGGCACAACACAATGCAGACCTAATAATAGGTGTCTGCTAACCTGATATAAATTGCGCAAAATTGTGTTGAGCTCAGTGCCTCACCAGCATGGAGTTAGGCAAGATCGGAGTTGAGGTTATGCTGTCCCCGTACGGGCCACCAAATGAAGTAGAATAGTAAAGTATCGAACCAGGCAGAACTTCAGCAATGCAGGTTTATTAACAGCTGATAACATACAGGTTTATGTTCAAAGTATTACAAGATACAGGTCCAATTTATACAGTTTCTTACAATGCAAGCATATTAGATATAGGTATTCTTATCCTCTAACCAAATTGAAACAATTGTGAATTGTTCTCACTTTGAACCAGAATGGGTCTTTTCTGCCAATTCTTGGGAACCCGTCACCTGATAGGGACCAGTCAATCGGCCGGTGGTCTGGTCCCCTCACAGAGTTCTGGGTTCCAGCTTGACCAAGTTCGTGAGGGAAATTCACCTGAGACCACATTCTGGAACAAGTTAAGAAGTCTTCTCTGACTCGTACAAGGAGACAAGTTATGGACAGATACTTGCCCATTGGTTCTGACCTCTATGACCCGTGCAATAGGGCAGCATACACAGAGTTCAGCCTTATGAGCTCCTATCTGACTTGTCTGTCTAACAATTGTAGAGCTTGCATTTATATACCCTTTTACAAGTCTTATCTCAACCATCTCTCTTACATATGATTGGTCGCTAAGATCTACGTCAATGTAACTAACCATAAATCTGACACCTGTTCTACAACCAGATAAACTTAATTATTCCCAAAATTCCTATATGTTCATTAACCACTTGAGCCCCGGACCATTATGCTGCCTAAGGACCAGAGGTCTTTTTCCAATTTGGCCCTGCTTCGCTTTAACTGCTAATTGCGCGGTTATGCAATGCTGTACCCAAACGAAATTTGCGTCCTTTTCTTCCCACAAATAGAGCTTTCTTTTGATGGTATTTGATCACTTCTGCAGTTTTTATTTTTTGCGCTATAAACGGAAAAAGACCGAAAATTTTGAAAAAAAATGATATTTTCTACTTTTTGTTATAAAAAAAATCCAATAAACTCAATTTTAGTCATACATTTAGGCCAAAATGTATTCGGCCACATGTCTTTGGTAAAAAAAATGTCAATAAGCGTATATTTATTGGTTTGCGCAAAAGTTATAGCGTCTACAAACTAGGGTACATTTTCTGGAATTTACACAGCTTTTAGTTTATGACTGCCTATGTCATTTCTTGAGGTGCTAAAATGGCAGGGCAGTACAAAACCCCCCCAAATGACCCCATTTTGGAAAGTAGACACCCCAAGGAAATTGCTGATAGGCATGTTGAACCCATTGAATATTTATTTTTTTTGTCCCAAGTGATTGAATAATGACAAAAAAAAAAAAAAAAAAAAATATTTACAAAAAGTTGTCACTAAATGATATATTGCTCACACAGGCCATGGGCCTATGTGGAATTGCACCCCAAAATATATTCAGCTACTTCTCCTGAGTACGGGGATACCACATGTGTGGGACTTTTTGGGAGCCTAGCCGCGTATGGGACCCCGAAAACCAATCACCGCCTTCAGGATTTCTAAGGGTGTAACTTTTTGATTTCACTCTTCACTGCCTATCACAGTTTCGGAGGCCATGGAATGCCCAGGTGGCACAACCCCCCCCCAAATGACCCCATTTTGGAAAGTAGACACCCCAAGCTATTTGCTGAGAGGCATATTGAGTCCATGGAATATTTTATATTTTGACACAAGTTGCGGGAAAGTGACACTTTTTTTTTTTTTTTTTTTTTTTTGCACAAAGTTGTCACTAAATGATATATTGCTCACACAGGCCATGGGCCTATGTGGAATTGCACCCCAAAATACATTTAGCTGCTTCTCCTGAGTATGGGGATACCACATGTGTGGGACTTTTTGGGAGCCTAGCCGCGTACGGGGCCCCGAAAACCAATCACCGCCTTCAGCGTTTTTAAGGGCGTGAATTTTTGATTTTACTCTTCACTGCCTAACACCGTTTCGGAGGCCATGGAATGCCCAGGTGGCACAAACCCCCCCCAAATGACCCCATTTTGGAAAGTAGACACCCCAAGCTATTTGCTGAGAGGCATGGTGAGTATTTTGCAGCTCTCATTTGTTTTTGAAAATGAAGAAAGACAAGAAAAAACTTTTTTTTTTTTTCTTTTTTCAAATTTCAAAACTTTGTGACAAAAAGTGAGGTCTGCAAAATACTCACTATACCTCTCAGCAAATAGCTTGGGGTGTCTACTTTCCAAAATGGGGTCATTTGGGGGGGTTTTGTGCCACCTGGGCATTCCATGGCCTCCGAAACTGTGATAGGCAGTGAAGAGTGAAATCAAAAATTCACGCCCCTTAGAAAGCCTGAAGGCGGTGCTTGGTTTTCGGGGTCCCGTACACGGCTAGGCTCCCAAAAAGTCTCACACATATGGTATCCCCGTACTCAGGAGAAGCAGCAGAATGTATTTTGGGGTGTAATTTCACATATTCCCATGGCATGTTTGAGCAATATATCATTTAGTGACAACTTTGTGCAAAAAAAAAAAAAAAAAAAAAAAAAATTTGTCTCTTTCCCGCAACTTGTGTCGCAATATAAAATATTCCATGGACTCGACATGCCTCTCAGCAAATAGCTTGGGGTGTCTACTTTCCAAAATGGGGTCATTTGGGGGGGTTTTGAACTGTCCTGGCATTTTATGCACAACATTTAGAAGCTTATGTCACACATCACCCACTCTTCTAACCACTTGAAGACAAAGCCCTTTCTGACACTTATTTTTTACATGAAAAAGTTTTTTTTTTTTTGCAAGAAAATTACTTTGAACCCCCAAACATTATATATTTTTTTAAAGCAAATGCCCTACAGATTAAAATGGTGGGTGTTTCATTTTTTTTTTTCACACAGTATTTGCGCAGCGATTTTTCAAACGCATTTTTTGGGGAAAAAACACACTTTTTTAAATTTTAATGCACTAAAACACACTATATTGCCCAAATGTTTGATGAAATAAAAAAGATGATCTTAGACCAAGTACATGGATACCAAACATGACATGCTTTACAATTGCGCACAAACGTGCAGTGGCAACAAAATAAATACATTTTTAAAAGCCTTTAAAAGCCTTTACAGGTTACCACTTTAGATCTACAGAGGAGGTCTACTGCAAAAATTACTGCCCTCGATCTGACCTTCGCGGCGATACCTCACATGCATGGTGCAATTGCTGTTTACGTTTGACGACAGACCGCCGCTTGCGTTCGCCTTAGCGCAAGGGGGCGACAGGGGTGCTTTTTTTTTTTTTTTTTTTTTTCTTTATTATTTTTTTGCTTTTTTATCTTATTTTTAAACTGTTCCTTTCATTTTTTTTTTTTTTAAATCATTTTTATTGTTATCTCGGGGAATGTAAATATCCCCTATGATAGCAATAGGTAGTGACAGGTACTCTTTTTTGAAAAAATTGGGGTCTATTAGACCCTAGATCTCTCCTCTGCCCTCAAAGCATCTGACCACACCAAGATCGGTGTGATAAAATGCTTCCCCAATTTCCCAATGGCGCTATTTACATCCGGCGAAATCTAAGTCATAAAATGCTCGTAGCTTCCGGTTTCTTAGGCCATAGAGATGTTTGGAGCCACTCTTGTCTCTGATCAGCTCTATGGTCAGCTGGCTGAATCACCGGCTGCATTCTCAGGTTCCCTGTTGAGACAGGAGAGCCAGAGAAAAACACGGAAGACGGTGGGGGGGGGGGGGCATTCCCTCCCACGGGTTGTAAAGGCAGTCTAGAGGCTAATTAGCCGCTAGGATTGCTTTTACATGAAAGCCGACCGCTGGCTGAAAAGAATGATACCAAGATGATACCTAAACCTGCAGGCATCATTCTGGTATAACCACTCAAAGTTGTGAATGGCGTACCTGAAGACAAAAAAATGGTTAACAATAAAGCACAGTAAACAATAAAGTATAAATAATTACATACCTGAAAAACAAACATGATAAAACATAATAACAATAACAATAACAATAACAATAAAACACTGCAGAATAGAATACAGTAAAAAAAGAGCAGAACAATAGAGAGAGAGAATAGAGAGAGAGAACAATAAAACGACAACTATTTTTTTTTATTTTATATATATTTTTTTTTTTTTTACACTTTTTTTGTAACTAACTTTTATAACTGTAACCGGTTCCAGGTTCGGGTCTCTCAAAATGCGATGGCATCTTGGGAGACCCTGTGAAAGTGTGCCTAGTCTGTGCAATGCTGTACCCTACGCTAATACTCAACTAGTGTATGGTAGCGTTCAAAACATTCACCAATGCAAAGACCAGGATTGTCAGGACAGAAGGGACAATAATAGCGGGTGTCACGCCTATATCCGCGTTTGCTGCAGACACAACATCTTTTTGGGGGGGGTTCGTTGGGTAGGGGTACTCGGGAGCACATAAAAATGCCTCTCATGCAGCCGACTGCATTTCGTTGGGGGATGTGAATGGGGGAAGTACGGGCGCTGCAGAAGTGGTGGGTTCCCAATTAGGATTGGCGAATGCAGCAGGAAGGGCACTATGGGCACGACGGGCCTGTGTTTGTCTTTTTGGTGGCAGCGGGACACTACTTGTGCTTGTCACCTCACCAGCTTGAACTGCACTTATGGGACTCGCCACGTCACCAAGTGTTACTGCAGTGCTGGTTTGACTACGACCGGGGTGTACTAGGCCGCTGGTGCTTGCCAGTTCAATAAAAAGCTTCCAAAAAAACTGTTAGCGATCGCAGGGATCAGGCCTGACTCTGCGAACGCTGCAGTTATGCGTTTAGTGTTTTGTAAGTGACAGTGATCGATCGATACTGCACTTGGGTGGGCTGGACTGGGCCGGGCGGAGGGGCAAAACGCAGGTGCTAGCAGGTATCTGGGTTGATCCCGCTAACACTGCGTTTTTGGGAACCCTAAACTGCTGGGGACGCTAGTATAGATCTGATCTGATCGGATCAGATATTGATCCGTTCAGATACTATACCACTAAAGGAGGCGTATGCTGCGTGCGTGGGTGTTAGTGGTACTGGCGCTAACCTGACGCTGCCTGGGGCCGGTGCTTGCTAGTTCACCAAAATGCTACCAAAAAAACTGTTAGCGATCGCAGGGATCAGGCCTGACTCTGCGAACGCTGCAGTTATGCGTTTAGTGCCTTGTAAGTGTCAGTGATCGATCGATACTGCACTTGGGTGGGCTGGGCTGGGCCGGGCGGAGGGGCACAACGCAGGTGCTAGCAGGTATCTGGGCTGATCCCGCTAACACTGCGTTTTTGGGAACCCTAAACTGCTGGGGACGCTAGTATAGATCTGATCGGATCAGATATTGATCCGATCAGATACTATACCACTAAGGGAGGTGTACGGTGCGTGCGTGGGTGTTAGCGGTACTGGCGCTAACCTGACGCTGCCTGGTGCTTGCTTGCCAGTTCACCAAAATGCTACCAAAAAAACTGTTAGCGATCGCAGGGATCAGGCCTGACTCTGTGAACGCTGCAGTTATGCGTTTAGTGTTTTGTAAGTGACAGTGATCGATCGATACTGCACTTGGGTGGGCTGGGCGGAGGGGCAAAACGCAGGTGCTAGCGGGTATCTGGGCTGATCCCGCTAACACTGTGTTTTTGGGAACCCTAAACTGCTGGGGACGCTAGTATAGATCTGATCAGATCAGATATTGATCCGATCAGATACTATACCACTAAGGGAGGCGCATGCTGCGTGCGTGGGTGTTAGCGGTACTGGCGCTAATCTGACGCTGCCTGGGGCGACGCATATCACCGCCGGGCGATCAGGGGGCTAAACCTTTATTAGGTAATAAACGGCGGGTGCCCTGACACTATAAAAAATAAACAAACTAACCTGCGTCACCCGTAACGGTTATACGGTGATCAGTGGTGAAAGGGTTAACTAGGGGGCAATCAAGGGGTTAAAACATTTATTAGGTAGTATATGGGGGTCCCTGTCACTATAAAACGCTGACGGCGAACCTAAATATTTACCTCACTAACTAGCGTCACCAGCGACACTAATACAGCGATCAGAAAAATGATCGCTTAGCAACACTGGTGACAGGGGGTGATCAAGGGGTTAAAACTTTATTAGGGGGGGTTAGGGGGGTACCCTAGACCTAAAGGGGGGTAATACTCACTGTCCCAACACTGTAACTGTCACAAACTGACACTATGCAGTAATCAGAAAAAAAAAAAAAAAAAAAAAACCTGCTGGTGTCAGTTTGTGACAGGGGGGGGGGTGATTGGGGGGGGATCGGGGGGCGATCGGGGGGGGGATCGGGGTGTTTTGTATGCCTGGCATGTTCTACTGTGTGTGTGTGTGTTGTGCACTCACATTGATGTCTTCTCCCCTCGGCGCTGGAACGGAAAATACCGAGCCGAGGGGAGATGACATCATTTCCTTTGCTGCTGTTTAGCATACAGCAGCAAAGGAGTGTTCCCATTGGCCGGCGGCGATCGCGAGGGGGGGGCCACGAACGGATGGCCTCCCCCTCATCTCGGATCGCCGGGGAACAGAACGGGACCGCTTCGGGCACCGGGGGGGGTCCGATCGGACCCCCCACCCGCGAGAGGCAAATCACGTACATGTACGTGATTTTGCCTGCCCGTGCCGCCTTGCCGACGTAAATCGGCGTTAGGCGGTCCTTAAGTGGTTAAAGTGATTTATAACTGGTTTTGTCCAATTAAACACCTGTGTAGAGGCAGTCTGGCACCCAGCTGTGTTATCAAACTCTTCTCATCTTGATAAGATTTAACTAAGTTCAAGATTTACAGATTTATGACTTTTGGGAAAATGAACTTTCAATAACCCCACCAGATGTTTTCTATGTTTCATTATATGCATGTATTGTAACAGTTTTAATGAGGGCACAAGCAGACCTTTGTTTGACCCTGTCAAACTTAATTTAATGTGCTGTACATAACTTTAATTATTTCTAAACCACCTGTTTTCTTATCTTTATCTGTCTGATTTATATTCATTTCAGACTTGAGACAATTCTATATAACTTGAATCTATTCTAATGAACTTTCACCCAGTAGACTATCTTAATACATTTTCGAGAACGCCTGTGTACAAGTACTTGTCATAAAGCAGAGGTCATTTAAAGTTCAACACTTAAAAATGAAAACTTTCTAAATCTATGGAAAATGCAGTATACATTAAAGATTAATAATTGTTGCTTTACTTATTGAATAATAATATTGATAAAACCACCACTATATACTAATATGAATAATAATAATTATCAATAAAATATATGCTAATCAATATGAATAATATGAAATACATTGGCTAATATGAGATTCTACAACACAACTGAGCCATGTGCCCTGTTTGGCTCACGTCCTTAACTTGGTGGTTCAGCGGTTCTTGGGCAGGTACCCGGGCTTACAGGATGTCCTGAGGCAGGCCAGGAAAATCTGTGTGTATTTCCGCAGTTCATATAATACCAGTGCTCGGCTGGCTGACCTCCAAAAGGAATTTAACCTGCTCAAGAACCGCCTAATCTGTGACATGCCCACCAGGTGTAACTCAACGTTGGCCATGCTGCAGCGGCTGCACACACAGCAGAGGGCCATCAATGAGTACCTATGCAACTATGGCACCAGGACAGGGTCAGGAGAGCTTGGTTTTTTCCCCCACGCCAGTGAGCTATGACCAGGGATGCATGCACTGTCCTGTCACCATTTGAGGAGGCCATGAGGATGGTGAGCAGTGACAGTGCATGCATCAGTGACACTGTCCCTCTTGTCCACCTGTTGGAGCACACGCTACGTGGAATAAGGGACAGGGCACTTGAGGCAGAACAGAGGGAGGAAGAGGAGGAATTCCTTACCTCTCAAGGCCTCCTTTATCTAGACAGTGTTCCTGCGTGCCCGCCGATCACACAGGAAGAGGACGAGAAGGAGGAGGAGGAGGATTGTGTCAGCATGGAGGTGGAGCCTGGCACTCAGCATCAGCAGCAGTCTTCAAGGGATCATTTACAGTCCGAAGAAACCCATGGACTTGTACGTGGCTGGGAGGAGGTGGCTGCGGATCATGTCATCCTTAGTGGCCCAGAGGACTCTGGATGCCTCAGCAAACCTACGCTGCATAGCCTCCCTGATCCTGCAAAGCCTGCGGAAGGATTCTCGTATTCGTGGTTTCAAGGGGAGGGATGATTACTGGCTGGCAACCTTCCTTGATTCACGTTACAAGGGTAAGGTTGCGGACCTCATCTTGCCGTCGCAGAGGGAGCAGAAGATGAAACATCTTCGGGAGGCCTTGCAGAAAGGCTTCAGTAAGTCACAGAAGGAGAGGTGGAGAAGGTGGCCGTCTGACTGATGCGTTCAGACAATTTTTTAGTCCGCAGCCCCAAGGTCTGATCGGTTCCAGCAACCATCGCCAGCGTCTGATTCACATGGTGCAGGATTACCTAGGGGCAAGATCAGACTTGGACACCTTTCCCACCGAAAATCCTCTGGGTTACTGGGTCTTGAGGATGGATCACTGGCCAGAGCTTGCACAGTATGCAATTGAGCTACTGGCCTGTCCTGCATCCAGCGTTCTTTCGGAACACACATTCAGTGCTGCTGGAGGCTTTGTAACCGATCACAGGGTGTGCCTGTCCACCGAATCGGTCGATCGGCTGACCTTCATAAAAATGAATCAGTCTTGAATCACCAGCTACCAAGCACCTGATGCTGATGTAACCAATTTGATTTTTTTTTTATGTGAGATCCCTTCAAGACTGCCTATGCTGATGCTGAGTGACTATCCTGTTATGCTGAGTGACAATCCTCTTCCTCCTCAGTTTTCATGCTGATAGCTTGTAAGAACATTTTTGGTTCTGGGCACCGCCACCAGTGGCCAAGGCCCAATTTTTCAGCCCCTGTTCAACAGGGACATGTAATTACAATTCTTGATCTAATATTTCACAGCAGGGCCCATTCCTGCGTCCACCAAGAGTAACTGTGAGGGCTTACAGTGTTGTGGCACCAGCACCACCACCACCACCAAAGGACCAATTTTTCTACCACTGTTCAACAATGGCATGTAATTACAATTCTTGATCTAATAATTCACAGCAGGGCCCGTTCCTGCACCCACCAAGAGTAACTGTGAGGGCTTACAGTGTTGTGGCAACACCTAAGGCCCCAATTTCTGCAGAGTATATAGGGCAGGCCCCTACTTTCAAACAACCAACTTGCAAACGGAAGGAGACAACAGGAAGTGAGATGAAATCTACCCCTAGGAAGGGAAATTCTCTCCTGTAAGAGTTAATATGGAAAAAAACGTGTCTCCTCTATACTGATGTTTTATCACCAATCCTTGTTTCACTAAAACCCCCAAATTTTCAAAAAACATTTGTCATTGGGACAGAAAGTGAGGTGAAATCTTCTGAAGAGGTGCACAGACAGCAAAACAAATGTTACAGGGGTGATAACCCTTCCCTGTGTTTTTCAAAAAGCTTAAAAATAGATTTTTTGGCTGGAGCTATGATTTAAAAATGTACCAGTTCAAAATTACAAACAGATTCTACTTAACAACAAACCTACAGTCCCTGTCTTGTTTGCACCGCCTGTATACTGCTGTTCAGAATATATAGGGCCTGGGGGCCCCACAACTTGCATTTTTTTTCATTTGGGTGCGTTGTTCCCCTTAATATCCATACAAGACCCAAAGGGCCTGGTAATGGACTGGGGGGGAAGGGGGTACCCATGCCGTTTGTCTCACTGATTTTCATCCATATTGCCGGGACCCGACATTACATTAAAGCCGCAAGCAGTTTTAAATGACTTTTATTCCTTTACAAATGTCATTTTGTGCAGGGATTGTTCTAAGCAGGGGAAACATGCGCCACTTTACAGGCATACTATAGACACCCCCCAGGTACGATATTTAAAGGAATATTTCACTTTAAAGCGGGGTTCCACCCAAAATTTGAACATTATCTCTATGCATTCTCTTCCTTGCCTAGATGCTGACATGCAGTGTAAAAAAATTTAAATCGCCGTAATTACCTCTTTTTTTCTAATCTTCTTAGCACTTCCTGGTTTTCCTCCCATGGGAGTAGGCGTGTTTCTAGCCTCTCCCAGACCTCCCACAGTCCCCTGGGAGCTAGTCTCAGGCTTCCCAGCATGCATTGTGCAACAGCGTCATCACAACATCTCGGTGAATGCTGGGAGCACAGCATTCACCGCATCCAGGAAATACATGCTTGTGGGCTTCAAATGCCCACAATGAAGATGGAAACCGCCTTCAGTGAATTTTATAAGTTATTCTTTACAACGAAAACGGACACAGGCGGACTTATTACACAGAACATGTGAGTAGATAATCATGAGAAGAAAAGTTTGTGAATGAACTCCAAAAAAAAAAAAAAAACGATAGATAGGTGGACCCCCGCTTTAAGCATCATTAAAATCACTGCTCCTGAAAAAAAGGCAGTTTTTTTAAAGTTTTTTTGCATTGATACATGTCCCCTGGGGCAGGACCCAGGTCCCCAAACCCTTTTTAGAAAAATAACTTGCATATTAGCCTTTAAAATTAGCACTTTTGATTTCGAACGTTCGAGTCCCATAGACTTTAATGGGGTTCTAAAGTTTGCGCAAACTTTCAGTCCGTTCGCAGGATCTGGTGCGAACCGAACCAGGGGGTATTCGGCTCATCCTTACTCAGGAGACAATGGCAGGTTGCTACAGTGGAGCTTAGCCCTGCAACCTTACAATTTCACCATCAGCTACTGACCCGGTAAGCAAAATGGCAATGCTGATGGGTTGTCCCGGCAAACAGACGTCATTACGGCCTCCTAGTCCCGAACACCCCCAAGTTGACCTGAAAAGGATCAAGCCACATCTGCTGATCTGCTGGAGTGTCCCACAAGGAGGGAGCCATGTGACGGGAGTCACTTTTGGGCACAGGGTGACTGAGAAAATATATCTTGGATTACTTAAAATGGGACAGTAATATTTATCCACAATATCTCCCAGGATATATGTAAAGACTATTCTTGGTTTGATTCTGATCTCAACATGTTAGTTGAGAGAGCTGATCACATTGGCCTCTAGAACTGGGTAGGAGCCGGACAGTCTACTCCTACTATAGTTTGCCTACTAGGCTGAGGAGGGGGGGGTCACTGTTTGTATTGTTAATTGTAATTAGCTCCTGCTTATGTGAGAAGGTGTCCTGTGTTTATACTAATGTGTGAAGCTCGGTAACAAGTCTGACCTGTAGTGAAATCCTGATTAATCATACAATGCCCAGGAGGGCACGGAGTCACATTGGCTGCTTTAAGGGGTTAGTTAATTAGTTCATGTTAATTCTGTTTCTGGTTACAGTTGTATTGTTGGAGTAATATGATTAGGAGGGGGGACCTCCTCTTCTACTGTATTTAAGACTGTATTCTGGTTCTAATAAAAAAGAGAGTCTGATTCCTGTTTGACTCTCCATACAGAGCCTCGTCTCGTACTTGGGGGGGGGGGGGGGGGGGAGAATTATTCGTATGAGTTTCATGTTTGGCTGATTGGAGTGTTCGGTGGCTGCCTTTGTGTTTGGAAAGGGAATGTCCTAAACGTCTTTGACCCCTTTCATACTCGGGTGTCGTTACAAAAAGTGTTCCAGGTCTTTTACAATCTTATACCCCCCAAAAAATGGCCCCGCTAAAGTGTTCGGGTTTGGCTTGAAGAAAAGGTGGCAACCCTAGCAAGGCCCCAGGAGCCCCAGGTCTTTTAGAATCTTATAGCGTATACCCCCCAAAAAAATGCTGCTGCTAAAGTGTTCGGGTTTGGCTTGAAGAAAAGGTGGCAACTCTAGCAAGGCCCCAGGAGCCCACGGTCAGTTCGGACAGGTAAGTTTAGCCAGGCAGACCCCTATACTGCTGCAGTGGAGTAAGAGATGTGAATGAACTGCCAGAGGAAGTTTGGAGGCTCACCAAGCTTTTTTGCAGCAGGGATGGCGATGGATTATGATCAGGATGGTCAGGCCGCGGGTGTATGGAGCCCGCCGCGCCAGGATGAACACTGCCAAATTGAACATCCGTTCCAAAAAAATACTTGGCTGGGGCTGGAGCAGGGGATGTGAAGGAACTGCCAGAGGAGGTTTGGAAGCTCACCAGGTTTTTTTCAGCAAGGATGGGGATGGAGGATTACTTCTCTTGAAAAGCCCGTGGTGTGTGAAACACACCCAAAAACTTCCACCCGGTGCCAAAAAAGGTTCACACACATAAAGAGTGAAAAACAAAACGTGCAACGGGTGTTCTCCACTAGGAAGGACCTTACCCTGATCCCCGGGGCATTAGGCTCCTGACAGGGACTGGGGTACTCACTAGGTCCATCTGTCTAAAGCCAGACGAACCCCTTTCTCTGGAGGGTCTGCCGAAACAGACCCACCCAAGTACTCGGTGGGACTCCCTCGAAGGGAGACCCCATGAGAGAGGGCGAACCAAGCCAAAAGGCCTATGTCCCCCCCCAAGATTTTCAGGGTAGGCCCGAGGATCCACACCCTACTCATCACACAGTGACAAAACGTGTACACACCAAACAAAAATAATACAAAAAAGTGACATACACGGGTTCAAAATAAATAGGAAAGTGGGGAAAAGGAAGTGGGAGAGGTGAAAGAAGTGACCATTGCGCAATACAATGGCCAGGCCTTTCGGCCAGGAATAAAAATTTCCCCTGGTCCTAGCCAAAAGGCTCGGCCCTAGAGGCAGGTGTGAAAAACGTGTGTATGGTGAGGTGACCATGGTGCCATAAATCAAAGTGACCCTCACTCAGTGATTGTATGGCACCCCTGAACTGCCACTTCAGGGGCACATTCACCACAGGCTTTTCATCCCAACCCTGACCAAAAACCCAGACCACAGCAGCCCCCGCTCCAGGCAGGAAGGCATGAAGTTCTGAGAGCTTGATGAGAGCCCTTTACCATCAGGCTCCACCGTCACTCCCATCACTCCTTCCTAATTATATTTGGGGAATACTAACTGCTCCTCCCCCCCCCAGTAAAAGAGGAGCCGGTGTTCTCTCCTGAAAAACTGACCGGAGCTAGCTAGAGCTACCCCAATCTAGGCCAGAAGGCCAGGGACCTGATCCTCTGGTCAGACCCAAATGCAGCACCCATCCTCACCAGGAGCACCTTTCCAGATGGCTCAGACTCAACCATGGGCCAGCCCCCAGTATCTGTCGGGCAGCATGGCGTAGTCGCTACCGAAAACCGCCCTTCCGGGTGCAATGACATCATTGTATTTGCCTGCCCTCCCCTATGGGAGCAGCACAGCGCCTCCTCTGGCAATTGATAAGAATAGATACTACATGTGACAGACCTAGCTGGGACAGAGACTTTTGGAGGGGACTGAATGCTAGCCTGTTGCCTACCGATTATGGGCCCCGGCATTTGGGGGAACGGTGCTCTTTGTGAGCTGTATGCCTGGGGACCCTTGAAGTGGCGTTACTTTAGATTCAGGTCCATGTCCCCCAAGACATACAGACTCTGGGGACCCTGTATTTGCCATATTACAAATAGTGACTGATTCATAGTGTTGGAACACATACTGTGAGGAGATGATGTCAATTCCAGCCACCTGTCTCTGTGCCTGCTATAATGTAAATTAGTCTAGTATGACTTGTTACAGCTTCTAAAGAGTCTTTTCATCCAGTGTGCTAATTAACTCTGCAATTGTATGAAGGAGTCCTGTTTTGAGATGTATGATAATGTATATTGTATAGTTGGTGAGTTAGGAGACATGAAGTTTGCCCTAAAGGTCATGTCTCTGAGTCACCTAGGCTGTCTAAAGAATTAGATAATTAGCTCATGTTAATTAGGTTTCTGGTGAGAGGTTGTAGTTTCAACCTGTGGTATATATTTGTGAATGATCTCAAAATAAAGATTAATTTCTGTTTGAACCTCAAGACAGAGCCTCGTCTTGTACTTGGGGGAGAATTATTGGTATGGGTTTCTTATTCGGCGGATTGGAGTGTTCGAGTATGGAATGTCCTAAACGACTTTAACCCCTTTCATACTCGGGGTGTCGTTACACTACACTTGATCTTAGCCAAAAGACCGAGAAGCAATCAGGATTACTGGAGCTTCTCTCAGACACGTCTGCTGTGGCTCACATCTGGACACGCCCCTTCCAAGGCATCTTTAAAAGATACAGCGTTGTCCAGCGGCATCGCGACATGTCTGGCTAGTCTGACAGCCTCACCCGCTAATGGAGCTACCTCCAGAGGATGGACCCCCTCCTCTATAAACAGATACATCTTAGGAAACCTGTTGGATAATGGTTTCCTATCCACCTTCTTCCACTCATCATAGATGAGATCTCTCACTTCCTCAATTAGGGGAAAAGAGACCACGACTTTCTTAGTTGTGGATAGTATTTCTGGTCTTTGCTAGCTGTGTGATTTCCTCTTCCCACCCAAGAGCCTCTCTGATCGCTCTCACAAGGTGAAATAAAATCTGATCATTCCCTGATACGAATGCCTGAGACTGTTCCACAGCGTTAAGCCTCGTCTGGTGTTTCTCTGTCTCTATTTAAAATCAATGGTTCTCTATTGGAGCCCATTGATTTGAATAGAAGTCGCACCAGAATCAGGTCAAGATGATCCAACTTGCGGTACGACTTGTGTGCTGAGAATCTTGAAAGGGAACCCCGCCAAAATGTAAAAAAAAATTTGCGTGAGGTCCCCCCCCAAGACGATACCAGACCCTTCGGTCTGGTATGGATCTTAAGGGGAACTGCCACTTCAAAAAAAATGGCACGGCGGTCCCCCCCAAGATCCATACCAGACCCTTATCCAAGCATGCAACCCGGAAGGTCAGGAAAGGGGGGGCGAGCAAACGCCCCCCCCTCCTGGACCACACCAGGGCACATGCCCTCAACATGAGGGGTGGGTGTTTCGGGGCAGGTGCCTCTTCCCAACAACCCATGCCCGGTGGTTGTTGGAGTCTGCGGGCGGGGGCTTATTGGAATCTGGAAGACCCCTTTAACAAGGGGGCCCCCAGATCCTGGCCCCCACCCTAGGTGAATGAGTATGCAGTACATTGCACCCCTACCCATTCACTCCAAAAAAGTGTCAAGAAATAAAAACACTACACAGGTTTCTTTAGGTAATTTATTAAATCCGCTCTGGCTCTTCTCCCTCTTCTGGCGACTTCTTCTCCCTCTGCCGGTCCTTCTCCCCTCTCTGGTTCTCCTCCTCTCTGCACTGTCTTCTCTCTCCACTATCTTCTTGCTCTTTTACCGGGTCTTCTCTGCTTTCTTCTCACTCTTTTGCTGGGTCTTCTCCCTCTGTGCTTCCGATGTTGACTCGACGCAATCTCGCGATGTAATGCCGGGTCCGCCGTGTGCAATGACTTATATTGGCATGGGGGGGCACCCAATAACGTAATTTGGAGACCACGCCCCTTGTGATGTCTTCTCCACATCATGCCCCGGACGTGGGGGGTTCCCCTTGTGAAGGTGAAGGTGCATGTTATACGCCGATAAATACGGTATAGCCAAATAACACGCCCAAGCTCATCTCTTCACCACACACAGCGACAAGGCAAGGCAAGAAAATTCTTGTTGGGCAGTGCTCAGATGAACACACTTGGACCAAATTTTAAACAGGTTCAAAGAATGTCAGGCAAAATGGTTGGCCCTCACACACGTTCACTTCATTAAACCTGGCCCTCTTTCAAAAAAGTTTGGACACCTGTCATAGGTTGAACTGGATGGTCTGGTGTCTTTTTTTTCAACTTCACCAACTATGTAACATTAAAAAGCTAAAATATAGTTCATTGTTTAATGTTTGTCTTCAGTGCTAAATACTGTAGAAGTAAATGTAAAATGTGCACATTTTTATAGCATTGGTAATTCAATTATTTTACTTAACCACCTTAATACTGGACACTTTCCCCCCTTCCTGCCCAAGCCAATTTTCAGCTTTCAGTGCTGGCGCTGTTTAAATGACAATTGCGCGGTCATGCTACGCTGTACCCAAACAAAATTTTTTATCATTTTCTTCCCGGAAATAGAGCTTTCTTTTGGTGGTATTTGATCACCTCTGCGGTTTTTATTTTTTGCTAAACAAATAAAAAAAGACCGAAAGTTGTGAAAAAAAGTGTTTATTGGTTTCTGTTTTTTGTAAATAAGTAAGTTTTCTCCTTCACTGATGGGCACTGATGAGGCTGCACTGCCGGGCACAGATAAGGTGACACTGAGCATGGATGAGGTGGCACCGATGGGCACTCATAGGTGGCACATATGGACACTGAAATGCGGCACTGATGGGTACTTATGGGTGGCACTGATGGGCATTCATAGGTGGCACTGATGGACATGGATGGGCACTATTAGGCAGCACTGATGGACACTGATGGACACTGATGAGTGACACTGATAGATGGCACTGATTTGCAGCACTGATTAGGAGGCACTGTCAGGCATCATGTGTGGGCACTGATTGGCATGTGTGGGCACACATTGCCACCCATGACCATCCCTGGTGGTCCTGGTGGTATCCTTGGTGGTCCAGGGTGGGCATCTGAGGGGGGGGGGCTGCGCTGATAAACAATCAGCGCAGACCCCCCTGTCAGAGGAGCAGCCGATCAGCTCTCCTCTACTAGCGTCTGTTAGACGCTAAACGATAAACGATAAACGGCTCTTCCTGTTTACATCGTGGTCAGCTGTGATTGGACACAGCTGATGACGTGGTAAAGAGTCTCTGTCAGAGACTCTTAACCTAGATTGGAGTTGCGGTGTGTCAGACTGACACGCCACAACAACGATCGCCACAATGCGCACCCCCGGGGGCGTGCATCGGCTTGTTATCCTGACCACGTGATATGACGTCTGGTCAGGATTTCGCAACCACTTTCCCTTTCCTTTCACTTTTTCATTTTGCTATATGGCAGGCGGAAAGTGGTTAAAGTGATACTAAAGTCATTGTTTGTTATTTTTATCGTAAAAAAAAAAAATTTTATACTTACCTGCTCTGTGTAGTGGTTTTGCACAGAGCCGCCCGGATCCTCATCTTCTGGGGTCCCTCATTGGCACTCCTCCTGTCGAGTGCCCCCAGAGCAAGCAGCTTGCTATGAGGGCACCCGAGCCAAACCGCAGCTCCACGTATTCATTCAGACACGGAGCCGCGTGCCCCATCCCCTCTCTCTCCTCCATAAAATGATTAAGGTAAAAAACCTTCTGCCTTTACAACCACTTTAACAAATAAGGAAATAAATATATTTGAAAAACTCCATTTTAATGTCTTCACCAAAGATTCAAACAACATTCACTGAAAAATATTTATTTACACCTTATGTAAAAACTGGGTCAATCTTGGTTAAAAATTGTTTGATTCTTGAGTGAAAACATTGATTAATAAACCCCTTAGTCTATTTTATTTCAGAATCTGACCAGGGACAAAACATTAAGTGTAACATACAGTGACCCATCCAATTATCCAATAATTTTACCAAAGACAGACTAGTTCAATATACTATAGATTGTGTCTGCTATGGGTACTGTTACAGTGCCTTGCAAAAGTATTCACCCCCTTGGCATTTTTCGTGTTTTGTTGCCTCACAACCTGGAATTAACATGGATTGTTTGAGGATTTGCATTATTTACATGCCCACAACTTTAAAGATGTTTTTTTTTTTATATTTTTTATTGTGAAGCAAACAACAAATAGGCCAAAATAACATAAAAAGTCAATGTGTATAACTATTCACCCCCCTAAAGTCAATACTTTGTAGAGCCACTTTTTGCGGCTATCACAGCTCCAGGTCCCTTTGGATAAGTCTCTATGAGCTTGCCACATCTTACCAGTGGGTTTTTGCCCATTCCTCCTTGCAAACCTTCTCCAGCTCCTTCAAGTTGGATGGTTTGCACTTGTTGTTCTGTCTCGAAGAGCAGATAGCTAAACCCTCTTATCCCAATAACTGTAGATACCATATTTCTTTGATCTCAGTTTTATTAGAACAAGCCAGATGAAACTACAAAATAACAGAAATATACCTCAATAAGTATAATATTGCATACAATACAGCATACATTGCATAAACAAAGATATACAGTACAAGATGAGATAATAAAAACATACTTTTTAAGTTCTCTAAGGAGTGATGGCAATAGATTGCGAAAGACATGATTTGCTTCCTGCAATGTGTTGAAAAGAATGGTGGATGGTTCACTTCCTGCCAAGATTCCACCCAGAATTCCCTGCTTGCTGACAACTTCCTCAATTACACATACAAATAAACAGATAAACAGAACTGCAGCAATACCAAAAAGGAACGCTAGATGGAGCCTGCACACCACATATGATTGTCTTAAGTAAATTACACATTTTGCATGTAAATTTAACAAATCACGGGTACAAATAATCAGTATAAAACCATAGTTGCCAACATTGTAAAAAAAAAATGTGGGACACTTTTGTGGCTGTAGGCGGAGCCGTACAATAATTAGGGGGTGGGGCATTCGTTTGTAGGCGTGGTTTAGGAAAATATACAAGTGCGGCGCACGAAGCGCGCCACAGCTAAAAACGGGCGTGGTTTACGCGATGTGGTGGGCGTGGCTTAAATGGGCATGGCTCAAGAGGGTGTGGTTAGAGTCTGAGATGAATGAGGGATGGAGAGGGAAAGGGGGAGAGGGGGAGAGGGAAATGATGGGACAGCAGCCCCAGATCCTACACAATAAAAATATGTGTATTCTAGAAAGTTTAACAATCAGCAGATAAAGATACTCCAAGCACCTGGTGTTAGCACTTCAATCATCCCGGCACCATGGTTGTTATGGTGTCAGGATGATTGAAGTGCATTATTTCTATTATTGCATTGTAATATAAAATCATTCAACTCACCATAATGCAGAATCAGTGGGATCCCTGAGCGCGTCACTAGCCAAGTCGCCTGCCACCAGCCGTCCGTCCTTGCGTCAGATGTCCCAGCAGAGTCTGTCCTTGCATCAGGTGTCCCAGCAGAGTCCGTCCTTGCATCAGGTGTCCCAGCAGAGTCCGTCCTTGCATCAGGTGTCCCCAGCGGAGCCCCCCTTACATCAGATGTCCCCAGCGGAGCCCCCCTCACACCAGGAGTCCCCAGCGGAACCCCCCTCACACCAGGAGTCCCTGGAGGAGCCCCCCTCACACCAGGAGTCCCCGGCGGAGCCCCCCTCACACCAGGAGTCCCCGGCGGAGCCCCCCCTCACACCAGGAGTCCCCGGCGGAGCCCCCCTCACACCAGGAGTCCCGGCAGAGCCCTCCTCACACCAGGAGTCCCCGGCAGAGCCCTCCTCACATCAGGTGTCCCCGGCGGAGCTCCCCCTCACATCAGGTGTCAACGGCGGAGCCCCCTCTCACATCAGGTGTCCCCAGTGGAGCCCCCCCTCACATCACACATCAGGTGTCCCCGGTGGAGCCCCCCCTCACATCAGGTGTCCCCAGCGGAGCCCCCCTACATCAGGTGTCCCCAGCAGAGCTCCCCCTCACATCAGGTGTCCCTGGCAGAGCCCCCTCACATCAGGTGTCCCCAGTGGAGCCCCCCCTCACAGGTGTCCCCAGTGGAGCCCCCCTCACATTAAGTGTCCCCAGTGGAGCCCCCTTCACATTAGGTGTCCCCAGTGGAGCCCCCCCTCACATCAGGTGTCCCCGGCGGAGCCCCCCTCACATCAGGTGTCCCCAGTGGAGCCCCCCTTACATCAGGTGTCCCCAGTGGAGCCCCCCTTACATCAGATTCCCACAGCGGTGCGCCCCCCCCACCTCAGAGGTGTCCTAGTGTAGTAGTGTCCGCTGGCCGCATGGCTAGGACCCCCGCCCCTTGCCATAACAGACTGGCAGTGGGGCGGAGCGGGGCGAAGGGTGGGCGGCGACGCAGGAGCTCCATCTAGCCCCCCCAGCCGTCTTCCTGATCTTCTTTAAAATGGTGGCTGCGAACCTCTAGCGGCGGCGGCGAAAATCGTGAAGAACCGGATTTCTCGGGACATTTACCGGGACACCACAAATTCGGGAATGGATTCTAAGTCCCGGGAATGTCCCGGGAAATCCGGGACAGTTGGCAACTATGTAAAACATCTGGTGGACAGAACACTCCCCGCCTGACATCAAGTGATGTCACTAACAGAGTCCTCCGTAGAAAGCAACAGAATAAGTTTGGTCACTGGTCTCAAGAATACTTTAGCCTCATTCTGCTGAAAGATCTTAACCTCGACCTTAGGGACAAGATTATCCTTGCTTGGTAGTACTTTGGTGATCAGACCTAAAGGCCACATATTCCTTAGTGTCTGGCAATCTTTCATGAGCACAACATCACCAGTAGGGATGAGCCGAACAACCCCCTGTTCGGTTCGCACCAGAACATGCGAACAGGAAAAAAGTTCGTTCGAACACGCGAACACCGTTAAAGTCTATGGGACACGAACATGAATAATCAAAAGTGCTAATTTTAAAGGCTAATATGCAAGTTATTGTCATAAAAAGTGTTTGGGGACCTGGGTCCTGCCCCAGGGGACATGGATCAATGCAAAAAAAAGTTTTAAAAACGGCCGTTTTTTCAGGAGCAGTGATTTTAATAATGCTTAAAGTCAAACAATAAAAGTGTAATATCCCTTTAAATTTCGTACCTGGGGGGTGTCTATAGTATGCCTGTAAAGGGGCGCATGTTTCCTGTGTTTAGAACAGTCTGACAGCAAAATGACATTTTGAAGGAAAAAACTCATTTAAAACTACCCCCGGCTATTGCATTGCCGACAATACACATAGAAGTTCATTGATAAAAACGGCATGGGAATTCCCCAAAGGGGAACCCCGAACCAAAATTTAAAAAAAAAATGACGTGGGAGTCCCCCTAAATTCCATACCAGGCCCTTCAGGTCTGGTATGGATATTAAGGGGAACCCCGGCCAAAATTAAAATAAAAAAATGACGCGGGGTTCCCCCTAAATTCCATACCAGGCCCTTCAGGTCTGGTATGGATTTTAAGGGGAACCCCCGCACCAAAAAAAAAAAAAAAAAACGGCGTGGGGTCCCCCCAAAAATCCATACCAGACCCTTATCCGAGCACGCAACCTGGCAGGCTGCAGGAAAAGAGGGGGGGACGAGAGTGCAGCCCCCCCCTCCTGAACCATACCAGGCCACATGCATTCAACATTGGGAGGGTGCCCCCCAAAACACCTTGTCCCCATGTTGATGAGGACAAGGGCCTCATCCCCACAACCCTGGCCGGTGGTTGTGGGGGTCTGCGGGCAGGGGGCTTATCGGAATCTGGAAGCCCCCTTTAACAAGGGGACCCCCAGATCCCGGCCCCCCCCCGTGTGAAATGGTAAGGGGGTACAAAAGTACCCCTACCATTTCACTAAAAAACTGTCAAAAATGTTAAAAATGACAAGAGACAGTTTTTGACAATTCCTTTATTTAAATACTTCTTCTTTCTTCTATCTTCCTTCATCTTCTGGTTCTTCTGGTTCTTCTGGCTCTTCTGGTTCTTCCTCCGGCGTTCTTGTCCAGCATCTCCTCCGCGGCGTCTTCTATCTTCTTCTCCTCGGGCCGCTCCGCACCCATGGCATGGGGGGGAGGCTCCCGCTCTTTTCTTCATCTTCTTCTCTTCTTCTTTTCTTCTCTTCTTCTCTTCTTCATTTTCTTCTCCGGGCCACTCCGCACCCACGCTAGCATGGAGGGAGGCTCCCGCTGTGTGACGGCGCTCCTCGTCTGACAGTTCTTAAATAATGGGGGGCGGGGACACCCAGTGACCCCGCCCCCCTCTGACGCACGGGACATGACGGGACTTCCCTGTGGCATTCCCCGTGACGTCACAGGGAAGTCCCGTCAAGTCACCGTGCATCAGAGGGGGGCGGGGTCACCGGGTGGCCCCGCCCCCCATTATTTAAGAACTGTCAGACGAGGAGCGCCATCACACAGCGGGAGCCTCCCTCCATGCCAGCATGGGTGCAGAGCGGCCCGGAGAAGAAAATGAAGAAGAGAAGAAAAGAAGAAGAGAAGAAGAGAAGAAGATGAAGAAGAAGAGCGGGAGCCTCCCCCCATGCCATGGGTGCGGAGCGGCCCGAGGAGAAGAAGATAGAAGACGCCGCGGAGGAGATGCTGGACGAGAACACCGGAGGAAGAACCAGAAGAGCCAGAAGAACCAGAAGATGAAGGAAGATAGAAGAAAGAAGAAGTATTTAAATAAAGGAATTGTCAAAAACTGTCTCTTGTCATTTTTAACATTTTTGACAGTTTTTTAGTGAAATGGTAGGGGTACTTTTGTACCCCCTTACCATTTCACACAGGGGGGGGCCGGGATCTGGGGGTCCCCTTGTTAAAGGGGGCTTTCAGATTCCGATAAGCCCCCCGCCCGCAGACCCCCACAACCACCGGCCAGGGTTGTGGGGATGAGGCCCTTGTCCTCATCAACATGGGGACAAGGTGTTTTGGGGGGCTACCCCAAAGCACCCTCCCAATGTTGAGGGCATGTGGCCTGGTACGGTTCAGGAGGGGGGGCGCACTCTCGCCCCCCCTCTTTTCCTGCGGCCTGCCAGGTTGCGTGCTCGGATAAGGGTCTGGTATGGATTTTTGGGGGGACCCCACGCCGTTTTTTTTTTTTTTTTTTGGCGCGGGGTTCCCCTTAAAATCCATACCAGAATTTAGGGGGAACCCCATGTCATTTTTTTTTTTTAAATTTTGGCCGGGGTTCCCCTTAATATCCATATCAGACCTGAAGGGCCTGATATGGAATTTAGGGGGACTCCCACGTCATTTTTTTTTTTAAATTTTGGTTCGGGGTTCCCCTTTGGGGAATTCCCATGCCGTTTTTATCAATGAACTTCTATGTGTATTGTCGGCAATGCAATAGCCGGGGGTAGTTTTAAATGAGTTTTTTCCTTCAAAATGTCATTTTGCTGTCAGACTGTTCTAAACACAGGAAACATGCGCCCCTTTACAGGCATACTATAGACACCCCCCAGGTACGAAATTTAAAGGGATATTACACTTTTATTGTTTGACTTTAAGCATTATTAAAATCACTGCTCCTGAAAAAATGGCCGTTTTTAAAACTTTTTTTTGCATTGATCCATGTCCTGTGGGGCAGGACCTGGGTCCCCAAACACTTTTTATGACAATAACTTGCATATTAGCCTTTAAAATTAGCACTTTTGATTTCTCCCATAGACTTTTAAAGGGTGTTCCACGGCATTCGAATTTGCCGCGAACACCCCAAATTGTTCGCTGTTCGGCGAACTTGCGAACAGCCAATATTCGAGTCGAACATGAGTTCGACTCGAACTCGAAGCTCATCCCTAATCACCAGGTTTAAGATTAGGCTTTTCAGTGTGCCACTTTCTCCTTACTTGTAGAGTAGATATATATTGTTCCCTCCACCGGTTCCAGAAGGTATTGGCAAGGGTTTGTACTTGTCTCCATTGACGTTTGTAAAGGTCCTTCTCACAAAACTCTCCAGCTGGAGCACTGGCAAGACTAGTCTTTTGCGTGAGTAACATGGCAGATGTGAGGACCACTGGATCTTCAGAGTCACTTGAAATGGATGTCAAAGGTCTGGTGTTAATGACAGCTGTAACCTCTGCCATAAATGTCACTAAACATTTGTGAGTAAGCCTTGCAGTTCCTACTTGTAGGAAGATAGAGTCAAGGATTCTGCGTGCTATGCCTATCATCCTCTCCCAAACACCTCCCATGTGAGAAGAGTGAGGTGAGTTGAAGATCGATGTGCAGTCTTGTTCACTCAAGTATCTTTCTACTCTGAGAATGTCCAAGTTAGAAGGAATTTGCAGTTCTTTTACTGCTCCTATAAAGTTAGACCCTCTGTCAGAGCGAATGAGTTTCACTGGGCCTCTAATTGCAATGAATTCAGCTAGTTCTGTGGCTAATACTGCAACACAAAGTTCCAGCCTGGGTATGGTGTGTTCGGGAAGTGGTGCAAGTTTTGCTTTCCCCATTACAAACCCTATGTGGCATTGTCCTTTAGGCTCGATTCACATCTATGCATGTTGCTTTTGAGCGTTTCTGGAGTTTTTTTTGTGATGCTTGCCACGTTTTTGAGCAGCATCTTTACAGCGTTTTTGCGGCGTTTTGTATACAGTCTAAAAAAAAAGACAAACAGCAAAACGCATCAAAAACGCCGTAAAAACGCTGCAAAAACGCTGCACTTGCGTTCTTGATGCTGGTCCATTGAATTCTATTACATGCAAAATGCTGCATTTTGCATGAAAAAAGTCCCTGACCCTTTCCAAAAATGCAGAGGTACAAAAAGGCATTGATGTGAACATGTTCCATAGGAACCCATGTTAAAAAATTCCCATGCATTTCTGCAAAATGCAAAATGCATCAAAACATGTGCTACTGTGAATGGAGCCTAAGTGTCTATGGTTTTCAGGTAAGCTACAGCAGCAATTGCTTTAACAGAAGCATCCGAAAACACACAAAGTCTTTGCATCTGATTGTCAGCAGATGACAGAGGAGCATATGGTCGTGGAATTTTAAGGTTGGATAGAGCTGTTAGTGACTCCTTCCACTCTAGCCATAGGTTCTTCTTGTCAGTGGGGAGAGGGTGATCCCAATCTAGTGACTCACAGGTGAAGTCTCTAAGTAGTGCCTTACCCTGGATGGTGACAGGTGCTGCAAAGCCTAAGGGATCATATAGGCTGTTTATGGCAGACATGATACCTCTATGGGTAAAGGGTTTTTCTTCTGTGTTTACTCAGAAAGTAAACGTGTCAGAACTTAAGTCCCAAAGCAAACCAAGGCTACATTGCATGGGAAGTGAGTCTGTGCCTAGTTCTTAACTCGTTAGAATGATCTTGGACAGGAAAGGCTTCTAAAACTTCTCTACTGTTGGAAGCAATCTTGTGGAGTCTTAAGTTGGAACACGCAAGCATTGCTTGAGTTCTTTTGAGGAGACGGATTGCGGCTTCATTTGTGGGTAGTGATTTCCTTGTCAAAAGAAGTTTATTGAGTATACAATGTTATAAAGATACATAAGGATACATAAAGTAAGTTTACAAGGATCTATAAAGTAAGCTCATTGTTTTACAGTAGGGTTTATATAGGTAAATATCATGAAATTTCAAATATTAAACATTGGGTTCACATAAACCTAAATTAAAGATATATATCATTTCCTTAGTTACTTTTGTAGGTATTTAAATGATTTATACCTACTATACATATTGTTTACAAGTAGAGTGTATATAGGTCAAATAAATTCTGATAATGAGCTTTAATCGTAAGGTGGAGAAAAGGAAAGAGAAAGAAGAAAAAGGGTTGAAAGGTAGAGGTATGGTCCACAAGGTTGTCCCGCTCGTCAGTTTATTATTCTTTTTAGTTCTCTTTGAAGCCTTAGAATGGGTGTCTCTGTAAGTCATTTAATCTGTTACCATGGCAACAGGACAGAGTCATTGAAATTTGACAGGAACTGTTGTTTTATCCAAGGATGCCAAAGTTTTTCAAATTTTGGAATTTGATTTTGATCGATGGCTACCATCTTAGCATGGGACATTGTATTATTCATTCTGTGAATTGTTTCTGCTAGTACCAATGTAGGAGATTTCCATGCCTTGGCCACTGTTTGTTTTGCAGCCGTTATTAGTTGGATCATAAGTTTGAATTGAGAGAGTGTTAACCATTCCGGTTTTAGATTAAGTAAAGTTAAATATGGATCTGGTTGTATTATTTTTTTAAATATTTTAGATGCAATCATGAAGACTTCCTTCCAGAAGGTTTGGATTACTGGGCACGTCCACCATATGTGTAAATATGTGCCTATTTCTGGGCATCCTCGAAAACAAAGAGTTGAGGTATTAGGTGAATATTTTGCCACTCTAGCGGGTACAAGGTACCAGCGAGTTAGGACTTTATAATTTGTCTCCAGTGCCATGATGTTGGGTGAAGATGACTTAGATGTGAGCCATATATTAGACCAGTCCGTGTCTTCTAAAGTTCGTCCCAGGTCCTCCTCCCACCTCTGAACGTAAGAGGGTCTATTAAGATTTGCTACTCCATATAATTGATTATAAAGTGATGAAATTGTACCTTTAGCAAATGGATCTTTTGTACAGATTGATTCAAAAATGGATAATTGGGATAATGGTGTATCCCCCTTTAGGAATGGTGTATAGAAATTTTTGATTTGGAGATATCTAAAGATCTCAGAGTTTGGTAGATCATATTTTTCTCTAAGCGATGGGAATGAAAGGAATGATTTAGATGCTATGAAGTCATTTAGTGTCTGAATGCCTGATGTTGTCCAAGCTTTAAAAGAATTTGGGTAGATCCATGCCGGATAAAAGGCCGGGTTTCTGATAAAAGAAAGGAGAGGATTGTGTGGAGATTGTAACTGATATTTGGTTTTTAGTTTATCCCAGAGAGATAAGAAGTGTTTAGTTATGGGATTATGAATTTTAAAGCGGTCTTTAGGATCAAGCCATAATAAATTTGATATTAATAGAGGGTCATTTTCTGAAGCCTCTATAAATACCCATAATGGGATTTCCTGTTTTGCATGGTATTTGGACAGACTGGCCAAATGTGCTGCTCTGTAGTAGTTAGTAAAATTAGGGTATCCCAGGCCTCCTTTATTTTTGGGAAGATGTAGTGTGTGTATAGGTATACGTGGTTTAGAAGATCCCCATATAAACGAAGTTGCTCTTTTTTGTACTATTCTCAAAAAATAGGAAGGAATTGGAATAGGGAGGACTCTGAATAGATAAAGCAATTTGGGTAGAATAGTCATTTTGATTGCATTAATCTTCCCTATCCAGGATAAAGGAAGTTGCGACCATTGTTTTATTAGATTTGTGATCTGTCTTAATACAGGAGGATAATTGGTTGAGAATAAGTCAGAATGAGATGCTGTTAAATGAATTCCAAGATATGGGATTGATTTTTCTGCCCATGTGAATGGGAGTGCAGCCCTAGCCGGGATCAATTCCATGTTTGTGAGTGAAATATTAAGCACTAGGCATTTCTTAGGATTAATCATAAGGCCAGATAGGGCTGCAAATCCATCAAGAGCTGGTATTAAGTTAGGACCAGAGACCTGTGGTGATGATAGAAAAAGTAATATATCGTCTGCAAATATACATAATTTGTGTGTAATACCTCCTACTTCAATGCCAGTTATAGTTTGGTTTGTTCTGATGTATTGGGCCATGGGTTCGAGTATAAGGGCAAATAATAAGGGAGATAATGGGCAACCCTGTCGGGTACCTCTTTCGATATTAAAGGCTTCAGATTTGTATCCAGCATATTTTATATAGGCTTTGGGTTTATTATATAATGCTTTGATCCATGTTAAAAAGTGGGGTCCAAAACCCCATTTTTGTAATGAATATTGCATATATTGCCAGGATACTGTGTCAAATGCCCTCTTAATATCGAGAGATAGAAAACATAAAGGGATTTTCCGTTTTTTAGCAATATGTGCCAATAACACTGCCCTGCGTATATTATCGCCTGCCTGTCTATTTGGCATGAAGCCTACTTGATCTCTATGTATTAATTTTCCTATAATGCTATTGAGGCGTTTTGCTATTATTTTTGCTAATAATTTAATATCGAGGTTTAACAGAGAGATAGGCCGATAATTCACACAGGAAGTATCATCAGAAAGGGGTTTTGGGATCATACAAACAATTGCCATTAGTGTTTCTTGCCGAAAAGAATGTCCATCTAGAAGTTTGTTAAAAGTTTCAGTGAGAATGGGAGAGAGTATTTCTGAGAATGTTTTATAGTATAAAGCCGAGTAGCCGTCTGGGCCTGGTCTTTTGTTAAGTTTTAGGTCTTTTATGGCGTTAGCAACTTCATCTATAGTTATAGGTTCATCCAAACTGCTTTTTTGATTCTGAGATAACTCAGGTAAGGTTATTTTTGAGAAGAAGGATTCAGCTTCTGTAGGATTAAATTCATTGTTTGTCTTGTATAAAGTTGCGAGATGTGAGTGAAATTTATGGACTATTTTAACTGGATTACAAGTGTAAACATTTTTTGATAATTTCAAACGTATTGGTTTGAAAGATTTGTTAGTTGAATTTAATGCCCGAGCCAAATATGTACCTGGTTTGTTTGTATTCATGTAGAAATTGTGTTTGGAGCGTTTGAGGGATTTATCAACTGACTCAGTGAGAAATAGATCGTATTCCAATCTAGATTTTTCCAGATGAGATTTTGTACTCTGAGATGGATTATCTTGAAATGATATGTAGGCTGCATTAAAATTGAGTTCTAGTTTTTTTGCTAGATTTTTGCGTTCCCGTTTAAATAGTGCCATTTGTCTTTGTATTGTACCACGCAAGACAGGCTTATGAGCTTCCCACAGTGTTATTGGGGAGATGTCTGTTGTATTATTAATTGATATGTATTCCTTTAAAGCTTGTTCAATGGCCATCTGATGTAGTGGGTGTTTGAGCATTATGTCCGGTAAGTACCACGTTGGGTCATGCGCTTTTGGTATGGCTGAGGCTATAGTAGTGTATACTGCATTATGGTCAGACCACGGAATCGGAATTATATCTGATGCAATAATTTCTGGTATCATTCCTATTGTTAGAAAAATATGATCTATTCTGGTGAAGGTTTGATGAGGGTGCGAGAAATAAGTGAATTTCTTTTTCATTGGGTTACTTTCTCTCCATGAATCTACCAGATTGTATTTGGAAAGAAGTTGAGAAAAAGGTAATCTAGAGGTTATTTTGGATGGTGTAAAAGGTGATTTATCTAGAAATGGGAGGAGGACCTGGTTCGAATCCCCACACATTATCACTGTTCCTATTTTGTGTGTATTAATCACTTGTAATATATGTGAGAGGAATGGTGTAGGTTGTTTGTTAGGAGCGTAGTAGGAAATCACCGTGATTGCTGTATCCATTATATAACCCATGAGTATCAGGTATCTACCTTCTGGGTCTTTAATTTCTGATGATAAGGTGAATGGTGTGGATCGGTGAAATGCAATTAGAGTTCCCCTTTGCTTGGTACAGGCAGAAGCCGTGTAAATTTGTTGATAAAAAGGAGAAATATATTTTGGAGTAGAATCTTTGGTGAAGTGTGTTTCTTGGAGGCATACTATGTGAGCCTTCTTGTTATGGAAAGTACGGAAGGCTTTGGTCCTTTTTTGAGGGACATTTATTCCCTGAACATTCAGGGAAAGTATATTCAGTGGTGCCATGGCAATAGATCAAATAGTTTTGACTTACTTTTTGTTATGCAGAGCTGACTGCGCAGATCAACCTGTGTGGACTGAAGAGATGAATAGATAGAAAAGAAACCAGTGAATTCTGGAGTAAAGAGTAAACAAAAAACATATGAGATTAGATGATACATTGTATAAATTATTTTTTGCAAGTAATCACAATTTACCCGTGAAAGAGAATAAATATCTCTCTCAGGGGAATAAGTGCCTTCTTCACACTCCCACATAATATGGTTGGGAGAATGAGGAGGGCTAATGGGGGTACACGGATCTTCCGCTTACAGGAGAGAAGTGCTATGTCAAAAGACATCAAAATGATGTTTCATTAATTGGAGTGCAGAATATAGTTTTTGTTGAAATTATTTATTCCAGGGTGGTTGTATATGGTTAGTCTTGCCCTAGGCTAAATAATTCAGTTAGAAAGGTACTGTTAATAACTTTGGTATTGATGACGATAGTTTGAATTATTTTGGGATTTTAACCCTTTTAGAGTAAACAATTACATATTTTATTCATATGTAACTGTTTAGATATGTTAACTCATAAAATTGAGGTTGTATTGCTTCAGATTAGAATAAACAAAAACATAATTCTAGGAACTAGTTAGGTAATAATATATTTGTTTTAAGAAAAGAAAGAAAAAGCTTCCATTACTTCTGGATTATTGAACATATTTGTCCTAAAAAGTAATAAATCTATTGTTATTACCTGATAATATATAACTGAACAAGAATTTCCTTATTTCACTTATATATTCTAAGGCTATATGAATCAGAAGTAATAAGAAATATAACTGGAATGTAACATGATCCCACACAGTGTGTGACTATCAGAATGCAGTTACATTCAGTTATAAATATAGGTTTTTTATAGAGAACCATCTCTTAGTATAATAAATGAAGAGATATCAGGAATTAGGATGTCAGTCCATTGAATCTTCTTGGTCCATGGATGATGTGGCATAACGGCCTCTTTTGTGAGAATGATGATTCCCATTTTGTTCTGAAATTTTCTGGGTGCTGCCTGAAGGTGAAGATGACGCTATTCTTCTGCGTGTGGGAGTGTTGCTGCTTGTGGGTTCTGTCAGATTTAATTTTAAAAGGGTTTGTTGTAGTTCATCTGCTGATCTGCTTCTGTAAATTGTACCTTGGTAGTTAAATCTGACTGAAAAGGGGAAGCCCCATTGATACATAATGTTGTGGCGTTGCAGTTCCATTAGTTGGGGTTTCATGGATCGTCTTTTAGTAATAGTAAGTTGGGATAGGTCAGCAAAAATTTGATAATTGTGTCCTTGAAAATTAAGTTCCTTTTTTTCTCTTGCAGCAATTAGTATTTGTTCTTTCGTTCTGTAATAATGAAATTTTGTGATTATATCACGTGGGGGTCCATCTTTCTTTTTGGCTGTGAGGGCTCTGTGTACTCTGTCCAGTTCTAAACGTTCAATAGGGATATCTGGCTTTAGTTCTTGTAATAGAGCAGTAATAGTAGATTGCAGGTCTGTCACAGTTTCAGGTATTCCCCTTATGCGCAAGTTTGAACGTCTGGCTCTATTTTCGTAATCTTCGAGCTTAGTTTGAAGTATTAAATTCTCTTTTTTTAATTGTTCCAAATCTGTTATATATTCTTGGGTTGTAATTTCAATTTCATCCATTTTTATTTCTAAGGCTGCGGTGCGGTTTCCCAGCTCTCTTATTTCTTTGGTTAGGCTTTTTGTTATTTGGTCTGAGGTTTGTTTTAAAGCCTTATGAAGCATCTTTTCAAATTGTAATAATATTACTGGGGATACTGAGGAGGCTTGTGGAGAAGTTTGTGAGAGGATTTGTTCTGTATCTGACTCAAATGGAGAGTCTTGCTGTGACATTTTCTGTCTGTGAGAGCGCCCTGATGCTGTATCTTGTGAGGTGACTGGAGCTGCTTCAGCTGCAGTGAGTGCCTGTGAGCTCTTTGTGAGGTGATTTTTATTTCTGCCACGGTTTCCTCCCAGTACCATATTTCCTGCCCAAACTTTCACAGTTTGTTCCCTGGGGCAAAAAGGTTCAAATGGATACCTTTTGAGCCTGCAGGCTCCACTTTGTCCTTCTCTTCTCTCCTCAGCGGTGTGGAGCTCTAACAATGCATGTCTGCTCTGCTAGGCTCCGCCTCCTGCCCTCCTGTGGGTAGTGATTTCAAGCAATCGTCTACATAGAAATCCTTGTCCACAAACTGTCTGACATCTGACCCATACTCTAACTCTCCCACTCTAGCAGAATGTCTGAGCCCATATATAGCAACTGCAGGGGAAGGACTGTTGCCAAATATGTGCACCCTCATGCGGTATTCTGTGATGTCTCCAGAGGGGTTGTTGTCCCTGAACCAGAGAAATCTCAGAAGGTTTCAGTGTTCTTCTTTAACAAGAAAGCAATAGAACATTTGTTGTATGTCTGCCATGAATGTGACTGAATCTTTGCAAAAGCAAAGAAGTATTCCTAATAGTCTGTTGTTAAGGTCAGAGCCAGAGAGGAGGACATCATTTAGAGAGACACCCTCATGCTTGGCGCTAGAATCGAACACCACTCTAATCTGCCCTGGCTTCTTAGGGTGATAGACCCCAAATATAGGTAAGTATCAGCATTCCTCTTTGAGGTCTGGGGCTATCTCAGCATGACCATTCTGGAATATTTTCTCCATGAAGGAAAGGAAATGTTCTTTCATCTCTGGTTTCCTTTGAAGATTGTGTCTTAGCGAAGTGAGACGTTTATATGCTAGTTCTCTGTTGTTAGGCAAACATCGTCTTTGTGGTCTAAAGGGAAGAGGTGCAACCCAGCTATTAGTCCTGTCTTTCTCCACACTCTTTTCCATAACTTCTAAGAAGAGCCTATCTTCAATGGACATTGCTACCCGGTTGTCTTCCTTTGTTCTCCTGAACACTGTGCTTCCTAAGTCGCTTTGGTCATTGTCAAGAGTATTGCTGTCACAGAGGGGACGTAGGAAGGGAAAAGGTACAGGGTTGTTGTGTGGTAGCTCCTTTATGAGGATGTGATTTTGACAGGGTTGGAAAAGAGAAGGACGACCATTCTCAAGGGTACTAGTGAGCAGGTTATTAACAGATGCCGGTTTGTGTGCACCTCCCAGGCAAACATCACCTATAATGACCCACCCGAGATCCAGTCTTTGGGCATATGGGGCATTTTTAGGACCGTTGATCAGTTTTCTTACTTTGTGGACTTGCAAGATATCCCTTCCTAGGAGTAAGATTATCTGAGCCTGATCATCTAGTCCCGGTATGAGATGTGCTATGTGATTCAAGTGAGTCTTGTGAGCTGCTGCGTCTGGCGTGGGAATCTCTGATCTGTTGTCTGGTTGCACTATGGTCGGTAAGGGTAGGCATGTCTTACCATCCATAGATTCAATTTGTAGGCCGTCAGCTCTTCTCCCCACCGTTTCCACTGTACCTGCACAAGTCCTAAGGGAGTAAGGGCTGCTGGGGCCTTTCAGGTTTAGAATGTCAAAAAACACAGATCTAGCTAGTGACTTATTACTCTGATCATCCAAGATGACGTAGAGCTTTACTGCTTTGTCTCTGTGTCCTTTTGGGTAAACTCTCACTAGACAGATTTTAGAGCACGATCTGCCACCTGTACTTCCTTTGCAGACTTCAGTGCACTGTGAAGTGATTGCTATGGCATCTGTACTAGAGTCTTTGGTCTCCCCGCCTTGCTCCTTGTCCCTATGAACAGGTGGGAAAGTTCTTGGAGTAGGCCTTGGGTGTAGAGCTGTGTTGTGCTCTGTGCTGTCACATTATGTACATTTGACACTGACCTGTAAGGTCCTTGGCGAAATGTGTGGACAAAGAACAGCACTTGTAACAGATGCTGTTCTCTTTGAGGAAAGCTTTACGATCCTGGATGGTCTTTATCCTGAAGGCTCTGCATTTCAGAGGAGGATGTGGCATCTTATGTAGAGGGGGGCAGAACTTAGTAGGGTCGCTGTCTTGATCCTCTGGCGGAGACTCCTCAAATCTGTGGGAACAAATGTTAGTTTTGTGCACTGCTACTGGAGCTCTGAGTTGTTTAGGGCCAGAAGAAGTGGTATAAGACACTGGAAAAATGAAGCTGGGGTCATCTTTCATTCCTGCTTGTCTGTCTACAAAGTCCACAAACTCACTAAAGGGTGGAAAAGGCACATTGTGTTTTCGTTTGTAGTTACAGCCATGAGTAATCCATCTTTCGTGTAACTCATAAGGAAGTTTTTGTGCTAAGGAGTTAATACCTCTAGCAGAGTCAAGATAAGAAAGGCCAGGTAAGTCTCCTTCTGCTTTAGCAACTTGTAACTCCATACACAGGTCACTGAATTCTCTGAGTCTTTGGTAACCTCTGCTAGGTATTTTTGGGAAGTCTTCTATCCTTTTAAACAGTGTACTCTCTATAGCCTCTGGTGAGCTATAACATCTATCCAGTCTGTTCCAGATGTTTGTAAGGCCTATCTCAGGGTGGTTTATATTAATGTCTCTGATCATCTTGGCATGTTCAGCAGAATCATTACCAAGCCACTTTATGAGTTCTATCTGTTCCCTGCAGGATAGATCTAGACCTTGAATGACACTCTGGAAAGCGGATCGCCACGTTCTGTAGTGTTGAGGGCGATCACTAAATTTGACAAGTCCTTGGGTAACTAACTCTCTTTTGGCCAGGAACCTGGCAAAGTCTATAGTAGCCTGATTGGCATTGGGGTAGGCTGCTGGTGTATTGTGGTGCAGTGTAAAGGCATACCTGGTAAAAGTCTCTTCTTTAGAAGCGCTGGGTTCAAACTTGCATAAAGTAGGCAGTTTGTACCGGCTTGTTGCATACACCTTTGGAGTGAAGACTGGTGTTTGATGCTTGTATGAAGGCTGGGTACCTTGTGGAGTAGAAGGTTTGGTTGTAACTGGAAAGTCTGGAACTCTGTCAGATTTTTCTTGCTTGTAGCGTTGGGGTCCCAGGTCATCTTGTTGCTGCTTTATTTGATGTGACTCACTGACGTCATATTTCATTTCTTGTTGTGGGATGCTGCTTGGGTTCCAGTGCTGGTAACATAATCTGACGTGCGTTGTGAAGATTCTTGTTGGTCCTCCTCTAGACCCGGTATGCTGCTGCCTACTCTTGGCTCATGACGGCTGCTTCTAAAGCTTCTGCTTCTGCAATGGCGGTGGAAGCGTCTCTTTTTACTGCCAGCTTCTCCATGTTAGCTTCTAAGATAGCTTGCTGGAATTTCAGAGATGCTTCCTGCTGGGCTAGCTCTTCTTCCAGGCATATTCTTTCCTTCTCTCTCTCTCTTGTTCCATGTGTACTCTTTCTTGCTCTCGCTCTTGTTCCATGTGTACTCTTTCTTGCTCTCTCTTTTGTTTCATGCGTACTCTTTCTTGCTCTCTCTTTTGTTCCATGCGTACTCTTTCTTGCTCTCTCTCTTGTTCCATGCAAACTCTTTCTTGCTCAAAGCGTACTCTTTCCTTCACTCTCTCTTGCTCCAAGTGTACTCTTTCCTTCTCTCTCTCTTGTTCCTGTCTCATCTTTTCTGCATTAAGGCAGGCCTTTTCTTTTTTCATTTGCAACTCTTGGTCTGCGAATGCGGCCCTGGCTTTGCTGCTTCAGCTTTTGAACGGGCAATAGCTGCTGCATTTGCGACAGATGACTTAGATGAGCTTGCTCGTGAACGTGTTTTGTAAGACGATGTCCCACTGTGAGACATGGCTGCGGGGAAGAAGCTGTCTTGCTGTATAGACACCGCTCTAGTGTCGATGCTGCTTGACAGAGCGCGTCTCTGTGTAGCGTGGCTGCTTGCTTCACCTGCCTCAGGCCTGTTTCTTTAAGGCTTCTGACTGTATGGACACTGCATAGCCCCAGGCTGTACAGACTTCCGAAGTCGGCTTATCTTCCCTTCAGAGGTCAGCTTAAAAATTTCACTGTTTGAGAGGGCGCATGCGCGGAGCCCGGAAGATGGCGGCTTAAGCCAGGAGCTCCACACCACCCCAGCTCAGTGGCGCTCATATCTTCACACACAGCACTCCGGGAACGGAGCTATCGATCACCTCAGTGTCCCCAGACAATCCGGAACCCCCTCCTATGCCTGGCGCCGCAGTACGGAGGAACCTTGGGCCAGAATTACTAATATTGATCCAGCAGGCAGATCTAAGATGGCGGCTGCGCTGAAGCCTCATGTCCACAGCGCTGAGGACTTAGCAGATGGGAGGCTGACGATCAACCCCACTTATTTGCAATACACCCCTCTGACTCATGTGAGTAACCCACAAGCCCTGAATCCATTCCCAGCCTCCACAGAAACGCTGCTACACCGATCCATGGGGGACTGTGCCCTCTCTCCCATTGGGCCTAACACGGCCAGACAGGCAGACACACTCCATGCTGATCCCCTGGCTGCAGCACCGGCCTTCTCAGTAGCAGACTTGTATCAGAAACTATCAGAGCTCCTTGATAGGGGTTTATCCCAAACTGCTGCTAAGATCACAGGAGACTTAAAGGCAGACTTTCAGAATCTTGGCTCTAGAATAGAAGCCATTGAGGATAAGCTGGAACAAACGATCGCTCACACCAATCAGAACTCGGATCACTTGCACACACTTCAGGAGCAACTAGAGGTGGCCACGTCCAGGATCGATGACTTGGAAAACTGATCGAGAGGGTATAACATCAGGATTAGAGGCCTCCCGGAATCCATCAATGACGTTCATGCAGCTGTACAAAATGTGATCCAGAACCTGATTCCAAATATTTCTCAACAGCGCCTGGAGCTGGACAGGGCCCACAGAGCTCTAGGACCCCCTAGAAAGGACGGAACGCCGAGAGACATTATAGCTAAACCCCACTTCTACGCTGTAAAAGAGGAGGTAATGAGACAGGCCCGGTCTGCTCCCAAGGTGCTGTGTCAAGGACACCCTGTCCAAATATATGCAGACCTCTCACCATCCACTATGCAACGCAGGCGGTCTCTTAAACCGCTTCTCCTAGCCCTGTCAAGAAGGGATGTTAAATATAAGTGGGCCTTCCCTTTCGCCGTGAAGTTCTCAGATAACGGGAAAGATTACTCATTCTCCAACTTCTCTGAGGGCGAAAGACTGCTCCTACGACTATATTTCATCTCGCATGAAGCAGCTATGGACACTTCCCACAGCATCCCCGGATCGTCCAAGAGACCAACCCCCACCAGCCCCCAATCCCCCCTGTGGAATGGGACAAAGACCAAGAAGACTAAAGACAATGGTCCCCCCTGATCTCCGACGGGACGACAAAAACTGTCCGGTTTGATCCACTTGAGTTTGAACCCAGAGCCTTTCTGGGCCAGGGGACTGAACTACTTCTCCTATATCTGCTAAGTCTTTTACTCGGATGAGTCTTTAAAATTTTTAAACAAGCAAGGGTGGGGTTCTCCCCTGTGAAGGTGGGACCCTACACCATCCACCTATGGGCCCTCCCTCCTTGACTCCACTTAGGAGGCAAGACGGAGGTCCAAGAGTTCCGGAACCAGTCCCCGGCAATTACCACACAACCTAAGTTTATCGTTTCTGGTTGCAGCGGTTTACTAAATTTCCTCATTTATCAAGGGCGCCCTGGCTGGGGTGGGCCCCATGCGTCAACACCTCTCCCTCAGACTCCGGCTGGTTTCTGGGGGACGGGTTGCCTGCTCCCTTACGGAACAGGCCCTACCTGTCATACCTAGGTAGTGGTTCTTGGGGGGCTTCTCCTCCCCCGGGAACAGTTCCTCTTTACTAGGAGACCTTTCCTCCCTCTTTCTTTACCCTCCTACCTATCTACCAACCCTACCCAAACCACATGCATATCCTTTGGTTACTCTTTACAGATCACATCATCATTACAAAAGGGGAACCTGCTGGAAGCTGAAGAAACTTATAGGGATCCACTTCGATCTGATGGTCAGAAAACGTTGAAGGGTGAGTGACGGGAGACACAAGCATAGAGCCTATCCTCGGTCCCATGGCTGACCCCACACAGGGCTCCTCAAAATAGCCACACATAATGTACAAGGCCTTATACCCCCATAAAAAGAAAGAAAATATTTAACTATTACAAGTCCCTCAAACTCGACATCCTTATGCTCCAGGAGACCCATTTTCCTATGCAATACAACCCAAAGTTCGTACACTCACAATACCCCCATATTTACCTCGCCAACGCAGAAAACAAGACCAGAGGCGTCGCTATACTTCTTTCCAAAACCTGCAACTTTGAATTAATCTCAGACCTTAAAGACGCGGATGGGAGGTTCCTCCTGGTCAAGGGAAAAATAGGAGGACACTTGTACTCCCTAGTCTCATACTACTGTCCCAATAAAGGGTAAGAAAATTTTTTCCGACTCATCTTAGACACCCTTACCCCCTTACTGGAGGGCACAATCATCTGGGGGGGAGACTCCAATGTGGCATTCGACCAGGGTTTAGACAAATCTAAACCCCCACCAGCCCAATCTACCAGACCCACCAGGGTAAGCCTTAAAATCGCTAAGCTTCTCCATGAGAGGGGTCTGGCAGATGTTTGGCGAGAATCTAACCCCTCCAAAAAAGACTACACACACTTCTCCCACCCGCACAATACCTATGCAAGGATCTACCACATTCTAGTCCCCCCAAACACTCTCCCAGCAGTACTCCAGTCACAAATCAGAGATACGGTTCTGTCTGACCACTCTCTGGTGCTCGCATATATCCGCTCCAGTAATTTCAAGGCGAATAGGGGACATTGGCGTCTCAAAGAGTCCATCCTCTCCAATCCTATTAACAAAACAATACTAAATAGAGAGCTTCTAGAATATTTCTCACTTAATAATGTGGAGGGCACATCCGCTGAAACCCTTTGGGTAGTGCACAAAGCCTTCATCAGAGGCAGGATTATACAGATTACAACGCAAACTAAAAGAGAACACAAAGTGCACGTAGCGCGCCTGGAGAGGTCATATAAGACCATGAAGACACAACACAAAAAGACTCCATCCTCAGCTTTGCTTGCCCAAATAGAAAAGCTCTGCTTAGAGCTCAACCTTGCCCTCACAACAACAGCGGAAAAATCGCTCCGCTGGAGTAGTAATAAACTTTACACACAAAAGGATAAGATCAGCTCAATGCTGGCGGCCAAACTTTCCCCTAAACCACGGATTTCTACCTTCCCCAAGATACGCATTGCGGGCCAAGACCCCACGGCTAATCCAGCCAAAATATTGGAGGCTTTTCGGAAATTTTATTCGGACCTATATAGCTCCCCCTCAAAGCCACCTGAGAACGCGGTATCCGACTTCTTAGATGGCATTAACATCCCATCCCTAGAAACCAAACATAGAGACATCCTAGAGGCTCCTTTTCAGGAGGAAGTAGTGGCGGCGGTTATCAAGGGCCATTCGCACGGCTCTGCACCGGGGCCGGATGGCCTATCGGTCCGATATTATAAAACCTTTTTTAGACACTCTCACCCCGCATATGACAAAGTTTTTCAACTCCAAAGTAGAGGGTGACCCCTTAGAGGTGCAGCTCAATACAGCATATATTACGGTCATACCAAAACTAGACAAAAACCCAGAAGAGGTTGGTAGCTACCGCCCCATTTCACTTATCAATAATGATCTCAAAATACTAACTAGAATTCTAGCAGATCGACTCTCCTCATTTATAAGCAAATATATTCACAGGGACCAGGTGGGATTTATACCAGGCAGACAAGGCCCAGACCAGGTGAGAAGAGCAGTGGACATTATATCCATTCTGCAATCCAATTGGGAGGGGGGTCCTAAACAACAAGGCTTTATCCTAGCCCTTGACCTACAAAAGGCCTTTAACTCCGTGTCATGGCCATATATATTTTCCCTCCTCGAGAGGTGGTCCACGCTTCATAGGGGTGATGCAAGCCCTATACTCTCTACCCAAAGCCCTAATTCGCTTACAAGGCTACTACTCAACCCCAATTGATATAGCTAGAGGTACCAGACAAGGCTGCCCGCTGTCCCCTATTATTTTTGCTATAGCAATAGAGACCCTAGCTACATCTATCCGACAGAATAAGGACATTCAGGGGGTGACATGCGGGGACCAGACCCACAAATGCGGATTATTCGCAGACGATATCCTCCTGTTCTTGACCTCTCCCGTCACCTCACTACCAAACCTACATAAAACTCTAGCGGATTTCTCTAAAATCTCTGGGCTCTCGGTAAACTATTCTAAATCTAAGGCCCTAAATATATCCCTCCCGCTATCCACAGTTGCCCTCCTCCAACAATCCTTTAAATTTGAATGGAGCCCCAACTCTATCAAATACCTAGGGGTCACCCTCACAGCTCGAGTGGAATCCCTACGCTAACAACTACCCTCCCCTATATAAAAAATTAGAAGCAGACCTGAAAACCTGGGCCAGAAGCAAACTCTCCTGGATGGGTAGAATAAATTCTATTAAAATTACACTTTTGCCTAGAATCCTGTACTTTTTTAGATCTCTCCCCGTCTCAATCCGAAAGGACCACTTGCGATCGCTACAAAGTAAAATCCTGAGATTTATCTGGGGCAACTCAGGATACAGAATTTCCCAACACACTCTTTATCTTCATAGAAGAAAAGGCCGGGTAGGTCTACTGCATCTCTATAAATATTTCCTAGCAGCCAGACTGGCCCAACTCTCTACAGTATACACAAGACTTGAAAAACCTGACTGGGTCCAGATAGAAAGGCAGGCTACACCCCTACACACACTTGATTATCTTCTCTGGTGCCCTCAAAAACAAAGACCTCCAATTTTGTCTCCTTCCCTCTCCCAATCCTTCAAACTATGGGATGGCATCCGCAATCTTTCATCCCTGATGTCTAAAGGACAACCCCTAGCCCACATTTTCCATAACCCAAACTTCCCCCTGGACTGGATATTAAAGCCTTTAAATAGTGGCTCGACAAAGGCCTATACCGCATAGGTCATTTATTCACAGCCAAAGGCCCATTCACACTAAGTCATTGTATAAACACCCTTGATCTCCCAAATTCAGAGAAATTCCGATTCGGACAGATCTCACACTTTCTACACAAAATCTGGGTGGAAAAACCACCCCCCCCCCCAAATTTACGGAATATCTGGTGTGGACAGGCCATGGGGCAGAGGGGTGGCATATCAATCATCTACTCGTCACTCACCCTCCCGACAGAGAAATCTACCTATATGACGGCATGGGAGGCTGACCTCCAACATGAGTGGGACCTGGGGACCTGGCAGATGGCGGGTTCTAGAGCCTTTCAAGGTAATATAAACACTTCACTCATGGAAGCAAATTTAAAAGTTCTCATGAGGTGGTACATGACCCCCACTAGACTTGCAGCTATTTACCCCACAGCTGACCCCAGTTGCTTCAGGGGCTGCCAACTCCTGGGATTGATGGTACACGTCTGGTGGGAATGCACCAGAATCAGACCAATTTGGAAGAAACTCTTTAACCTAATTTACAAAGTCACTAAATGCGAAGTCCCCAGGTCTGCATCGTTAGCCCTTCTAAATTCTCATATCCCCCATATCTCTAAACCTAACCGTAAGTTGATCCACTTCATGCTCACTGGTGCGAAACTCACCATAGCCAGAGCTTGGAAACAACCAAAGGTATCCTTTCTAGCTATACAGCGCAAGATCTCATGGATAATGACCCAAGAAAAACTAGCCAGCATCATATCAGACACGACTCACAAATTTGAATCTGTGTGGTCACCTTGGGCAGCATATTGTGGAATACCCTTAGAGGCTGGGGTTCCCCATAACACACCTGTAACTTCCAGATAAAGTCAAGCATGTATTTCTGTCTCTTCCCCTCCCCCTCTCCCGTCCTATTCCTCTTTCTCCTTTCTCTCCCCTCTTCTTCCATAAAATGTTTTTTGTTTTAGGTACAGTTGGACTAAAGGTCTGTAAGTGCACACAATTCCATGTGAATAAAAATGTATGCATAATTAGTTTTAAAAAAATGATTACCGTGCTTTGTGACAGAACGATTGTGCTTTCTCCTTCATGTTTCTAGTGTACGCACCGCACTTACCAAATGTCGTTGACCTCTGTCATGTACCTAGGTGTATTTGAAAAGGGATGTTCCTGGTTCCACAGCTGCAGTCTTGCTTGTTGTGCCACAGAGGAGATCTGGAGTTATAGCTATGTTCTCTTAGTTTGATGCATTACCTTGGACTCACTAGTCCCACCTGCTGCCAGCTGTGGACAATCTACAATCAAAGCAGCCCATAAATAGCAGCACTTCCTATCTCTCAGTGCCCGTTTGTTTGGACTAGCTTCCTGGGTGTTTTGACTGCTTTGTGACTCTGAATACTGTATTTGAACTTCTGCCCTAATTCCTGACTACTCTCTAGCCTGCTGATTTTGTACTTCACCACCAGCTCGTGTATGACCTTTGCCTGCCTGACCAATCTCTGGATTTCGATCGTGTACCGCTTTGCCTGATCTGTTGCCGTCCTGATCTGCCTGAATCCTCAGCACACAAGCTCCACTTCAGACACTACCTATCACAGGTACCTTACATTACAAACAGGCCACAATGGCAGTGGACCCTGCTGAGATTGTTAAGGTGATTTCACGTCAGGGACAATTGACTGGAGCTCATGAACAGCATCTTTCTTCCCTGGACGCCAAGTTAGATGAACTTTGTACTATGCTTAAATCTTGCTTGCCTGGTCCTTCTGCAACAGTCCAGACTCCTGCTCCAATCTAACCCACCTCTTCTGTACCACCCAAACTTCTCCTGCCTGAAAAATTTGGTGGTGATACTGAGGACTGCAGAGGCTTTTTAAATGTTTGCCATTTGCATTTCTGCAACAACCCTGGGACTTTTAACACATAGTCTGCCAAAGTGACTTTTGTAAATTTCTTGTGAAAGGGGAAGGCCCCGGCCTGGGTCTTTCCTTACCTGGAACACAATGATCCTGTGCTGCTAGACGCTGACAAATTTCTGGCTTCTCTCCAAACTGTATTCGGCAAGCCAGATAGAGCTTCTGCAGCTGAGTACTCACTTTTGGACATACAACAAGGTACCAGGTCTATGGCACAATATGCTATTGCATTCCGTACCCTGGCTGAAACTAATTGGGACTCTTGGGCATTACGTGCAGCCTTCTGAAAAGGTCTTACAGATAGCATCAAGGACGAATTAGTCTATAAGGATTCCCCAGAAGACCTTGAGAAATTCATAGAGCTGTGTGTTCATCTGGATGTCCGGTATAATGAAAGGTGCAAAGTGAGACTTAGAACTCGCAAGTTTCCTAGGCCAGTTTACCATTTGGCCCCTAACTTCCAAGCTGCCAGAAACCATGAATCAAACCGAGACAGAAGTACAGTTAATGACACTTATTAATAATAATAAAAAGGTAAATAGAGTAAGCGTAGTCAACACATAGCCAGAGTTCAGCAACCAGATCGGGTAGTCAGCCAATGCCAATGTCAGACAGCCAGAGATCAATGTAGTAGTACAGCAAGCAGGATCAGGAGCCAGAAGGGACGTCAGCCGAGCAAGTCTTCAACAGGAACGCAAGATAAAGTCTATGAGATGTGACCAAAGGCGAAGGCAGAGATGAAGTGAGCTGGACGGCTTTAAGTAGCCAGGACTGACGAGCAGATCATCAACAGCTGAGTCACTGTGGAGAGAAAGGAGCTGGCAAGTAGGCGACAGCTGAGTGGCCAGCTCAGAGAAGGAAGGGCTGAGCCCAGCCCTGACAGTACCACCTCCTCAACAACCCCCCCCTCAGGGGACCACCGGGCTTGAGGGGAAAACGTCTATGGAAATCACGGAGGAGGACAGGGGCATGTACATCCGAGGATGAGACCCAAGATCGTTCCTCCGGACCGTACCCCTTCCAATGCACCAGGTACTGTATGCGCCCACGCAACCTACGGGAGTCAACAATGGATTGTACTTCATACTCCTCATGGTTCTCAACCTGTATAGGGTGAGGATGTGGCACCGAGGTGGTAAAGTGGTTGCAAACCAAAGGTAAGGAGACATGAAACACATTAGAGATGTGCATACTAGGAGGAAGGTCCAACACGTAAGCCACTGGGTTAATCCTGCGAAGGATACAGAAAGGCCCAATAAACTGAGGTGCGAACTTCAAAGAAGGAACACGAAGTCAGAGGTTGCAAGACGACAGCCAGACTCTGTCCCCAACCTGGTAGGAAGGCGCAGGCAGGCGTCTACGGTCAGCATGGAGTCTGTACCTATCGTTAGCATGTCGCAAAGCCTCCTGGACTTGTGCCCAAGTGGAACGAAGGCCATGGAGATGCTCCTCTAACGCAGGAATACTCTGCGGAACAAACGAGGCAGGCAACACGGAAGGTTGGAAACCATAGTTCGCCATAAACGGGGACAAACTGGAAGCTGAATTCAAGGCACTATTGTGAGCAAACTCCGCCCACAGTAAGAGGTCTGACCAGTTGTTATGATGGTCAGAAATATAGCAATGTAGGAATTGCTCCAAGGACTGACTGGCTCATTCTGCGGCCCCATTAGACTGCGGGTGATACGCAGAGGAGAAAGCAAGCTGAATACCTAACTGTGCACAAAAGGCTCGTCAGAACCGGGACACAAACTGACTACCCCTGTCTGAGACAATCACCTTGGGTAGCCCATGTAAGCGGGAGATCTCCCGAGCAAAAATAGAAGCTGGTTCCTTAGAAGTAGGCAACTTCTTGAGTGGAATACAATGCAACATTTTCAAGAACCGGTCAACCACCATAAGGATAACTGTGTTGCCCTGGGAGTTGGGTAACTCCACAATAAAATCCATAGACAGGTGGGTTCAGGGCCTCTGTGGGTTGTAGGAGGCCCAGTGGAAGGTGTCGTGTTGTCTTACTCTGAGCACACACGGAACAGGCAGCTACGAAGGCGGTTACATCAGCACATAGACTAGGCCACCAGAATTCTTGGGAAGTGGCCCAAAAGAGTTGATTCTTACCAGGTTGGCCAGCAGCCTTGGGAGAATGGTAAGTCTGGAGAACAGCAGTACGGAGACTCTCGGGAACAAAGCAGCGGTCACAAGGTTTCTCAGGAGGAGCATCGACCTGAGCAGCAAGAATTTTGTCACCCAAAGGAGGAGTAAGACTGGTGCTAAACGTAGCCAGAATACAATCAGGAGGAATCACAGGAACCGGAACCGGCCATCTTGGGAGTGGAGGAAAATTGTCGTGCCAAGGCGTCAGCCCTTACATTCTTAGTACTGGGTAAGAATGAGACAATGTAATTAAAACTCGACAAGAAAAGAGCCTATCGCACCCTTCTGGGAGAGATGCGCTTAGCCTCAGACAAGAATGTGAGAGTCTTATGGTCGGTAAGAACTAGAACCGGAACAGTGGTACCTTCAAGGAGATGTCTCCATTCTTTCAGGGCTAAAATGATCGCCAACAGCTCTCTGTCACCACTCTGTCTAGAGCACTGGGCTGACTTTTCATTGGGGTGCAACCTATATGCTAAAAACAGCTTGCACTTGAATGGAAGGGGGTCTGCTGTGCTGGGGGGAGAGGTTTATGGGAAGGCTGGAGGAGTATTTAAACTAGGATTGAGGGGGGAGGGTGAACTAGAATTACATTGGGCAGACAGGTCAGTTAGGGGTCAGACATTAATGGAGGGTGGAATGGGGATGGATGGGGGGAGGGTTATGGCAGGTGACAAGAAATTTCCCATGTTGCAAACAGCCATCGGAAACTATAGTGCCATTTGTACTACTAAAAATGATATGAAAAACACCAGAGCAAAATGTAATAATGCATTAAAATGTTTGTACACCAATGCCAGAAGTCTGCCAAGCAAAATAGGTGAGTTGGAAGCTCTGGTGCATGAGGAGAGCTATGATGTAATCGGTATTGCTGAAACTTGGCTTCAATCTTTACATGACTGGGCTATTAATATTCCTGGCTATGCACTCTTTCGGAGAGACAGGGTAAAAAAGGAAAGGTGGCGGGGTCTGTCTCTATGTGAGACGTGATCTCAAAGCAAGTGTGAAAGAGGACCTGGTTGATGGAGAGTGTGATGAGTTTGAAGCATTATGGGTGGAACCGCATATAGATGGGCGTAGTTCAAAGTTAATCATTGGAGTTTGTTATAGACCACACAATGTTAACGAGGAGGTGGAGACTCAACTCCTTGCACAGATGGAAAGGGCTGCAAGGGCTGGGAAAGTGATAATAATGGGGGATTTTAACTACCCAGAAATTGACTGGAGTAATGGCACTGCAGGGACAGTTAAAGGGCAAAAATTTATAAACCTATTACAGGACAATTTTATGGTCCAGTTTATTGAGGCCCCAACTAGGGATGAAGATCTGTTGGACCTGGTAATCTCAAACCATGCAGAGCTTATTACTAATGTCCAGATATAGGAACACGTGGGTAGCAGTGATCATAACATGATTTCATTTGATGTTAGCTGTAAACAAGAAATACATACGGGAAAGATAAAAACACTTCAAGAGAGCAAATTTTCCAAGAATGAGGGCTGCTCTCTAGGATTTAGACTGGGAGGGAATATTTGCATTGATAAACACAGAACAGAAATGGGAATTCTTCAAAAAGACTGTTTGGGACCTCACTGCAAAGTATATTCCCATGGGCAATAAGTTTAAAAGGCTAAAAACAAAACCTATGTGGCTCACGGCCAAAGTTAAAGAAGCTATAAACAATAAGAAAAGAGCTTTTAAAAAATATAAAAATGAAGAAACACTAGTGTTGTTTAAATGTTACAAATAGATTAACAGAATATGTAAAAAGGAAATCAAGGATGCAAAAATTCAAAACAAACGACAGATTGCAAAAGATAGCACGACAAACCCCCAAAAATGTTTCAAATATATTAATTGTAAAAAGGCCAGGTCTGAGCATGTAGGCCCCTTACAAAATAATCTGGAGTGGGTGACTGGGGACAAAGAGAAGGCAAATTTATTAAATACTTTCTTCAGCTCTGTGTATACAAAAGAGCATGGGGGAGCTCATGTCCATAATGGGGGTGGAAGTGACACAGCCCCGAGTGATCCACAATGGCTCAAAAGTGATATGGTCCAGAACTATTTAGATAGAATAAAGGTGGATAAAGCACCTGGACCTGATGGCATCCACCTACGGATCCTAAAAGAATTGAGGTCTGTAATTTCAAAGCCATTGTATCTTATTTTTAGGGACTCATTAATGATGGGAATAGTACCACTGGATTGGCGCAGGGCGAACGTGGTGCCTATATTTAAAAAGGGATCAAAGTCTTCACCAAGTAACTATAGACCTGCTAGTTTAACTTCTATAGTCGGAGGATACTGGAGCGTTTAATAAAAGACCACATAGACGAGTTCTTGCTGGAAAAAAAACATTTTAAGCAACAGACAGCATGGATTCATGAAAGACAGAAGTTGTCAGACAAACCTGATTTCTTTTTAAGAAGAGGTAAGTAAAACCTTGGACAGAGGGGTGGCTGTGGACGTGGTATACTTGGATTTTGCTAAATCGTTTGACACAGTTCCCCACACGCGGCTCATGTGTAAGGTAAAGTCTACAGGCTTGGAAATATCAGTTTGTAAATGGATAGAAAACTGGCTAAAAGACAGAATTTAGAGAGTAGTGGTTAATGATTCTTACTCTAAATGGTCTAAGGTTATCAGTGGTGTACCCCAAGGTTCAGTGCTGGGACCCTTACTTTTTAATATCTTTATAAATGATATTGGGTCTGGGATCGAAAGTAACATTTCTGTCTTTGCAGATGACACCAAGCTATACAGTGGAATAACGTCCTTACAGGATGTCTCCAATTTACAAGCCGACCTCAATGCACTGTCTAATTGGGCGACTATGTGGCAGATGAGGTTTAATGTTAAGAAATGTATAGTTATGCACTTGAGGGCTAAGAATATGCATGCATCATACATGCTAGGGGGAGTACAACTGGGGAAATCCGTGGTGGAGAAGGATCTGGGGGTTTTGGTAGATCATAAGCTCAATAATAGCATGCAATGCTAAGCTGCGGTTTCCAAAGCGAGCAAAGTCCTTTCTTGTAATAAGAGAGGTATGGACTCCAGAGAGAGAGATATAATTTTGCCCCTGTTCAAATCATTAGTAAGACCTCATCTGGAATATGCAGTTCAGTTTTGGGCACCAGTTCTCAAAAAGGATATTGGGGAACTGGAGAAAGTGCAGAGAAGGGCAACCAAACTGATAAGAGGCATGGAGAAGCTCAGCTATGAGGAAAGATTAGAGGAACTGAATTTATTCACTTTTGAGAAGAGGAAAATAAGGGGGGATATGATCAACATGTTCAAATATATAAGGGGTCCATATAGTGAACTTGGTGTTGAGTTATTCTCTTTACGGTCAACCCAGAGGACAAGGGGCACTCTTTACGTCTAGAGGAAAAGAGATTTCTTCTCCAAATACGCAAAGGTTTCTTCACAGTAAGAGCTGTGAAAATGTGGAATAGACTCCCGCCAGAGGTGGTTCTGGCCAGCTCAGTAGATTGCTTTAAGAAAGGCCTGGATACTTTCCTAAATGTACATAATATAACTGGGTACTGACATTTTATAGGTAAAGTTGATCCAGAGAAAATCCGATTGCCTCTTGGGGGATCAGGAAGGAATTTTTTCCCTGCTGTAGCAAATTGGAGCATGCTCTGCTGTGTTTTTTTGCCTTCAACTGAGGGTATAAAATTGGGTATATTGGATTGTACGATATTTTTTATTCTATTTATTGTTTTTTAAGGCTGAACTGGATGGACTTGTGTCTTTTTTCAACCTGACTAACTATGTAACTATGTAACCAATCCATAATTGCACTCTGCCGGTGACAATTTCTTGGAAAAGTAGCCACACGGATGCATAGCGCACTCAGAGCTAGGACGTTGAGACAGAAAGGTGCCAACTCCAGTCTCAGAAGCATCAACTTCTAGAATAAAAGGCAACTTAGGATCAGGGTGTGCCAACACAGGAGCAGAAACAAAGGCAGCCTTGAGACTCTCAAAGGCCTTAATGGACTCCGGAGACCAATTCTGTGGGTTTCCGTCTTTCTTGGTCATATCAGCCAAGGGCTTGACCAGAGACGGGAAGTTACAAATAAACTTCCGATAATAGTTGGCAAAGCCAAGAAAATGCTGCAGAGGATGTAAAGACACGGGTCGAGGCCGCTGTAAGACCACTGAAAGTTTCTCTGGGTCCATCGAAAAACCAGTGGAAATGACATAACACAGGAATTTAACCTGTTCACAATTGAATTCGCACTTTTCCAATTTCCTCTCTTAAGTCTCTGAAGCACACGACAGACATTTGTGTGGTGGCTCTCCAGGGACTTGGAAAATATGAGGATATATCGTCGAGATAAACCACCACACATAACTGCAATAAATCTCAGAGGACATCGTTACGGAAGTCCTGGAAAACTGCCGGAGCGTTACAAAGGCCAAAAGGCATTACGAGATGCTGATAATGACCTGATCTGGTGTTTAACGCAGTTTTTCACTCGTCGCCCTCCTTAACCCTGATGAGATTGTATGCCCTTCTCAAATCAAGCTTTGTGAAAAATGTTGCTCCCTTGAGGTGGTCAAATAACTCCGTAATCAACGGAATGGGATAGGCATTCTTAATTGTGAAACATTTGAGACCCCTATAATACAAGGTCTCAGCTCACCACTCTTCTTCTTCACAAAAAAGAAACCAGCACCTGCAGGAGATGATGATTTGTGGTTGAAACCTTGAGAAAGTGCATCTGAAACATACTCCTCCATGACCTTATCCTCCAAGACCGACAAAGGGTAAACCTGGCCACGAGGGGGTATGGCACCAGGTTGAAGGTCAATTGCGCAATCAATCATACGACCGGTGTGGAGGCAAAGTACTGGCTTGACCTTTGTCAAAGACATTGCTAAAATCACGGTACTCCTCTGGCAGGGAGTTGAGTGAAGAGATGCACAGGACCTTGGCTACCTTCTGGAAGCATCTCTCACTGCATTGTGATGACCAGGACATAACCTCAGCACGGAGCCAATCAAAAGAAAGGTTGTGCCTCTGTAACCAAGGATAACCAATAACCAGCGGAAACTTAGGTGAGGAAATAACTTGGAATTGGATTATCTCATGGTGAAGGGCCCCTACAGCCATGGACAATGGAACAGTCTCATGATTCACATGGGCAGGCTGTAGAGGTCTCCCGTCAAGAGCCTCAATGGCAAGTGGAGTGTCACGCAGCTGCAGCGGAATCGAGTGCTTCGATACAAAGGCAGCATCAATGAACGGGCCTGCAGCCCCAGAGTCGATTAGAGCCTGTATCTCAACGGATGAATCAGCCCAAGACAGGGTAACCGGAACCAGGGGCTTATCTTTCTGGGAAACTGGAGACGAAACAACGCCAGCTAAGGTCTGTCCGTGACAGGACCTCAAAGTTCGGGCGTTCCCTGGATGGGTAGAACAAGACTTCAAAAAGTGACCAGCCTGGCCACAATAAAGGCACAATCTCTCCCTCCTCCTAAGGGCTCTTCATCCGCAGAGAGACGTGTGAAGCCCAAGTGCATGGGTTCATCTTCACAGACCGACTCGGTAACAGGAGGCATGGGAGGTGAGGGAGGCAAGGGTGGGACTGTAAAGCTCGGAGACAAATGTACAGGAGGCTTGCGCCAGCGCTCCTTAAAAGAGAGTCTTTCTCTGAGTCTGGAGTCAATGAGGATGGTAAATGTGATCAACTTCTCCAGTTCAGTGGGTATATCTTGGGCTACTATCTCATCCTTGATGTTACCAGAGAGACCATGAGAGAATGCAGCCACGAGGGCCTCATTGTTCCAAGCAACCTCTGCTGCCAGAGTATGGAATTCAATGGTGTAATCGGCAACAGTTCTCGTACTCTGTTAGATGGACATGTGGCTCTTGGCAGCAGAAGCGGAGCATGCGGGAACGTCAAATACTCTTTTGAAGGAAGCCACAAATTCTGGGTAACTCAGGACCACAGGTTTTTGCATCTCCCATAGGGGGTTTGCCCAGGCCAAGGCTCTCTCAGAAAGTAAAGATATCACGAAACCTACTTTGCTTCTGTCCGTGGGAAACGCCTGGGGCAGCATCTCAAAGTATATCTCAACCTGGTTGAGAAACCCTCTGCATTGAACTGGATCACCCCCAAATCACTGGGGAATCGGAGCGGAACCAGACATGCCTCTTATAGGGGTAATACTCAAGGCAGGTGCCTGCACAGAGACTGGAGCAGCAGCAGGGATGGCCTGCAACACAGGTTGTACCGGAGCAGCCATAGTGGAAGATTCCAGGTGAGCTGTGTGACTCAGGAGCGTTTGTAATGCCAAGGCAAACTGATCCATGCGGTGATCCTGGTAATCCAATCTGGAAAAAATATTACCAACAAGTGGACTGACTGCATCTTCTGAATTCATGGCCTTCGCCTACTGTCAGAAACCATGAGTCAGACTGAGACAGAAGTACAGTTAATCACACTTGTTTATTAATAATAAAAAGGTAAACAAAGTAAGTGTACTCAATACATACTGTGGGGGGCACTAGGTCTATATGAACGGTGAACTGAATGACATCTAAATTGTTATATTCAAATGTATAAAAAACACAACGGTGTACCATGCAAAAATGCTATATGAGTATATAGACTATATACCACAAGGGCATATGCCAAAAGGATGACAACCATATAATCCCTGCATATAAGGTAAAATAATATCTTAGTGACAACCAAAATATATACCAAAAAAGTATAGGAAAAATTGTATGAATGAAAATAGTCCACATGCAATTGAAAAAAAATAGACAAATCAATATAAATGAATCTTCCACTGTTGCAAGATATATGAATCAATAAAGGTGAATCTTCCTCTGTGTAGTTGCACAACCTCCACCAGCTGTAGTATACACCCAAAGTGCTCAGAAAGTGGATGTCCGCTTACCAGAACATATTGACCTTTTTAGTTAAAAAGAGGTCAATAATAGCCTTTGCAAGATTTGGCTTGCTGCCATGGTATGGATAAGCCTTGTAGGTAACCTGTTCCTCTCCCCCAGTGGGACGTCAGGGAATATAAACAAGGATACAAGAAGGACTAGAATAGTGTAATCCCATTTATTTAAAAATGATTAAAAACACACAAAGCCGAATGGCTGCTTACATTTGAGAGTGCCCTCGCCCGGCACTGAGGCTGAACCGCTCGTATGATCTATGAACTCTTCTCTGCGAGTGGTAGCTGGCGTGCGCTTCACTAACAGCTGCCGACAACCACAGGGAGCAGATGGAGGGATAGGGATTGCGTAACCAAGCACGCCTCGACGTACGTTTCGATTCCCGTCTTCAGGAGGCGTGAAGATTTGTAAAATTTGAGACTACTGCCCTGTACACACGGTTGGATTTTCCGAGGGAAAAAGTGCGATCAGATTGTGTTGCCGGAAATTCCGATTGTATGTGGGCTCCATCGGACTATTCCGTCGGAATTTCCGACACACAAAGTTTGAGAGCAGGATATAAAATTTTCCGACAACAAAATACGATGGGTTAAATTCCGATCATGTGTACACAAATCCGACACACAAAGTGCCATGCATGCTCAGAATAAATTAAGAGACGAAAGCTATTGGCTACTGCCCCGTTTATAGTCCTGACGTACGTGTTTTACGTCACTGCATTCAGAACAATCAGATTTTCCAACAACTTTGTGCGACCGTGTGTATGCAAGACAAGTTTGAGCCAACATCTGTTGGAAAAAATCCATGGATTTTGTTGTCGGAAATGTCCGATCAATGTCCGATCATGTGTACAGGGCATATGACTATCACCCTTCAGGTAGGCGTACTCCACAAAGAGGAAGTTGTCTTGTCTCTTATTGATTCCCCACTTCTGCCGTTATCCTTGGTTATCCATGGTTACAACAACATAACCCTTCTTTTGATTGGGAAAATAGAGAATTAACCTCTTGGGGGTTGTTCTGTCATCTAAACTGTTTGTCTCAACCCAAAAGACTTTCTGGTTGCCTGTTGGCTTCCGTGGCCATCCCACCTACCTTGCCTCGTGAATACCATGAGTTTGCAGATGTATTTTGCAAGCAAAAGGAAGAGGTTTTACCTTCCCCTGCTTCAGCCTTCTTCTGGTGTACCAGCAGCAGATCTGCGGGTGAAAAATATTCTGCTACATTGGAAAAAGATTTGCTTATTACTACGGAAGTCAGCAGGCAAGTATGCGCTTTTCTCCAACAAACGAAGACGCCATATACCTCCATATGTGATGGGGGACAGAGTTTGGCTATCAACCAAATACGTGAGACTGAAACAACCTTCTACCAAATTGGGCTCTCGATTCATCGGTCCTTACAGAATTATTGCTCGAGTCGGGCCAGTCTCCTGTCGGTTGAAATTGCCCTCCTCTCTCAGGATTCACCCCGTATTCCACGTTTCCCTACTCAAAAAGGCAATTTTCAATCGCTAGTCCAGAATGCAACAGCTACCTCCTCCTGTTCTTGAGTTTGAAATGAATTTGAAGTCTTTAAGATTCTTGATTCTAGAAGACAGGGTCGTGGCCTACGGTATCTGGTTCATTGGAAGTTATATCCTGTCACAGACCATTCCTGGGTCCCAGCCAAAGATTTGCATCCTCCTGCTCTTATTTGGGACTTCCATGCCTCCTTTCCCACTAAACCCCGCTAGGTCCCTGGAGGGGTCCACTCGGGAGGGGTCCCTGTCATGTACCTGGGTGTATTTGAACCGGGACCTGGTCCCACGGCTGCAGTCTTGCTTGTTGTGCCACAGAGGAGCTCTGGAGTTATAGCTATGTTCTCTTAGTTTGATGCATTACCTTGGACTCACTAGCCCCACCTGCTGCCAGCTGTGGACAATCTACAATCAAAGCAGCCCATAAATAGCAGCACTTCCTATCTCTCAGTGCCCATTTGTTTGGACTAGCTTCCTGGGTGTTTTGACTGCTTTTTGACTCTGAATACCTTGTTTGAACTTCTGCCTGAATTCCTGACTACTCTCTAGCCTGCTGATTTTGTACTTCACAGCCAGCTCGTTTATGACCTTCGCTTGCCTGACCAAACTCTGGACTTTGATTGTGTACCGCTTTGCCTGATCTGTTGCCGTCCTGATTTGCCTGACTACGTTTTCGCCTGAATCCTCAGCACACAAGCTCCACTTCGGACACTACCTATCACAGGTACCTTACAACTTCTTTAACCACTTCAGCACCGGAATATTTTACCCTCTTCATGACCAGGCCATTTTTTGCTATTTGGCACTGCACTACTTTAGTGAATGGATAAACTAGAATTGGTGCACTGTGTGTGGGAATGGTAGTAAATAATACCCCTTTGAGGTGATGAAATCACCAATGGTATAAGTGAATAAAATAAAAGTTTAGGCGCTTATTTGTGTTTATGTGTGTGACAACAAATGAATGATCAATTAAACATTGCAAAGTAAATCACATGGGTAACATAAAAAACATAAAAATTCCTAAAAAGTACATAGATTTCTATATGGTTGAAATAAGCACGCTTAAAGTCCGTATGTGATAGTAATCCCAACACCAAAACAAAATAGCTCTGAATTGAAACTTCAAGTTCTTCCACCACGAGTGCTCAATTGGAAGATGGCAACTCACCAGAAGTGTTTGACCCCTTTTTACAGGATGGTCAAAATGCGCATTTGGAATACCAATTGATTCCACTGTCAGCACCACCCCACTACAATGGCCCCTCGATATTTGGCTATGGTAGGAAAAATAACTCCACAAGAGACATGGATAAAAAGGTCTCGTAGTGTAGTATATTTATTTGAATGTTTTAAGAGCATTAACAAAATAGATTGCACTCACATATTAAAGTGCCTGGCCTAGGAAAAACAGCATGTGTGGATATGGCTTGGTTTCCGGCGGTGGGGTGCTGTTCACGTCTCACTCTGTATGCTAAAGCCTGTGTGGGGTATCAAACGAGACCCAGAAGTGACGGACCCTCTCCTTCGACGTACATTTCGTCATGCTTAGCGTCTTCAGGAAGTGATGACATGCCGCTTCCTACTTGCTTTTATAGGGATAGGATGGTTTCTATTGGTGGGACTACTCCAAAATGGAGGAGAGGACAAATGTTTATTGTGAATTCTGCCTCTAGGGATGGCAATCCGCACACTCTGTCAATACCACACAAAATTGGCCAACCACAAACCATAGTTATATATACGTAAAAAAAAATGTGTATACCATATTGATACATTATTGCAAAAAGATACAATACTTGCAATAAAAACAATGCATATCACATCTAAAAATGGGTGAATTAATTTTAGTATACCAAATGGAAAGATTTTCTAGTCGGCGCCATCTAGTGGAGAATGACCAAATGACACCAAATGACAAATCTATACCTAAAAATATACCTATAAATTAATAAAGTAAATAATGGATAAGAGTAATCCAGTAATATGGATGATAATGAAAAACTGGAGTATTAAAAAGGAAAAGGAATAAAAAATATCCCCATTTAGATATACCAATTACAAAATGGGTGCTAAAATTGTCAATAATCAATAGTTAATAATAAAACATTTGAGGTCAATATCTATATTTAATCCCATAGGTTGAAGTGATTGAAGTCTATATATCCACTCCATTTGGAATACCTTCTTTGTCATATCGGTGCCTCTTCAATGCTGGTGAACCTTATCAATGCCCCAAAAGGAGGGAGGGGTCTTTATTGTGCAACAACCTAAAATGATTGGATACACTATGGTGATTGAACCCCTTTTTTATGTTATCAATATGCTCCCCTATCCTTTTAGCCATAGTCCTGGTGGTTCTGCCAACATATTGGAAATTGTATGGGCACATTAAGGAAGATATCAAAGACATCCCCAAAATTAAAGAAACTAGACAAGCAATCCAAAAATTAGAAAAATAAAAATATACTAATAAGATCGGCATATAATGGGGGAGGTCTGGTAATCCTCAAGAAAGAGGACTACATTGCTGAAATGCAGAGAATAGTACAGGATTCGGCCACCTATAAAAAACTTCTGGGTGATCCAACTGCCAGATTAAAAGTCTACCTTTCCAAATTGATCAATAAGGGTTCTCAAACAGGGATACTTAACAAAAAGAAGCAAAATATCTACTACCTAAAGTTAAAAAAAAAAAATACAGTTACATACCAAATTCCCAAGATCCATAAAAATAAGACCACTCCTGCAGGTAGACCCATAGTTAGTGCTATTGATTGCCATTATTCAAGACTTGGGGAATACATAGATATAGATATATATTTTTTTTTTAAATGATTTTTATTAAGTTTTGCATGTTATACACAAAATACAGCGTTACACCATTGTGTTGTACAGTATTACATTAAAGAATAGTACAGCTATTTTATTTAGACCATCTTTAACCTCAAAGGTATTGTTAAGGCAATGGTCCCGCAAGGGTGTATTAACATCACTGTTATAGATAGAACTGAATAACATGTTATCCATATACGGATATAATATATAACTGGAAAATATAACATATATAAAATAATAACATAAAAGAATGGGAAGGTGGAAGGAAGGGAGTAAGGGGGGGGGGGAGGTTTATCTACGGTCCAACCTCCATGCGAACAAAGTGGATGTAGCCAGGTTATGAATGGTTTGTTTAATATTTTCTAAAGTCAGTTACCTTTAAACCATGTTGTCCAAATTTTCCAATTTTTATCAAACTTTTCTTTCTGACCATTCTTAATGGCTATCAAAGATTCATATACGTAATGTGTCTGAGTGTTTGTGAGAACTTCCGATACATTTGGAGCTCTGTCTGCCTTCCAATGTTTGGCTATTAGTGTTCTAGCTGCTAGGAGAATGTGTGTGATTATAGTTTTAAATTCAGGAGGGAAAGTTTCAATACCCACGTTTAAAATTGCTAAGCTTGGTTTAGGGCGGGTCAGAATCCCGGTGATGCTAGAAATAGACCGGAAGACAGAGTTCTAAAAACTAGTTAGGTGCCTGCAAGACCAGAACATATGTAATAGGTTGCCTATGGATCCACACTTTCTCCAACATAGCGGAGAGCCGTGATTCCCAAATTTTGAAATCCTGTAAGGTGTAAGGTACCAGCGAAGTGCAATTTTCTGGGAAAGTTCCCAGTGGTTAACACATCTAGAAGCTTTATAAAGTGATCAGAATGCATATTGCCACTGTGAATTTGTAATGTGCACGTTTAGATCTGTTTCCCATTTCTGGAAAGGTGGGGATTTGATAAAATCTAATTTGCCTTGGAAAATATTGTAGAACAAAGAGATACCTTTTGGAGGAGTGGGTTTCGAGGTGAGATATTTCCATGCTTCTTTAGGTAGGTATATATGATAAGATTTAATAGAGCGCAGAAGATGAGCTTTTTGGTTGTGTTTATATTGGTCAGCAGGGCAGAGGTTATATTGGTCCCAAAGTGCAGTGAAGGGGATAAGGGAATTATTGGAGTATAAGTCCGTGATAAGTTTGATACCTCTGTCGTGCCATTCTCCCATGTTAAGATTTGGGATGGCTTGAGAAAGGATTGTTATGGGTATAGGGACTTCCTGAAGTTGGGGTAGCGGGGTTGGGACTTTGCATAGGTCTCTCCACGCTAATAATGATGCTTGGAGAGTGAATGGGAGAGTGTGGAGAGGATGGGGTTTCCATACATCTAAAAGTAAGAAACATTTCAGATTGTTGGAAGGGATTAGATTTCGTTCAATTCCGCACCACAGGTTATCAGATGCTGGGTCAAACCACTCTTTGAGTTGTGTAAGAACTGCTGCTCGATAATAGTCCCTAATGTCCACCAGTCCTATACCGCCAGCCATTCTGTGTTTGACCAGGAGAACTTTAGAGCATCTTGGTCTCTTGGATTGCCAAATATATCTAGAAAGTAGAGTGTTTAAGGCTTTGATATGTGTGTTGTGTATTGGGACTGCTAATGTTTGAAATATGTATAGTATTTGGGGTAGGATCAGCATTTTAAATAAGGCAAGACGACCCGACCAAGTTAGTTCTATATTGGCCAGTCTCTTCGTTTCTTTGGTGAGTTTAGTAATTAAAGATGAGTAGTTGGCTTCTGCTAGATCATTTGGGTTTTTAGTCAATGTGAGGCCTAGGTAGGTGATACTCGTCTTGCTCCATGTATAGGGGAAGGATGTCTGAAGTTGGGATTTTAAGGAGGGAGTTATTCCTAAATCTAGTATGATTGATTTTGTAAAATTAACTTTATAATAGGAGATTTTGCTAAACTCATTTAGGGTATTGTGTGCATGACTTAATGATTTTTTAGGTAGGGAGAGGAATAGGATAATATCATCTGCAAATAAATTTATGTTATGTGATTGTCCTTGTATGGAAAAGCCTGAGATTTCCGGATGTGTTCTGATTCTTTCTGCAAGGGGTTCAATAAGTAGGTTGAAGATTGACGGGGAAAGGGGGCAGCCTTGCCTAGTCCCATTTGATATATTAAAGATATCAGACAGTAAATTAGAAGTGAAAACTTGTGCACAGGGGGAAGAGTACAAGGCCCGTACAGCAGATAGGATGGGCCAGAAAACCCATATTTTTGCAGCGTTTGGTTCATGTAACCCCAATGTATCCTGTCGAACGCCTTCTCCGCGTCCAAAGAGAGGAGCAGAGAAGGCGTTTGACAGGAGCGGGCATGCTGTATTATGTCAAAGACCCTCCTGGTAGCATCGGCCGGTTGTCTTCCCGCCGTGAAGCCAGATTGGTCGGGTTTTATAAGAAATGGGAGGATGGGAAGTAGTCTGTGGGCCAATATTTTTGCATAAAGCTTAACATCGGTGTTGAGTAATGATATTGGCCTAAAGTTGGCCAGAGAAGTAGGCTCTTTACCAGGTTTTGGGATAGTTACCACATATGCTTTAAGCATTTCTGGGGGAAACGAGGCAGAGGACACCGCAGCAGATTATACCGTCTGTAAGGTCGGGGCTAGTATGGATTGGAATGTCTTATAATACCCATTTGGCAGGCCATCTGGGCCTGGAGACTTACCCAGGGGAAGTGAGCGTATCCCTTTCTGGATCTCAGACTCCGTTATGGGGGCATTGAGGGCCTAAAGTTGTGTTTGGGATAGAGAAGGAAGATTAATTTGCGACAGAAAAGCCTGGATGTTCTCCTCTGTTGGCTGTGGAGTATCAGGGTCTGTTTTCAAGTTGTATAGCGTTGAGTAGTATTCAGCAAACGAGTTTGCTATTTTTTTAGGATTGTAAATGTTGTGTTTAGTGATAGGGTGTATCAAGAAAGGGATTTTAGATTTGGTTCTAGCTGTCTTGAGCCTCTGGGCTAAGAATTTGCCTGCACGATTACCCGAGGAGTAATGAGACATTTTAAGGTATTGTATGTGTTTGTCATATCTTTCGATCAGTAGGAGTCTGAGATCCAAACGAAGTTGGGATAGTTTTTGGACATTATGAGAGTTGGGGTTATGTTTATTTGATGTCTCCAGGTCTTTGATATCATTAATTAGTGAATTCAGCTTTTGTGTCCTCTGCCTTTTCTCCCTTGCACAGATCTGAAGCATCAACCCCCTAACAAATGCTTTATGAGCGCACCACAGTACTGCCGGGTCAGACACCGAACCAGCATTGACATCAAAGAATTCAGATAAATTTTTACTTATATTTCTAACATGCTGTGGCATTTGAAGAATACGTGTGTTAGCTCTCCAAATATATGCAGGACTTGGAGTGTGCCCCTCCACCACCGTGATAGATACAGGAGCATGGTCAGACCATGTTATGTCATGTATGGTGGAGGAGGACACTGCCTGTAATAACATTTTATCTACCATAATCAAATCTATTCTGGAATATGAATTATGTCTAGCGGAATGAAAGGTGTAGTCCTTCTCATTTGCATGTTGACATCGCCATACATCATATATATTTTCTGAGTGTAACAGAGGTTGAAGTGAGAGAGGAGGACGTTTGGCCTTGGAGGTAGTATCCAAAGAGTAGTCAGGTGATATATTGTGGTCTCCACAAACAACCAGAGATCCTTTTTGGATAGTAGAGATTTTGCGGTAGAGTCTTCTAAGGAAACGGAGTTGGTGGGAGTTAGGAGCATATAGATTAGCGATGGTAAAGGGTTTGTTATTAAGTTCTCCTATAAGTATTAGATATCTTCCGGCTGGGTCTGCATATGTTTCCAATAGGTGAAAGGCCACAGAGTCTCTAATAGCGATAAGGACCCCTTTTTGTTTCGAAGGTCCTGAAGCAAAGAACACATGAGGAAATTTCTTGTGTTGAAAATGCGGGGTGTTACCTGTGGCGAAGTGTGTCTCTTGCAGACATAAGACATCTGCTTGAAGTTTTGTTGCTTCTTTCCATACTGAGGCTCTTTTGGCCGGGTGATTGAGGCCATTTACATTAAATGAAACTATTTTAAGTGCCATTTAAGATAGTGTAAGGAGAAATGTGTGCGGTACCTTGGTTTCAGTAGAGTAGTCCGTCTTGTTTTGAAGAGTCAACGGTTGTTGAGCTGATTTGTGCTGCTTGGATCCACATTGATGAGAATGTCCACTTGGAGGTCAGACCAGTAGAGGGAGAGAGAGGTCAAAGTAGGGGAAAAAATAAAAGTTAATTGTAAAAAAAAAACAAGTATTGCAGAATAACGTTGGAGTTGAACTTGCATCTGAGGGCATAACAGATGCCCATATCTCAGGGGGGGAGAAAACTTTGGTACATACTCCAGACTTTATCAGGAACCTTGATGCAATAGAGTAGGATTAGGTTTTGTAATTGGGTGCTTTTGAGTTGTTTCGTTTGGTGCTGCTCTTTCTGGACACCGTTTGCCATTCGTACTGAGTGTTGAGTTTAGTGGGGGGGGTGAAGGGCCCACTGAGGAGTGGTCAGGTAATATATCTAGTGATCGGAGCAGTTTGAGTCCCTCCTCCACATCTGTAATTACCGTGGTGTTACCATCATGGGTAACTGTTAATTTTACGGGGTATCCCCACAGATAAGGCATATCGTGGTTGCAGAGAGCTTTGGTCACTGGCAATAAGGCTTTTCATTTTTGCATGGTAAATTGTGAAAGGTCTGCGAATAGTTGGAGATGTGCAAATCTTTCTGGGGGTAGTTGGTTTTTGCGGAACGCAGACATAAGTTGTTCCTTGGTCTGATAAAAGTGTACTCACATCAGCACATCTCTGGGTATGTTGTCTGGGAGATGTGACGGTTTTGGGAGTCTGTGGATGCGATGTAGATTTCATTCTCTGGAATGTTAGGTAAGAAGGTTTTGATTAAATCTTGTGCATATTGCTGGAGTTGTGGAGGAAGAACATTTTCAGGGACTCCCCTAATCTTAATGTTGTTCCTTCTTGACCTGTCTTCAAGGTCGGCGACCTTTGACCTAAGCCATGTGATCTCTTCAGACTGGTCGTTATAGGCATCAGAGTGTTGTGGGATGCTGCAAAGTCCCCCATTTTATCCTTTATGTGATTAACTCTTCCCCCTAGAGCTCCCAGTTCAGATTTAAAATTGTGTACACACTGCATCATGTATGTGTGCATAGAGCTGCGTAGGGAGACAAGCATGTCTTTTAATGTGGTGTCAGATACAGGCTTACCCATTGTTGGGAATGCTGTGAACGGGTCCACCAGCTCTCTCGTGTCCTCCATAGTATCCGGAGTCATGCTGCCTTGCTGGGTGTCCTCTGCTAACCGAGGTTTAGACTTTGCTGGGCTGCGGGACATAGGTGTGGAGGCTCCAGGAGAGCTGTGTTTGGAGCCTGCTTGTGAACCCGGGCTGGACATCGTAGACCGCGCGCTGCCTGTGGGAGAAGGAGGAACTCTCATGGCGCCGGCGCCATCTTGGAGAGGATTGCGGTCTTTCAGCTGAAAGAAGTCCGGTAATTTCTTCAGCTGAGCGTTGTCTTTTTTCCTGCGGGTCATCTTGCGGTGTCAGTGGAGCTTTTAGGCTGGTTTTTAGTGTTGAGCAGGATCGCTGTGTTGTCCCCAAAGCTTCGGTTCCTGGAGCTGGAGCGGAGCTGTGTAATTAAGCGTCCATTCAGCTGCGCGGTAGCCACGCCCCCCCGATATATATATTTTTTTTTACAACCAATATCCACTAGGAGTAAAGCCTACCTCAAAGATAGTAAGGAGCTGATCAACATAACAAAAGAAACGGTGATAGGAGATCATACAATACTAGCCACAGTAGATGTTGAATCTCTTTATACCAATATTGGTCAACAGGATGCCCTTAGTGCCACTCGTTGGGCATTTCAAAAATACTCAAACCTAAAAAAAAACAAATTACATTTTGGTTGAAGCTCTGGAAACAGCAATGACCAACAACTATTTTTGACACGCGGGAGACTTTTATAATCAAATAAAAGGGTCGCTATGGGGCAAGGTATGCACCCAGCATTGCCAACATTTTTTTAAATAAATGGGAAGAAGAATGCATTTTTACTAACCAGTGGCCCCAATTGAAAATGTACCAACGATATATAGATGATATAATTATCGTTTGGGAGGTTCTCAAGAGGAATTGGAAATGTTTTTGAAACATATGAATTCCAACAAGTATCACATTAAATTTACCAGCACTTTACATCAGTCTTGTATCCAATTTCTGGATTTAGAGCTATTCAAGACAGGATCTAGTTTGGCAACCCGGACTCGTTTCAAGGACACTGACCACAATGGTTACATTTCAACCCGGAGTTGCCATCACCCAAACTGGGTGAGAGCAATTCTAAAGGGCCAATTTTTCAGAATTAAAAGGAATTGTGCAAGAGAGGAAGATTATATGGCCCAGACCAATATGCTTATAAGTAGATTTGTTGAAAAGGGATACAGTAAACAACAATTGGAACTTAGGAGGGAAAAAGTTAGACAAATTGATCATCAAATACTTCTTAGACTGAAGGTTAAAGAACCCACAGGGGACCAGTTTAATCTTGCGTTCATCTCAGGATTTCATCTTCAATATAAAGAAGTAGAAAAAATCATCAAAAACACACTGGCCCCTTTTACGAAAAGACCACAATCTTAAACTTAGGCTTATTTGTAAGAATCTTTTTATCTATAGAAGGGTGTCAGGGTTACATAATTTGCTGGCAAAAAAATGTTGTCAGACCACCTAAGAGACCCCCCCTACCTTCCTTGATCAAACATGATTTACATTTTATAAATGTAAAAGATGTAAAGCATGTAGAACCACTCGGGGCAAAACCAGGGAAACTACAAGCTTTTCATCAGTTGTCACATGTGATGAATATGACATTCGACAGCTCATCACCTGTGACACTAGGTATGTCACTTATCTTTTAATGTGCCCATGCAATTTCCAATATGTTGGCAGAACCACCAGGACTATGGCTAAAAGGATAGGGTTGGTGCACAATAAAGACCCCTCCCTCCTTAGGTTTTGGGGCATTGATAAGGTTTGTCAGCATTGGAGAGGCACATACATGACAAAGAAGGTATCCCAAATGGAAACAGAGTGGATATATAGACTTCAATCACTTCAACCTATGGGATTAAATATAGATATTGACCTCAAATGTTTTGTTACTAACTATTGATTATTGACAATTTTAGCACCCATTTTGTAATTGGTATATCTAAATGGGGATATTTTTTATTCCTTTTCCTTATTAATACTCTAGTTTTTCATTATCATCCATATTACTGGATTACACTTATCCATTATTTACTTTATTCATTTTTAGGTATTTTTTTAGGTATAGATTTGTCATTTGGTGTCGTTTGGTCATTCTCCACTAGATGGCGCCAACTAGAAAATCTTCCCATTTGGTATACTAAAATTAATTCACCCATTGTTAGATGTGATGTGCATTGTTTTATCGCAAGTATTGTATCTTTTGCAATAATGTATCAATATAGTATACACATTTTTTTCCATATATATATAAGTAGCAATGGTTTATGGTTGGTCAATTTTGTGTGGTATTGACAGAGTGTGCGGATTGCCATCCCTAGAGGCAGAATTCACGATAAACATTTGTCCTCTCCTCCATTTTGGAGTAGTCCCACCAATAGAAACCATACTATCCCTATAAAAACAAGCAGGAAGCAGCATGTCATCACTTCCTGAAGACGAAATGTACGTTGAAGGAGAGGGTCTGTCACTTCTGGGTCCCGTTTGATACCCCACACAGGCTTTAGCATCCAGAGCGAGACGTGAACAGCACCCCACCGCCAGAAACCAAGCCATAGCCACACATGCTGTTTTACCTAGGCCAGGCACTTTAATGTGTGAGTGCAATCTATTTTGTTACTGCTTTTAAAACATTCAAATAAATATACTACACTATGAGACTTTTTATCCATGTCTCTTGTAGAGTTATTTTTCCTACCATAGCCAAATATCGAGGGGCCATTGGAGTGGAGTGGTGCTGACAGTGGAATCAATTGGTATTCCAAATTGCGCATTTTGACCATCCTGTAAAAAGGAGTCAAACACCTCTGGTGAGTTGCCATCTTCCCATTTAGCGGTCGTGGTGGAAGAACTTGAAGTTTCAAATCAGAGCTATTTTGTTTTGGTGTTGGGATTACTATCACATATGGACTTTAAGCTTGCTTTTTTCAACCATATAGAGATCTATGTATTTTAATGTTTTTTAAGGTTTTTATGTTACCCATGTGATTTACTTTGCAGTGTTTAATTGATCATTCATTTGTTGTCACATACATGAACACAAATAAGTACCTAAACTTTTATTTTATTCACGGCACTACTTTAACTGGTGATTATATGATCATGTAATATTGTACTCATAGGAAATTTATATCATTTTTTTCACACAAATAGAGCTTTCTTTTGGTGGTATTTTATTTTTTGTGATCTAAACAGAAAAAACACTTAACGTTTTGAAAAAAACCCCAATATTTTTTGCTTTGTGCTATAAAACGTATACAATTAAAAAAAATTAATAAAATGTTTTCATAAATGTTATTTGCTACATGTTTTTGATAGAAAAAACCCCAATAAGTGTATATTGATTGGTTTAAAGGCACTTTGAAAGTTATAGTTATAGTGCCTACAAACTATGGTGTGTGTGTATATATAGTGGAATTTCTATTTTTTTTATATGTGGATACTACTAATGGTGGTGATCAACAACTTATAATGGGCCAGTGATAGCGCAGTGGGCAATCTGACACTAACTGATGCAGGGGGGAAATAATTGCCACTGACATCACCAGGGACATTAATACAGTGATCAGTGCTAATAATATGCACTATACTAATAACACTGGCTGTGAAGGGGTTAACATCTAGGGTGATTAATGGGTTAAAAGTGTGCCTAACTATGTGTAATGTGTGCAAAATGTGCTGCTTTTTACCAATGATCTCTCAGCAAAGCAGGGATGAGAAACTGACAGATTGCTTCCTCTGTACTGAGCTCTGTGTTATTTACCAACACACAGCTCTGAGCTGTGATGATCAGCAGGCTGACAGGCACAGCGAGAGCCGGGTGGGGGGCATGCATGCGTGCACCCTAAACCCAAAAGTAGGCAGCAACGTACGGGTAGTGCAGCACATTGCAGGTGGGCGGTCAAGAAGGGGTTAATGAAAAAACAAGTCAAAAAGCACTTTTTAAACAGTATGCCATGCATCAGGTATCCCACCAAAGTTGTTAATGGTCATCGGTCCATTTAAGGTCCACCTACTGGGACTTTTGTCTTTATGATTGACAAGGTGCCTCTGTGACTTTAAGATACCCAATGGTGCCCAGTATCATGTTCTTTCATATACAGTGCCTTGAAAAATATTCATACCCCTTGAAATTTTCCACATTTTGTCATGTTACAACCAAAAACATAAATGTATTTTATTGGGATTTTATGTGATAGACCAACACAAAGTGGCACATAATTGTGAAGTGGAAGGAAAATGATAAATGGTTTTCAATATTTTTTACAAATAAATATCTGAAAAGTGTGGCGTGCATTTCTATTCAGCCCCCTTTACTCTGATAGACCTAACTAAAATCTAGTGGAACTAATTGCCTTCAAAAGTCACCTAATTAGTAAATAGAGCCCAGCTGTGTGTAATTCAATCTCAGTGTAAATACAGCTGTTCTGTGAAGCCCTCAGAGGTTTGTTAGAGAACCTTAGTGAACAAACAGCATCAAGAAGGCCAAGGAACACACCAGACAGGTTAGGGATAAAGTTGTGGAGAAGTTAAAGCAGGGTTAGTTTATTAAAAAAAATTCCCAAGCTTTGAACATCTCATGGAGCACTGTTCAATCCATCATGCGAAAATGGAAAGAGTTTGGCACAACTGCAAATCTACCAAGACATGGCCATCCACCTAAATTGCCAGGCAAGGAGAGCATTAATCAGAGAAGCAGCCAAGAGGCCCAATGGTAACTGAGCTGCAGAGATGCACAGCTCAGGTGGGAGAATCTGTCCACAGGACAACTATTAGTCGTGCAGTCCACAAATCTGGCCTTAATGGAAGAGTGGAAAGAAGAAAGCCATTGTTGAAAGAAAGCCATAAGAAGTCCCGTTTGCAGTTTGCGAGAAGCCATGCGGGGGACACAGCAAATGTGGAAAAAGGTGCTCTGGTCAGATGAGACCAAAATTGAACTTTTTGACCTAAAAGCAAAACGCTATGTGTGGTGTAAAACTAACACTGCACATTACCCTGAACACACCATCCCCACTGTGAAACATGGTGGTGGCAACATCATGCTGTGGGGATGCTTTTTTTCAGCAGGGACAGGGAAGTTGGTCAGAGTTGATGGGAAGATGGATGGAGCCAAATACAGGGCAATCTTAGAAGAAAACCTGTTAGAGTCTGCAAAAGACTTGAGACTGGGGTGGAGGTTCACCTTCCAGCAGGACAATGACCCTAAACATACAGCCAGAGCTACAATGGAATCATTTAGATCAAATCATATTCATGTGTTAGAATGGCCCAGTCAAAGTCCAGACCTAAATCCAATTGAGAATCTGTGGCAAGATTTGAAAATTGCTGTTCAGACACTCCTTCAAATCCGACAGAGCTTGAGCTATTTTGCAAAGCAGAATAAGCAAAAATGTCACTTTCTAGATGTGCTAAGCTGGTAGAGACATCCCCAAAAAGACTTGCAGCTGTAATTGCAGTGAAAGGTGGTTCTACAAAGTATTGTCTGGGGGGCTGAATACAAATGCAGGCCATACTTTTCACATATTTATTTGTAAAAAACTTGAAAAACCATTTATCATTTTCCTTCCACTTCACAATTATGTGCCACTTTGTGTTGGTCTATCACATAAAATCCCAATAAAATACATTTACATTTTTGGTTGTAAGGGGTATGAATATTTTTTCAAGGCACTGTACTTTTATTACAGAAAGCGCAGGCCAAAAATGAAAATAGGAACGCAGTTTTGTGTACCAACAAGCAAAAGTAATATTACTGGAAGCCCTGCCCCGCGTTTCATCATCTACATGTGATATCATCAGGAGCCAGTACACAGAGTGGGCTGAGCATGTGCTGGGAAGCTGTCATGTATGTGTCCCGCACGGGGCTACGTCAACTGCTTCATTTAGCTGCTGGCTGGGAGATTCCCCAGCCGAAAGCTAAATGAAAATAGGAATACAGCTCATGTATTTTCTCAAGCATGGGCAATGACTTGTCACTGAGTGGGTAGGGCCTGATGGGGAACTATTTCCTCATCACGTCCACTTCACTATTGATTGAGAGAGCACACTGGTGGGTGGACACAAAATCCACAAAACCATATTGTTAATGCACCTAAGTATCCTAGTACTAACTCTAATGTCGCGTACACATGGCCGGACTTCCCGACAGAAAAAATGTGATGGGAGCTTTCGGTCGGACATTTCGATCGTGTGTATGCCCCATCGGACTTTTTCTGTCAGCATTTCTAACGGACTCAGATATAGAACATGTTCTAAATCTCTCCGTCGGAAATGCTGTTCGCAAGTCCGGCCGTGTGTACGCGGCATAAGGCAAAAAATATGAAGCAATTGTTGCATATTAGCCAATGCTACAAAGCTGAGTTCCCACCAAGTGCTGCAAAACATTTGCCATCAATACAAAGATTGTATATTTCCTTACAGTGCGTACATAACAGTAGCGTTTAAATTGCGTGTAATCATAAAAGATATACAAGGTCTGCAAATATTGTCACAGCAATAGAAAACAAAAACTAACAGAACAATGCTGTCTTAGAATGAAACAGTCTTAAATGGCAAGGGAATGGGGGCACAAGCCCACCAAAACACATGATACATAAATCCATGTAACTGGAGATATATATTGCCAAAGGGTTAGCCAGTAATGTGAGATTTGAAAAAGTCACAGGAGAAAACCCCTAACAGCATACTTGAAGGATTAGCAAGAAAGAAGAGAAGAAACAAGGAGGGAGCAGATGAAGAAGAAAGCAAAGAAGTAGAAAAAGGCCAGCCACTCAAACCAGGTCACAGTCACAAGCAACAGCCTCATTGTATCCCCAAGCATCGAGAAGAGGGGAGTCGAAGCCAGGTGGTAAGAAGTTATCTACCCAGGGCTGCCAAACTTTGACATGTTTAGGGATCGTGTCTAGAATGGTAGCTTCTAACTTACTAGGAATCATAGCTCGGGTCATCCTATTTTTGGTCTCAAGTGTACAAAAAGTTACGGTCCCTAGCCTTCACTATGGTTTGTTTGGATGCTGTCATAAGTTGATGTAAAAGTTTTGTCTGAGCTCTAGTGAAATTGAGAGCACAACGGTTCAATAGAGTGCTTCCTAGGTGAAGTTCCAAGTTTTGGTTAAGTAAAGTTGAGGTCATCCTAAAGATCTAAACACAGAACTGTCGCACGATTGGGCATGTCCACCAGATATGTACATGCGTACCCAACTCTCCACAGCCACAAAAGCACATAGAGGTTTAGCCAGGTGAAAATTCTGAGATTCTTGCCGGAACCAAATACCAACGTAATAATAAGATTTTATAGTTGGTCACTACTGCTAACATATTTTGGGAAGAGGATTTACTTGCTGCCCAGATACTATCCCAATCCTTACAAATACCCTCAAAAAGAATCAAGCTCCCACATATGTGGCAAGAAAGTGAGAAATCTGGAGGTATCGGTAATATTCCCATGAGGGGAGATAAGCTTGTTCCTGAAGGGCAGACAAGGACTTTAAGCTGGAATCAGTGGTCGGGTCCAATAAAAGCTTTAGCCCCAGGGAGCACCACAGCCAGATCAGTATCGAAGATTGTAATTTTAACACAATAGTTTAACATAAAAAAATACCCAATGCCTTAAAAAGGCAGTTTAAAAACTTGTTAATACTTGTTTTGTATTTGATCAGGTTACAAGAAAATACCAAAAAGAACAAGATTGTCAGTGCAAGGAGCACATACTTGGAGAAGAGCAAAATGGTTTTGGCAAATTCTCAATGTGGCTTATTGAGCTGCTTGGGCTGACATTTAATCTTTTACTTTTATTCACGACCTGTTTTTTTAATTTCTGTGAAAACCCTAAATAATGAGGCTAATAATGTGATTTTTTTGGTATAACAGGTCCAGAATAAGTGAATGGTGCTTCTGAAAACCCAATATCCATTTGAAGCCCATTTTGCCTTTAAAAAAAGCTCCAAAAACCTAGTTTCCCCTCCCCTGCAGACTCCATTGCATTACATCAAATTCAAACAGTGGCGGCAGCTCCATAAGTCCGTCTGTTGTCTCCCACGGGGGGGGGGGGGGGGGGGGGGTTGGTTGTGCCACCCCCCCCCCCAAAAAAAATTGTATGCACCACTGAATTCAAAACATCACAATTTTTGTGTAACTTTTGGTGAAATAAAAGGTTTAGTCTCTCTCACTCTTATTAATACTGTATAGCGGTGATGAGTTTTTGAGTGTGGTAGTCTTGTAAATGTACAATGAGGGGACTAGAACATTTCATCTAAACATTCACTACTTTGGAATCCATTCTTGGTGCCTGGTTTGAATAGCCAATCAGCATCAATTAATATTTATCATGGCATATAATAACCTATATTGAAACACATAATGTGTTACACTCTTGGTTGTATAGCGTTTAGGAGATGGTGTCAACACAGGGTGATAATTGTGCCTTCTTCCATAAATGGTTATGTAGCGTGTGAGGTGAGCAGGTAAAAAACACTTTTGAGCAATTTCCCATATTATAATTGTAGTATTTATGAAATGGGTAAACGAGTAATGGTTGTGTGAGGATAAAAGTAGGGGTTTTCCTATTCAGAAGTGTTTTACAAGCATCCATGGAGTAAAACATAGAGACTCTGCTGAAGCTCTTAAATCAATAAGCCACGTTATGGATAATCTTTTGAGATTTCATCACATGTAGCCCTAGGGGGGTGGTGTACCTCCTTAGGTGCTCATGTGGCTTTCAATATGTTGGGAGGACTATTTGCACCTTGAGCATTCAAGTGGGCGAACATCTGGCCAACATCAGGAAAGGCTTTCCAGGCCACTCAGTGAGGTAGAGAAAGGGCGCGCAGTGCAGCTTGACAGGGAAAGAAGGAGGACGGGTATCTCTATTGTAGCCGGCCGGCTCCGTTTTTAGCGCAAATACTCTGCCATTTAACTGTAAGTGAAATACTTTTTTATAAATAAACCTATAAAAGCGAGATTACGCTATGGCTGCTTTTCTTTTATATCCCGAATTCCTTGATTATTGCTGAGTTCTATGGGTTATCTACGCAGTGGAGGAATTGGAGCACAGATCCAAGCCAGTGACTGCCCCTGTCTGGAAGCCTCTGCCGGTGTAATAAAAGGCCTTGGCTGGGTTTTAGCCATCCGCTCCTTCTTGCTTACTATCTGGTAAGCAAGATTTTTATTAGGTGGTGGCACTGTTAAGGATTAGCTCACCTGGGTGTCATACGTCTGAACTGCACTTTAGTGTTCTGGATACACAACGTATTGCCTACCTGCATTATACAGCGCAGCTTTTCTCTTCCATCTCCCTGTTAAGATGTCGGTAGGGATACTCCACCAGGAGTGGATATCCTTCCATATCCTACCTAAGGCCTTAACACCGTTGTATTGGGCCTTCCTTGGCTACAGCTCCACTCTCCATACGTGGACTGGACTTCTGGGTAGATCCTGGCTTGGGGTCCCTCCTGTTTCTTGTCCTGCCTACTCAAGGTTGCCCCAAAGGAGAGACTTCCAGTTGCAACCACATCTGTATCTTCTACTCTTCCCGCTGCATATAGCGATTTCTGGGATGTGTTCTGCAAAAAAATCAGCTGAGGTGCTTCCTCCGCACAGGCCCTTTGACTGTGCTATTGACCTTATTCCTGGAGCAACTCTGCCCAGGGGCCGTACCTACCCTCTGTCCATCCCAGAGACCCAGGCCATGTCAGAGTATGTCACTTAGAATCTAGAGAGAGGGTTCATCTGGAAATCCTCACAGGGTTCTTTTTGGTTGCAAAAAAGATGGTACTTTAAGACCCTGCATTAACTATCGAGGCTTGTAATGACACCCCGAGTATGAAAGGGGTTAAAGCCGTTTAAGATATTCCATTCCTGAACACAAAGGCAGCTAATGGACACTTCACTCAGCTGAGCAAGGAACCCATACAAATAATTCTCCCCCAAGTACGAGACAAGGCTCTGTCTTGAGGTTCAAGCAGGAAGGAATCTTTATTCAAGCACATGTTACACAGATCTCAATTCAAAACACTTCCCCCCACTCTTGGAAAACAGGGTGGGTTAAACTGTCCAATGACAATGGACACACAGGTCAGGTGTGTTTAACTTCTCATCAGTAAACAGTCTTAACAGGGGGGCTGCTGGAGGAATCCCCCCTCCCTCTTTCCTCACAGCAAGACGCTCAGACATCCCATAATGGTTGAGGCAGACAGCAACAATAGACAATAGAATACAGTCACACCCCAACCATCACAGCAAATAGAACACAACATAATGAGACAGCACACATTTTATATACATATATACAGCATTGAGTCTGACTAGCACAGATCATATTGCGGTTCTCATTTATCCTGTGCCCCTATTAGTGACTCCTGTCACAATAGCATATCCAGGGTCCCCAGAGTCTGTGTGTGTCAGGTCACCTGGGACCAGGTGACAGATGCACTCTGTAGTCGGAAGTGCACCGCTAAGGTAGTGGACCCTAGGACTGACTGCTGCGGATTGAACCCTGGAAGGTTCAGGAAGCAGGTCTAGAGGATAACTAACATGGATACCAGTGGGAGCTAGAGCATAGATTCCCCAGGGCGTGGAGTCTAAGAGCCAGCAGGTGTTCACCAGAGCCTCTAGTGGTGAGGATGGACTGCGCTGCAGTCTGGCTCCAGGTCGCGGCCCCCAGGGTCTCACAGCTCACGCTCACCGTAGACTACAGGAGAAGAGGAAGGAGGCAGCAGGCTGGAACGACAGGGAAGTAAGGGGTAAGCTAAAGGTCAGGGCGGCTAGCAGACAAGGATAAACAAGACACGTCAAAGGTCAGGGTAACAAGCAGATAGGGAGAGTCGAGAACAGGCCAAAGCCGGTAACAGGAATCAGACGTAGCAAACGCAGCAAGTACACACGGAGGCTAACACACAATGGTTGATCAGCACTGCTGGCTTGCAGTGCACAGGTTAATATAGGGTTCCCTGATAGGGCCTGGGGTGGGGCCATGCTTAGAGGAGAGGTTATAAAACCAGTCAGGTGAGAGGCAGCTGGTCTCTAGAGATGAACACATGGAGACAGGTAAACTGACAGAGAAAACTATTGCATAACCGTGACAGTGTGTCTTGGGGGACATGGACCTGAATCTAAAGTAACACCACCTCCAGGGTCCCCTGGCATACAGCTCACAATGAGCACCGATCCCCCAAATGCCAGGGCCCATAATCGGTAGGCAAAAGGCTGGCATTCAGTCCCCTCCAAAAGCCTCTGTCCTGGTTAGTTCTGTCACAAGGCTTAAACGCGATGACAATCAAAAATCGTTATGTTCTTGATATGTGCTTGCTATGTGTCCCTAGAACACCTGACAATGTTCCTTGCATGTTGGGCCTCTGTATGTGGCCAAGCTGTGTAAAAGTCTCACATCACCATACTCAGGAGGAGTAGCAGAATGTATTTTGGGGTGTCATTTTTTGCTATGTATATGCTATGTGTTAGAAATATTTATAAATGGACAACTTTGTGTAAAAAAAAAAAAAAGTTCTATTTTTTTTTCCACATTTTCCAAAAACTTCTGGAATAAAATAAAACATTCAAAAGACTCATTATGCCTCATAGATTATACATTGGGGTGTTAGCTTTCCAAAATGGGGTCCTTTTGTGGGCGTTTCCATTGTCCTGCTGCTCCAGGGCCTTCAAAAGTGTAATAGGTAGTCAACAAGTTAGATGTGTAATTTATGCTCCTAGAACACCTGATGGTGCCCCCTGCATGTTGGGCTTCTCTATGTGGCTAGGCTGTGAAAAAGTCCCACACATACTCAGGAGTAGAAGAATGCATTTTGGGGTGTCATTGTGTTATGTACATGCCATGTGAGAGAAATAACCTATTACAATGACAATTTTGTGAAACAAAAATAAAAATCTTACTTTTGACAACTTCAAAAACCTCACCATGCCTCCTAATAAATACCTTGGGATGTCTACTTTTCCAAAAGGGGTCATTTGGGGGGCATTTGTACTTTCCTGGCTTGTTAAGGTCTCAAGAAATGAGATAGGCCGCCAGTACCTGTGATCATTTTTTTATGATTTGCACCATAGCTTTCAGACTCTATAACTTTCACACAGACCAAATAATATCCACTAAGTTGGGTATTTTTACCAAAGATATGTAGCAGTATAAATTGTGGCTAAAATTTATGAAGAAGAACTAATAATTTGCAAAAATGTATCACAGAAACCAAGAAAAATGCAGGGTTTTTTTTTTCAAAATTTTCAGTCTTTTTTCATTTATAGCAAAAAAAAAAAAAAACCCCAGAGGTGATCAAGCACCACCAAAAGACAGTTATATTGTATGAAAAAATGACCAAATATTAATTTGGGTACAGTGATTGTCATTCAAAGTGTGAGAACAGTGAAAACTGAAAACTGGTCTTTGCAGGAGAGGAGTTTAAAGCCTCGTACACATGATCAGATTTTCCGCAGACAAAACCTTGTACTTTTGTCCGAAGGGCGTGGCCCCAAACTTGTCTTGCATACAAACGGCACACAATTGTCCGCCAACAAACACGAATGTGACATGCTACGTGCTTTTTCAGCTCTTTAGCACCACCCTTTGGGCTCCTTCTGCTAATTTCGTGTTAGTAGAATTTTGTTGAGCGTTGATTTGCGCTTTTCATTTTGCGCTTTTCAGTTTGTTCCTGAACGGCTGTTCGTCAGCCAGCCATGTTGCGGAATCAGAGGAGATAACGTGTTATTTATTATTGAACTTGGAGTTATTGCTTTGACCCAAGTCCAGTCCAGGAACAGGAGTAGGATTTGTTGGACCAAAAATTGATTGCTTTATTAATCGTGACCAATTATGTCACATGCCTTTACTGTGGGAGCTCCAGGAGAATAATCCAGATGATTTTTGGAATTTTCTCCGGGTGATGGACCCCTGCATTCACCTTCTCTTGGCATTGTTGACCCCCTATTTTAAGAAGCTGTACACATGCATGAGGATTTTATTTTATTTTTTGGTTGAATAATGATTTGATTTGGTATATTTTCTATATTTATAGATGCATAGAATGCACTTTTTGGTTACGTTCTATTGGCAGATAGCATGTCTAATTTTATTTGTTTTCTTTTTTTAATGCACAATAAAAATCTTGTTGAGAATAATACTTGGCCATGTGTTTTACTTCAAATGACAGTTTGAGAGTAGGCAGTTACATTTTAAAAAATACAATGTAAAATTAACAAGGGACACCAACATAGTTGTATCTTTGATCTTAAAAACTACGGGATAATGGTGTTGTGGTAACTTGCACCAAAAAAAACCAAAGAAAACACGCATAATATTATTCTTGATATCACTAGAAAAAAAAAGCCTTTGAAAATTCGTTTGCAATAACTCCATAAGTATCACCAGTAAAGCAGCTTCATTATTATCCCATTAAAGAAGAAGAGAATGTGCGCTGCATTTCGAGATTTCATAATTCTCCATTATGAATGCTAGTTTACGAGACAGGCCGCTTCTGGCTCATCCTTGCTTCTGAGGATGCGTGTTTGTACTTTGGACTTTTGTCCGACGGACTTGTGTACACACGCTCAAAATCCGACAACAGACATTTGTCTGTGGAAAATTTTAAAGCCTGCCATCCAACATTTGTCCGCGGAAAATCTGACAACAATTGTCCGATGGAGTGTACAAACGGTCGGATTTTCCGCCAACAGTCTGTCATCACACAATTCCCGTTGGAAAATCCGATCGTGTGTACGAGGCTTAAGTGCACAGTAAGCAAGTGGTTAAAAGGCACATTTCCTATTGAAACACAGTGGATATTTTACCTCAAAACCTTTTGTCCCTGGGGGCCAAATTTCAATTGGGTCATTGATACTTTCAATAATAATAGCTAAGATCTTTATATATATATTTTGGTTAATAAACAATAAATTTTTTTACTATTGTAATAATGCATTTTGGCTCATCAATTAAATTTTTTTTATTTTTCAAATTCTATGGACAGATATGGCTTTGGAGAGTCTAATGCCCTGTACACACGGTCGAACATTGATCGGACATTCTGACAACAAAATCCATGGATTTTTTCAGACGGATGTTGGCTCAAACTTGTCTTGCATACACACGGTCACACAAAGTTGTCGGAAAATCCGATCGTTCTGAATGCGGTGACGTAAAACACGTACGTCGGGACTATAAACGGGGCAGTAGCCAATATCTTTCGTCTCTTAATTTATTCTGAGCATGCGTGGCACTTTGTGCGTCGGATTTGTGTACACACGATCGGAATTTCTGACAACTGATTTTGTTATCGGAAAATTTTATAGCAAGCTCCCAAACTTTGTGTGTCAGAAATTCCTATGGAAAATGTGTGATGAAGCCTACACACGGTCAGAATTTCCGACAACAAGGTCCTATCACACATTTTCCATCCAAAAATCCTATTGTGTGTACAGGGCATAATAGGGAACTCCATTTGTTTATTACTTTGTATTTTTTATTTATTGTTTATTTTTAGCACATACAGTATGTTTTGTATTGATTATGTTTTATTCTATTTGTGCTGGAGGTGAATGTCATTCTCTCATGGAACCACTGGAGGGAGCCGAGGGCTCCTCTGAACCAATAATTTTTTATATAGATGCGGTGTTGGTTCCAGTTTTATTATGCAATTTTTGTATATTTCTTTATATTTTAAAATTTTGTTTCATTTGCAATTATTACAATTTGGTGACCCCAATAAGCAGATAACGCTGCAAATATTCAGGACGAGATTGCTGAGGTCTGCAGGTGTCTCATGGTGTCAGGTACAGGTGTGACCAGAAACGTGAGAACTGCCACAGAGAATACCAGACACAAGTAAAGTGTAAAATAATATAACTTATTTAAAAATAAGTAAATAACATAAATGTAAACGCACCTCCAAATATATATACCAAAACTAGAGGCAGCCCATCCATTAGGGGCGCACAGGCGCCGCCCCCCATATCCATGCGTCTGGCCCCCTAATCTGCATGCGGGGTACCAGACGCATGGATTCCAATTTTTTTTTTTTTTTAAACTAATAGGCTTCAAAAAGGGGTGGGCTCGGGGCGCAGAGCACTGCGCTCTGAGCCCACCAAGTTGTGTGACAATAGCGAATGAATATTCGCTATTGTCACACTGATTTTTCTCCGGGCCAATCAGGAAGTGGACCTCGAGACCTGTCACCCGATTGGCTGAAAGGACAGGCAATCCTATTGGCCACCTAGGAGGAGGAGGGAGGAGACACATGGCCGCCATGAGGAGATGCACAAGAAGTCGCCACCCGCCTCCCGGAGGGAAGCGCCGCGCGCTAGATGGGGTAAGTCCGGGGCCGACTGACCCATGGGTAGGGGGGGAAGTGGGTATGATTGGACCGACCGACCCTCTGGTTTGTGTGAATCAAACCGGAGAACCAAATGAATAGTCACACACATTGAACAACTGCCCAAGCCAAGTATATACAGAAAACAGGAAATGTGAAGCGTAGTCATAACAGAGCCAGGATCATACACAGGAAATCAAGCAGAGGGAGCTGGGTACAAGACAGGACAAGGAGAGGGTTACAGGAGACAAAGCGAGAAGGTAGGAAGGGATCAGGCTGTGGGGTCAGGGTCCAGGATCAGGATGCAAGATACAGTAATGCAGGTCAGGGGCACATGGAGACAGAACACCAAGGCAAGGAGGAAGATCATAGGCAGGGCTTAAATACACTTCCTACAACAAGCATCAGGTGATGCCTGATTTCCATAAACTTCTGTCTGCTGAGGGACACCCGCTAGTGGACAGCGGAACTGCTGCCTATAGATCTGGGAGCCCCAGTGCCACCAGAAGGTGTCTTTCCTGACAGTACCCCCCCCCCCTCTAAGGAGCGGCCTCTGAACGCACCAACCAGCCAAGGCTGGTCCATAAAAGATACCCGGTTGCTGCATAAGTCCAGAGGGAAAGTGTCTCATAGGAAAAAGAAGTACCAGGTTTTAAATAAGATTCTCTGCTGCCGGGATCCAATATTAAGCTAGGTGTCCCACCGCCTGGGCCTGGTGACTGACTAGGTACCCCACCGCTGGAGTTAGGCAACTGGCTGGGTATCCTGTTGGCCTGATTCTCAGAGAAATTTGACATTTGATCCCTCAAGACAGTAGGCACCCCAATGCTGGGGTACCATGGGTAATCCACAAACTTACCCCTGGGGTTATGTGACAACACCCAAACTCTGACACCGGAATGTTTTGTTACAACCGTGTAGCTTGTCTGGTTTCCAGGACACATTCTACACATCTACACATCAACAGTAGGGATGAGCCAAACACCCCCCGGTTCGGTTCACACCAGAACCTGCGAACGGACCAACAATTTGCACGAACGTTAGAACCCCATTGACGTCTATGGGACTCGAACGTTCGAAATCAAAAGTGCTAATTTTAAAGGCTAATTTGCATGGTATAGTCCTAAAAAGTGTTTGGGGACCCGGGTCCTGCCCCAGGGGACATGTATCAATGCAAAAAAAGTTTTAAAAAACGGCCGTTTTTTCGGGAGCAGTGATTTTAATGATGCTTAAAGAAAAAAAAAAGTGAAATATTCCTTTAAATATTGTATCTGGGGGGTGTCTATAGTATGCCTGTAAAGTGGCGCGTGTTTCCCGTGCTTAGAACAGTCCCTGCACAAAGTGACATTTTTAAAGGAATAAAAGTCATTTAAAACTGCTTGCGCGTTTAATGTAATGTCGGGTCCTGGCAATATGGATGAAAATCAGTGAGATAAATGGCATGGGTACCCCCCAGTCCATTACCAGGCCCTTTGGGTCTTGTATGGATATTAAGGGGAACCCCGCACCCAAATTAAAAAAAGGAAAGGCGTGGGACCACCAGGCCCTATATACTCTGAACAGCAGTATACAGGCGGTGCAAACAAGACAGGGACTGTAGGTTTGTTGTTAAGTAGAATCTGTTTGTAATTTTGAACTGGTACATTTTTAACGTGTTTAGCTCCAGCCAAAAAATCTATTTGAAGCTTTTTGGAAAACATAGGGAAGGGTTATCACCCCTGTGACATTTGTTTTGCTGTCTGTGCTCCTCTTCAGAAGATTTCACCTCACTTTCTGTCCCAATGTCAAATGTTTTTAGAAAATTTGGGGTTTTTAGTGAAACAAGGATTGGTGATAAAGCATCAGTGGAAAGGAGAAACGTGTTTCCCATATTAACTCTTACAGGAGAGAATTTCCCTTCCTAGGGGTAGATTTCATCTCACTTCCTGTTGTCTCCTTCCGTTTGCAAGTAGGAGTCGTTTGTAAGTTGGATGTTTGAAAGTAGGGGCCTGCCCTATATACTCTGCAGAAATTTAGGCCTTGGGTGTTGGTGTTGCCACAACACTGTAAGCCCTCACAGGGCCCTGCTGTAAAATATTAGATTAAGAATTGTAATTACGTGCCCCTGTTGAACAGGGGCAGAAAAATTGGGCCTTTGGTGATGGTGCTGGTGCCACAACACTGTAGGTCCTCACAGTTACTCTTGGTGGGCGCTGGAATGGGCCCTGCTGCAAAGTATTGCATAAAAAATTGTAATTACACGCCCCTGTTAAACAGGGGCAGAAAAATTGGCCCTCAGGCACTGGTGCTGGGGCCACAACACTGCAACCCCTCACAGATACTCTAGTTGAGCGCAACAACGAACCCTCCTGCAAAATATTGCATCAAAAATTGTAATTACACGCCCCTGTTAAACAGGGGCTGAAAAATTGGGCCTTAGCCACTGGTGGCGGCGCCCAGAACCAAAAATGTTGTTACAAGCTATTAGCATGATCATTGAGGAGGAAGAGGATAATCACTTAGCATAACAGGATAGTCACTCAGCATCAGCATAGGCAGTCTTGAAGGGATCTGACATTTCAAAAAAAAATATTCGGTTACATCAGCATCAGGCGCTTGGCAGCTGGTGGTGATCCAAGACTGATTCATTTTTATGAAGGTAAGTCGATCGTCCGAGTCGGTGGACAGACGCACCCTGTGATCGGTTACAAAGCCTCCAGTAGCACTGAATGTGCGTTCCGAAAGAACGCTGGATGCAGGACAGGCCAGTAGCTCAATTACATACTGTGCAAGCTCTGGCCAGTGATCCATCCTCAAGACCCAGTAACCCAGAGGATTTTCGGTGGGAAAGGTGTCCAAGTCAGATCTTGCCCCTATGTATTCCTGCACCATGTAAAACAGACGCTGGCGATAGTTGCTGGAACCGATCATACCTTGGGGCTGCGGACTAAAATATTCTCTGAACGCACCGGTCAGACGGCCCCTTTCTCCACCGCTCCTTCTTTGACTGACCGAAGCCTCAGCAACACGTTGTCCAGGAACAGGAGTTTGTAACCTCCCAGTCTCTGGGAACGCGTTGTACAGACCTTTCCGCAAGGCCTCCCGAAGATGTTTCATCCTCTGCTCCCTCTGCAGCGGCAAGATAAGGTCCGCAACCTTACCCTTGTAACGTGGATCAAGGAGGGTTGCCAGCCAGTATTGATCCCTCTCCTTGATACCACGAATCTGAGGATCCTTCCGCAGGCTTTGCAGGATCAGGGAGGCCATGCAGCGTAGGTTTGCTGAGGCATTTGGTCCGGAGTCCTCTGGGTCACTAAGGACGACATGATCCACAGCCACCTCCTCCCAGCCACGTACAAGTCAATGGGTTTCTTGGGACTGTAAATGATACCTTAAAGACTGCTGCTGATGCTGAGTACCAGGCTCCACCTCCATGCTGACACAATCCTCCTCCTCCTCATCCTCTTCCTGTGTGATCGGCGGGCACGCAGGAACACTGTCTGGATAAAGGGGGCCTTGAGAGCTAAAGAAGTCCTCCTCTTCCTGCCTCTGTTCTGCCTCAAGTGCCCTGTCCATTATTCCATGCAGCGTGTGCTCCAACAGGTGGAAAAGGGGGACAGTGTCACTGATGCATGCACTGTCACTGCTCACCATCCTTGCGGCCTCCTAAAATGGTGACAGGACAGTGCATGCATCCCTGATCATGGCCCACTGGCGTGGGGAAAAAAAAACAAGCTCCCCTGACCCTGTCCTGGTGCCATAGTCTCACAGGTACTCACTGATGGCCCTCTGCTGCGTGTGCAGCCGCTGCAGCATGGCCAACGTTGAGTTCCACCTGGTGGGCATGTCACAGATTAGGCGGTTCTTGGGCAGGTTAAATTCCTTTTGGAGGTCTGCCAGCCGAGCACTGGCATTATATGACTGGCGGAAATGCACAGACTTTACTGGCCTGCCTCAGGACATCCTGTAAGCCCGGGTACCTGCCAAAGAACCACTGCACCACCAAGTTAAGGACGTGAGCCAAACAGGGCACATGAGTCAGTTGTCCCTGTCGGAGGGCAGAGAGGAGGTTGGTGCCATTGTCGCAAACCACCATTCCTGCCTTAAGTTGGCATGGCGTCAACAACCTCTGAACCTGCCCCTGCAGAGCTGACAGAATCTCTGCCCCAGTGTGGCTCCTGTCCGCCCTGCACATGCGGAGCTCTGAGGTGTGATGCAGTTAGTGTGCTGCCCTTAGGCTAGCCCCTGGAGGGCATCCTGCCTCTTTGGTGATGTGCCTCCTCCTCCTCCTCCTCTCTCCTATCAGGCACCCACGTGGAGTCAGTGACCTCATCATCCCCTCCCTCCTCATCACTGGAGCAAACCTGGCAGTATAGAACATGACTGCCAGATTGCTGTCTTTCTTGGGCACCCCCTCTGTCTGGGCTCACATTACTGCCTTCCTTTAGCTGAGTACCGTCATCGAAGCCTTCAAAATGCTGGGCATCCTCCTGGAGAATGTACCTCCCAACGCTGTGGTCAAACAGTTCGAGGGACTCCCGAGGAGGACATGGTGGGGCTAGGGAAGGAGTCACTGATGCCATTGAGCCGAGGGAAGAGGCCGCATTGGCAGCTGCTTTGCCAGACAAAGTACCCTGAGTGTGGGTGAGAGAGGATGAGGATGATGAGGACGGCTTGGTCATCCACTCGACCAAGTCTTCCGCATATTGCGGCTCAACACGGCCAGCTGACGAAAAAAAGGCCAAGCGTGTCCCACGGCCACGTGCTGATGAGAATGCACCGTCTCCACGACCAGCACTGTTGCCTCTAGACACAGAGCCTGTTTGCCCTCTTTTATTGGCTTGTGACTGTCTGCCTCTCCTTGTTGGCCTTCCAGACATACTATTGGCCTGCAGTGAGCTGCACAAAACTGGGATGTGTATATATATATATATATATATATATATATATATATATATATATACCATATTTATCGGCGTATAACACGCACTTTTTTCCCCTTAAATCCAGGGGAAAATCGCAGGTGCGTGTTATACGCCGATCCCCTGCGATCCCGACCTGTCACATTTTCAAAATCGCCGACCGCGATTTGAAAATGGCGCCGCCGGCGCCGAAATACACAGAGCCGGTCCTCGGCTCTTTCCGGCGGCTCTCGTTCACTTTCGGCTCCACTCGTAGTCCCGAGCGGAGCTATCCGAACCTACTCGGCTAGGTTCGGATAGCTCTGCTCGGGACTACGAGTGGAGTCGAAAGTGAACGAGAGCCGCCGGAAAGAGCCGAGGACCGGCTCTGTGTATTTCGGCGCCGGCGGCGCCATTTTCAAATCGCGATCGGCGATTTTGAAGCCCAGAATGGCTGGGATCACTGGAGCAAGGCTGCACTGGGGAAGGCTGCACTGGGGAAGGCTGCACTGACAAGGCTGCACTGGGGAAGGCTGCATTGGGGAAGGCTGCACTGGGGAAGGCTGCACTGGGGAAGGCTGCACTGGCAAGGCTGCACTGGGGAAGTCTGCACTGACAAGGCTGCACTGGGGAAGTCTGCACTGACAAGGCTGCACTGGGGAAGTCTGCACTGACAAGGCTGCACTGGGGAAGTCTGCACTGACAAGGCTGCACTGGGGAAGTCTGCACTGACAAGGCTGCACTGGAGAAGTCTGCACTGGCAAGGCTGCACTGGGGAAGGCTGCACTGACAAGGCTGCACTGGGGAAGGCTGCACTGACAAGGCTGCACTGGGGAAGGCTGCACTGACAAGGCTGCACTGGGGAAGGCTGCACTGACAAGGCTGCACTGGGGAAGTCTGCACTGACAAGGCTGCACTGGGGAAGTCTGCACTGACAAGGCTGCACTGGGGAAGGCTGCACTGACAAGGCTGCACTGGGGAAGTCTGCACTGACAAGGCTGCACTGGGGAAGTCTGCACTGACATGGCTGCACTGACATGGCTGCACTGACAAGGCTGCACTGACATGGCTGCACTGAGAAGGCTGCAATGATGGGCAATTAAATGTAAGTTTTTTTTCCCTTCAACTTCCCTCCTAAAAGTTTTTTTTTCCTTAAAATTCCCTCCTAAATTGGGGTGCGTGTTATACGCCGGTGCGTGTTATACGCCGATAAATACGGTATATACCGATTATACTGCAGCTAGCAGAATCAACCGCCTGCCTGTAGTATTATTAGTATGATAACACCTGCGCTTGTCTTCAGGTAGCTATACTGCAACTGTGCAGGGTATGCAGTACAGTAACTGGAAATACTTCAAGAGCCTACACAAGCACCTGGCTGCAGGTAGCTATACTGTAGGTGCAACTGTGCGGGGTACACAGTACAGTAACTGGAAATACTTCAAGAGCCTACACAAGCACCTGGCTGCAGGTAGCTATACTGTAAGTGCAACTGTGCGGGGTACACAGTACAGTAACTGGAAATACTTTAAAGAGCCTACACAAGCACCTGGCTGCAGGTAGCTATACTGTAGGTGCAACTGTGCGAGGTACACAGTACAGTAACTGGAAATACTTCAAGAGCCTACACAAGCACCTGGCTGTAGGTAGCTATACTGTAGGTGCAACTGTGCGGGGTACACAGTACAGTAACTGGAAATACTTCAAAGAGCGTACACAAGCCCCTGGCTGCAGGTAGCTATACTGTAGGTGCAACTGTGCGGGGTACACAGTACAGTTACTGGAAATACTTCAAAGAGCCTACACAAGCACCTGGCTGCAGGTAGCTATACTGTAGGTGCAACTGTGCGGGGTACACAGTACAGTAACTGGAAATACTTCAAAGAGCCTACACAAGCACCTGGTTGCAGGTAGCTATACTGTAGGTGCAACTGTGCGGGGTAGACAGTACAGTAACTGGAAATACTTCAAAGAGCCTACACAAGCACCTGGCTGCAGGTAGCTATACTGTAGGTGCAACTGTGCGGGGTACACAGTACAGTAACTGGAAATACTTCAAGAGCCTACACAAGCACCTGACTGCAGGTAGCTATACTGTAGGTGCAACTGTGCGGGGTACACAGTACAGTAATGCCCCGTACACACGGTCGGACATTGATCGGACATTCCGACAACAAAATCCTAGGATTTTTTCCGACGGATGTTGGCTCAAACTTGTTTTGCGTACACACGGTCGCACAAAGTTGTCGGAATTTCTGATCGCCAAGAACGCGGTGACGTAAACCACGTACGACGAGACTAGAAAAGGCCAGTTCAGAACCAAGCGCGGCACCCTTTGGGCTCCTTTTGCTAATCTTGTGTTAGTAAAAGTTTGGTGAGAGAAGATTCGCGCTTTTTCAGACTCGTGGCTTTCAGATCGTTTTCTGCTGTTCACTTTGTGCTTGTGGGTTTGTATCTGCTCTTCAGTGCGTGCAGCAAGCTCCGCGTGACTTATTTGAGTCATTGTGTTCTTGTTCGTTCGTTACTGTTTTTCAGGTCGCTCTTCACAGGCCTTGCTGTTCTTCAGTGCGTTCTGTTACTTCGTTCTGAGCATCCGACCGTTTTCTAGCCATGTTGTGTATACTCCTCATAGAGTTTGTGTTGTGCGGGGGTTTGGTGTTGGGGTCCTGACCTTGACACAAGTCCAGTCCATGAACAGGGTGGGGAGGAGTTCATGGACCAAGAATTGGTTGCTTCAGCGTGACCAGTTCTGTCACAGGCCTTTGCTCCGTGAGATCCATGAGAATAATCCTGATGATTTCAGGAACTTTCTCTGTGTGACGGACCCCGTATTTCACCGTTTGTTGGCTTTACTGACCCCTTATATTAGCAGGCAGGATACCTGCATGAGGCAAGCCATCACTGCGGAGCAGAGGCTGGTCGCCACCCTGCGGTACTTGGCGACGGGGAGAAGCCTACAGGACTTGAAGTTCTCAACAGGCATCTCCCCCCAGGCTCTGGGGATCATTATCCCAGAGACCTGTTCTGCCATCATCCAGGTCCTGCAGAAGGAGTATATTAAGGTAAGATTTTTATCCTTTAATGTCACATTTTATTGTATTTAATGTATTTCTTTCCTTATTCCCTAATTACCATGATTGTAATATGCTGTGAATGTCCCCTTTGTCCTCATGCATGCTGGATTTTTAACTAATTATTTTTTTTGTCCTTCAGACATATTTGCCTTCACTTACCTCCCCAGCATGCCCTCCTGGCCCTATATTCACCTCATGTAGTCAGTTAACAATGTATTTTATCAGCTCCATAGTAGTGCTTTACCCCAAACACCCCTAAAATGTTTTTAAATTTGATTTGTAATTTAAATTCAGGCAGAGTGCCAGAGGCTTTTTTTAGGGGTCCCCAAATCATTTGGAACCCTCCCTCCCCCCAACTGCTAAGTCAGCTGATACCAATTCTCTATCTATCCTCAATCATCTATCTGGTGACTTTGCCAAACCCATACACACTATACCCATCTCTTTTGTGCTCAGATTTATGGATGAATTCCCCAAAGCATGTAGTGCAAGGGCCTGCCTGAATACTTTCAAATGGTACTGTTTAAAGTTTTTTTATCCTATTATTGTCTTGATAGGTAATAGCAGAATGTCCAAATGTGCTCAAATGTGTACAGTGTGTATTTATATCTTTGTATTATGACACTTCTTACCTGTCCAATGGGCTGCCAATAGTGTAACTAAGGAGAGGCTGGCCAAAGTAATACCCATTATATAGGCATTCATCTCTCAATGAAGTGGAGAGGGTTACCTGTCCAAGAGTCCCCCCCCCTATAATGTTAGAAATGGCCCAGGAGAGGGGGGGGAATATGATAGGTGTACCTTATACTTTTGTCTTTAAAAATTACCATTAATAAATGTTATCTTGATGTTGGCCAAGAATGTTTGTGTCTAATCTGCTTTCCATGTTTTAATCTGCAAAAAGACTAATTTTTTTTTTGTTTTCCTCAACAGTTTCCTGGTTGTGGCCTCCCACTTTGCCCAGCGGTGGGACTTTCCTAACTGCGGAGGGGCAAGTGATGGGAAACACGTCCACATCATCCCACCACCCAACTCGGAGTCGTACTATTATAATTATAAGGGGTTCAATAGTATTGTGATGTTGGCGGTGGTGTCGGCTAATTATGAGTTCCTGTATGTGGACATGGGGAAGAATGGCCGGATGTCATCGCTCAGACGGAGTTCTACAGGCGTCTCCAGAATGGCAGCTTGGACTTGCCACCTCCAGAAGACAATGTGGAAGGACTCCCATTCGTCTTCATTGCAGATGAAGCGTTTGCGCTGGGGGACCATCTTATTCGGCCATTCCCGATGAGGACCCTCACCCCGGACCAGAGGGTTTTTAATTACCGGCTGGCCAGAGCCAGAAGAGTGGTGGAGAACACGTTTGGAATCATGGCCAGCCGGTTCAGCCTATTTCTTACACCCATATACATGGCGGAGTATAAACTGAATCATATTATCCTGGCGTGCTGTGTTCTACACAATTTTTTACGGCAACATTCTACCAACTATGCTGGCTCAGTTGGGCCTGAAGCCGGAATTCAAAATGAACCAACCCTGACAGTGCTTGAAAGTGGCCGTCCTGGTTTGCCCTCCCTGAGTGCCTGTGATGTCCGGCTAAGATACCTTGAATTCTTTGCGGGTAGGGGGGCTATCAATATGCCAGACAATGTGTGAAATCTTTATCAAATAAAAAAAATTAAGCCAATCTTTGGTGACATTTACTGCTTGTGTTTGTTTTAGCTGGACCTGACAGAAATGTGGTGAGTCCTGAAAATGGCATGATTGTGTAACCATATACAAAGCACTGTTGGGTGTTATTTACTAAAGGCAAAGACACTTTGCACTACAAGTGCACTTGAAACTGCACTTGTAGTGCAAAGTGGATTTGCCCTTATGAAATAACACCCTTTGTCACAGAAAGCAGCAATTAGAGCACCACAAAAGTGTTGTAGCGTTGAGACAATTATCCACACATTCTTGATTAACAATCTTTTTAATACCTGCACAATCACATGTGCATTTTGACAAGGTTTTTAAAACAAACCAACATGTTTGTTGTATAACAATTTTTGGGGTGGCATTAGAAAAAGTAGAAATGTCCATTTAAGATAAAACAGGCATGTTTAAAACCAACAAGAAAGACACAAATCTTGAACTTACAAAGTTCACTTTTGGTAGAACTTGAAGGCAATATCAGACATGAGTATTTACAAACTATGTTTGATATTGCAATCAGATGGGGCGAAGTCACCCCAGGAAAAGCCAAATTTTGAAGATGCACACCAATTTACGAATGTCAACATGTGCTAGCTGCCATCACGGGGGATCAAGGGACGTGTTTTGGGGGATTTCCCCTTCTTCCAGAGGTGGGGGGTCTCTGGTCTCCTCGGATGAGGGGTGTCCTCCAAGTCTTTTCTCCCCTATGTAAAAAAAAAAATGGTATACTTAGCACACAGATATTTTATGGCAGAACTATAAATATGAAACATTGCTTGGAAATGGGGTACAATATTTTTTGTGGGCAGAGTTCCAAGATGTAGAATTTTCAGTGTCCTTTGTCAAGCTTCAATACTTTAACTGTCTTGTACAAGCTTCACAGATGGAGACACCCCTATAGTATACACTGGAGCACCTGTGTGGGACCCCCTAATAAAAAGGGTGTTCTTGTGTCCCACACTAGTGCTACAGCGTCCAGATGTGTAAACAGCTGCTGAGTGTCCTCTCCTTACACAGAATCGAGTTTGCATTTCATTCTAGTAACAAACCCATCTACACAACCAAATTATTTTCAGATAAGTAGGCCCTAAAAAATGTGGGCAAATGCATATGGCCAAAACAATGGTGTTTTATAGGCTGAAAGAAAAAATGTTTGATACGAACGAATAATGTGCCAATGAGCATGAAAGTTGCCAATTTAAACTGTACAACAGTTAAGAAAAGCACATGGAGCAGCACGAACGTAATAAACACAAAAAGAATAGGAACACAGCACAACGACTTACTTTTTTGCAGCACTCTCTGGATCTTTCTGTACTGTTCGTGTTCTCTTAATTTGAGGTCCGACCACCGCTTCCTGAGCTGATCTTTCGATCGTCGTACCCCGAAATTCCGGTGCAGACTCTTGACCACTTTTGCCATTATCTTGGCCTTTCTGACATTGGGGTTGGGGTAAGGCCCATACTTTCCATCATAGTCGGCCCTCTTTAGGATGTCCACCATCTCCAACGTCTCCCCAAAGGACATATTTGAGGCCTTAAACCGTCTCCTTCTGGATCCTGACGTTTCCGGCTCCGGGCTTTCCTCCCCCTCCTCCTCGTTGCTATAATTAGCACGCACCTGCTGTGTCTCCGCCATGTGCTCTTTCCCCACTGCGCTGAACGAAAAGGGGCGGGGAATAGACTAGAAAGAACGTCAGGGGCGGGCGGAGTTACACGCATGCGCAGTGTGTATAAAGTGTAACACGCGTGCGTAGTACGTACGATCTGTGAGTGGAGGAAGGAGTATAGGAGGCGCCGATCATGATAATGAAGGTAAGATCTAAACTTGGCCCTATACTGCTTCTAGATTGAGGCCTATGTTGTAACAAGATTAGGAGAGTTTCACCTGACATTAGGCTTTGTCTTGTGTATTGCAGATAAAATGGATGGCTTCAATGACCACAACTTCCTCCCCCTGTTCATAGACAAATACAGGGAGCTGCCCTGTCTGTGGCAGGTGAAACATCCACATTACAATAAAAAACAAAAGAGGCAGGCAGCGCTGGAGAAACTGCTGGAGTTGGTGAAGCCGGTGGCAACCATCCCCTATTTAAAAAACAAAATTGGTGGCCTGAGGAGCACTTATCTTAGGGAGCGCAAGAAGGTCATGGATTCCCAGAGATCCGGAGCTGCAGCAGATGACGTTTATGTCCCCAGGCTGTGGTACTATGAGAGACTGTGATTTCTGTCAGACCACACTGAAGTTAGGGAATCCCTCTCCACTCTTCCTTCCACTCTTCCTTCCACCCCAGCTGAGGCTTCCGATGTCCAACCTGGGACTTCCAGCCAGGAAGAAGTGGAGGAGCCCAGATGGAGTCAGCATTCTTCTACAGATTTCTGGTCAATAAATAAATGATCTTTACTAGATGTCATTATTGATCACTAATTGCTGATTTAATAAAGTGTTTTACATATCAATAGACAGTAGTGGGCAAAACTAATTGGGACAAGAATGAAAAATGCTGGGCTCAGAATGATCATCAGTTATATTTGTTAACATTCAATTTGCAACAATCATGAGCTGAAAATTGTGTGTGATTTATGAATAAAAAACTAAAACTATGTCCCTTTTTCATACACAGGAAGACCTCATCCAGGAGGAGGCCGTGGAATGTGCCACACAGGAGGAGGCTGTGGAATGTGGCAGCCAGGAGGAGGCGGGGCTAAGTTGCAGCCAGGAGGAGGCAGGGCTAAGTGACAGCCAGGAGAAGCTTGGGACCAGTCGCAGCCTGACCGAATCGCAGGTTCCTCCCCTCCGCCTTCCATACAAAACAGCGAGGAAGGCGACTCACATGCAGGATTCAGCGCTCAGGCTCATTCAGGAGGCTTCTGCGTCCCTCAGAGCCTTACCCACTCCTGAAGAGGCCTTTGCCTGCATGGCTGCCACCAAACTGAAGTGCATGCAGGAAGGTCAACGCCTCATGTGTGTAAACTGATTTATAAAGTCCTAACTAAGGGGGTGAGTGGCAAAATCACACCCAATACCGACGTGATTGAGTTGGACAATCCTCCTCCTCCTGCTGCCACAACTCCACCACCAGAGCCACAGCATGGAAGGAAGCGTGGAAGGAAGACCAGAGAGTGACCCTGGGTTCAGTCTGGTCTGACAAAAGATGTAGGCACTTGTATGACCACAGCCTGGGAAAACAGATGTCATCTGCAGCTTTCATGATCTCTGGGACTTCTGGACCAGACTGCACTCCCTTATATATGGACTCCTCAGGCCACCAATTTTGCAGTAAAATAATTGATGTGTGCCCTGGGGGTCAAAGGCTTCACCAATTTCTGCTGTTTCTCCAGTGTTGCCTCCCTCTTTGTTTGGTTCTGAGCCCTTAATAAAGGCATTTTTGTTTCAATTATACTCGCCTATGTGTGTTTTCCTTCAAAAAGGACAGTTTGTTTGTGAGGAGGCAGGTACATTTCAAAAATACAATGTGACAAAGGGACAACAACACCAAGCAACCTCCTTGAGATTAAATAATACAAGATATTAATGGTGTTGTGGTAACTTGACACACAAAACACACACAAAAAAATTCTTTATTAAAAAGCAAACAAAATTTTTACCAAAAAACAGCCTTGAAAAAAAATTTGTTACAATTAAAAAAAAACCAAACCAAATTTGGTCAGATGTGACAAATCTAAATATATTGAGGGAATCACAATAAATAATAAACAAAGAAGTTTGTGAGAAGTCTGTGTGAATTTGAGCAGCAAAACTACTTCATTCTTCTCACATTATAAAGAAGAAGAGAGTGCGCTGTATTAAACCATTTTTTACATTGCAGCGTGACGAAAGTGCTGTATCCATTCTGAACGCTAATTTTACCAGACCGAGCTGTTCCGTCTCGGAATTTCTTCTGAGCATGCGTGGCACTTTGTGCATCGAAACTGGCCACACACGGTTGGAATTGACGCGATCGGATTTTGTTTTCGGAAAATTTTATAGCCTGCTCTCAAACTTTGTGTGTCGGAAAATCCGATGGAAAATGTCCGATGGAGCCCACACACGGTCGGAATGTCCGACAACACGCTCCGATCGGTCATTTTCCATCGGAAAATCCGACCGTGTGTACGGGGCATAACTGGAGATACTTCAAAGAGCCTACACAAGCACCTGGCTGCAGGTAGCTACACTGTAGGCGCAACTGTGCGGGGTACACAGTACAGTAACTGGAAATAATTCAAAGAGCCTACACAAGCACCTGGCTGCAGGTAGCTACACTGTAGGTGCAACTGTGCGGGGTACGCAGTACAGTAACTGGAAATACTTCAAATAGCCTACACAAGCACCTGGCTGCAGGTAGCTATACTGTAGGTGTAACTGTGCGGTGTACACAGTTGTCATGAGAGGGTTTACCCGTTGGTGGCGCTATCAGTCTCTTGGATCGCAGTACCAGTGTCCACCAGCGGGTGTCTTCCAACACCTGGGACCTGTAGTAAGAGGTCTCTCCTGCTGGTGGCACTGTTGCATCCTTGGGCCGTAGTACCGGTGTCCACCAGTGGGTGCACTCCAGCAGTGTGGAGCAAACAGCACACTCTGCGCTCAGCTGTAACATGAGGTCAATTACCACAGCCTTATAAATACCCGGCAAGCCCTCATAGGTATCTTTCTTCCTTGTGCCCTGACCTGTTATCCCATATCCTGTAAACCTGTATCTCCTGTAAACCTGTATCCGAACCTGAGCCTGTATCCGATCCCATCCTGATCCTGACCCTCCTGTGTTCCTATTCCCTTGTATCCATACCCCATCCATTATCTCCCTCTCCTATCCTGCCCTTGTTCAGTTGCTGATCCGCTGTGTATGACCCTGGCCTGGCTTACGTGTTTGATTTTGGTACTTCCCTTTGGCTGTATATATTATCTGTTGTCTGTGGGTTTCTGTTGGTTGGTTGAGCACTATTTGTATTTGGGGTGTTTGTTTAATTATATTGGTTTCCTCTTTGCAGTCAACACAATCTGGTCACACCTGTTCATGACAACAGTACAGTAACTGGAAATACGTCAAAGAGCGTACACAAGCACCTGGCTGCAGGTAGCTATACTATAGGTGCAACTGTGCGGGGTACACAGTACAGTAACTGGAAATAATTCAAAGAGCCTACACAAGCACCTGGCTGCAGGTAGCTATACTGTAGGTGCAACTGTGCGGGGTACACAGTACAGTAATTGGAAATACTTCAAAGAGCCTACACAAGCAGTTGGCTGCAGGTAGCTATACTGTAGGTGCAACTGTGCGGGGTACACAGTACAGTAACTGGAAATACTGTAAAAACACCTGCCTGCCTGTCAGTATATTAGGAAGAGAAGAACAGGATCTAGCTAAACTCAATACAGTGTATACACATATATATATATATACACAACACCTGGGATGCATATATATACACAATACACTGTAAGTGCAGCTAACTGACTTGACCTGCCTACTCTATCTAACTTAAATCAAATGACACTGTCTCTCTGTCTATCTCTCTCTCAAGCTGGAACACACTACACAGGGCCGACGAGCAGGTGGCCTTATATAGTGTGGGGCGTGTACTAAACCCCCTGAGCAATAATTGGCCAAAGCCTCCTTGGCTTTGGCCAATTATGGCTCTCTGTACACACAGCGCTATGATTGGCCAAGCATTCGGGTCATAGTGCATGCTTGGCCAATCATCAGCCAGCAATGCACTGTGATGCCGCAGGGAATTATGGGCCGTGATGCGCCACTCGAATTTGGCGCGAACAGCCCATATCGTTCGTAATTCGGTGAACGACTGAACACACGATGTTCGAGTCGAACATGGGTTTGACTCGAACACGAAGCTCATCCCTAATCAACAGCCATCTAGGTTTCCCCAAGGCACTGGTTACCCGACTCGGGTCCCCTAGTGCACCTGGGGTTATGGCAATCGCATATGAGTCATGGCAAGGCACAAATGGTACTCTGCCACTCCCCTGGAGCTCACCACTACCAAAGTTGTGAAGGCAAACATAGCTACCAGTTACAAAGGGTATGTCCAGACCACTGGGGTTTGGCACCATCGGAGCAACATACTGCATGAAAGACCCAACCAAGGTGACTGTAAAAAGAATCTCAGACCAAACAGGTAACCCATACAAGGTACACGAAGACTCAGTGGTGTCAGACCAAACAGCAACAGAATCCTACCCTTAGCATGACAATCCAACAGACATAGAGTCAATAAAAACAAACTGGGCAGTGGGCACAGAGTCAGAACCCGGCTGGTTGGTAGGTAGAGGATAATAAAGATCAGGCTGGTCACTGGTCAGAGGATCATCAGAGGCGGGCTGGACATCGATCACGTGACCATCAGGCTGGACATCTGGCACCAGATCATCAGAGGCAGGGGAAGGCAAGTCATCAGATAGCAGACCATCAAAAGTAGACTTGTCATCGGGCAGCAGAACATCAGAGGCAGACAGGTTGTTGCGCACAGGACATCCAGTGGCAGGCTGGCACCGGACCCTTCGGCTGGGCATCGGGCACTGGCCCCTTCGGCTGGGCATCTGGCCCAAGATCAGGCTAGGTAGTAGGTAGAGGACCACCAGGCTGGGCAGCAGGCAGAGGACCACCAGGCTGGGCAGCAGGCAGAGGACCATCAGGCTGGGCAGCAGGCAGAGGACCACCAGGCTGGGCAGCAGGCAGAGGACCACCAGGCTGGGCAGCAGGCAGAGGACCACCAGGCTGGGCATCAGGCAGATGACCATCAGGCTGGGCAGCAGGCAGAGGGCCGTCAGGCTGGGCAGCAGGCAGAGAGCCATCAGGCTGGGCAGCAGGCAGAGGGCCATCAGGCTGGGCAGCAGGCAGAGGACCATCAGGCTGGGCAGCAGGAAGAGGGCCATCAGGCTGGGCAGCAGGCAGAGGACCATCAGGCTGGGCAGCAGGCAGAGGACTATTAGGCTGGGCAGCAGGCAGAGGACCATCAGGCTGGGCAGCAGGCAGAAGGGCAGCAGGCAGAAGGGCAGCAGGCAGAAGATGATCAGGCTGGGCGGTAGGTAGAGGACCACCAGACTGGACAGAAGGCAGAGGACCACCAGGCTGGGCAGCAGGCAGAGGACCACCGGGCTGGGCAGCAGGCAGAGGACCACCGGGCTGGGCAGCAGGCAGAGGCCACCGGGCTGGGCAGCAGGCAGAGGACCACCAGGCTGGGCAGCAGGCAGAGAGCCACCAGGCTGGGCAGCAGGCAGAGGACCACCAGGCTGGGCAGCAGGTAGAGGACCATCAGGCTGGGCAGCAGGCAGAAGGGCAGCAGGCAGAAGATGATCAGGCTGGGCGGTAGGCAGAGGACCACCGGGCTGGGCAGCGGGCAGAGGACCACCAGGCTGGGCAGCAGGCAGAGGACCATCAGGCTGGGCAGCAGGCAGAAGGGCAGCAGGCAGAAGATGATCAGGCTGGGAAGCAGGTAGAGGACCACCAGACTGAGCAGCAGGCAGAGGACCACCAGCCTGGGCAGCAGGCAGAGGACCACCAGCCTGGGCAGCAGGCAGAGGACCACCAGGCTGGGCAGCAGGCAGAGGACCACCAGGCTGGGCAGCAGGCAGAGGACCATCAGGCTGGGCAGCAGGCAGAGGACCATCAGACTGGGCAGCAGGCAGAGGACCATCAGGCTCGGCAGCAGGCAAAGGACCATCAGGCTGGGCAGCAGGCAGAGGACCATCAGGCTGGGCAGCAGGCAAAGGACCATCAGGCTGGGCAGCAGGCATAGGATCAGCAAGCTCAGGTGGGTCATCAGGTTCAGGACCATCAGAGGCAGGCCTAACCCCAATCATAGAGGCAGGCTTGAGCAGATCGGCTGGCGTGGAAGCAGACTGGAGCAGATTGGCTGGCGTGGAAGCAGACTGGAGCAGATTGGCTGGCGTGGAAGCAGACTGGAGCAGATTGGCTGGCATGGAAGCAGACTGGAGCAGATTGGCTGGCATGGAGGCAGACTGGAGCAGGTCGGCTGGCGTGGAGGCAGGAATGGATAGTGTCAGGATTGTGCGAGTTGGAAAAGACTTCTGTTTCTTTTTGGGTTTAGCCACTAAAGAGAAGAAGTGAGGGATGGTGAAAAAGAGGAAGCAGTTGCTAAGAATGATCTCTGAGGGATTGCCGTAGGCAGCGAAGAAGAGGTAATCTTCAAGGGGTTAAAGGCAGGATAGGTGCAGTGAGTGGAAACAGGGTACTGACATATAGATGGTAGCAGGGTATACTGGCCTGCAACTGTGATTGCTGTGGGTGATGGAGAAAGAGATACTTGAGAAGGCTGGGGTCTAGCAGCAGGAATGGGTTGGTGCAAGCTGACTGAGGCAAGAGAGTGCAATATATCTGACTATGCTTGTAGTAATGGTTGTAGTAAAATTCAGGTTACACTCTGCTTGTCTGACAAGAGACTGCACTACGGTAATACACTACACTAGCATCTGTTGGGAACATGTTGAATAGTGCTCAAAGAAATAAGCCACGTCATCCTCCAATAACCATACCATACCAGGTTTTCTACCTGAGCCATACTAAAGGGAGGCGAAAGGTCATCACTGCCTTTAGGAATGTTGGACAAAGCCAACTCCGCACAAGCTTGAATCAATGGCTGAACATCACCAAACATCCTGCCCTGATCAACTAGGGAATGAGCAAGATGAATGCATTCTTTTTTTTTCAATCTCTTTATTAAGTACTTTTGTTACATATAAAAAGAAGAAAGAAATGCTGTCATTCAATAAAAGATTAACTTCTCAGCAATTCCATCAACATTTACAAATAACCCCCCCCTGCTCTTGACCTAGTTCCCAAATAGTTGTTCCCCTCTATACCTGTTCCCTTTTCATCTTCCTTCATCAAACTCCCATTTTTTCTGCAAACCTGATTGTAAATTTAAATTCAACCCAGTCCTTCCACTTTTCATCAAATCCTGCCCATCCCTCCATCCCTCTTCCCCGCGAAATCTGATACTCCAAACTATTTAATTCAGTTACTTTGTTAAACCAACTCCTAATTGTAGGGCACTCTGGATCCTGCCAATGCTTAGGAATTAGACTTTTCGCCTCATTCAGAGTTCTCAGGTATTGGTTAGCTGGAATTTTTGTAAGGTGGAACAGACACTCCCACGGATCCTCCAGAACCGCCACTTTAGTTATATCTTTTATTATCTGCAGCACCTCTCTCCAAAATGATCTAATTTTTGGACATGTCCACCAGATATGAGACATTGGTCCCACCTCACCACATCCCCTCCAACAACATTGTGAGGTCTATTTTTGATACTTATGTGCCTTATACGGGGTTATATACTACCGTACTAAACTTTTAAAACTCATTTCTGTCGTGTTACTATCTATTGACAATACAAATGCCATTCTAAAAATTTTTCTCATCTCAGAATCATTCACCTGAGTTCCTAGTTCTTTTTCCCATTTACTGATGTATGTCGGTCTTCCCATTCCACTTCCTACCATCAAGGTTTTGTAGAAATCCCCCTTCTCCTTACTGTAGCCACACAGAGTTTCTCCAATGGGAGCAAATTTTCCACAGACCGTATTGGATCTGGGAAGGACTCAAAGAAATGTTTCAAATGGAAATACCGCCACTCATCAATTACCATCAAATCTTTTTTTTTTTGTTTTAACTCGTGAAATGTACAAATTCTACCCTTCACCATTATATGTTTTAGTTGTGCGTTCTCAGTCCTAATCCATTTTCCAAACCAACTACATTTCCCCACTGGAAAATAATCAGTGTCTTTTTAAGTGGGATACATGGTAAGTTATGTGACCAATTTTCTTTTTTATGTAGCAAATCCTAAATCTCTAGTGCTTTCTGTGTTATTTTATGTGTATCCTCTCCTAAGTTCTTTAAATGTGCGGGAATCCATATTATTTTCCCTTAAAGCAGACTTACTTATTGTACTCTCCATTTCCACCCATATTTTATCTTTGTTATTTTTTGCCTAGTCTATCACCCGTGAGAGGAGAACCGCCTTCTAATAATTAAGGTCTGGTACCCCCAGACCCCCCTGTCTCTTATCTCTGGATAGCTGTAGCAGTGTTTTTTTCCTTTGCCAGAAAACCTTAAAAGTAAACCTTAAAAGTAACGTATTCAAGGATTTAAAGAACACTTGTGGGAGAGGAATCAGCAGCATCTCGTATTTATACATTATCTTCGGCAGAAGACTCATTTTAAAGATAATAATTCTCCCCAACCATGAACTATGTCTTGATGCAATTTTACTCAGATCTTGTCTGATGTCATTTAATAATGGCAAGTTTAGTTGATAAAGCGTGTCTAGGGAGGTTGTAATCTTCACCCCTAAATATTTTAATTCTTTTTCTCTCCAGATAAATGGGAAATCCTCCTAGTAGGTCTTAATCTCCTGTAGTGGGACATTTATATTTAGGATCTCAGACTTAGCCAGATTCATTTTAAAATGAGATATTTCTCCATATTGTTTTAGTGGTTTCATTAGGTTAGGGAGAGTTATCCTAGGATAAGTTATGAAGAACAAAATATCGTCGGCATATGCAGCGAGCTTGTGTTCCTCCTTTTCAATTTTAATCCTCCTTATGTTTACATCCTGATGTATCTTGGCCAAAAGCGGTTCAAGAGACAGTACGAACAACAGGGGGGACAGGGGGCAACCCTGTCTAGTACCGTTATACATCTCGAAAGGCCCTGATGTAGACCCATTTACTTTTACTCTTGCTGCAGGGTACTTATAAAGCGCTTTGATCCACTGCATAAATCTGGGACCCAAATCCATTGCTACTATGGTGTCCTGCATGAACCCCCAATCTACCCTGTCAAACACTTTTTCAGGGTCTGTTGACAGGAGCAGACCGGGGGGTCCTAGTCTCTTTCATTTTATGTATCACTAGGGATGGGCTGAACACCCCAATGTTCTGTTCACATCCAGAACATGCGAACAGGCAAAAAATTTGTTCGAACATGTGAACACCGTTAAAGTCTATGGGACACGAACATGAAAAAGCAAAAGTGCTAATTTAAAGGTTAATATGCAAGTTATTGTCATAAAAAGTGTTTGGGGACCTGGGTCCTGCCCCAGGGACATTGCATGTCTCACTGCAAAAAAAAGTTTTAAAAACTGCCGTTTTTTCGGGAGCAGTGATTTTAATGATGCATAAAGTAAAAAAAAAAAAAAAAAAAAAAAGTGAAATATTCCTTTAAATATTGTACCTGGGGGGTGTCTATAGTATATGCCTGTAAAGTGGCGCATGTTTCCTGTGCTTAGAACAGTCCCTGCACAAAATAAAATTTTTAAAGGAATAAAAGTAATTTAAAACTGCTTTCGGCTTTAATGTGATATCGGGTCCTGGCAATATGGATGAAAATCAGTGAGACAAACGGCATGAGTACCCCCCAGTCCATTATCAGGCCCTTTGGGTCTTGTATGGATATTAAGGGGAACCCCGCACCCAAATTAAAAAAAGGAAAGGCGTGGAGCCTGAACAGCAGTATACAGGCGGTGCAAACAAGACAGGGACTGTAGGTTTGTTGTTAAGTAGAATCTGTTTGTAATTTTGAACTGGTACATTTTTAACAGGTTTAGCTCCAGCCAAAAAATCTATTTGAAGCTTTTTGGAAAACATAGGGAAGGGTTATCACCCCTGTGACATTTGTTTTGCTGTCTGTGCTCCTCTTCAGAAGATTTCACCTCACTTTCTGTCCCAATGACAAATGACAAGGATTGGTGATAAAGCATCAGTGGAAAGGAGAAACGTTTTCCCCATATTAACTCTTATGCCCCGTACACACGGTAGGATTTTTCAATGGAAAATGTCCCATCGGAGCGTGTTGTCGGAAATTCCGACCGTGTGTGGGCGCCATCGGACATTTTCCATCGGATTTTCCGACACACAAAGTTGGACAGCAGGAGATAAAATTTTCCGACAACAAAATCCGATCGCGTCAATTCCGACCGTGTGTGGCCTGTTCCGACGCACAAAGTGCCACGCATGCTCAGAAGAAATTCCGACACGGGACAGCTCGTTCTGGTAAACGTAGCGTTCGGAATGGATACAGCACTTTCGTCACGCTGCAATGTTCAAAATGGTTTAATACAGCGCACTCTCTTCTTCTTTATAATGTGACAAGAATTAAGTAGTTTTGCTGCTCATATTCACACACACTTCTCACAAACTTATTTCGTTACTATTTATCGGGATTCCCTCAATATATTTTGATTTCTCACATCTGACAACAAAATTTTTTGTTTTTTTTGGACTTTAATGTAGATTCTTTTTTTGTGTTTCTCTTTTTTTTTTTTTTTTTGGTGATTTTGATTTGTATTCCCGAAAATGTTTGTGTGTGTTTTTGGTGACAAGTTCCCACAACACCACTAATATGTTGTTCTATTTAATCTGTAGGAGATTGTTTGGTGTTGTTGTCCCTTATTGTACTTTAGAAATGTACCTGAATCGTCACCAACAAACTGTCCTTTTTGGATGAAAACACACACAGGAGAGTAGAATTTACCCAAAAAATTTATTAAGGGCTCACAACTATAAACAAAGAGGGAGGCAACGCTGGAGAAACTGCAGAAGTGGGCGAAGCCTTGGACCCCCAGGGCAGACATCAATTATTTAAAAGCAAAATTGGTGGCCTGAGGAGTCCTTATCTAAGGGAGGGCAGTCTGGTCCAGAAGTCCCAGAGATCATGAACAGCAGCAGATGACATCTGTGTCCCCAGGCTGTGGTCATACGAGAGACTGCAGCTTTTGTCAGACCAGACTGAACCCAGGGCCATCACTCTTTGGTCTTCCTTCCACGCTTCCTTACAGCCTTTGGCTGTGGTGGTGGAGTTGTGGCAGCAGGAGGAGGAGGAGGAGGATCGTCCCTCTTCATGACATCCGTCTTGTGTGTTAGTTCCCCACTCTCCCCCTTACGTAGGACTTTATAAATCAGGTCCTCAGAGATCTTGCGTTGACCCTCCTGCATGCCCTGCAATTTTGTGGCAGCCATGCAGGCAAAGGCCTCTTCAGGACTGGGGAAGGCTCGGAGGGACGCCAAAGCCTCCTGGATCAGCCTGTACGCTGAATCCTGCACGGGACTCGGAGTGGCCTTCCTGGCTCGTTTATATGGCAGGCGGAGGGGAGGGACCTGAGACTCAGTCAGGCTGCGACTTGTACCAGGCTTCTCTTGGCTGACACTTAGCCCCGCCTCCTCCTGGCTGCCACTAATCCCCGCCTCCTCCTGACTGCCACTAACCCCTGCCTCCTCCTGACTGCCACATTCCACAGCCTCCTCCTGGCTGAGGTCTTCCTGTGTATGAAAAAGGGACATAGTTTGAGTTTTTTAGTCATCAATCACACACAATTTTCACCTCCTGACTGCTGCAAATTGAATGTTAACAAATATAACAGACTATCCTTCTGAGCCCAGCAGTTTTCATTCTTGTCCCAATTTTGGGTGCCCACTACTGTCTATTGATATGTAAAGCACTTTTTTTAATCAGCAATTAGTGATCAATAATAACATCTAATAAACATCATTTATTTATTGCCCAGAAATCAGTAGAAGAATGCTATACCTGACTCCAGCTGGGCTCCTCCACTTCTTCCTGGCTGGAAGGCCCAGGTTGGACATCGGAAGCCTCAGCTGGTATGGAAGGAAGAGTGGAAGGAAGAGTAGAGAGGGATTCCCTGACTTCAGTGTGGTCTGACAGAAATCGCAGTCTCTCATAGTACCACAGCCTGGGGACATAAATGTCATCTGCTGCAGCTCCGGACCTCTGGGAATCTGTGACCTTCTTGCTCTCCCTAAGATATGTGCTCCTTAGGCCACCAATTTTAGCTTTCAAATAAGGGATGGTTGCTGTGGGGACCACCGGCTTCACCAACTCCAGCAGTTTCTCCAGCGCTGCCTGCCTCTTCTGTTTGTGATTATAGTGGGGGTGTCTCACTTGCCACAGACAGGGCAGCTCCCTGTACTTGTCTATGAACAGGGGCAGGAAATTGTGGTCGTTGAACCCATCCATTTTCTCTGTAAGACACAACACAAGACAAAGCCTAATGTCAGGCCAAACTCCCCTAATCTTGTTACAATATAGGCTTCCATTTCGAAGCAGTATAGGCCCAAGTTTAGATCCTACCTTCGTTAGCACGATCGGCGTCTCCGATGCTCCTTCCTCCGCTCACAGATCGTACGTAAGACGCGCGCGTTACGATTTATACACACTGCGCATGCGTATAACTCCGCCCGCCCCTGACGTTCTTTCTAGTCTATTCCCCGCCCCTTTTCGTTCGGCGCAGTGGGGGAAGAGCACATGGCGGATAGACAGCAGGATCGTGCTAATTGTAGCAACGAGGAGGAGGAGGAGGAAAGGCTGGAGCCTGAAACGTCCCGATCCAGAAGGAGATTAAAGGACTCAAATATGTCCTTTGGGGAGATGTTGGAGATGGTGGACATCCTGAAGAAGGCCGACTATGATGGAAAGTATGGGCCTTACCCCAACCCCAATGTCCGCAAGGCCAAGATCATGGCGAAAGTGGTCAGGAGTCTGCACCGGAAATTCGGGGTACGACGATCGAAAGATCAGCTCAGGAAGCGGTGGTCGGAACTGAAATTACGAGAACATGAGCAGTACAGAAAGATCCGGAGAGTGCTGCAAAAAAGTAAGTAGTTGTGCTGTGTTCCTATTCTTTATGTTTATGACGTTCGTGCTGCTCCATGTGCTTTTAGGAACTGTTGTACAGTTTAAAATGGTAACTTTCATGTTCATGGGCACATTATTCGTTCGGATCAAACATTTTTATTTCGGACGATAAAATACCATTGTTTAGGCCATATGCATTTGGCCACCATTTTGACGCCCTATACTTGTCTTCAAAGAATTGGGTTGTGTAGATGGCTTTGTTACTAGAATGAAATGCAAACTAGATTCTGTGTAAGGAGAGGACACTGAGCAGTTGTTTTCACATCTGGACACTGGAGCACTAGTGTGGGACCCCAGAACTCCATTTTTATTAGGGGGCCACACAGGTGCTCCAGTGTATACTATAGGGGGGGCTACATCTGTGAAGCTTTTACCAAACAGGTAAAGTATTGCAGCTTGACAAAGGACACTAAAAAAGCTACATGTTGGAACTCTGCTAAAATAGACAATTTTACCCCACTTCCAAGCAATGTTTCATCTTTATAGTTCTGACATTAAATATCTGTGTGCTAATTATACCATTTTTGTTTTACATAGGGGAGAAAAGACTCGGAGGACACCCCTCATCCGAGGAGACCAGAGCCCCCCCCCCCTGGAAGAAGGGGAAATCCCCCCAACACAAGATGAGCAGGAGGAAGAAGACGTGGTGGAAGTAGTCACCACAACAGGTGAGTGTCTGCGATCACAGGCTCAGATAAGAGATGGATTGCGGCATTTTTTTGAAACCTAATTTATTTTGGGGTTCCTCTCTTTTTAGGTGATTGTGATGTTGTGGATGAAGATCCTTTCACATCCGAAAGTGCCCAGATCCTGATCGGGGAGATCATGGGGTGTAATTTACAATTGGAAAACATCAAGCAAAACATCAATGATGTTATTCCAAAATATAAAAACATCATTGATGTTTTGGGGCGAGTTTAAAACCCCTCCAAATCACTTTCTTCTTTTGTGTGCTACAATGTGCGAAATGTTTTTGTGATTTTTCCCAAAGCCAAATTTGGAGGATGCACACAGTGTGTCAACATGTGCTATCTGCCATCACGGGAGATCAATGGACGCGATTTGGGGGTGCAACCCCTTCCTCAATAATAAATTAGCAGTGAGGAAGGGCTTTCTCCCCCAAAACACGTCCCTTGATTCCCCCTGATGGCAGATAGCACATGTTGACATTCTGAACTTGGTGTGCATCTTCCAAATTTGGCTTTTCCAGGGGTGATTTCCCCCCATCTGAACACAATATCAAACACAGTTCCTAAATACTCATGTCTGATATAGACTTCCAGTTCTACCAAATGTGAACTTTGTAAGATCAAGATTTGTGTCTTTCTTGTTGGTTTTACACAGGCCTGTTTTCTATGAAATGCACATTTTGATTTTGGATAATGACACCACAAAAATTGTTATACAACAAACATGTTGGTTTGTCAGAAAAACCTTTGGTAAATGCACATGTGATTGTGCAGGTATTAAAAAGATTGTTCATCAAGAATGTGTGGATTATTGTCTCAACGCTACAACACTTTTGGGGTGATGTAATTGTTGTTTTATGAGAAAATGGGGGTTATTTCCTAAGGGGAAATCCACTTTGCACTACAAGTGCAGTTTCAGTGCAGTTGCAAGTGCACTTGTAGTGAAAAGTGTCTTTGCATTTAGTAAATAACAGCCAACAGTGCTTTGTATAAGGTTACACAATCACGACATTTTCTGGACTCCACACATTTCTGTCAGGGTCAGCTAAAACAAACACAAGCAGTAAATGTCCACAAAGAAGAGCCTGGGGGGAGATGCCTGTCGAGAACTTGAGGTCCTGCAGGCTTCTCCCTGTGGCCAAATACCGCAGGGTAGCGACCAACCTCTGCTCCGGAGTGATGGCTTGCCTCATGCAGGTATCCTGCCTGCTAATATAAGGGGTCAGCAAAGCCAACAAACGGTGAAACACGGGGTCCGTCATCCGGAGAAAGTTCCTGAAATCATCAGGATTATTCTCACGGATCTCACGGAGCAAAGGCATATGAGAGAACTGGTCACGCTGAAGCAACCAATTCTTGGTCCATGAACTCCTCCCCACCCTGTTCATGGACTGGACTTGTGTCAAAGTCAGGACCCCAACACCAAGCCCCCGCACAGCACGAACTGTACGAAGAGTACGCATACGAAACATGGCTATAAAACGGTCGGCTGCTCAGAACGAAGTAACAGAACGCACTGAAGAACAGCAAGGCCTGTGAAGAGCGACCTGAAAAACAGCAACGAGCGGGCAAGATCACACAGAAAACTCTGATACGAACTGACTGCACGCACTGAAGAGCAGATACAAACCCACAAGCACAAACTGAACGGCAGAAAACGATCTGAAAGCCACGAGTCTGAAAAAGCGCGAATCGTCTCTCACCAAACTTTTACTAACACGAGATTAGCAAAAGGAGCCCAAAGGGTGCCACGCTTGGTTCTGAACCGGCCTTTTCTAGTCTCGTCGTACGTGGTGTACGTGACCGCGTTGTTGTCGATTGGAAATTCCGACAACTTTGTGCGACCGTGTGTACGCAAAACAAGTTTGAGCCAACATCCGTCGGAAAAAATCCTAGGATTTTGTTGTCAGAATGTCCGAACAAAGTCCAACCGTGTGTACGGGGCATTACAGGAGAGAATTTCCCTTTCTAGGGGTAGATTTCATCTCACTTCCTGTTGTCTCCTTCCGTTTGCAAGTAGGAGTCGTTTGTAAGTTGGATGTTTGAAAGTAGGGGCCTGCCCTATATACGCTGCAGAAATTTGGGCCTTAGGTGTTGGTGTTGCCACAACACTGTAAGCCCTCACAGGGCCCTGCTGTGAAATATTGGATCAAGAATTATAATTACATGCCCCTGTTGAACAGGGGCAGAAAAATTGGGCCTTTGGTGATGGTGGTGGTGCTGGTGCCACAACGCTGTAAGTCCTCACAGTTACTCTTGGTGGGTGCTGGGCCTTAGGCACTGGTGCTGGTACCACAACACTGGAACCCCTCACAGATACTCTAGTTGGAGCGCAGGAACGAGCCCTGCTGCAAAGTATTGCATCAAAAATTGTAATTACATGCCCCTGTTAAACAGGGGCTGAAAAATTGGGCCTTAAGCCGTACCTGGGGGGTGTCTATAGTATGCCTGTAAAGTAGCGCATGTTTTCCGTGTTTATAACAGTCCGAGAGCAAAATGACATTTCTAAAAGAAAAAAGTAATTTAAAAGTGCTAGCGCTAGTGCCGGCTATTAATGAATTGTCGGTCCCGACAATACACATAAAGGTCATTGAAAGTCATTGAAAAATAAAAAATAAAATGCGTGGGGGTCCCCCAAAATTTCATTACCAGGCCCTTCAGGTCTGGTATGGATATTAAGGGGAACTCCGCGCCAAAATTTTTTTAAAAAATGGCGTGGGGTTTTTCAGCCCCTGTTTTTAAAAAATGGCCCAATTTTTCAGCCCCTGTTTAACAGGGGCATGTAATTACAATTTTTGATGCAATACTTTGCAGCAGGGCTCGTTCCTGCGCTCCAACTAGAGTATCTGTGAGGGGTTGCAGTGTTGTGGTACCCCCCACGCATTTTTTTTTTCATTTTTCAATGACTTTCAATGACTTTGTGTATGAATGTGTATTGCCGGGACCGACAATTCATTAATAGCCGGCACCAGCGCTAGCACTTTTAAATGACTTATTTTTCCTTTAGAAATGTCATTTTGCTCTCGGACTGTTATAAACACGGGAAACATGCACTACTTTACAGGCATACTATAGACACCCCCCAGGTACGAAATTTATGAATATTTCACTTTTATTGTTTCACTTTAAGCATTATTAAAATCACTGCTCCCGAAAAAATGGTCGTTTTTAAAACTTTTTTTTGCATTGATACATGTGCCCTGGGGCAGGACCCATGTCCCCAAACACTTTTTATGACAATAACTTGCATATTAACCTTTAAAATTAGCACTTTAGATTTCTCCCATAGAATTTTAAAGGGTGTTCTGCGGCTTTTTGAATTTGCCGCAAACACCCCAAATTGTTCGCTATTCGGCGAACAGGCGAATAGCCAATGTTCAAGTCAAACTCATGTTCGACTCTAACAGATAGCCCATCCCTATGTATCACTAAGAGTGTTCTAATACCGTTATCACGACTTTCTCTTCCTGGGACAAACCCAGCCTGATCCGCATTTACTAACTCATTCATTACTAGTTTCAACCTACCTGCCATTACCTTCGCAAATAACTTAGTATCGACATTCAACAATGATATAGGTCTATAACTGGAACAGAGTGATGTATCTTTTCCTTTCTTTGGTATTATAGTTATGACCGCCTCCAATGCCTCCTTCCTCATTGCCCACTTCAAACCTATCCCATTTATATATGAACACAACTTGGGGATTAAAATATTCTTAACCACTTGCCGCCCGCCATATAGCAGAATGACGGCGGCAAAGTGGTTTCAATATCCTGACTGGACGTCATATGACGTCCGCAGGATATTGAGCCGCTGCGCGTCCCCGGGGGCGCGCATCGCGGCGATCGTTGTTGCGGGGTGTCAGTCTGACACCCCGCAGCATCGATCTAGGTAAAGTGTCTCTGGCGGAGACTCTTTATCACGTGATCAGCCATGTCCAATCACGGCTGATCACGATGTAAATAGGAAGAGCAGGTGATCGGCTTTTCCTCACTCTCGTCTGACAGACGCGGGTAGAGGAGAGCCGATCGGCTACTCTCCTCACAGGGGGGGTCTGTGCTGATTGTTTATCAGCACAGCCCCCCCTCGGATCCTACCCAGGACCACCAGAGAAGCCACCCAGGTCCACTAGGGAAGCCGCCCAGGACCACCAGGAAAATCAGCCACAATGGACCACCAGGTATGCCCCCTAGACTCCCAGTGAAATACTAACCAGTGCAAAGGCAGCTGCTAATCAATGCCCAGGCACCTGCCAATCAGTGCCCACTCCAATGTCTACCACTGCCAGTGCCACCAGGGATGCCTATCAGTGCCGCGTATCAGTGCCGTGTATCCGTGCCCATCAGTGCCATGTATCCGTGCCCATCAGTGCCCAGCAGTGCCGCCTATCAGTGCCCATCAGTGCCACCCATAAGAACCCATCTTTGCAGCCTTTCAGTGCCCATCAGTGTCGCCCATCAGTGCCCATCAGTGCCCACCAGTGCCACCCAGTGCCACCCATGAGTGCCCATCAGTGCAGCCTATCAATGCCCATCAGTGCTGCATATCAGTGCGACCCATCAGTGCCGCCTACCAGTGCCCATCAGTGCCACATATCAGTGCCCATCGTCAGTGCCCATCAGTGCCCGCTCGTTGGTGCCACCTCATCAGTGCCGCCTTGTCAGTGCCGCCTTATCAGTGAAAGAGAAAATTTACTTATTTACAACATTTTTAAACAGAAACAAAAGCAAAACTTTTATTTTTTTCAAAATTTTCGGTCTTTTTTTATTTGTTTAGCAAAAAATAAAAACCGCAGAGGTGATCAAATACCACCAAAAGAAAGCTCTATTTGTGGGAACAAAATGATAAAAATTTAGTTTGGGTACAGTTTAGCATGACCGCGCAATTGTCATTCAAACTGAGACAGCACTGAAAGCTGAAAATTGGTCCGGGCAGGAAGGTGTCTAAGTGCCCTGTATTGAAGTGGTTAAACTTTGTATAGTACAAAGTCATCAGACCATCCGGTCCTGGGCTCTTACCTAGGGGAGTCTTGTTTAGAATGTTCATAACCTCTTCATTTGTTACAGGGACCTCCATTACCTTCATCTGCTCTTCTGAGATTTTATTTAGGTCTATATCCTTAAAAAAAGTCACTTGTTTTTTCCTTTCTTTTTTTAACCTGTTCTGTTGTTTCATCCTTATTAATTGCATATAAGGTCGCATAGTATTCCTGAAATACCTTAGCTATAGCTGATGTATTATAGACCAATGGGCATTATCTATCTAATAAATAGATGCTATCAGACAGATTCTCTTCTTTATGTTTATTATCATGAGTGTCGGAGTCCATCTGGAAGGTGTATAGAGGCTTAATAGACGCTGGAAACTGGGCTGTTGGGTCATCCACAGGTGCCATTAATTTGAACAGCATTCTGTTGCCTTTGAGTATCGGCTTTCTGGTAAACGCATTTGCTTATGATCTCTATAATTTGACATCATCTGGGTCCGTTAAAAGGCTGCATCACCTCACGGGCACTTTTGGAGCACCTTTGTTATTGATTGTTCAGAACAAAGCACAAGAGCACTTTTCTCAGCACCTTTATACTGTATATGGACTTTACTTTTTGCACATATGCTATTATGAACTTTTGAAATATTTTTTATTCACTACTAAATTAATTTTACATGTTATGATGATATATGTATTTTTGCACCTAGGATTCACAATAATCAGGAGTATATTTTTATAGAAGTGAATCGTGTTGTAGATGTGAAATTTTATTCAATCATGCATTGCACAAAGTGATTTTGTAATATTTAAGGAGATAGCGCATTTTTTTTCTAATTTATTTATGGTCACTTTTATCCTGGTATTAAGGTGCAAATGAGTGCAACAGTCCCAACTTCTTTTTATTACCAAGTGCGAGTGTTTATTTTTAATTAACATTATGGGGGTTGGCATGCATCCACTAATGTATGGTGACTAGTTGAGTACCTAGGCGTGTACAAAGCTGTGATGTGGAAGTGAGGCGTCTACAAGCCCCACAGATGCTTAGCATTAAGCATTAAACCTTCTGTTTAAGGATGCCCCGCAGATGCTTAATAGGGTTTAGGTCTGGAGAGATGCTTGGCCAGTCCATCACCCTTATGCCGCATACACACGATCGGACATTCCGACAACAAAACCGTGGTTTTTTTCCGAAGGATGTTGGCTCAAACTTGTCTTGCATATACACGGTCACACAAATGTCAGAAATTCCGAATGTCAAGAACACGGTGACGTACAGCACGTACAACGGGACTATAAAACAAGTTCAATAGCCAGTGTGCCATCCTTTGGGCTTCTTCTGCTAATCTCATGTTTATCTCGTGTTAGTAGAAGTTTGGCGAGAGACAATTCGCTCTTCAGCCTCGTGCTTTTCAGTTCGTTTCTGCTTTTCAGTTTGTACTTGTGGGTTCGTATCTGTTCTTCAGTGCATGTTGTGAGTTCGTTTCTGTCTTTCAGTGCATTCAATTTATAGTTTGCTTCTGTTTTTCAGTGCATCCTTGTCTGCTCGTTTCTGATTTTCAGCTCGTTCTTCTCAGGTCTTTTCTGATTTTCAGTGCGTTCTGTTAGTTCGTTCTGACCAGCCGACCGCTTTCAAGCCATGTTGCGGGTACGTACTCATTGTAGAGTTCGTGCTGTGCTTGGGCTTGGTGTTGGAGTTCATGCTTTGACCCAAGTCCAGTCCATGAACAGGGCGAGGAGGAGTTCATGGGCGAAGAATTGGTTGCTCCAGCGTGACCAATTCTCGCACATGCCTTTGCTGCGGGAGATCCAGGAGAATAATCCTGATGATTTCAGGAATTCTCTCCAGATGACGGACCCTGTTTTTCACCATCTGTTGGCTTTGCTGTCCCCTTATATTGCGAAGCAGGACACCTGCATGCGGCAAGCCATCACTCCCAAGCAGAGGCTTGCGGTACTTGGCGATGGGGAGAAGTCTCCAGGATATTAAGTTCATGACTGGAATCTCCCCCCAGGCTCTGGGAATCATTATTCCAGAGACCCGTTCTGCCATAATTCAGGTCCTGCAGAAGGGCTATAATAAGGTAAGTTTTATCCTTTAACATCACATTCTATGTATTTAATGTTTGCTAATGTATTGTATTTCTTTCATCATTCCCTAATTACCATGATTGTAATATGCTGTGAATGTTCTCTTTGTCCTCATGCATGCTATAAGCTTTTAATGCTCCTTTTTTGTCCTTCATGCATATTTGCCTTCACTTACCTCCCCCTGGCTCCAGCTGGGCGCATCCACTTCTTCCAGGATGGAAGGCCCAGGTTGTTCCTTGTCAGCCTGTGCTGGGGTTGAGGAAAGGGTGGAGGGAAGGCTACAGGCAAGGGTAGAAAGTGATTCCCTGGCTTCAGTCTGGTCGCCCAGAAACTGCAGTTTGTTGAAGTACCACAGCCTGGGTACATACACTTGTGCTGCTGATGCTCCTGATCTGAGTGATTTCTGGATCTTATTATGCTCCTTCATATACTCATTCCCCAGATTCCAATTTTACTTTCCAAAAACTGGATGGTTGCATCGGGGACCTGAGTCTTCACAAATTCCTGAAGTTTCTCCAGCGTTGACCTCCTAGCCTGTTTATTATAATATAAGGTGTTTTTCACCTTCCACAAATTCCTCATCTTCCTGTATCTGTCTATGAAACTGGCCATGAATTCTAGGTCCTTAAAGTGATTCATCTTTGCTGTAAGACAATACACAAGACAAAAACACTAATGTAAACCTAAACTCTCATTATCATATCCCAATATAGGCCTCAATCTTGAAGCAGTATAGGCCACTGTGATGGGCCAAGTTCAAATTTTACCTTTGTTTAGGATGCTCACCACTTCCGTTCTTCCTTCCTCCGCACACAGACCATACATACGACACATGCGTGTTAGCTTGATATACGCTGCGCATGTATGATACTCCGTCCGCGCCGCCCGCCCCTGACGTTCTTTCTAGAATATTCCCTGCCCCTTCTCTCTTCGGCGCACAGTAAGAGCAAGTAGGAACAATATGGCAGATAAAGAGCAGGTGTGTGGTAATTCCACATACGAGGAGGAGGAAAACCCGGAGCCCGAAATGACACAATCCTGGAGGAGAAGATTTAAAGTGGAGGGCCACCCTGAAAAAAAAAAATCACCAAAAATCCTAAAAAAAAAATAAAAAAAAACATTTAAAAAAAAAAAAAAATTAAACTTACCTAAACCCTTGTTGCTAGGCAGTCTTCCTAATCTGCCTCTTCCTATTCCGCGGCATGTTTTTCTCCTCGGTGAGCAGCCCCGTTGTCTTCTGGGAACTGTGTGTGTTCCAAGAACACCACGGGGCCATTCACAGAGCGGAGTGCCGCGCCGCTCGCGCATGCGCAGTAGGAAACTGGCAGTAAAGCCGCAAGGCTCCACTGCCTGTTTCCCTTACCTAGGATGTCGGTGCCGGGACCTGAGAGCCGAGGGACGGGTCGGCCTCGGGCGGCCGACATCGCGGGCACCCATGACAGGTAAGTACTTATTTAAAGTCAGCAGCTACAGTGTTTGTAGCTGCTGACTTTTATTTTTTTTTTTTTAAGGCCGGAATCCCGCTTTAAGGCCTCCAATATGGCCTTTATATAGATGGAGATGGTGGACATCTTGAGGAGGAACGACTATGATGGGAAGCATGGACTGTACACCAACCCTAATTTGAGAAAGGCAAAGATCATGACTAAAGTTGTGAAGAGTCAGGAATTTTGGGGTACGACGATCTAAGGAGCAATTAAGGAAATGCTGGTCAGACCTGAAACTGAGGGAGCAGGATCAGTATAGAAGAATAAAGAGAGTGCTTCTAAAAAGTAAGTACTTGGCATGTGTTCCTATCATTATTATTACTTGCATGGTGCTCCATGTGCTTTTCTTTACTGTTGTACAGTTTAAAATGGCAACTTTCATCTTGGTGGGCACAGTAATCGGTCGTAGGAAACATTGTTCGCTCATTAAATACGATGTTTTGGGCAGATACAGGTTAAATACATTTGGTCATGTCTATCTGTATAAAATTAAGTTTGGTACATTGCTGTCTAGATGTGTTTGTAACTAGAATGAAATGCAAGCTTGATTCAATGTAATGTAAGGAGAGGACACTCAGCAGCTGTTTACATATCTGGACTCAGGAGCACTAGTGTGGGACACAAGAACAAACTTTTTAGGGTGTCCCACACAGGTACTCCAGTGGATACTTGGTGTGAGAATTGTCAGAAAAAGGTCATTATTCCAGCTTTGGTAAGGTAAAAAAATCATGTCTTCAGCTTGGAACTCTGCCCAAAACAGACAATTGTACCCCACTTCCAAGCAATGTTTCATATTCACATTTCTGGACTCAAATATCTGTGTGCTAAGTATACCTTTTGTTTCATTCTCATAGGGGAGAAAAGACTCGGAGGACACCACTCAGAGGACTCCAGGGACCCCACACATCGCCAAAAAGGGGAACTCAGCCCAAGACAACACCCCGAGGATCTGGAGGAAGGAGAGGTGGAGGAAGTGGGCGAGATTGTCACCAAAACAGGTGAGTGCCTGAGACCCCAGCTTCAGGTAATCTATGTATGCCTGTATATTTATAATACATGTTTTTAATCCAATTTTTAGGTGATGTGCTGGTTGTTGAACAGCAAGCTGGACATTTCACAAGTGACAGTGCCCAAAGGCTCATCCACGACATCATGGTGTGGAAAGGTGAAATTGACATTATAAGGAAGAAACTGAATGTTATGGAACAACAAATGAAGAACATGATAGATGTGTTGGGGAGAATATAAAGTTCTTTCAAATCCCATCTATTTTCACATTTGTTAGTCTTAACCAATTGTTTTTTTGTAAATTTTAAAAGCCAAATTTTGAAGATGCACACGGTGTGTCAACATGTGCTATCTGCCAGCAGGGGATCTCAATGTACGTGTTTTGTGAGTACAACCCCTTCCTCGTAACTCTAGTAGGTGAGAGGAAGGGGTTGCACCCCCAAAACACGTCCATTGATCCCCCATGATGGGAGATAGCAAATGTTGACATTAGGCATGGGATCAGGAGGGAAATGTCCATTTTGACTCACAATTTGTGTGCATCTTCAAACTTTGGCTTTTACAGGAGTGACATCACACCATCTGATGAATGCAAGATCAAGACATTTTTGACACTATAATGTCTGATATTGCCTTCAGTTTTTATACGTTGAACTTTGTAAGTTCCAGAGTTGTGTATGTTATGTTTTGAAACATGCCTGTTTCTAAAAAAAAGAAATAAATAATAATTGAGAAAAAAAAATATTTCTCTAAAAAATTTTATAACACACATGTGAATGTGCACAGAGTAAAAATTTTGATAATCAACAAAGTGTGGCTTCTTCTTTCAAAGCTCAATACCAGTTTTGGAAGTAATTTTGTGTTTACAGTGACAATGGGGCTTATTTACTAAAGGAAAATCCACTTGACACTACAAATGCACTAGGAGAACCTAGGAGAAACACAAGCAATAAAGAAAATGCAAGATTTTATCAGATATTATTTTTTTTATTTTTAAAAAAATATTTAGACATTGTCTGGCAATGCAATGGCCCCCCTACCCATAATATAATTGACATATGTTTCCCGAACTTCACGGGCGCTTTGGGGTGCCAAGCCAGGACTTCCAGTATTCAGGCCCGTCAGAGGATTTGAAGGAAGTCCGGCCTCAGGCCCAACTGAGGCAATATAATTGTGGGCATTTTTTCTTAAAAAATTGTGCAATATGCAGCAGGATAAAATGATGTGGTTAAGTTTGTATTCTGCCATGTGTATGGCTGTCAGAAACAGGCGGAACTGGCTCGCCATTATCCCGAAGGCATTCTCAACGACTCTTCTGGCTCTGGCCAGCTGGTAGTTAAAAACCCCCTGGGGGAATGGCCTCATCAGGTGCTCGCCCAGACCGAACGCTTCATCAGCAAGAAAGACCAATGGGAGTCCTTCAACGTTGTCCACATCAGGTGGCAATCCCAGGCCACCACTCTGGAGCCGTTGGTAAAACTCCGTCTGGGCGAAGACTCCTCCATCGGACATCCGGCCATTCTTCCCCACGTCCACATAGAGGAACTCACATTGTGCCGACACCACCACCATTAACACTATGCTATTAAACCCCTTATAGTTATAATAGTAAAACCCCGAATGGGGTGGTGGCATGATGTGGACGTGCTTCCCATCTATAGCCCCTCCACAGTTGGGAAAGTCCCAACGGTCGGCAAAATGGGAGGCCACAGTCTGCCATTCCTGTGGCGTTGAAGGAAACTGTGGAGTCAAAAGAGAAAAATATATATTAGTACTTTTGCATATTCTTGGCCAACATCAGTATAACATTTATTTTAAGGAGTATTTTAAGACAAAAATATAAGGTCCACTTATCAGATTCCTCCAGCCCTCTGATGGCCCATTGTAAAAATTTTAGGGAGGGGGGAAGGGTTCGAGCTGAGTTTGGGACCCCCAAAGAAAAGCCTCTGGCACTCTGCCTGAAATTAAGGACAACAATAACATTTGTACATATTTTAGGGGGTGTTTAGGGTAAGCACTACAATGGAGCTGACAAAATACATTGTTAAGTGACTAGGCTTTAGGTGTATATGGGCCCAGGATAGCATGCTGGGGAGGTTAGTGAAGGCAAATATGCATGTAGGACAAAAAAGGAGCATTAAAAGATTACAGCATGCATGAGAACAAAGGGGACATTCACAGCATATTACAATCATGGTAATTATGGAATGAGGAAAGAAATACAAAACATTAGCAAACATTAAATACATATAATGTGATGTTAAAGGAGAAATCTTACCTTTAATATAGTCCTTCTGCAGGACCTGAATGATAGCAGAACAGGTCTCTGGGATAATGATCCCCAGAGTCTGGGGGGAGATGCCTGTCAAGAACTTGATGTCCTGTAGGCTTCTCCCAGTCGCCAAGTACCGCAACATGGCGACTAGCTCCGGAGTGATGGCTTGCCGCATGCAGGTATCCTGCCTGCTAATATAAGGGGTCAGCAAAGCCAACAGACAGTGAAAAATGGGGTCTGTCATCCTGAGAAAGTTCCTGAAATCATCAGGATTATTCTCCTGGATCTCACGAAGCAAGGCATATGAGAGAATTGGTCACGCTGGAGTAACCAATTCTTGGTCCATGGACTCCTCCCCACCCTGTTCATGGACTGGGCTTAGGTCAAAGAATGAACCCCAACACCAAGCCCCCGCATAGCACAAACTCTAAGACGAGTACGTACCTGCAACATGGCTTCAAAACGGTCGGCTGGTCAGAACGAACTAACAGAACGCACTGAAGAACAGCAAGGCCTGTGAATAGTGAGCTGAAAATCAGAAACGAGCAGACAAGAACACACTGAAAAAACAGATGCCAACTGTCTACATGCTCTGAAAAGCAGATACAAACCCACAAGCACAAACTGAAGAGCAGTAACGGACTGAAAAGCACGAAAGCTGAAAAGCGCGAATCATCTCTCACCAAACTTCTACTAACACGAGATAAACACGAGATTAGCAGAAGGAGCCCAAAGGGTGGCGCGTTCGCTATTGCACTCCCTTTTTCTAGTCCCGTCGTACGTGGAGTAAATCACCACGTTCTAGACGGTCAGACTTTAGTCTGACCGTGTGTAGGCAAGACCGCTTGAGCGGAATTCCGTTGGAGTTCTGTCGGAGAAACCTTCATGGTTTATTCCGACGGCAAAACCGGTCATGTGTACAGGGCATTAGACATACCATACCTGCAAAGCAAATACAAAAAAAATAGTAAAAAATAAAACATTTTTTAATGCAATCTGTGCCAAAAATATATATATGCCGAAGCATGGGGGCATCCGCCCACAAAAGTTAGGAGCAAATCGCTCCTCCACCCCTGCTGCCCACATGCTTCGGCATATATGCTCTTTTTTTTAACTGTGGTGGTGAAATCACTTCCTACAGCGCTGGAGTCATGGCTTTATGTATCGTGAGAGCAAACGCTGTTGCTGTCAAGATAAATAAATCTGCGCTGCAGCTGAATGGCGTACCTGAAAACAAAAAAATGGTTAACAATAAAACACAGTAAACAGTAAAGTATAAAAAAATTACATACCTGAAAAGCAAACATGATAAAACATAATAACAATAAAACATTGCAGAATAGAATACAGTAAAAAAGAGCAGAACAATAGAGAGAGAATAGAGAGAGAGAGAGAACAATAAAACAACAAATATTTTTGTTTCCTGACAGACTCCATGGCAGCCAACGTGTGGGTTTAGTCCCGCCTCTACTACCCTATAGGACACTACTCCCATAAATCTTTGCTCCTCACCAGCAGCCGTGTTCTTTTTTTGTCCTCCTCCAAAGGACCTAGCTAAAATGGTCTTTCTACCCGAAGATTATTTTCTCCCTGCGGTCAGATCTGGCGAGCGATCCCTATGGAGCAGGGATCGCAGTATTCCAATAAGCCCTAGCTACTAGCAGGGTATGGAAGGGGCATATGGAAGAGGCGCTGAAGACGGTGTAGTCCTAGCCACTGGCAGGCGAACCCCACACTGGTCATACAGCCTAGCTACTAGCAGGTGACCCTTGTTGCCCAGAAACAAGTCCGGTCTGTGTTGTTTTACCTGTTCCCAGGTCTCGATCGCAGCAGGAGTGGTGAGTCCGTTCCGTTTTTTCTCTTTTAATGGCAGCAGTTTGTGTTAATCCTTCCCTGTGTATGTCTGCTTGTATTCTGTATCCTCCCCTGCACTGTCGGGTACAGTGTAGCTGGCAGATATGGCGGCTGGTTCCCTCTGCGTTCCAGCCGCCGTTCACTTCCTAGTTTCATTTTCGCGGCCGTTCTGCGCAGGCGCGGGTCCGGCGCAAGAACGAGGCTTGGTTCGCGCACGCGCATAGCGGTAACTGCGCGTGCGCACTAGTGGAAAGACGGACACGGCGGTGACGTCACAGGCGGCGCCAGTTTTAAATTTGAGAAAATAGTCTGCAGGCTTGGGAATGCTTGCAGACTGTTAGCAGTGTCTTCCCCTGGCTCTGATTCTGCTGTGTCAGGTGAGGAGGCTTCTAGGGGACAGGTTTTGTGGCCTGCCCTTACTGCATCTCTATTCTTAACTGGTTGCTGTGTTTTCAGCCCTGATGGATCCCTCCGGGAGCTTGAACGCTTCACCGCCTGCCTCTGGCCAGCCCTCTCGCAACAGGTACTTGGTAGGGGGTCCTGCCTGGGTGTTGCGGGGGGGGGGGTTATGGAGCATCAGTTATCTGTTTGTCTCCACTAACACAGAGGGCCTTGTCTTTTTCTTGTCAGCCCTTCTAGGTCTACTCAGCAACGTAGCTCGCACAGAAGTGGTTCCTCTAGATCACAGCACCGGCATTCCTCTTCCAGATCTGGACATCACGGTTCCTCCTCGAAATCGAGACACCGTAGCCGGGAACCATCTCGCCCTTCCAAGTCTCACTCCAGTCATGCAGCCGATGGAGCCTGCTGGGGGTGTAGGGCAAAGGTTCCTATAGGCAAATCCCTCTGTGATACCTGCTATACAAAAGCAACAGGTGAAAGAGGTGGATCGGATCAGCAACTCAAGTCTCTGGTGGAAAAGATTGTTAAAGAGAATCTAAAGGAGTTGGGGTCTAGCCAACCCCATGTTTCTCCTGCAGAGCCTCCAGGCCCACCAACGAGGGATACCCAGGCTCAGGACACTTGTGAGTCCTCTTTACCCAGTCATCTGTCTGCTGTCTCCTCAGATAGTGATTCTGAGGGAGAAGACCCTTATACTGGATTTAGTTTTGATTTACTTCCTCCTCTGATTAAAGCCATAAAGGAAACTTTAAACTGGGAAGAGCCAGTGACGGAACCTGCAAAACAAAGGAAGTTCTTCAAGCAGCTGAAGAAGGAACGGGTCAACTTCCCCTTTTTCGCTGAGTTAGGTGAAGTTATCACGGATGAGTGGGGAAAGGTAGAGAAGAAGAACTCCCTTCTCTCTAAAATACAAAGGCTTTATCCCTTCAAGGAAGAAGAGGTTAAGCAATTGGAGTCTGCTCCTCTAGTGGATGCAGCTGTGATGAGATTGGTCAGGCATGTGACCCTCCCTCTGGAAGACACGGTCTCGTTCAGAGACGCCTTGGACAGACGGATAGACTCTGATTTGAAGCGGGTCTATCTCACAGCAGGTATGGCATGTAAACCAGCCTTGGCTCTGGCCGCCCTGTCTAGGGCTATGGAGACGTGGTCAGACAGCGTGGAAGAGACACTTAGAGGTATCTCGGAGGAAGCGGCCAGGAGTTCGCCCATCCAGGAATTAAGGTTAGCCTCAGCCTTTCTGGGGGAGGCCTCAATTGACATTATCCGCTTGGTGGCTAGAGTTATGTTGTCTGCAGTTATCGCCAAGCGTGCCCTTTGGCTTCGCCCTTGGCTGACAGACCCAGCATCAAAACAGGTTTGGTGCCGTATTCCCTTCGATGGGTCCTCTCTTTTCGGAAATAAATTAGACAGCGCCATAACCCGTGCCACCGGAGGTAAGTCGGGGTTCCTCCCTCAGGACAGGCGTTTACAAGGCCAGAGAAGATCGTTTCCAAGGAAACAGAACCAGGATCGTGCCAGGGAAGCACGTGGATACAGGGCGGGCCGTGAATTCTCCAGATCCTGGAAGGCCAGACAATCATCTTTCAAGAAGACTGCTAAGAGTAGTATGTCGGGTGAGAAGGAACCGACCAAGTCTTTTTGAGATGGGGCCCGCCCAGGCAGCCTCCTCCGAAAGCGGCTCGCCTCCTCCGCTTTCGGCATGTTTGGGCGGCCTCGATCCAGGACTTTTGGACCGTCAGAACGATTTCCTCAGGCCACACCTGGGTTTTCAGCAGTGCGCCCAGGCTCAGGTGTATCCCCACATCTCTTCCAGCCACAGAAGAAAAAAGAAAAGTCCTTTTAGCTTACGTGAAATCTTTATTAGATCAAGGCGCCGCCATTCCTGTCCCAGACGACCAGCGTGGCATGGGGATGTATTCTCCTCTTTTCATGGTCCAGAAAAAGAATGGTGCATGGCGACCTGTCATAGATTTGACGCACCTGAACCGTTTCATCAAAAGAGAAAGGTTCAAAATGGAAACCCTGTCCACAATTCGACAGTCAGTCCAACCAGGAGACTGGCTCATTTCTATAGACCTCAAGGACGCTTATTTCCACGTTCCAGTGGCAGCAGATTTTCAACGCTTTCTCCGTTTTTCCATAGGCCAACTACATTTACAATTCACATGCCTTCCCTTCAGTCTGTCCACCTCTCCACGAGTCTTCTCGAAGGTCCTGTTGGCTGTTGTGGCTCTACTGAGAACCAGAAGGATCCGTATTCATCACTATCTGGACGATCTCCTCCTATTGGCTCAAGACAGAGATTGCCTCCTGAAACACAGAGATCTGGTCATCTCAACTCTCCAGGAATTTGGATGGCTCCTGAACCGGGAGAAGAGCCAGCTGGAGCCTTCTCAATCTCTCGTGTTCCTCGGGGCCCTCTTCGATACAGCGAGAGGCACAATTTCCTTACCCGAGGAGAAGATCACAATAGTTCGGGACAGGATTCGCCTGGCTCTCTCCTCTTCACATCTCCGGGCCCTCCAGTGTCTGAGGATCATAGGCACCATGGTGTCCACAATACCAATGGTAAAATGGGCTCAGTGGAGGATGCGTCCTTTTCAGAAGGGATTTCTTCTTCAATGGTCGGGCGACAAGAATCAGCGCATTTGCATCTCTCAGACCATGAGGGGTTCCCTCCTCTGGTGGCTTCAAAGAGAAAATCTACGCAGGTGTCACTCCATCCTTCCCATCACTTGGATCACAGTGACGTCAGATGCCAGCGAGAGAGGCTGGGGTGCTCATTGCCTAGCGGAAGTGGCTCAAGGCTCCTGGGATTTCCCAGCGCGGAGATTGGTGTCGAATATCCTAGAGTTACGTGCAGCCTTCCAGGCACTGCTGGCATTTCGTCATCTGATAGCAGGGGCATCTGTATTACTCAGACTGGACAATACGACGGCAGTAGCCTATGTAAGGAAACAAGGGGGTACCAAAAGCCTGTCTCTGCTACAAGAGGTGGAACCAATAATGGTCTGGGCCCAGAAGAATCTGGTCAACCTAACGGCAACTTATGTTCCGGGGATTCTCAATGTCCAAGCGGATTTTCTCTCACGAGTCCACTTGGACAACAACGAGTGGTCTCTCCACGAGGATGTGTTCAAATGGATTCTAACATTGGGGATCTCTCCAGAGGTCGATCTCTTCGCCTCCCCGTGCAACAAAAAGCTAGCGAAGTATTACGCAAGGTTCCGGGATCCACAAGCCTACGGGATAGAGGCACTGACAGAACGTTGGTGGTTTCACAGAGCATATGCCTTCCCTCCGACACCTATTATCTTCCAGTTCCTGCGGAGGCTCAGGTGGGAGGAGGTGGAGATAATAGCCATAATTCCTTACTGGCCCAACAGGCCTTGGTTTCCTCTCCTATCACTCCTCAGCTTCCGAGAACCAGTTCTTCTTCCGACCAGAGTGGATCTACTCTCCCAAGGCACGATTCTCCACCCGTGCCCAGCTCACCTACAGTTGAGGGCTTGGTTCTTGAGAGGGGTAGATTGGAAGCACTAGGTTGCCCTAAGGAGGTTATTCCTACACTTCTGAATGCAAGAAGACAAAGCACTAACAAAGTATATGAGCGCATTTGGACAAAATTCTCGACCCATATGTCGTCTAGGGCCAAGTCATGTGGCGCACCTGCAGTTCAGGACATCTTGAGTTTCCTCCAATCAGGCCTGGATTTACCCTTATCCGTCAGTTCACTGCGTGTACAGGTCTCAGCGATCTCAGCCTTTACTGGAGTGTCGTGGGCCAGACATGCCCTTATTCAACAATTTTTCAAAGGAGCAATTAGAATGAGGCCCCAAAGGAAACCCAGATTCCCTAAATGGGATCTGCCTCTAGTTCTTGAGTTCTTCTCACAACTCGATAAACCACTGTCTGTTAGAGAACTTACTATCAAGACTGCATTTTTGACTGCCATCACTTCAGCCAAGAGGGTGTCCGAAATCCAGGCTTTAGGGTCAAAGGAACCTTTCTTAACCTTTTTTCCGGACAGAGTGACTCTAATTCCAATGCTAGGGTCAAACCCTAAGGTCACCTCAATCTTTCATGAGAACCAAGAGATCTCACTTCCTACCTTTAGATCTGCCGGAAATCTGGAAATACATCCACTCGATGTTGGTGTCTCCTTGAAGCAATATCTAGAAGTAACAGCTCCCTTCCGTCAATCGGATTATCTTTTTGTTTCATTCTACGGGAAGAACAAGGGGCTCCGAGCCTCAGTCAGATCCATTGCTGCATGGGTTGTACAGGCAATTCAATGGGCATATAGAGAGAAGGGCTTGGCTCCTCCAGAGGCGGTAACAGCGCATTCAACTAGAAGCCTTTCGACCTCGTGGGCAGCCTCTCGTCACGTTGCACCTGAAGTGATTTGCAGGGCGGCTTCTTGGTCATCAATCCATACCTTCATGTCCCATTATTGTGTTGAGCCAGCTGCTCTATCCTCAGTTGATTTTGGTGTTAAAGTACTGTCGGTGGACGGTGTTAAATAAATCTTTGTTTTCTTCAGCATTTTGCCCACCCGGGTGTGTACGGCGAGTTATTTCCCACACGTTGGCTGCCATGGAGTCTGTCAGGAAAACGGAAAATTCCTATCAAAATACTTACCGTAATTTTCCTTTCCTGATGGACTCCATGGCAGCAGGAGTTCCCTCCCAAATGGCTGGAGTAGGCTAGTTATCGAACACGGCTGCTGGTGAGGAGCAAAGATTTATGGGAGTAGTGTCCTATAGGGTAGTAGAGGCGGGACTAAACCCACACGTTGGCTGCCATGGAGTCCATCAGGAAAGGAAAATTACGGCAAGTATTTTGATAGGAATTTTCCGTTTTTTTTATCATATTTTTTTTTGTTTGTGTTTTATTTTTTTTACTTTTTTTTTACACTTTTTTTGTAACTGTTGTAACTTTAACAGTTCCAGGTTCGGGTCTCTCAAACTGCGATAGAATCTTGGGAGACCCTGTGAAAGTGTGTCCTAGTCTGTGCAGTGCTGTACCCTACGCTAATACTCAACTAGTGTATGGTAGCGTTCAAAACATTCACCAATGCAAAGACCAGGATTGTCAGGACAGGAGGGACAATAATAGTGGGTGTCAAGCCTATATCCGCACTTGCTGCAGACACAACATCTTCTTTGGGGGGCTCGTTGGGTAGGGGTACTCAGGAGGACATACGGAAAATGCCTCTCATGCAGCTGGCTTACTGCATTTGGATTGAGAAGGTGAGGTGGAGCACCGTTTGGAAACAGAAGGGCTCTAACGATCTCTTCCTGGAATTTAAGGAAGGATCCAGTCTGTCCTGAAGCTCTGTATAGCACATGAGCGTTCATCAAAGCCAATTGAAATAAATAAACAGACACTTTTTTTGTACCAGCGTCTGGCCTTATGGGTAACTAGGTACGGCACCAACAACTGGTCGTTGAGGTCCACCCTCCCATATTTTGGTTATATTCGTGGACACCAGTCGCCGTAGGAATTTGGGCCGTGTCTGCATGAAGGGAGGTAAGAACGAAAACATTCTTATTATCCCTCCACTTCACAGGGAAGCAAATTATTACACTTGAAGCAGGCTCTCTCCCCCAGCCTAAGACGGGAATCTACAAGCCGCTAGGGAAAGCCCCGGCGATTCAGTCGCACGGTGCCACATGCTCCAATCTGATGATCAAACAAGTGACTAAAAAGTGGCACGCTCGTGTAATAATTGTCCACATACAAATGGTACTCCTTTCCAAATAAGGGTGACACCAAGTCCCACACGATCTTCCCAGCGCTCCCTATGTAATCTGGGCTGTATGTGGCTATCTTTTCCCTCGTAAACCATAAAACTACATGTATAGCCTGTGGCCCTGTCACAGAGCTTATATATCTTGACCCCGTATCTGGCACGCTTGCTGGGAAGATACTGTTTGAAAGACAAGCGGCCAGAAAACTTAATCAGGGACTCATCAAAGCAGACAACTTGATGGGGAGTAAACAAGTCTGCAAAATGTTGGTTGATGTGGTTTACGAGGGGCTGAATTTTGTAGAAGCGATCGTATCCAGGGTCTCCACGAGGACGACAGAGTTCATTAATTGGTTTCCAATCTCTGGCAAGGGAGGACTGGGGATTAGCGGCGATGTATTGACCAGCATACAAATTACTTTGGTCCACAATAGATCTATAGAGATCTTCGGTGAAAAACAGCGAGTAAAAATCAAGTGATGTAAAATCAACTGTTTCCACCTGAATGCCAGGTTGACCAGTGAATGGGGGAAGTACGGGTGCTGCAGAAGTGGTGGGTTCCCAATTAGGATTGGCGAATGCAGCAGGAAGGGCACTATGGGCTTGATGGGCCTGTCTTTGTCTTCTTACTGCACAGTGTGAGTATTAAAATAGATAAAGAAAAAGAACTTGGGGTCAAAACTTTTTAAATATGAATCCCTTTGGCGAACTATATTGTTCATAAGATCAATGTTTATGCATTTTAGTTCTGTCCTGTGGTTACACAATACTCCATTTTCAAACACCAAGTGGACAAATCTGTTTTGTGATCAGTTATAACTGTGAAGGGTAAGCATGATGGTGTCAAAAAAAATGGGGAAAGTCCCCCAGGGGGGGTTTTAGGCAGCTGGATGTAGATAATGAGAGAGATGGATGTTGAATGAAGAATAAAATTCTTTATTGGGAGGTAATTACATTAATTACATGAGTGTTAAAATATGAGCTCTAGTGGGGATATACCCATGCCAAGTACAGGAAGTAGCAAACATAGGGGTTATACACAGCATATAATAATGACTACTGCACAACAATCCTGACGCGTTTCGAACCCAAAAACCCCGTGTTTGGGGTCTCTTCAGAGGATGAGTTTGCTAAAAAAAGAAGATTTGTAATAACATGTCAAGTTTGTTTAAAAACAAGATATAATGTATGCAAAAATGTTTGGTGACACATTGCGCATAATTACCACTGCATTTGGAGATAACCCTCAGTCAGAACCTCCCCTCACAGCCGCCAGACCATTATGCGTGCCTCCATGCTACAACGAGACACCAGAACCTACGGCGGGGCCAGAACGGGGCCAGAAGCTACGGCGATTGTCAGAGCGTTAGCTCATAGACAGACCCATAACAATTTAAGATTTATTCAAAGTCTGGCCGTCCGAGAGGAGAGTGAGGGGATCACATTTTGATCAACCCTCATCACAGAGATTAAATAGTATCCTTAATCACAAGGGTACTGAGGAAATTGATAACAAGTGCCGTTTGCTCCGCCCCCCACCCCACCACGCACGCAGGGGGAGACAATGGCCGCCAATGACGTGCCCCGTGTGGCTCCCTCGGCGTCCCTGAAGGGGAAGCCCCGACTGCTGACGTCACCTCCGCTGTAAACTACGTGATGTCATAGCGTCACATGCGCACGTGGAGGGGCCCGTCCGCGCGCCCGACACGCGACGTCGGAGGTGATCCAGAATGCCGGTGGGGTGATCATTCCCACAGGTGGCCAGAGCAATGACGTCCGGAGGTGATCAGGGATGCTGCCGGCAGGGTGATCACTCCTACAGGTGGCCGAAACAAAAAACGGCCACCTAGTGGGACAAAATGGGAGCGCAGATGGCAAAGCTCCCCACCCTGCCAGGAAGACGCATAGGGAAACAGGATCCCCAACCCTGGGCAACATGCAGCCATGCAGGCGTCACAGGGATCCAGTAGTCCGAAACGCAAGTGGGGAAGCGCTGAACAGGGGGCATAAGAATGGGCTCATGAGCATGATGGTGTCAGGCATGCACTGATCAAGATACTGCAGCATCTTCAAGGCGTACAGGGGCACAAAGACTCAGTAGGACTAGTAATCATCCAGCTGTAAAGAGACCAGTGCCAGTGCGCATGCGCGCAAATCTCGGACATCGCACATGGAGGTGTGCATGCGAGTAGTAGCCGTGCTTTGGGGCCTAATGGCTATAAAGATGCTTTAGCTTTACTAGTTCTTTGCTGTTTGAACTGCAGCTGTACCCTATGTTCTGATCCTGTGCCTGTATTCTGATCCAGTATTGACCCAGCTTCCTGACCACGCTACTATCTTGTCAGGGCTGACTCAGCCCTTCCTTCTCTGAGCTGTCCGCTCAGCTGTCGGCTAATTGCCAGCTCTCATCTCTCTCCACAGGTAACCAGCTGATGTGGATCTGCTCATCAGTCCTGCCTACTTAAAGATCTCCAGCTCACTTCATTCCTGCCTTCGCGTCACATCACAAGAAACCATCTCCTGCATTGCTGTTTAAAGACTGGCTTTGCTGACATCCCTTCTGGCTCCTTATACTGCTTGCTGTTCCTCTACTTGGATCCCTGACTTCTGGCCTGGCTGATTACCCGATCTGGTTACTGAACTCTGGCTTGGCTGATTACCCTGGGCTATGTCATTTCCACTGCTGGTTTTTCGATGGACCCAGAGAAGCTTTCGGCAGTCCTACAGTGGCCTCGACCCGTGGGGTTACGTTCTCTGCAGCGTTTCCTGGGTTTTGCCAACTATTATCGGAAGTTTATTCGTAACTTCTCCTCTCTGGTCAAGCCCCTGACCGATATGACCAGAAAGAACGGTAACCCACAGAGTTGGTCTCCAGAGTTCATTAAGGCCTTTGAAAGTCTCAAGGCTGCCTTTGTTTCTGCTCCTGTGTTGGCACATCCTGATCCTACGTTACCTTTTATCCTTCAGGTTGATGTTTCTGAGACTGGTGTTGGCGCCCTTCTGTCTCAACATCCTACCTCTGAGAGTGCTATGCCTCCTTGTGGCTATTTTACAAGAAATTGTCACCTGTCGAGTGCAATTACGAGATTGGTGACAGAGAGCTGTTGTCAATCATTTTAGCCCTGAAAGAATGGAGACATCTCCTCAAAGGTACCACTTTGACGGTTCTCATTCTTACTGACCATAAGAATCTCACATTCTTGTCTGAGGCTAAACGCCTCTCTCCCAGAAGGACGCGATGGGCTCTTTTCTTGTCAGGTTTCAATTACATTGTCTCAGTCTTACCCAGGACTAAGAATGTAAGGGCTGACGCCTCATTTGTGCCATTTCCCAACAATTCTGGTGGCCTAGTCTACATGCTGATGTAACTGCCCTCATAGCTGCCTGTTCCGTGTGTGCTCAGAGTAAGACTCCACGACACCTTCCAGTGGGCCTCCTTCAACCCATACCCAATGGAGAGAGGTCCTGGACCCACCTGTCTATAGATTTCATTGTGGAGTTGCCCAACTCTCAAGGCAACACAGTTATCCTTATGGTGGTTGACCGGTTCTCAAAGATGTTTCATTGTATTCCACTTAAGAAGTTGCACACTTCTAAGGAAATGGCTTCCATTTTTGCTCGGGAGATCTTTCGCTTACATGGGCTACCCAAGGTGATTGTCTGGGACAGGGGTAGTCAGTTTGTGTCCCAGTTCTGGTGAGCCTTTTGTGCACAGCTGGGAATTCAGCTTGCTTTCTCCTCTGCGTATCACCCGCAGTCTAATGGGGCTGCAGAACGAGCCAATCAGTCCTTGGAGCAATTCCTACGTTGATATATTTCTGACCATCACAATAACTGGTCAGACCTATTACCATGGGCAGAGTTTGCTCACAACAGTGCCTTGAATTCTGCTTCCCAATTGTCTCAGTTTATGGCGAATTATGGTTTCCAACCTTCCATGTTGCCTGACTCGTTTGTTCCGCAGAGTATTCCTACGCTAGAGGAGCATCTCTGTGCTCTTCGTTCCACTTGGGCACAAGTCCAGGAGACTTTACGTCATGCTAATGATAGGTACAGACTCCATGCTGACCGCAGACGCCTGCCTGCACCTTCCTACCAGGTTGGGGACAGGGTCTGGCTGTCATCTCGCAACCTTCGACTTTGTGTTCCCTCACTGAAGTTCGCACCTCGGTTTATTGGGCCTTTCCGTGTCCTCCGCAGGATTACCCCAGTGGCTTACGCGTTGGACCTTCCTCCTTGTATGCGCATCTCAAATGTGTTTCATGTCTCCTTATTGAAATTTTTGGTCTGCAACCACTTTACCACCTCGGTGCCACGTCCTCACCCTATACAGGTTGAGAACCATGAGGAGTATGAGGTACAATCCATTGTTGACTCCCGTAGTTTCCATGGGCGCATACAGTACCTAGTGCATTGGAAGGGGTACAGTCCGGAGGAACGCTCCTGGGTCTCATCCTCAGACGTACAGGCTCCTGCCCTCCTCAGTGATTTCCATAGACGTTTTCCCCTCAAGCCCTGTGGTCCTCCGAAGGGGAGGGGTCATTGAGGAGGGGTGTACTGTCAGGGCTGGCTCAGCCCTTCCTTCTCTGAGCTGGCCGCTCAGCTGTCGGCTAATTGCCAGCTCTCATCTCTCTCCACAGTTAACCAGCTGTTGTGGATCTGCTTGTCCCGCCTACTTAAAGATCTCCAGCTCACTTCATTCCTGCCTTCGCCTTGGTCACATGACAAGAAACCATCTCCTGCGTTGCTGTTTAAAGACTGGCTTTGCTCCCTTCTGGCTCCTTATCCTGCTTGCTGTTCCTCTACTTGGATCTCTGACTTCCTGCCTGGCTGATTACCCGATCTGGTTACTGAACTCTGGCTTGGCTGATTACCCGATCTAGTTACTGAACTCTGGCTTGGCTGACTACCTGATCTGCTTACTGGACTCTGGCTATGCTTTGACTATGCTTACCCTATTTACCTAATAGAATGGAAGATCCTTTGTCTCAACCATGGGAGCTGAACTCCTCTATGTGGGAGAACTGAAGGGGATACATCCTATGCACTGGTGGCCACTAAATAAGAGGTAATGAGGAGGGGAGGGGTGCTCCAGCCCAAAAAACCTGGTCAAGGTCCATTACAATATACAAAAACATATTTGGGGGGCACACCCTACAATGCGTTTAAATTCAAGATGGTGCTGCTATAAGACCTACAAACAGTACAAAATATTTTACAGCGCACACATACAAGAATGACATTTCCTGCAAGGCTAGTTAAAAACACCTGAACATATTCAAAAAATATGGGGGGTTTGTTCACACTATATGGTCATATAGTGCTAAACCCACTTACTGTGACAAAGTACCCCGAATTAGTGGGTCCTACACTAATAACAGAATGGAAGAACCTTGACCAGGTTTTTTGGGCTGGAGCACCCCTCCCCCTCCTCATTACTAGACATGTGCACACTGAACAGGAATTTCATTTTCGTCCGAAAAATAAATGTATTTAGTTACTCCCGAAATTCGTTTTTCTTTATTTCGTTTTTCGTTAAAAACTTGCATTCGTCCGAAAATCGAAATGAATTAAGGTTGAATCTGTCATCAAAGGCTTATGGTGTCTGTCGAATGTTCAAGGTAGATTCGACGGAGCAGCTAAACTGTACGACGTCGCAATCGTACATTCTGGTCGAATTTTCCGGGATGCATTTGACCGAAAATGTACGATAGCAGCATCGTACAGTTTGTTTAGCTGATCCGTCGAATCTTTTAACTTTCAACAGACACCATAAGCCAAAGATTTAAGTTTGCATGTTTTCGTTTCTGTGTCGAATCTTCATCGTTCATGCTCATTGGTCTACTCTGCCCCAGCAGTCAGCCAACCAAACTTTCACATTCATTTCTCAATCGGAAGTGCGGAAGTGCGGCCGCAAAATCCGACGCTGTGTCTGGCTTAGAGATAATGGCAATGGCAGCACCAGCAACCCATGAAAGCATGGAGGAGGACGTTCCTGGGCCTTCTATGGAGGCAGCATCCAAAAATGGGCGCAGGAGGGGGACACAAGCTGCAACCAGCAGGAAGCATAACCTTATGTGGACTCACATTGAGTCCCAGGTCCTTGTAAGGGAAACGCTTCCTTGCTGGATGCAGCTGTGTGGCCCCCACTCCAGGGAAACCACTGCGGAGTGGAAGCGGGAGAAGTGGGAGGAGATCTCCAGGAAGGTCGAGGAGACCTATCGCCATCGGCGTGACCCGACTGCCTGTCGCAAAAAATTCAGCGACATAAAACGGTAAGTAACGTGTCTGATTATTTTTTTTTTACATTTTAACCACTTCAGCCCCGGAGGTATGGCTGCCAAATGACCGTGCCACTTTGTGCGATTCGGCACTGCGACGCTTTAACTGACAATTGCGCGGTGGTGTGACGTTGCTCCCAAACAAAATTGACGTCCTTTTTTTCCCACAAATAGAGCTTTTTTTTTTTTTTTTTTTACTAGTAATGGCGGCGATCAGCGATTTTTATTGTGACTGCGACATTATGGCGGACACATCGGACACTTTTGATGCCATTTCGGGACCATTGTAATTTATACAATGATAAAAGCTCCAAAAATGCACTGATTTTACACACACACATAAACATATATTATTGCTATCACATGTGATGTCAGTAAAGTTAAGTGAAATTTTTTTTTAAAAAGGAATAAATAATTTTCAGTTTATCCTCCCTCCTGTGAAAAAACAAATTTGCGCATAGGTGTGCCTAGCCTACACATAGTTTGCAGTTGCACATGTTATATATTATCGCCACGATCATTTTAAGAGGAATATTTCCATGCCCGTTATTTGTTCTTAGTTAGTTATCACTAAACTGAGCAGTAAGTGCTTTTAAGTTCCACTTGACCAGACCACCTGTAGGTTACGCCCCCTTTCTGACCAGGCCATATTCTGCTATTTAGCACGTTGCAGCTTTAACCTGCACGCTCCTGCGATGTACTACCCAAATGAAATTTATGCTCTTCTCCCGCCACATATAGAGCTTTTATTGGTGGCATTAGATCACCGCTGGGTTTTCCATTTTTTGTTATTGAAAAATAAAAAAGTTAAATATATATATACAGTGGGGACAGAAAGTATTCAGACCCCCTTAAATTTTTCACTCTCTGTTATATAGCAGCCATTTGCTAAAATCATTTGAGTTCATTTTTTTCCCTCATTAATGTACACACAGCACCCCATATTGACAGAAAAACACAGAATTGTTGACATTTTTGCACATTTATTAAAAAAGAAAAAACGAAATATCACATGGTCCTCAGTATTCAGACCATTTGCTGTGACCCTCATATATTTAACTCAGGTGCTGTCCATTTCATCTGATCATCCTTGAGATGGTTCTACACCTTCATTTGAGTCCAGCTGTGTTTAATTATACTGATTGGACTTGATTAGGAAAGCCACACACCTGTCTATATAAGACCTTACAGCTCACAGTGCATATCAGAGCAAATGAGATTCATGAGGTCAAAGGAACTGCTTGAAGAGCTCAAAGACAGAATTGTGGCAAGGCACAGATCTGGCCAAGGTTACAAAAAAATTTCTGCTGCACTTAAGGTTCCTAAGAGCACAGTGGCCTCCATAATCCTTAAATGGAAGACGTTTGGAATGACCAGAACCCTTCCTAGAGCTGGCCGTCCGGCCAAACTGAGCTATCGGGAGAGAAGAGCCTTGGTGAGAGAGGTAAAGAAGAACCCAAAGATCACTTTGGCTGAGCTCCAGAGATGCAGTCAGGAGATGGGAGAAAGTTGTCAAAGTCAATCCTCACTGCAGCCCTCCACCAGTCGGGGCTTTATGGCAGAGTGGCCCGACGGAAGCCTCTCCTCAGTGCAAGACACATGAAAGCCCGCATGGATTTTGCTAAAAAACACCTGAAGGACTCCAAGATGGTGAGAAATAAGATTCTCTGGTCTGATGAGACCAAGATAGAACTTTTTGGCCTTAATTCTAAGCGGTATGTGTGAAGAAAACCAGGCACTGTTCATCACCTGTCCAATACAGTCCCAACAGTGAAGCATGGTGGTGGCAGCATCATGCTGTGTGGGTGTTTTTCAGATGCAGGGACAGGTCGACTGGTTGCAATCGAGGGAAAGATGAATGCGGCCAAGTACAGGGATATCCTGGACGAAAACCTTCTCCAGAGTGCTCAGGACCTCACACTGGGCTGAAGGTTTACCTTCCAACAAGACAATGACCCTAAGCACACAGCTAAAATAACGAAGGAGTGGCTTCACAACAACTCCGTGACTGTTCTTGAATGGCCCAACCAGAGCCCTGACTTAAACCCAATTGAGCATCTCTGGAGAGACCTAAAAATGGCTGTCCACCAACGTTTATCATCCAATCTGACAGAACTGGAGAGGATCTGCAAGGAGGAATGGCAGAGGATCCCCAAATCCAGGTGTGAAAAACTTGTTGTATCTTTCCCTAAAAGACTCATGACTGTATTAGATCAAAAGGGTGCTTCTACTAAATACTGAGCAAATGGTCTGAATACTTAGGACCATGTGATATTTCAGTTTTTCTTTTTTAATAAATCTGCAAAAATGTCAACAATTCTGTGTATTTCTGTCAATATGGGGTGCTGTGTGTACATTAATGAGGAAAAAAAAATGAACTTAAATGATTTTAGCAAATGGCTGCAATATAACAAAGAGTGAAAAATTTAAGGGGGTCTGAATACTTTCCGTCCCCACTGTGTATATATATATATATATATATATATATATATATATATATAAAGTGTTACGGTGGCTGGACTTAACCAGCTTGCGGACCCGCCATATGTTTAGTTACTATGGGGGGTCCACATCCGCAAGTGGGTTAATGCTTTGCAAAAGAAACAAGAAAGGAAATTTTACACTATACACAGTTCACACAAGCGCGTAATTGAAAGGTGGACTGGAGTGGACACAATGGACATTTACTCTGCAAAATCCCAATCCTGTCTTTTATTATTTATTGTGCACCAAAAAAGCATACGTTTTTCTTACAATAAATTTGGTTAATAAATAAATGTGCAAACCTTGTGCTACATGAAAAAATGTGCCTAATCCAAAAATTCCATTTGCATTGTTTCATTCTACGGGTTCATTCTATGGGTTCATTCTACATGTGTTTCATGTGTTGATGTCATTTTCAGATTACAATTGTAGTTTAATTGTGGAACCCGTTTCTCTTCTCTTTTTGTTTTGCAGTTCCATAGCGCGTAAGCACAGGCAGTCGGGGCGCAGAGGAAAGCAGGTACCTCTCCTCCCCCATGAGAAGGAGCTCTTAGCAGCTGTAGGGGAGGATGAGATAAGAAAGCTGCTGGCTCATCAAGGTTGGTGTCAGCATTGCATTGTGTGCAGGACATTTTTTTTGTCAAGCATGCGACGCGACATAGTCATTTACCATGATGTGTTTGATTTTATTTAAAAATCGTCTCCAGGCCCAGCGACGCAGAAAGCAGAGGGCGGAGGAGCAGGCCTCCACGTCATCAAAGTGCAGTAAGTACTGTAGTAGTGACACTAATACAGTGGTTCCTTTTCCATTTGTCCAGCCTTCCATTGTTGATTCCAGTGTCATTGCTTCTTGCTCAAACAGTGCCAGGTAGAGCCTCTGCGATGCTCTGTCAGGTAACGCAAGCGATTACGTAACTTATGTAATCTGACAGAATGTCGCCGCTCTGAACGGAGGCGCCTGATCAGTGGCGGTGCACCTAGCACTCGCCGGCGCCGCTGGAACCAGGACAGGTAAGTGCCTCGTATTTGGTTTTTTTTTAATGATTTTTTCTAAATGGTGAATGCATGTCCCTGCCTTGTAGATAAACGTTAGTGACCTGCCCTGTATTGCCATGCTAATGGATAATTAATGTTATCTATTTACACTACAGTATATTTATTTACGTTTATTAACGTTCATCATTTCTCCTTTATAAATAGGTGTCATCCAGTCAGAGGGGGAGACTGAGGAGGAGGCTGAGGCAGCAACGCCCACATTAAGTTAGTATAATCTTGCTGGTATCTGCTGAGTGATCATACATGTTTCAATGTTCTTGTACTAATGTTTGAGATTGTTGTACACTGCAGATTGTAATGTTCTTTTCTACTTTTCTATCATTAATCAACAGCTACTGAGGCTGAGCAGGAGGTGGAGGAGACCTGCCCTGTAGAGGCTGCTGGGGATGCGGCAGAACAGTCAGACGCGGCAGAACAGCCAGATGCGGCAGATCCAGGGAGTAAGCATAACTTTTTTTGTATTTTCCAGGCAAATATAGTATTTTAAATATGAAATGCTGATGGCATACCTTGTCTAGAATAGCTTGTGATTTATTCTGCAAGGCTTCGGTTTAGCTGGAATTATTAATTATATTAGTTCCCCTCTGCAGCTGATTCCAGTCTTCCTGTTAGCGTGACCTGTGCTTTCCATTTCCTCAATGTCCCTGATCACGCCACCTTCTTGCTGCAGTTCAGATTCCCAATCTGAGCCAATCACTGTTAATCATTATGAATAACACAGCAGGCTGTAGGGGGTGTGTCAGAAAAGAATCTCCAGCTATTGGCTGTCAGTCCCTGGACATGTTCAATCTCTGGCATGCCCCTAATGCATGCATTAACACTTTTTTCATGATGTTATACCTGTTATACCTCCTAGCCTAGACCAGGAGTGAGTAACCTACCTAGCCTAGAACAGAAGTGGGGCTTATTCAACAATCAGTGGCCTTACAAAATTATCAACTTTAAAAAGTAGCCTGCTATATTTTATTAAACAACTTTTTATTAGGTCATCCCAGATGCAATGGCTTGAATGGCTTCTCTTTGGTGAGTGTAATGTTAAAAGCTGGTATAGCTGATATGTTTTTCTGCAAGCGCAACTGATCTTCCATATTTGCCAAAGTCAGTCAGTCTGGATGAGGTAGATTAGTTAGCTGTAGCACTTAGGCGTCCATTACACCTTAAGATTTTCTCCAGCCGCCTGTGCGACCAAGCGGATAAAATCTTTGGGAGATTCCCCTTTACACTGCTCAATGTGTAGAGGGGAATCCCTTTGTACTCTGTACTCTTATCTATCTATCTAATGTATTTTCTTTTCTTCACAGGTAAAGTCTTCATCCTTCAACTGCATCCTGTGGACGAAGGCCTGGACCTGCCCGCGTCTGGTTGGACTGACTGTCCTTCTGAGTCCCCAGTGGTTTCTACAGGGCATGTTCTCCTCCACCCTTCAACATCCCCCCACCTGGACAGTGATACACGCATTGTTGTTGCTGCCTCCTCCCCAGTGCATCCTTCACCCGCTCCAGAACAAGCACACATCCCCCACCCTCCAGAGCCACATGTGACAGATTATCTGCGGCACATTGTGGAGGTCCAAGAGAGACAATTTGCAGTAACTCAGAGGCTGTGTCGCTCTTTCGCCCTCCACAATTGCCGGCAGCTCCATCACTATGTGGCTCTGGAGAGGTACCAGCGTAGCCTCAGGAGACACCTGGAGGCTACGTGGTACCTTGGTGACCAGTTGGCTGGGATTAATATGTCCCTACAGCGACTGGTCACCAGGTTGGGGGAGAATGTACTTTAATTTTTTTTTATTTTAATTTTTTGTTTGTTTTGTTTATGTTAAAAATAAAAAAAAATTGTTCAGAAATAATTGTTTTCTTGAGTTTTGCTTTCCTTGTTAGATTTGTGTGATGTTTATCTAAATGAACTAGTCCATATATCGTTATCAACTTACTAGAGGCCTTATAATTGTAGTTTTTCTACATTTAACCATCAGGCTGAACTTAGAAAATAGATGAGATTTCTCTCTACACTATTTCAATGTGCAAAGGGTAATCCCATGTATTGTGTCCAGTCACGCCGTTCAGCTTTCCCTCCACCAGAATACACAGCAGATCGTTACAGCAGGGGTTACTATATAGTCCTCAACAGTTCACAGGACATAGGTTGCAGGCTTGCAATCATGAGGGCAACAGTTAACCGGACAGAGGTTCACAGGCTAACGCAATCACAAGGGGCAACAGTTCAAAGGGCAGTGTCATGGTTATGCAATAGAGTTTGTCTGTCAGCATACCTGTCTCCATGTGTTCATTTCTAGAGACCAGCTGACCCTCACCTGACTGCTTTTGTAAGCTCTCCTCTAGCATGGCTCCACCCCAGCTCCTATCAGGGAACCCTATATTAACCTGTGCACTGCAAGCCAGCAGTGCTGATCAACCATTGTGTGTACTGGCTGTGTTTCCTACGTCTGATTCCAGTTAACCGACTTTGGCCTGTTCTCTACTATTCCTGTCTGCTCGTGACCCTGACCTTTGGCATGTTCCTGACCATCCCTGTTTGCCTGTGACCCTGAACCTTGGCGTGTACTCTGTTGTCCTTGTCTGCTTGTGGCCCCGACCTTGGCTTATCCCTTACTTGCTTGTTGTTCCAGCCTGCTGCCTCTTTCCTCTTCTCCTGTAGTCTACCGTGACCATGAGCTGTGAGACCCTGGGGGCCGCGACCTGGAGCCAGACTGCAGCGCAGTCCATCCTCACCACTAGAGGCTCTGGTGTATACCTGCTGGCTCTTGTACTCCGCGCCCTGGGGAATCTATGCTCTAGCTCCCAGTGGGATCTGTGTTAGTGATCCAGTAGACCTGCTTCCTAACCTCCCAGGGTTCAATCCACAGCAGTCAGTCCTAGGGTCCACTACCTAGCGGTGCACTTCCGATTCCTACAGAGTGCATCTGTCACCTAGCCTCAAGGTGACCTAACAGGCAGTCATCATTTCCAGGGCTTGAGTAACATGGCAGCAGGGTAGATTACTCACTCACACTGGTGACTTTGGACAATTGCAGATGGTCACGAAACAGGCGGAGGATCAGAGAGGGCCCTGGTGTCCCCAGGGTCAGAGATGGTAAATGGGAGGGGTCCTGGGCATCTGGATGCAGCTCAGCAGTGACCAACTAATCTATCTTGCATAGAATCACGTTTCCAACTGTATGCTTCTTTGTGCTATGTTGTGTTGGTAGCATATTCTGATCCTTAAGTTGACAGTCTCTCCATCAAGAGGAACTGTCATGCTGTTGAGGTCATCTTTAATCATTGTCTCTTATTTCCAGACCATCAAACAAAAATGGTTAAATTAGCACACGTTGCTATTTGTATTTACAAAGACAGAAACACGTGAGCAGTAGCGCCACGTCAAGGCTTCAACCCTTGCTACTGTCCATTCACACAACATTCATTCATGCAATCACGCACACTCTAGTCACTCTACACAACATTCATTACATAAAAGGGTGATGGAAGGAATAAAGGGAAAAATTTGGATTGCTTAAAACAATATAATTCTATTTAAATCTTGGGGTCACACCAAAGTCAAGTAGACAACTGCTATTGTGTCAAGTGGTAAGAAAATAAAAAAAATGATTTTCCTCAACATTTGGATGGTTCCTCTGAGTCCCATCTATCTTCATTGTCCATTCACACAACATTCATTAATGCAATCACGCACACTCAAGTCACTCTAGCCCCATCTATCTTCACATGGTAACAATGATTCAGGTCTCACAAGTTAAGGGTAGGGTAACCCAGCTTGGGGAGGTTAAATTTGAGGAAAGTTATTTGTTCCTTCAAATGGGGTGTTAGTTGAGAATGGTGTGGATTAAGGATATTCCCAGTAATAGAGAAAACTCTCTCACTTTGCACAGTGGTTGGAGGACAGGATAGTAGTTGCTGGGCAACCAAGCAAAGACCAGGCCACAAACTTTTCTTACCATCCCAATAGGTCAAAGGGTCCTCTGTAGGAAGCAAAGGTGCTTCATATAGGTAGGCCCTGACCATTTCAGAGGCACTGCTCTCCTCTCGATTACCTGCTGCTTGACCTGTATCAACCAGATTGTCAAGTGCCTCTACCCAACATGCACATGCTCCACTCTGTTGTTTTTGTGTGATGGTGCCAGGCCTTGGAATAGCAGATGGCATGTGAATCTTCCAAACCGGCCTCATCCATTGTACATCTCTGTTGCTGAAAATTCCGGACCCTTTCAATCAATTTTTGTTTCCACTAGGAGAAGCGGTCGTCTCTGAGTGCCAGTTTACCTTTGATCCTGGGATCACACAGGGAAGCCAGCATGAGTTCAGGGCTTTTGCGGACACGGTCATTTAGCCGATCTTTTAAGTTAGCTTGTAGCTTTCTGATGAAAGATGCTACATCGGCATGAAGTGGGCTGCCACAAACAGGCTCACTGTTTTCTAGGAAGGATTCCATCTTATCTATGAGATAGGTAAACAAGAGTATGACCTGTCCTAGGCTGGCATTGCTGTGACTCAAGTTTTCCATCACATTCCGAAAGGGTTTTAAGACATAAACAAGCTGCCCAATTATACACCAGTCATCACGTCCCAGTGTGGAATCAATCCCGATGCTGTGGCGGGATGATAGATTGTGGATGGCTGTCTTTTGCTCCAAAATGCGTTCCAGCATTTCCAGGGTATAGTTCCACCGGGTGCTGACATCTTGTTTCAGGCGATGTATGGGGAGCCCTGATTGTTCTTGCTCCTCCCTCAACAGTTGACTAGCCCCTACACTGTGGTGGAAATGCCCTGCAATCTTTCTGCAAAGGTCCAAGATTTGAGCAATCTTGTTGTTTTTCTCCACTGAGATTGCACCCTTGACCACTAAGTGCAGTATGTGTGCAGAACAGCGCACACCGACAAAAGATCCATCTTGGAGAGCTTTAACCATGTTTGAACCTCCGTCTGTCACAATGAAACCAACAGAGACATTGGTGACTGCCCGCTCTCCAAACCAATTGGCCAACATTGATCTAATTGCCCGCAATATGTTGGCAAAGCTGTGTTGGTCATCACGGACTTCTGTGTGGAGCAGGAAAGCTTGATAACCCTGCTGGTCTTGCGCTGCAGACCTGCTTCCTGGTAGAGTTTGAACTCTTACACCAGTGCCTCCACCAACAGGCACAGTGGCCTGCCACCAGTGTGCAGTCAAAGACAGGAAAGCGTGTTGACCGCTGGGAGCTGTCCACAAATCATTTGTCAAATGAATTGTCTGACCCTCGGCTTTGGCCATTTTTTCATTCAATAATCCAACGCACGAGTAGTATAGTGCTGGAATAATCTTTCTGCTGAAAGTTGTTCGTGCAGAAACAACGTATTGTGGAGCAAGGGCATGCATGAGCTGTTTAAACGGCTCCCCTTCAATCATGCGAAAAGAGGCTCCTCCAACAGCAATGAATTGGCCAATGAGGCGGGTGATCTTGTTGGCCTGCTGTTTTGACATGCCCTTGGAACTAAAGCTAACAAAACTATCGAGGGTAGGCTGATGATGTCCTTGGGAGGATGAGGAGCCTGATTGGGTCTGCAGTGGAACTACTGCACATGGACGGGTTGTATTAATTGAACCCTCTCTATTGCCTCCTGTGCTCTGAGTAAGTGGTGTGCTTGAGGAGGTACCACCAGTACAGTCAGAGTCCGTTATGCTGCTTCCTGCACTACCATCTTCTTTTTCTGCCTCTGCCCGCAGTAAAGTAGAGTGGTGGTAATTTTTAAGGTGTAGGTTCATACCAGCATTGGTTAAATGACCTACCTTTTTACCCTTACTTACTTGCTTCCCACACAATTTACACTTAGCAAAGAACCCGCCTTCCAATGTTTGAAAGTATTTCCAAAAGTTGCTGCGGCAGGATGCAGCCCCTTGACCCTGTTGATATCTATTTAATGCTGATATAGCTGCAGCAGGTAGCACACCAGTGGTGGAAGCTGTTGCCACTACAGTTACACTTGGTGAACTAGAACTAGTGTTGCTAATGGCAGGGGTGCTGGGAACTGGGAGGTCAGTGATATCATCATCACAGGATTCTTCCATAATAACAGAGGGAGAAGGGGAGTTAGCAGCAGATGAAGAAAGTGGACTGCTACCTGTCCTACTCCTCACAGAATATCCCTCTTGCACTTTCTCAAGGTCAAGCTGTAAGTCCTGTGGGCTAAGATTGTATAAAACATCCGCAGTGTTCGGGGAAAGAGGAGCATCACATCACTAAATCATCTTCTTGGGCCAATGAAGAAAAAGTCTCACACTCTGTCTCTGCTGCTGTCTACCTCAATTACTTCTTTGGGGAGCTGGGCAGTGGCACTGGTAGTGTGATTGGTGGTGGTGACTGTAAAGGCAACTCCACTTTACTAGGTTTCTTGCCTATTCCATAAAAATATGCAGCCATGACACCTGTAGAAGTGGAAGGAGGCGCTGCACTGGCAGTGGAAGTGGCAGCAGATGTTGATGGTCTGGCAGGAAAAGTAATATTAGAAGAACTGGGGGTGGTGGAACTAGCTTTGCTGGTGGCACTGGTGGTGACACCCACTGCTGTGGACAGCATGTTGGTGGCGGCAGAAGTGTCAGAGGCACTAGTAGCAGAGACCTTGCCACTTTTTTTAGCAAGGCGTCCACCGCAACCGCGACCATTAGAACGGTACATTTCTGAACTTTACAGCAACTGCAAGTCAGAAAATGGACTGGAGTGGAGATAGGGTATATAGAATCTCAATCTATAAATCACCCCCCACCACAACACGGGCAGCCTCTGAGGCTATCACAACACTAGCAGCAACACTAGTATCACTAGTCTATCTATCAAGTTCACAACACAGATGTAGCTTGCTTCACTACTGTTCTGCTGCTGTGCTTAGCTTATGCTCAAATGAAATAGTTCAGGTTCTCTGACAAAGTGACAATGAATTCAAACGGACCAGCTAAGATTGACTGTTCTGAAATGAATCAGCGTGTCTGTCTCTCTCTGCTAGCAAATCGTAAGTGAAACTAAGTTGGCTGTACATGCGGTTCTAGCTATTTTACTGCTCCTCCTCTTTGGTTACAATTGGCCAATAACCATCATCATCATTATTATTTTTATTTTACTTAATTTTTCTCTCTACGTCGAATCTTTTCTCTCTATGTCGAGTCTTCTCTCTCTATGTCGAATCTTTTTTCTCTATGTCGAATCTTTTCGAATAATCTTGGACTACTATGGTGGATAGACTATAGAGTTAAGGTTAGGCACATTCGACCACAGGTTCGATAGACACAAATTGTTATTGTTAGTGTCATGTCGAATCTCCTATCTATATCGAACTGTTGTCGCAACGAAAACTAAAGTAAAGCATTTGTTTATGTCGGATCTTTCGTTTTTAGGAATCTGCGCTTTCGTTATCGTTTGTTAAAACGATAACGAAAATACCTGAAATTCGGACGAAAATGCATTCGGACGAAAATGAATGCACATGTCTACTCATTACCTCTTATTTAGTGGCCACCAATGCATAGGATGTATCCCCTTCAGTTCTCCCACATAGTTCTCCCACATAGAGGAGTTCAGCTCCCATGGTTGAGACAAAGGATCTTCCATTCTATTACTAGTGTAGGACCCACTAATTCGGGGTACTTTGTCGCAGTAAGTGGGAATATATAGTTTTACATTGCCTCACCAATGAAAAAGACCATACAACAAAATGTGTATATTTTTAATACATTATGCTTTTAAATAGTGTAACCAATAAAATGTTGAAATTTTAATTTGCTATCCTCCATGTGTATCTATTCATACTGTATATATCTAGCACCCTTAAAAATCCCATTTATTTAGCTATCGATCTTCAATCAATTTCAAAAGGGATGTGGTGCTGTATATACTGTATACGTGTCAGTCACTTTCACCAGAGGAACCCTAAATAAAATCAATATTTGGTGTTACATCACTACAGCTTCAAACCAGCATATTTTTTTACACTTGCACACTTTGGACACTTGCACAAAGTCAGGGGTAAGATGTATGATTAACCATTTATACCAAGTAGGTGCTTATGATCATCCATTTCATATGTCAGTTGAAACAGTCATAACTGAAACCTAAACCGCTGTATAAAAGGCTGAGAAACAACCAAACTTTGCTACTAAGGTGAGGAAGTAGAAGACAGTTTCATGTCACAGGTCATACACCATGGCAAGACCGAGCATAGCAAAAAGATAGTTACTGTATAATGCATCAGCAAGGTCTCTCCCAGGCAAACATGTCAAAGAAGACTGGGGTTGCAAGGTGTGTTGTTCAAACTCTTTTGAAGAAGCATAAAGAAATGGGCAACGTTGACGACCATAGACAAAGTGGTCGGCCAAGGAAACTTAGTGCAGCAGATAAAAGACACATCATGCTTACTTCCATTCTACATTGGACAATGGACATTGGACAATGTCCAGCAGTGACATCAGCATAAAACTGTTGGAAACCAGTGGGACCTGGGTATACCTGTCTAGGCCAGAAGTGGTCTTCATGGAAAAAATAAGGCCAAAAAGCCATACCTCTGACGTGGGAACAAGGCTATGCAAATCAACTATGTATGAAAGCATAGGAACTGAAGTACAGAAAAATGGCAGCAGGTGCTCTGGGCTGATGAGTCAAAATTTTCAATATATGGCTGTAGCAGATGGCAGTTATATTATGTTGTAACAACTTGCACAGCAACACTTAGAAGAATGGCAGTCAACCTTCCCTGTGCTGGAGATGCTCCGAACCTCTTGCACATTTTATGCACATCATTCTAGAGAAGGATCTTCTGTTCAGAATGGGAGGTATTCCAGTTCTCAAACCTCTACTACCACACATAGAGGTAGAGGACAGTATTCTAATAGGAGGGGTGGGTGTGGCCAATCTAGGGGTAACCATTCGAACCCTAGATATTATCATTATGAGCAGGAGACTTACTATCGGAGGGAGTCACCAGCTCTACTATGACCACTCTGCCACTTACCCATACTCCCCTATTACAACCATCCTCCATTGAACATATATAATAGATTCTCCCCACTCCGTAATTATTACAATGATGATAACTACACTCATCCCACTGGAGATTTTGATCATTCTCCATATTGTTACAATCAACCTAATCCTAACGTCCAAAGCAAACAGGTTTTTTACGGGTATCCCCTAGGTAGAAAAAGGGGTCCAGACCTAAGAGAGGCCCCAGAGGAGGGAGGAGGTCCCAGAAGAGGAAAAAGGAGAACATAACTTGCCTCGGTGTGTTTAACCTTAGTAGCAAACCACTTACTAAAGAAGAACAATTTGTTCTTGACAAAGGCCTCAAGTTTGCCCCTCCCAAAAAACTTGATAAATTTAACACATTTATCGATATACATACATTTATTAGAAAGATCAATATTCAAAAATATCTAATTTCCAATCCTTACAGAAATGTGGCCAGAGCAGCCACATCTGGAACAGTTCATTCCCACCCAGGTCACCACTGCTATTAATATGTTTAAAAATCTAGTTCTCAAAGATGTAGCTAGTTTACCTCTTAAAAAGATTCAGGCTAACTCTTTGTCGAACTCAGGTCTTAAGTCGCTATGCGAACAGAAGGATCTGGTGATTTGCCCCGCCGACAAGGGCGGGGGTGTCCTGGTACTAGACAAAACTGATTATGTCAGCGAAATGCACAGAATCTTGAGTGACCATGAGACTTATAGAGAATTGCCTCAAGACCCTACATTCAATCTCAAGAAAGAACTTATCACTCTGGTTCAGAAGGGTTTTGATTCTCAGTTACTTAACAAAAAGGAACAATCCTATCTCATTCCCCTAGCACCTCGCATTCCAGTAATGTGCTATTTGCCCATATTTCACAAAAACCCACTACAACCCCCGGGACACCCAATTATCAGCAGGATTGACTCCATCACCTCTAGGATCGGTAAATACATGGACTTTTTTCTTCAGCCCCTTATTCGCAATACTCCTTCATATCTTAACCACTTAAGGACCAGCCTCGTTTTGGATTTTAGGTGTTTACATGTTTAAAACAGGTTTTTTTGCTAGAAAATTACTTAGAACCCCCAAACATTATATATATATTTTTTCTAACACCCTAGAGAATAAAATGGTGGTCATTGCAATACTTTATTTTGCACTGTATTTGCGCAGCGGTCTTATAAGCGAACTTTTTTTGGAAAAAATTCACTTTTTTGAATAAAAAAATAAGACAACAGTAAAGTTAGCCCAATTTTTTTTTATATTGTGAAATATAATGTTACGCCAAGTAAATTGATACCCAACATGTCACGCTTCAAAATTGCGCCCGCTCGTGGAATGGCGTCAAACTTTTACCCCCTCAAAAATCTCCATAGGCGACGTTTAAAAAATTCTAGAGGTTGCATGTTTTGCATTACAGAGGAGGTCTAGGGCTAGAATTATTGCTCTTGCTCTACCGGTCATGGCGATACCTCACATGTGTGGTTTGACCACCGTTTTCATATGCGGGCGCTACTTGCGTATGTGTTCGCTTCTGCACGCGAGCTCGTCGGGACGGGGGGTTTTTAAACCATTTTTTTTATTTTTATTATTTATTTTACATTATTTTATTTATTTTTACACTGTTTTAAAAAAAAAAAAATTGTGTCAGTTTTATTCCTGTTACAAGGAATGTAAACATCCCTTGTAATAGAAAAAAGCATGACAGGACCTCTTAAATATGAGATCTGGGGTCAAAAAGACCTCAGATCTCATATTTACACTAAAATGCAATAACAAAAAAAGTCATTTAAAAAAATGACATTGAAAAAATATGCCTTTTAGAGGCGTGGGCGGAAGTGACGTTTTGACGTCGCTTCCGCCCTGCAGTGTCATGGAGACGAGTGGGCGCCATCTTAGCCTCACTCGTCCCTAGGCACAGCTATAGGACAGACGCGATCGCTTCCGCTGCTACCGACGGCTCCTGATCGCGGCGGAGGGCACCGGATCGCGGCGGGAGGGGGCCCTCTGCCGCCATCGTTAAAAGTGATCTTGCAGTGAATCCGCCGCAGGGACCACTTTTATCAGAAAGCCGACCGCTGCAACACAAAAACGGGGATACCAGGGTTATGGCAGCTAGCTGCTGCCATAACAACGATATCCGCCGGCAAAGTTTGGACGTACATCGGCATGCGACGGTCGGCAAGTGGTTAAGGATACAAGAGATACTATCAAACTACTAGAATCTATAGACGTAGGTGCCAATTATATCATGGCCACAGCAGATGTGGCTTCATTATATACATGCATCCCCCACCTTAGAGGAGTAGGGGCAGTACAGAGTTTTCTAAGGAGAGATTGTCCCCTCACTGCTGCTCAAGGTGATTATGTTATCGAACTTCTCGAGTTTGACACTCAACATAATTTTTTTTGGTTTAACAATTGTTTTTATTTACAGCAGAAGGGTGTGGCTATGGGGGCAAAATTTGCCCCACAGCCTTACCAACTTGTTTATGGCCAAGTGGGAGGAGGATGTTGTCTATGCCGAGGACAGACCCCAGATAGTTCTGTGGGCTAGATACATTGACAACATCCTCCTCTTATGGGATGGCACCCCTGAATCGTTGGATTATTTTTTCTCTTTTCTCAATATGAATCCTAGAGGTATTGTTTTGACTTATGAATTTAGTTATACTAAAATCCATTTTTTAGACCTTGAAATTGAACTATGTGCGCGCCAAATTTGGTTCGGTACTTATTTTAAACCAACGGACCGCAATGGCTTTATCCCATCTGATAGTTGCCTTCATAAATGTTGCTTACACTCAGTTACAAAAAGTCAGTTCCTGCTTTTGTGCAGGAACTGTACAGACACAGATATGTTAAAAAATCAAGCCACTATTTTAAAACAAAGGTTTTTGGACAAGGGATACGACCAGCATGAAATAGACTGTGATTTTCACCAAGTCTTACAAGTAGAATGGGCATCTTTGCTAGTCGATAAACCCCCACGAGAATGAATCTTTCAAGTGGTCATTGCTGACATCATTCTCAGTGCAGCACAAACAGATTAAAGCCATCATTGATCGCCACTGGAATGTGTTGCAAAATTATTGGATATTGGGTACTCTGTTGCCGGGAAAAACGTAAAGTCATTTATAAAGGAGCTCCTTCCGTGAGGAGTAAGATAGCCCCAAATGTTATTGATCCGCCTGTTTGAGCTTCTTTTTTCCACAATCTAGTGGGCTATTATCCATGTAAGAAATGCACAGTATGCCGGTTTAATATTAGTGGAAGGTGTGTAACTAAACAATTTACATCCACGGTTACTAAACGTACACATCCCATTAAACATTTCTGTACATGTGTGGCTACCAACATTGTTTATCTTCTGACCTGTCCGTGTGGCAAGCAATATGTTGGTCGTACTATACGATCTTTTGCGACTAGGTCGACTGAACATATCAACAAAATCAAACAGGGTAACACCAAACATACTGTTCCTCGGCATTATCGTCATGTCCACAATCAAGACCCAAAAGGCACTGAATTTCTTATTTTCAATAGGTTCATTCCAACCTGGGGGGGTGCTATTACTAGGGGTTGCTATTACTAGAGGTGTATCCAGACTCGAAACTTACTGGATTTATGAATTGCAATCCCATTTTACAATCAAGATTAATGTAGTGTTAGATATTAAAGTGGATGTGACCTCAATGTCATCCTTTCTAAACTACTGCCAAGGGGGTTATCTATAAGGATATACATGCCTCCTGCATGTATCTTTACCTGTCAAATGTCTCCCCTCTGTCTGTTATGAGACCCGAAAAACAACATATTCTGTGGGTGGGTCTGTTGTCTGGAGCTCGGTGGGTGGAGTCGTGATATCAGTAGCCTCCCCGCCCACCTCTACACTCCCCTTGTCAATATGCATTTCTCCTGTGTATTTCTTACACTGAACTTCTACTATGATCTCTAACATCCAGTGAAAAGACAGGAAAGTAACCACATGACTTCAGCATGCCAAATCATGCTGAGGGGTGGAACAGCCAATCCTGAAGAAAGGAGTGCGGGTGGGAATTAAAAAAAAATGCATGTCTTAGGCTACTGTACGAGATATGTAAATCACCTGTGACTCACAGCAAGAGGGAGTATTTGACAAAGTTTTTCTCTGTTTGTCAAGATTTATCTCACTGAACAATAAAAGAGGATTGCTCAGAGCTGGATTAACTCTTTGTGGCAAGACTGGGCTCAAATGATAGGAAATCTTATACTCTACATTATGACATAAAAAAAAAAAAAAAATTCGGGTTTACATCCACTTTAATGCTTTTATTAATAAAGCATGATATCATTTTTATCTGAATTTCAAATTATCTATGGAGTTGAAAGTTGTGGGTTAGGGCTGTTCTCTCATTTAATTGTCATTCAATAGTAATTTTAATTTTGTTCCCAATTTTTATCTAATGTTTATTGATTTTTATAAGACGGTCTTATAACATGTGATTAATGTACATTTATACATATGTTTTTCTTATTTTTGATATGCCTTCACTTAACAGTGTTAGTACATTTTAGTGGTTAAATATTATGTTTTTTATATGTAAAGGTTTTGTGTGGCTCCAGTTAGATATATTTCCTGTATTTCCTGTTTGCTATTCAAGTGTCACCAGAAAGCTGTCAATTATTAACATGTATTTCTGGTGTTTGTCCATTATATTATAGCTGGCTATGTGTTCCGTCTATAATGAGTATCCAAGTAAACCAAAATGTAATAAAATATGAAAAAAATGTGTAAATACACATATACAAAATGTGATCAATAAACAAACAAGTCCCAATGAGGTATGAATCACAAATGAGTCTGTAAAGAAGTCAATAAAAAGAAGGGTGGTGTGTGTACCACAAATAATGCAAGGTGTGAATCAAGTTGAAGGCATCTTCGTGTGAGCAATCAGGAACACCAGGTATGATGTTAACAGCAGGTATCACAGAAGAGAAATAATAAATGGGTACTCTTACCGGAACCAATGGATCTGGATGTCAGCGACACCAGATCAAACAGGCATGGACAGGAACGGCTTGTAGTATCCTGGGATGGTCGGCAAGGAGGCTGGAACAGGCACGGATATCATCGGGAGTCAGCTCTTCTCAAATGGGATCACCACAGGGGAATCAGCCCTTGGGCCAATGATGACCGGATAGATGGAATAAGCATGTTCATGGTGAAGGAATAAAGAGAAAAAAATGCTCCAGATGGTGCAGGTCAAAAGCAAACTGGGTATTTATTTTCATAAAACCAGCGTATAACAGCATAAAATTGTGATCACAGTAAAAAAGTAAAAAAGCAATGTGGGGAGCCAGAAAGCAAACTCTACGCATTTCATCCTAATAGGACTTCTACAGGGGCATCAAAAAACTTTTTTACTTTTTTGTGTAACTGAAAAGTAACTGTGTAACTGATCAGTGCCCATCACTGCCACCCATCAGTGCCCATCACTGCCACCCATCAGTTCCCATTACTGCCGCCTATCAGTGCCCATCACTGCCGGTTCATCAGCATCCATGAAGGAGAAAAATTACCTGTTTTAAATTTTTTATAACAAAATATAAAAAAATATACATTTTTTTTAAATTCAGTCTTTTTACATTTTTTTAACAAAAAATAAAAAACGCAGAGCTGATAAAATACCACCAAAAGAAAGCTCTATTTGTGGTGAAAAAATGATAAAAATTTCATTTGGGTACAGTGTGGTATGACCACGCAATTGTCATTCAAAGTGCGTCAGTGCTGAAAGCTGAAAATTGGTCTGGATAGGAGGGGGGTTTAAGTGCCCAGTAAGCAAGTGGTTAAAGATCTGTCCAGGAGTTCTGATGGTTTTCCATATACGGTGTTTATCGCCATAAACCTGTTTGACTTAAAAGGTATAAGCCCCTTTAAGTCCCTTACTTCCGGTAAGCCTTCATGCCACAGGTGGCAGTGTCTTCTACAAGTTTTCCTTCACTGAGTCTCTTCACATTTGATGTCACTTACCTTATCAATGTTTTTTAGACGGTTATTCCTTTGGCATTATTCTCTGATATCAGGACTGTTTGAATTTTATTATTCATTATTATTCATGATTTTTTACCTGGTGGACTATTATTTTACATTTATATTCACACCAATTTGTCTCACTCGGTGGATTATTTTTATATTTCAGTGTGTGTTTTACTAATGACAGTATATATATTGTTATTATATATTGTCCTTTTTTTACACATTTATATTCACACCATTTTTTCACTTGGTGGACTATTTCTGTATTTCAGTGTGTGTTTATTGATCACAGCATATATTGTCTTTATTATATATTGTCATTCTTTATATATTCTTTATATATTTATATATACAGTGGGGACGGAAAGTATTCAGATCCCCTTAAATGTTTCACTCTTTGTTATATTGCAGCCATTTGCTAAAATCATTTAAGTTCATTTTTTTTCCTCATTAATGTACACACAGCACCCCATATTGACAGAAAAACACAGAATTGTTGACATTTTTGCAGATTTATTAAAAAAGAAAAACTGAAATATCACATGGTCCTAAGTATTCAGACCCTTTGCTGTGACACTCATATTTAACTCAGGTGCTGTCCATTTCTTCTGATCATCCTTGAGATGGTTCTACAGCTTCATTTGAGTCCAGCTGTGTTTGATTATACTGATTGGACTTGATTAGGAAAGTCACGCACCTGTCTATTTAAGACCTTACAGCTCACAGTGCATGTCAGAGCAAATGAGAATCATGAGGCCAAAGGAACTGCCTGAATAGCTCAGAGACAGAATTGTGGCAAGGCACAGATCTGGCCAAGGTTACAAAAAAATTTCTGCTGCACTTAAGGTTCCTAAGAGCACAGTGGCCTCCATAATCCTTAAATGTAAGATGTTTGGGATGAGCAGAACCCTTCCTAGAGCTAGCTGTCCGGCCAAACTGAGCTATGGGGGGAGAAAGGCCTTGGTGAGAGAGGTAAAGAAGAACCCAAAGATCACTGTGGCTGAGCTCCAGAGATGCAGTCGGGAAATGGGAGAAAGTTGTAGAAAGTCAATCATCACTGCAGCCCTCCACCAGTAAGGGGCTTTATGGCAGAGTGGCCCGACGGAAGCCTCTCCTCAGTGCAAGACACATGAAAGCCCCCATGGAGTTTGCTAAAAAAACACCTGAAGGACTCTAAGATGGTGAGAAATAAGTTTCTCTGGTCTGATGAGACCAAGATAGAACTTTTTGGCCTTAATTCTGAGCGGTATGTGTGGAGAAAACCAGGCACTGCTCATCACCTGTCCAATACAGTCCTAACAGTGAAGCATGGTGGTGGCAGCATCATGCTGTGGGGATGTTTTTCAACTGCAGGGACAGGACAACTGGTTGCAATTGCGGAAAAGATGAATGCGGCCAAGTACAGGGATATCCTGGACGCAAACCTTCTCCAGAGTGCTCAGGACCTCAGACTGGGCCGAAGGTTTACCTTCCAACAAGACAATGACCCTAAGCACACAGCTAAAATAACAAAGGAGTGGCTTCACAACAACTCTGTGACTGTTCTTGAGCCCTGACTTAAACCCAATTGAACATCTCTGGAGAGACCTAAAAATGGCTGTCCACCAATGTTTAACATCCAACCTGACAGAACTGGAGAGGATCTGCAAGGAGGAATGGCAGAGGATCCCCAAATCCAGGTGTGCAAAACTGCATCTTTCCCAAAAAAACTCATGGCTGTATTAGATCAAAAGGGTGCTTCTACTAAATACTGAACAAAGGGTCTGAATACTTAGGACCATGTGATATTTCAGTTTTTCTTTTTTAATAAATCTGAAAAAATGTCAACAATTCTGTGTTTTTCTGTCAATATGGGGTGCTGTGTGTACATTAATGAGGAAAAAAAATGAACTTAAATGATTTTAGCAAATGGCTGCAATATAACAAAAAGTGAAAAATTTAAGGCGGTCTGAATACTTTCCGTCCCCACTGTGTGTATGTATATGTATATATATATAGCGCTGCATTTTATTACACAATTTAACTTTTTGTCCTAACATTATACCCTTTTGGCAAGAAATTGCGACTTGCATCCGGTCAGTCACCTCCATCTCAATAGCCCTTTTTGGTTGAGGTGTGCTTGTTGCACATAGTTGAACCTTTGGCTACCACTAGGGCTATACGCACTCTTCTCACTCTCTTATTGCTCTACACCAAGAAACTGATTATTCTGTCATGGAACGAGTCATATGCTCCAACTTTGGTATCCTGGAAATCACTGGTTAACAAAGCGGTTCCGCTTTACAAAGTCACGTATTTGGTTGAATAGCTGAGGGGAGTGTACCTCGGGGAGGGGAGGTTGATTGACTTAGTAAATTATGATGTTATATCATGCTGAGTGTTTTTATCAAACTTAATTCTCCTGATGAGGGGGAGGTGGAGGGTCTTGGGAACTGTAATAATTGTATTAACTCATTTGGTTGCAGGGGCTGTCATCACACTGGAATAGCTGTATACCTACCTCCTATAGGAGGGTATTGAACTGTGCATTCTTTATATGGGCAAATGATGGCAGGGTCCCCCCCTTTTTTTTCTTCCCTTGTTTAAGTTTTGATGTTGGTTGGTACTGCTCTTACTGTGACCGGTCTGTTTGTTACGGCGACGTGCGGTTGTCTGTTGTATACACCTGTCTTCAAATTTGTAATTTACAAAAAAAAAAGAGTGGCAGTGTCAGACAGACAGGCTGCTTTGCACAGTGCTGTCAAAGACTTGAAAAAGAGTCATCCCTTCTTTAAAAACCCTTAAGCCTGGTACACACTAATAATCTTATTTAAAAAACTGACAGCTCCGGTCGGCGCCGCTGTACTTAAATCTGGCGTTTGTACAGCAATCTTCCCCACTGAGCTTTTGTGTTCTGACAGGGGGACAGCCACTGGCCATTGGCTGGAAGCGCTAATCGGAACCGGTCGGCTGCTGGTTTTCCAGCATACTCGTCCGGCAGAAGCCAGCTAACAGTACATACGGGCCGAATGTTGGCCGATTTTTATTGAACCAGCCGATGTCTCCCGACATTCGGCCCATGTGCACTAGGCATTAGTTTCATCTTGAATATGCAGTAAAGTTTTGGGGACGAACTCAAAAAAGGGGGGTAAATATTAGAACCCATCTGTTTTTTTTTTTTTTTTTTTAATTCAGCTGATATTAATAACAATTTTATTTATAATGGTTTTCTGTAACAACCGGTAAAGCAGCTCTTAGTAAAGCGGCAGTGTCCAGCCAGTGAGACGTTGTTGCTTTGCACAATGCTGTCAGTCTAACACTGGTACCATGCTGATACTTTCCAAACAGCATGCTGAAGTAGGAGAGTTGATATCTCTTTATTTTAGGGCTGCAATTAAAAAAATGATGCCATCCTTCTGGCATGGGTTTGTGGATCACAAACATGTCTGAACAAAATCAAAATATTTTTGCAGATTTAAAGTGATTGTAAAGGCAGAAGGTTTTTTTTCATCTTAATGCATTAAGATAAAAAGCCTTTGTGTGCAGCAGCCTCCCTCATACTTACATGAGCCCCATCTTGATCGAGTGATGTAGCACAAGAGGGGTGCTCTTGACCCCTCTCTGCTGTTGAGTTGCTTGCTGTGGGGGTACTCAACAGCAGAGAGGGGTCAGGAGCTCCAGCCAGGGACCCGAAAAGAGGAAGATTTGGGCTGCTCCATGCAAAACCACTACACAGAGCAGGCAAGTATGTCAAAAAAAAAAATGAGACTTTAATATGACAAAAGTAATCTGATTGCTGTAGGTAGTGTAGATTCTTCCCTTTAGTTCTTATACACAGAGTTGAAACTGTTTTTTTTTATTAATTTATTTCATTTTACAGTTCAGCTAGCTCTGTGGCCTGATAAAATAAACATGCTCTGCTAGAAATTAACAATTTAGAAAAAAATTATTTCTTACTAGAACACATTTTTTAAAAACTGCTGTGATAACAGTTAGCATTTAAATATATAAATATAAAAGAGATAAGCAAGGCTCATTCTGTGTTTTATGCGATGATTTTATTTCAATAAAAAAGGTAGCAAAACATCATACTAATAAATAAATAAATACAATTCTTATTTTTCAAATATAAAAGTCAGGCTAGAAATACAGTTTTCTATGTTGAACCAAAATTAAAAGTGTAATAAATACTTGTTAACATTATTTAAAATACTGAAAATAAATAAACATGTCTTATATTATTTAAAACAAATCTGCCTAAAAAAATATATTTTGCATCTTAAAATTGAATATACACCTAGATATAGTATAAAAATTCTTTAAAAAAATAAATAGACAATCTCAGATTACATGTAAATGACCTATTCATGCCTCTGTAGAGGCCTCCAATAATGTCAGTTTTACACAAATATTGGACTCAGAGTTGCTAGTCATTAGGCCCAAGTGCTATCATCTAGAGACATTTCCATGCATTTTTACACATTCATATGCAGACAAAGCTGTCAAGTGACTGCAATAGAGGGTGGGTCATTGTATAATACTGCCTGGGGTGCTTTAAAAGTTGCAGTGACACTTTTCCTATTAATAGAACAATATTTGTATCTTTGTATCAGATAAATAAAAGAACTGTTGTAAGTACCCCTAGTAGTTATATTTTGTCCCAAGCCATGTCACTGAACTGCAAAAGCAAGTACAATAAATAAGTATTTAAACGAAATACTACAGGTGCATGGAATAACAGCATATGGTTAATAGAATACCACATTTTTGTAGATAGTGGTCATTTGTAGACAGTGGGTACCTCAACAATTCATTCCATATATTTCAAATCATGTAGGCCCTCACACTATATATTTGATGGTGAGAAAACTATACAAGCAGTTTGTAATGTGCTTGACCCTTTTAAAATATGCATAAATATACTACATAAGAAAACTGTCTGTTTAGCTTCTCTTTCACACCTTGTAAAGTAGCTGGTGTAGCAGTTGCCTTTCCTTAACAAAAAATAAAATACGTTTTCATTTACATTTTTGTTTTGTGGTAACATGCATTATGTCACGCTTAAACGTGTGTTGCATTGAGGCAGCTTATAGAAAATAATGGGCTGCCAATGCGCCAATATGTCCTATAAATCAGACAGGCCACAAAATTAGAACATGATGCACTATAGTGTGTTGTCATGTGTTGCAGCGCACTGCAACACATGTATATTGCCTTAGTGCATTGGGGTGCAATTAAAGATGAATGGCACAGCGATGCATTTAATGTGTTGCTGTGTGTAACCACAATGAAAATTTAAAAATGGGACCTTAAGGATAGTATTTTGGAGATTTCAAAATGAAGTAATCGCATAGAGATAGTTTGTGAAGGGTTAGCGACATTAAGTTTGGCTTACTAAAGGAGCATGTTCAATTTTTCAAAATGAATTTTTAGCTTGTAAAGGGAATTTAACTTTGCAAAAAAAAAAGGCCTATATCACATACAAGGAAAAAAAAATCTGAATCTTGACTGTATGATTTGAGTTGGCACAGTTTCACTTTAATTACCAAGCTAAGAGGAAATTCACATGCAAAGTAAACATGTTTTACTCCTTTAGCAAGTCAACCTGTGTACTTCTGAACTCGCACAACATTCAGCATATCATTAAGGACTTGGTTTATTACAATGTTTCCCTTTAATGGTCAAAAACTCTGCCAATGACTTAAGAAATGACTTTACGTTGCTCCTTTTCGTTGGACATTCCTGAAATAAAAATATATATATATATTAATATCAGTCAGAGGTCACTCACAAAATCATTGTTATTTTTTTTCTGCGTTGAAAAGTCAGATCATCCAAGCCTAAAATTTCAGTTCCTGATAACTACTGCTAGGTTGAATCATCTGAAGCAAAATGTCTGCACCTGAGTTCCTACATAGATGCACAAACAATATCTGAACTTTAGTGATATACTGTATGATAAATGTTACAATATTTTGGCAATTGTGGCAGTACTAAAAACATGTCTAAAATACGCTGCCCACAGTGACAGTAGGTAGCTGACAAATGTGGGTAAAATATGTGGTAATTTCGCAAAATACATACAACAAATGGGCTATTGTAACAATATGAGAGTGACAATAAGGCAATTGTGACAACACGTGCACATTAAATTAGTAATGCATGAGCAATAAGTGCAGGTACAATCACTAGGGCTCAGTCTGCTTCTTCCCACCCTCCTAATCTTTGCTCCATTAACTGTCAGCAAAAGAAGAAACCCTGACCACACACAACCACCAAGTAGCCAGATGGAAGTGCTGAAAGAGTAGAGAGTACAGCCCTTTTTTCTCCTAGCCCTCTCCTCATCCATGGTGTTGGCTTTTCCCTTGGTAGACAGTAGACTGGAAGTATACACTACTCAAATCAGCCAATCAGTGGTTCAGGTTAGCAAGAACTCCCATTGACTTTCCCTGGGTTCACACTAGTGCGATGCGGGAACCTAGCATGATTCCAGTGCCGGTTCCTGCATTGCTTCTCTCCCGCAGGCAGTTCACACTGCCTTGTGCAAACCGCTGCGGGTGTCATTAACAAAGTTATTGACACCCCCAGTTTAGTTCACAGATCGCAGTGCAAACCTATGCAATATCACCTCTCATATGTTCTCACCTATGCGATCCGATTCTAGTGTGGGAAAAAACAAGTCCCTGCATTATTTTCCTGCAAATCCAATGCGAGTTCAGCCATACAACTGTATTGCTGAACTTGCATTGCTCAGACATCGCATGTGATCGGTTAAAGGTTAAAATTTCTTAAAGGAGAATTCCAGCCTGAGCTCTTTAGGCTGGGCTTCTCCTAAAGGTCACAGGAGTGCAATTTGTTTTGCACTCCTGTGACCAGTTTTCAGCAGAGTGCAGTCTGATATCCGCTCTCTGCTGATGTCACACAGATCAGTCCAGGCACCGCGTCATCCCGATTTTGGAAGTCTGGATCCGCCAGGGGCCTGGACTGATGGCTGTCTCAGCCTCTCTGAAAGCTGCTGAGACGGCCGCTCCCCGCCCCTCCACAGCTCAGCACTCAGTGAGCGAGGAGGAACAGAGCAGGAGAGCTGCTGATCGACAGTCAGCAGCTCTCCTTTCGGGGAGCCGAGAGAACCGAGCTATCGGCAGTGTTCAATGCCTTGGTTCTCAGTGCAGAGACACTGGGGGACCGATCGGACCACTGCTCCATCCAACTAGGTAAGTACGATTATGGGAAAAAAGCAAAACCCATAATTCTCCTTTAATATTGGTTAAAGAAGTCTTATGGGGGCAGAAATCAAGAAGGAGAAATGGAGGAGGCACAGCAGACAAGGCTGAAAGAATGTGATAGCCCTATGTGACTCTATTGCTTTTTAAATTTAGATTTTAAAGTATGTGTCAAGAAAAAATAATATTCAGTACATCTCTAAAATACATGCACATTTCCCTGTTTTCCTCTTAATAAATGTAGCAAGCACAAAAAAACTGTTCGCCCTGACAGATATCTGCTGAGGCTCTGACTTCCTGTGCTGCACTGAAATCTCAAGATGTGTTGCTAGCCAAGCCCAGTTCACGTCCGTGAACCACTGAACATCTTCCCCCATGCCAAGGAGGTGGAGAGGGAGACATGTTCTGTAGCCCAAACACTCCTAATGTCCTATGGTGAAAACGCTGATTCTCACTGTACTGTTTCTATGGAGAGTCAGCGTTGTCACCCTAGGACAGAAAGTACAGAGAGTGTCACTGAGAAAATCAATAAGTGAAAATAAAAAAAGAGAATTCCTAAAAACAGAAAATTATTGCAGTCACCACATCTAAAGATGAGCAAGCTGCAATCTATTAAATGTTTGTTCTTGGGCTTAGATACACATAGCACTACAGTATGCAATCTTATGCCCTGTACACACGGTCGGATTTTCCAATGGAAAATGTGTGATAGGACCTTGTTGTCGAAATTCCGACCGTGTGTGGGCTCCATCACACATTTTCCATCGGAATTTCCGACACACAAAGTTTGAGAGCTTGCTATAAAATTTTCCGACAACAAAATCCGTTGTCGGAATATCCGATCGTGTGTACACAAATCCGACGCACAAAGTGCCACGCATGCTCAGAATAAATTAAGAGACAAAAACTATTGGCTACTGCCCCGTTTATAGTCCCGACGTACGTGTTTTACGTCACCGTGTTCAGAACGATTGGATTTTCCGACAACTTTGTCGACCGTGTGTATGCAAGACAAGTTTGAGCCAACATCCATCGGAAAAAATCCATGGATTTTGTTGTCGGAATGTCCGATCAATGTCCGACCGTCTGTACAGGGCATAATACTTTCACTCGTAGAAGCATTATTCACACAGAATTAATTTATTTAAGATATAATCAATAGTTAAAATAATTATATAGTGTTTCCATATTATGTTCAGATATAAAAAAAATAAAATTTTTGGATGTTTTACATTTATTTATATCTGACCAGGAGGCAGAATTTGCCAGATTAGTCTTACTTGTTTTAATGAGAAAAAATATTGTTTGTTTACAGAGATCAAAAGCACAAGCTCAAAGTTTTTACACACAACCAAATGATCACAAGAGTTACTCTCTTCACCCCTCTCTGTGGAAACCCTAATGCTCTGTCAAGTACACCCTGCTTTTAAAGTTATTTTTTTTTAAGTCTGCAATGATATGTGCAAGAGTTGCCAAAGTAAAGGAAAGAGAAGATTTCGGGGGAAAAAGTGGAAAACAATGGCGGAAAAAAAAGTTATTTATGTACAAATTATGAAAATAACAATGGGCTTTTTTTTTTTTATAAATCAGAGACATCTGTCCAAAAATTGGAGTTCACTGGATTATTTCAAAATAAACAATGTAGCTATCACTACAATAATCACCGTCTCCCTGGGGCTCTTCCCCTTAAGGAGACCCCGTCATTTTGGTCCAGCATTGCTTCGCTTTTGGATTTGAATGAGCAAATCACCATGTAGGTCTGGGCTCATTGGTGAATGCTGTAAAGAACAGTGCTAATGTGAGCACTATTATCTGCAACATAGATATCTGCCCACTGCTGCCACCGGGAGATTAGGACACTGGGATGTTACATGACCAGCCAGAAGGTACCAGGAAGATGAAACACATGCAATACACTTTTAAAAAATTATGTGGGGGCACTCCAGGAGAGAATTTGATAATATTGGACACATCTGTTGAGCTACCAGACAGGAAGTAGTGCTAAATTTCCTCCATTTACTGAGGTTACATACTTTATAAACAAAGTAGATAGGATTTAGGTAATATATCTATGTCCAAACCTTTTTTTTAAGTTTTTGATGGAATGGGGAAGGGAAGAAGAATTCCTGTCAGCTTCTGGCACTGGGGGGATTCACCCTCTCTATTTGTCTTGGTCATGACTATTATCAGTGAAAGCGGAAGTGGTATTCAAAAATGTTATGGTTGCCAATGGAGAAGGAGGTGAGAAAATGTTTGCCATGGAGACACCTTTTATGTTGTTAACTGTGTGAGAGTCGAACTCCCTCAAGTTAGAGTGATTTTGGACAGGAACTGACAGGGATGTCTCCAATGAAACAGGAAGCTAAAAAAAGAAGATAATTTCTTTACCCGAGCAATCCAGATCAAGAATCAAGTCATGAAGCCCAGTTATTGTTTAAACTCCTTCCCGCCGACCGTACGGATATATGCTCCTTTGGTTTAAGGGGTTATACCGGGATGATGTCTGCAGCTGCAGGCATCATCCTGGTACTGTTTTTTAGAGCGGGTGGTTGGCTCTTCAGGGATAACAACCGATGTGGCTAAAAGCCGCTCGGCTGTTATTCCGAAAGGAGCAAGAGGGGATGTCCCCCCCTCCCGACACCTTCTACTGCTCTTCCAGGGCCTCCCATGCCACCGGGAGACCCAATCCCCAATCCGGGACTTCCGCCAGCTAGCGTGAGACTGGAAGGAAGCCAGAAATGGCTTTGATCAAGTCTCCTTTGTGTAAAGTCACAACCTCCCTTGCGGTTTACTCGGCTGCCAATGGCACAGTTTTTGAAAAAAATTACAGTATTCAGAATCGCCGTTTTTGCCGATCTGAATACTTTGAAGTGCAAAGGGGGGGTTTGGGGTCTTTTACTCCATAAAGAGTACCTGTCACCACCTATTACTATCACAAGGGATGTTTACATTCCTTGTGATAGCAATAAAAGTGATACAACGTAAAAATAAATAAATAAAATAAATAATAAAAAAAAAATTGTTTTAAAGCGCCCCCTTCCCCGCAAGCCCACACAGCAAAGAAAACGCACATGTAAGTCGCGCCCGCATATGTAAACAGTGTTCAAATCACACATGTGAGGTATCGTCACCATTGTCAAAGCAAGAGTAATAATTCTAGCACTAGACCTCCTCTGTAACTCCAACCTGGTAACCTTTTTTTTTTTTAAAGCGCTGCCAATGGATATTTTTAGGTACCATAGTTTGTCACCATTCCACGAGTATACGTAATTTCAAAGCATGACATGTTAGGTATCTTTCACATTATACAAAAAAATTGGGCTAACTTTACTGTTTAGCTTTTTTTTTAATTCATGAAAGTGTCTTTTTTCCCAAAATATTGCAACAATCACCATTTTATTCTCTAGATTCTCTGCTAAATGTTTGGGGGTTCTAAGTAATTTACTAGCAAAAAATACGGATTTTAACTTGTAAGCAACAAATGTCAGAAATAGGCTTAGTCATGAAAGGGTTAAAGCAAGGAAATATATTTATGTTAACTTGCACTAATTATAAGTACGGAGATAATGGACTCTATCAGTGAGGGAAACAGATCTTTCCTATTTTAGGGGATACCTAAGATGTCCCTTATATAAGGAATATTTAAATATGCAAAAACATTTTTCCCATACATTTTTCCCATACACGCAAATAACTCACCCTATTTGTAGGCAGATGATCTATCAAAATACTTTTCAGGTGAACAATGGCTGTGGATAACTGCTGTAGGTCAATGTTATTCTTTGATAGATTTTGTAACCCAATGCTGTATTTTTCTATACAATGTTCATTCTTAAGGGAAATAGATATAATATCATTAACATAACATTTCCATAACATTTAAATCCTTCTAACTAACAGTTTATTTAGGTAACTCAGTTTTAGTATATTTAAATATATATTTATTAAACATAGTCATTCTGATTTTTTTTGGATTGAATAACAGTCTTTATGTCAAGGACACTTCTCTAACCATAATTCTAGAACCCCTGTAATTGTTTTTGCTGTTTGTGTCTCATTAAGGAAATTTTACTCAACTTACTTTGTTTTACTTCCTTTGCCAAAGACACTACAAGAAGTGAGAAGAAATCTCTACAAGGGGAAGGGATTTGCACTTCCTAGCCAATTGTAACTGGAACAGGTGTCCCTATTGAAAAGTTTGTTTTCCTTCATCTCTTTTTCTAATGACAAGTCTAAAATCATGGATTTGCCATTACATACTGTCTTAGTGACAATGGTCACCAGGACAGATATGGTAAATCTACCTAGTAAAGGCAGCAATAAAAAAAAAAAAACTTGACAGGCATTCTAATCATTTCATATATTGTGCAAAGCTAAAGAAAAAGTTTGGATTTACATATACTTTGATAAATCAGATGAGAGCTTTAGAAATAATATTTTAAGAAACAGTTCAAATAAAATTATTAACACTATACCAAGGAATGTTTATGTTGACATATGGTTAAAACTGTTCTGGAGAAAGTTTGTATTTGTGTTACTCACATAATGTTCTTTTGCTGGAATTTGAACAAAAGTAACCGGGACACGAACTTTCTGCAACGAAAATCAATATATTTACAATAACTAAATGAATTCAAGAATACCTAGAATGTACTGGATTATATAATATGATTGATTAAAAAATACATTACCATTATTGTTGCATTTGGGTGCAACATGTCTAAGGCTTCTTCAATACGTAGACATATATCAGTCTTAGAATGGCCATAACTGTATGACAAAGAAGCAAAAGCAACAAGGCACAGTAGGGTTTTCATTATTAAAGGCTTTCAAGTGATCTGTTTCTCGGAGTGCAATCCTTTCATTTTATAGTCTTTGCATAAGGAAGCACCATATATGGCATATGAGGAAAAGAAAAACTTGCTTGAACTTATTGACTGTAAATATGACACACAAAACTTTTATCTTTGTATATTTTGCTGATGACAATAAAAGATTACAGTAAGGAGGGAACCACTACGTAGTTTTAGACAACTGCAAATTGCTAGATTGGAGATTGTGTATTTTTGATATTAAGATAGGAGATCCTCTCCAAAGTACGTTTTAACTAAATTTTTAGCAATTTGTAATGGAATATGGGTACATTCAATCAGTTGATTCAACTTAGACTTTTAAATGTTATTTTCTAAATATAGTAAACTGTAACATGGATATCTGTCTGCTACTATATGCTTAATGTATTGCTTAGTTGAAATGAGAGGTCAGACATTTATTCAACATACAGCTTGTTGCTGTTTAAATACAACAGTTTTGTATTCCATTTGATCAAAAACAGACCATTAACTTTGGGTCTAACAGAGGGCTGCAATGGAACAAAGTTAGCAATGAGCCATCTATAATAGCCTGCAATCCTGTGGAATGCTCTGACTTTTTTTTTATTTGTAGGTTGGGGCCAATTTTGAGTCATTTCAGTGTTGATTTGGGGCTTATTCAGGCCTCAACAAATTATTTTACTCAGTTATTTTGCTTCCTTCAAACCTATGGAGCACGTTTTGGGATTTGCTGTGAGCCCCCCTAGCCCTTTTCTTAAGTCAATTCCCTACTGCTTGCATGCATGACAGGTGCATCTCCCAGTCAGGGTGGTGAATGAGGTCCCAGAGTCTTATCCATTAATACTTGGAATTAGTTGGGGCCCCATTTAAGACTAAAGGAAGACTCTTATACTGGAATGACCCTTCTGGGGCAGAGAATGCAGTCTTTTCATTAGCACTTTTTTTTAAGTAATAGGTAGTAGCTACTCATACTCAGTAGTAGCCTTTTGTCAGACCTAAGTTAGATATCTGGTGGATCAGGACGCAGACAGCACACTCTGGGATGCACACAGAGATCTGTGCAGGTCAATGCTGCTGGCCAACTGTCATTGATTTGAAGAGACAGTAAATACCTGTGCATCCTGCACTGGTGAGGACAGCCTCTTTGCACAGGTGTACAGATCGGTATGCTCATGTGAACAAGGCCTAGCCGTGATTAGTTCAGGTACCTCACAGAAAAGATCCCTATTCTTTATAAAGCTGGCCTTTAATGGTTAATTTTTTCATTTATTAAATAAGTGGGTTGAATGGAAAAAAATTGGCCAGATTCCACCATCCACACAAATGAGGTGGATGGGGGGAAAATCAGTCCCACTGAGCTATTGTGTTCTGTCAGTGAGAAGACTTACCCACTGTCAGAACACACTAATCAGCGCTGCCAGCTATAGCTGGTGGCACTGATCGAGCGGCATTTATCCAACAGGCTGGTTGTACAGAAGTCAACTGGTACAACTAGGGTGCCCATACATTGGTTAAAATTTGTCCACTCCCTGCAGAATTTGGAACCATGTAGCGCTGGCGTAAAGAACATTTTTGCCTTATTTATGGCAACTGATAAAGTTACTACTATACCTGGAAATGAGGGGACTGTATCCTTTTGAGAGGTTGCCACAAGAGTTTCCCTGTCTATGGCTTTATAAGATTGACTTGATAAATTTGTTTTGTTTTCCTTTTTCCCGGCTGATGAATCTTATAGGTTACTTCTCTATATTCTCCATAATTTTAAAGGGGTCCTGCCATTTAGCCAGGAATTTTCATTCAGCTGTGGGGACTAAAACTAGTACTCTGTCTCCTGGGTTAAAGTTGCAAATGTTGGCATCCCTATTATTACATTTTTTTTTTGGTACTCCTGTGCTTGCTTCAAATAATCTCGACAAGGGACATGACAGCTGCAATTTTATCATGCATTACCTAGATATGCTTGATAATGCCTTTATAGGCTGTGGTCTCTCCCTTCCATGTTCCTTTCATGACATCGAGCAAATCCCTGGAGTGTCTACCATAAAGTAACTCAAAATGTGACTATCCTGTGGATGACTGACTTCTTGTACTGCAAACACAAGGTAAGACAGTGTTTGTCTGCCACCTTCTTAAAGGTCTGATTAAATCTGTCTACCAGACTATCAGTTTGTTGTGGCAGAGATGTATGAGATTTTAAACAGTTCCTTGGAGAGTTTCTCTCAACTTAAAATGTGTGCCTTGATCTGTTAGCACATCCTTCAGAATGCCTACTTGACTGAACAATGGTTTAAGAATAGTTTTCTCAACTGGACCTACCAGATCAATGCCAATGATTGGCAAAGGTACCAGTAGGCTGAGATAGTGGGTCAGGGGTGCAAAATACTGGCACTCTGGACTCTACTCACAATATTCCTTTACATTCACATATAACCCAAGCAAATGAACCTCTATTATTCTCTCTTTTGTTTTCTCCATTTCTCCATTCCCAAGGGTTCATTCATAACATTATGGTGAGCAAGATCTAATACCATCCTGTGATTAATTTTAGAAATTACTATTTTCTCCACAACATCTTCCCCTTGTTATACCTGACACAGCAACTCATTTTTAAAATCTATATATGTGAAGGACTGACAGCCTGACAGGATGTATGGACCCTACTGTAAAGAATAATGGGTTTCCCATCATCCTGTATCGAACATTGGAACAATTCGTAAAAATTCTAAACAGATGGTACTTGACCCCTTACAGATTATCAAAAATGTTTCCTTCCACATTTCCTATATGCTTGACTATGGTATTAAATATCACTTGTTACCTGCTATCCTAATAACCCCACCCTTCCATCTAATGACTACACCACGCAGATTTGGAGTAAATTGGCCATAGCAGCCATTTTTTATTAACCAAAATATAAATATCCAATAATTAACATATCATAACATATCAAAACATAACATCCAGTTTATTAAAGAAAGGAGCAAGGTCCCAATAGGCATAAAACCAAACCGTACCTGCTAGTCACTTCTAAGGCCTCCAGTGGCAAAAACCACCGACTCAGAGACAACTCACAGGTACCCTTACACCAACTGAGAGCCTACCTTAGATGGGTCCCTTCACCATACCTTTTTGTACCCATATGACCTAAAAGGACCTTGCACCCCCCAATTGCCACAACCAGCTCCCCAGGACTCAAGTCCACAAAACTCAAAATACCCAACAAATGTAGGGCGGGAGGGTGGGAAGTTGCTCAACACTCTTCTTCCTTCCGACTGGGGACCACCCCCTTGTTTCGTCCCCTAATCACTTCCCCCAAAGCTCCACCCAGCCCCCATACATCTTTGAACAGCCCAGAGTAATGCCCCTTACTATTAACTCCCTGTGCCCCAAGCCCCTTTAACCCCTGTCATGCCGGCCTTCCATTTGTTGCCTTGGGGGTTCTACTCTGGGCCTCTCTTGACTATGGAATTAAATATGGCTTGTTACCTGCTATGCCAATAACCCCACCCTTCTATTTAATGACCACACCATGCAGAATTGGAGTAAATTGGCTATAGCAGCCATTTTTTATTAACCAAAATATAAATATCCAATAATTAACATATCACAACATATCAAAACATAACATCCAGTTTATGAAAGAAAGGAGCCCAAGGTCCCAATAGGCATAAAACCAAACTGTACCTGCTAGTCACTTCTAAGGCCTCCAGTCGCAAAACCACAGACTCAGAAACAACTCGCAGGTACCCATATACCAACTGGGAGCCGTACCTCAGACAGGTCCCTACACCATACCTTTTTGTGCCCATATGACCTAAAAGGACCTTGCACCCTGCTACCACCACGAAAAGCTGACACCTTCGGTTTGAGCGGACCTCCACACCCTCAGGGCCCTCTGGATACCCTCCTCCAAACCCAGACACCACATGTCAATACCAACTGCATTCAAATGAACGCCATCCCCACATAAATAATGCCAAGTTTCCAATTCCAACTCGTGATGGCGTACAGCCAAACCTCCATTGCGCATCAGAAATTGTGCCACCTCCCGATTTACTTTTCCCCTTGCTTTGTTAAGACCAGTAACTGACCAAGCCCACCTCCACCCCCACCATATCTGATCATACTATCAACAAGTCCCGGTAAGCTAAGTGAAGCCGAAGAAAGTCATATTTAACATCCCATATGAGCTCCCTCATGGACCGTAACACTAAATCGATCCCCCCAGCATGTACCACTAACATGCTGGGGCCTCTATCAAGCCGAGTATAACGGTCAAACTCAGGAACCACTCTACTTCACAATAGACTGGGCGTCCTGATCCAACGAACCACCACCGCCTCCTCCCTAGGAATGCCCAATTGACACTCATCAGTGCGGCTCTTCTCGCTCTGCAGTGAACGTATGAGTGGCCCGATATCCAAATCAAACAGAAGCCCTTCCCTGTAAAGAAAAAAACACAAAAACACCACACGCACATAGAATCAAGAAAATAAAGTCAGCCTCCCCCTGAAAACAAGAGGAGACAAACAGGAGAGCATACAGGGACAAACCCTACATAGACTAACATAAATCATAACAAATGAGGATGAACATATAGGTGATAATACCAAGATTCCCACCTGCCAATACGCCGCAAGGCCCCCTTGCTTAACCTCCAATGCGCCGCCTCCGTTGCGGCCCCAATTCAAAGGGAATGAGATGCAAAGTCGGACGGACAAAAACCCAAGACAACCAAACACCTCCTGAACACCGCTGTGAACTGATACTGAGACAAAGCCGAACCATCCGCATGCAATAAAAAGGGGCCGACGCGACCCGGGCGGAACTCCAAAAACGTGAAACAACCTGCACCGGACAATCCGGCGACTCCTGCAATGCCGAACAACTCCACTTGCACACCCCACCAGGCTTGATCCGTCTTGGATCCAAAAGAAACACTGAATTGTCACTACATTGCACGTTAGCCAACTGCAAAATGTCCAACCCCCATCTAGAAGAACAGACCAATTCCCCAATGCGCCCTAAAAAATGCTAAGGAAAAGAACGTCTGAAACAAAAGGGCCTATGAGCCCGACAAACACACATCAGGAAGTACCTGAAACAATGAACCACAATAACTCAAAAGACACCGGACGGTGACCATCCACCGGCCGACGCCCCCTGTTGTAGCCCTTCACCGCTTGCCGAACCAAAAAATCCTTTGTACAATCCCTACGACCCAACAGCTTTAACAAAAATGCCAACCTCGCCAACTTACTATTTAACACTGACACCGAAACCCCCTCTTCCACATTCCAACCTATGAAATACAACACCAAGAGCCCATCATCACCCGCAACTACGGCACCACCCAAACCACGGACCAGACTGAACCACTCCTCCCAAACTCTTGAATACATCGACCATTTAGCCTCACTCACCGACCACCGAATCAGCATCGCAGTCACTCCAAGGCAATCCGCTACAGCTGTACTGGACAAGTAACTCCCAGTTGCGCCACTCCCGGAGCCAATGAGCAAAACTTGTCCCACTGAAACCGAGAAAGAGCATCGGCCAAGGAATTAGTGCAACATGGACATGAATAGCAAATACAAAAGCATTGCAATGTAAAAAAGCCAACAACAAACGCCACAGCAAATGCACTACCGGAGGCAATGAAGCTGACACACTATTAATTGCCTGCACAACAGCCATACTATTGCAATTAAAACAGATCTTCTTGTTACTGAAATGAGAACCCCAAAGTTCCACCACGAGCACAATTGGAAACAGTTTCAAGAGTGCCAAGTTCCTGGTGAACCCAGCCTCCCGCCATTCCAACGGCCACGGGCCCGCACTCCACTGACCCCCAAAGCATGCACCATAGCCAGCCAATCCAGTGGCATCTGTGAAGAGCTCCAAATCAAAACTGGACATAGCTTCAGACATCCACACAGACCTGCCGTTATAAGAATTCAAAAATGACTCCCAAACCAGCAGGTCCGCTTTGTGTCCTCGGGTCAGGTGAATGTGATGCTTTGCCCATTGGCATGATCCAACAAGCAATGTTGAGCTTCACAAGAAGCGACTGAAGTTGCCACAGGGTCAGCTTGCCAGAACCCTGCGCTGAGACCACCGCCGCCCCCAAGTCCATCAGCTTGTCTTCCAGGAGGCACTATCCCATGGCCACAGTGTCAATCAAAATACCAAGAAAACTCAGTACCGTAGCTGGACCCTCCGTTTTGTCGCCACCGCCAACAGAATGCCAAAGAGCTCCACCATGTGCTGAACCGTAGCCAATAAAACCCTACAATGATTAGAAGTGGCCAGCCCAACACACAAAAAATCATCCAAGTAGTGAATGACAGACAGAAGCCCAGACACCTCCCAGACTACCCACTCAAAGAACGAACTAAAAGTTTCGAACAATGAAAAGGAAATGGAGCACTCTATAGGAAAACATTGATCAATGAAATAGCACCCCTGCCATTTACAACCCAACAAGTGAAAACTGTCAGGATGTACAGGCAAACAAGCAAAACGCGTATTCAATATCCGTTTTTGCCAGTAAAGCCCCCCCAACCATAGAAACTAACCCAATGCACAGCCGCATCAAAAGGGGTGTAGGAAACGGAACACAAACCAAGGTATCCAACGGTGAAGAGATAAACAGATCAGCCATGCGGCCCAGCTCAACCTCTTTTGCTAATTTCGCAGACACCACCTCCAGGTGAGCCAACGCCGACCTCAAATTGTCCACAGGTTGGGGGGGTGGGGAAGCCTACACACAATATAAAAGCCCTCGGCGAATCCCGAAGCCAACATGTCCACCGCCTCACAGTTTGGCTATCTACCAAGAAATGGATGCATCCTTGCTATGCTCATTGGAGTCCTCCCTTTTTCCCGTAAGCTCCTTAGTTATACCTTTACCTTTTTGTGTAAATCTATTAAATGTTGGGTGGGAGCCCCCACAGCCGGAGCACCCATGTTTATATTTGCACGTCATTCCAAACTTGCAAGTCCCTTCATTGAACGATCAGAAGCACCCATTTCTTTTGTTGGTCGACTGTCCACAGGAAAAAGATCCGCTGGACCCTGACTGAAAAAACGAAGTCCCAACCAACGCCGAGGTCATGAGCCACATCCAAAGACTAATGTCCTTGTGGCGGAAGTACTCATCATACCTGAGCCATGCCAGTGCCCCGTAGACTAGATAAGCCTCCCTTATCGCATCCAAATAACAAAAGAGAGCGGAGCAATTTTCCGGAGCCCTTTCCCCTGTAACACTGGCTAAAATTGACCGGGGAATGAGCCTATATCGCCTCTTTTCATCTTCCTCCTTCTTGCTGTCATCCAACTTACCTCTATCCAGATAAAATTTTTCCAGTGGAAGAAGGGAAAAAATTTCAACTTACTCACCCCTCCAAATTTTTTCTTGCACTTCCTGCTTGAGGTGTGCTCCTAGCGGCCCCTCAAAACAAATGTATACCTCACATTTGGCCGAATCCGCCAATCGAACCCAGTCCACCTCCTTATCCAGCGCCTTACCTTGTCCACTGTCTGCCGCACCAGCGTCCCCCGCCGCAGGCATCTGTCCAGGTACTTGTCCCGAGGAAGGCGACACCCGCAGAGCTGCCAGCAGCAGACCAGACAATATCCCATTCCCCGCTCCCGGTGTGCCACCGGCCACGGCCGGAGGCCCCAGTACACTTGCTCCTGAACCAGCCAGAAATATATACACAATAATTCTGCGCTACCAAAAAGGGGAATAAAACAGCAGCTAACACAATCAGCAAGTGTAAAAAATGTCAAAAAACAAAATAAGTGTAGCGCTAGGAAGAGGGGTCAGAAAATGGAGTCTATGGATTGACAGTTCAAAGTTCGTGTGTTTAAAGGAACATCCCTGGAGGGAATATGAAAAGTCCTCTGGAACAGATCTCAACAAGGGTGTGAATCATCTGTGGAGGGAGCCCACACACCACCAATAGAAGTGAAAAGGCTTACCGGACTCGGTGGACCCAACAAGGCATACGCCAGGTAGAGTCAATCAGGCTTAGGTGGTGCTGGACTGCAGTTGGCCTGGACGGGCAAAGTTGGTGGAGTGGCTACCACGTGGCTGTATTCCTCAAACGTAATCGGGCCCAAAGTTATGGAGTACGGCACCCATAAATCGTATCCCTCAGATCAGCGTTGGAACCAGCAATGTCAGCAGCAAAATGAAGGAAGAGAAGGAATGGCCAAATAGTGTAAATCCGTTTAATTGGAAATATATTAAAAGAAGCATACACTCACATGAAAAGATATCTAAAAACAGCGCTGTGAAGAAGTGGCGACAGTGGGGTCCTATCCGACGTGTTTCGTCTGCATAGACGTCGTCTGGGGGTTCCCCCCACTGTAGCCACCAGAGTATATATAAGAAAACCATCAAAAATGATGAAAAACAGCTCCACGGTTATTAAAACATCACTTCCGGTATTAGGGGAAGATGGCCGAACGGCGTGCGTTCCACGCTGACCTGCGTGCGTTCCACGCCTCACAATGGTAGGCACCGGAAGTGGAAATAAATAGAAAAACCATTGAGAAGTTCATGTAGAGGGGGCCCTGTCAATAGTGCCAAATACAAAGGGAGGTTGATGGGTGGGTAAGTGACGTGAAGTGGCATAAGGGATGTGAGCGGCGCAACAATGTGCGCGCGCATCGAGATGAAAAAACATACACTGCGCATGTGCAAGGAGCGTGCGTAATGAAGCAGTGGAGGGGCGGAACGACGGCATTAGAAGCCGTACGGGGCTGCGTGTCGAGTGCGTACATGGTGAGAGCCTCCCAGAGAGGCGGGCAAATGTGAATGCCTTGGTGACTATGGTAACAAGCCACAACAACGGCGTAACCTACATGAAGAAGGACGTTAAAAGCGCTAACAGGACAAATAAATGTCTGTGTAACAAACGTGTATCAACTGGGTGACACAATAATATAAATAATATTAACAGAAAATTGTGTGCAAAAAGTGAGGACAAATGTACAGATGACGTACGATATATCCACAATTATGTGGGCAGTAAAATTGGAAAGACAGGGACAGGTGGTATTAAGCCATGAAGGAAATACCCGTTGTTGTGCAGACTCATGGAGCTGATTTCCACAGTGTGATAAAATATAATAATCACAAAGAACATATACAATAGATGTCTTATAGGGCGTACACACGGTCGGACTTTGTTCGGACATTCCGACAACAAAATCCTAGGATTTTTTCCGACGGATGTTGGCTCAAACTTTTTTTGTCTACATACGGTCGCACAAAGTTGTCGGAATTGCCGATCGCCAACCACGCGGTCACGTACACCACGTACGACGAGACTAGAAAAGGCCGGTTAAAAACCAAGCGCGGCACCCTTTGGGCTCCTTTTGCTAATCTCGTGTTAGTAAAAGTTTGGTGAGAGACGATTCGCGCTTTTTCAGACTCGTGGCTTTCAGATCGTTTTCTGCCGTTCAGTTTGTGCTTGTGGGTTTGTATCTGCTCTTCAGTGCGTGCAGCAAGTTCCGCGTGACTTTAGGTAGTCATTGTATTCTTGTTCGTTCGTTACTGTTTTTCAGGTCGCTCTTCACAGGCCTTGCTGTTCTTCAGTGCGTTCTGTTACTACGTTCTGAGCAGCCAACCGTTTTCTAGCCATGTTTCATATGCGTACTCCTCGTAGTGTTCGTGCTGTGTGGGGGCTTGGTTTTGGGGTCCTGACCTTGACACAAGTCCAGTCCATGAACAGGGTGGGGAGGAGTTCATGGACCAAGAATTGGTTGCTTCAGTGTGACCAGTTCTCTCATATGCCTTTGCTCCGTGAGATCCGTGAGAATAATCCTGATGATTTCAGGAACTTTCTCAGGATGACGGACCCCGTGTTTCACCGTTTGTTGGCTTCGCTGACCCCCTATATCAGCAGGCAGGATACCTGCATGAGGCAAGCCATCACTCCGGAGCAGAGGTTGGTCGCTACCCTGCGGTATTTGGCCACAGGGAGAAGCCTGCAGGACTTGAAGTTCTCGACAGGCATCTCCCCCCAGGCTCTGGGGATCATTATCCCAGAGACCTGTTCTGCCATCATACAGGTCCTACAGAAGGAGTATATGAAGGTAAGATTTTTATCCTTTAATATCACATTTTATTGTATTTAATGTTTGATAATATATTGTATTTCTTTCCTCATTCCCTAATTACCATGATTGTAATATGCTGTGAATGTCCCCTTTGTCCTCATTAATGCAGGATTTTTATGTAATTATTATTTTAGGTCCTTCATACATATTTGCCCTTCAATAACCTCCCCAGCATGGTGTCTCCTGCCCTATATTCACCTCATGTAGTCACTTAACAATGTATTTTTTCTGCTCCATAGTAGTGCTTTACCCCAAACACCCCCTAAAATGTTTGGAAATGTTATTTTTGATTTAAATTCAGGCAGAGTGCCAGAGGCTTTTTTTGTGGTGTCCCCAAATAATTTTTAGTAACCCTCCCTCCCCCAACTGCTAAGTCAGCTGATCCCAATTCTCTATCCTCAATCATCTATCTGCTGACTTTGCCAAACCCATACAGACTATACCCATCTCTTTTGTGGTCAGATGTATGGAGAAATTCCCCAAAGCATGTAGTGCAAGGGCCTGCCTGTATACTTTTCAATGGTACTGTTTAAAGTATTTGTGTCCTATTATTATCTTGACAGGTAATAGCAGAATGTCCAAATGTCCTCAAATGTGTACAATGTGTATTTATATCTTTGTATTATGACACTTCTTACCTGTCCAGTGGGCTGCCAATAGTGTAACTAAGGAGGGGCTGTTCAAAGTAATACCCATTATTTAGGCATTCAGCTCTCAATGAAGTGAAGAGGGTTACCTGTCCAAGATTTCCACACACCCCCTATAATGTTAGAAATGGCCCATGAGAGGGGGGGAGGGGGAATATGATAGGTGTACCTTATACTTTGGCCTTGTTAAATTCCCCTTACTAAATGCTATGTGGAGGTTGCCCCATAATGTTTGTGTCTAATCTGCTTGCCATGTTTCTGTGAAAAAATAGTAATGTTTATTGTTTTTTCCTCAACAGTTTCCTTCCACGCCACAGGAATGGCAGACTGTGGCCTCCCACTTTGCCCAGCGGTGGGACTTTCCTAACTGCGGAGGGGCAATTGATGGGAAACGCGTCCACATCGTCCCACCACCCAACGGGGTCGTACTATTATAATTACAAGGGGTTCAATAGTATAGTGATGTTGGCGGTGGTGTCGGCTAATTACGACTTCTTGTATCTGGACGTGGGGAAGAATGGCCGGATGTCCGATGGTGGAGTCATCGCAAAGACGGAGTTCTACAGGCGTCTCCAGAATGGCAGCTTGGACTTGCCAGCTCCAGAGGACAATGTTGAAGGACTCCCATTTGTGTTCGTTGCTGATGAAGCGTTTGCGCTGGGGGACCACCTGATGCGGCCATTCCCAATGAGGACCCTCACCCCAGAACAGAGGGTTTTTAATTACCGGCTGGCCAGAGCCCGAAGAGTGGTGGAGAACACATTTGGAATCCTGGCCAGCCGGTTCCACCTATTTCTGACACCCATCCATATGGCGGAGTATAAACTGAACCATATTATACTTGCGTGCTGTGTTCTCCATAACTTTTTAAGGAAACATTCAGCCAACTATGCTGGCTCAGTTGGGCCTGAGGCCGGAATCATACATCAAACCACACTGACGGCGCTTGAAAGTGGCCGTCCTGGCTTGCCCTCCCTGAGTGCCCGTGATGTCCGGTTACGCTACCTGGAGTTCTTTGCGGGTAGGGGGGCTATCAATATGCCAGACAATCTGTGAAGCCTTTTTATAATAATAAAAAAAAAATTCTTTGTGGTCATTTACTGCTTGTGTTTGTTTTAGCTGACCCTGACAGAAATGTTTTGAGTGCAGAAAATGGCGTGATTGTGTAACCTTATACAAAGCACTGTTGGCTGTTATTTACTAAATGCAAAAACACATTTCACTACAAGTGCACTTGCAACTGCACTGAAACTGCACTTGTAGTGCAAAATGGATTTGCCCTTAGGAAATAACCCCCATTTTCACTGAAAACACCAATTACATCACCCCAAAAGTGTTGTAGCGTTGAGACAATAATCCACACATTCTTGATGAACAATCTTTTTAATACCTGCACAATCACATGTGCATTTACCAAAGGTTTTTCAAACAAACCAACATGTTTGTTGTATAACAATTTTTGTGGTGGCATTATCCAAAATCAAAATGTCCATTTTATAGAAAACAGGCCTGTGTAAAACCAACAAGAAAGACACAAATCTTGAACTTACAAACGTCACATTTGGTCGAATTTGAAGGCAATATCAGACATGAGTATTTAGGAACTGTGTTTGATATTGCGTTCAGATGGGGGGAAATCACCCCTGGAAAAGCCAAATTTGGAAGATGCACACAAATTTCCCAATGTCAACATGTGCGACCTGCCATCACGGGGGATCAAAGGACGTGTTTTGGGGGAGAAACCCCTTCCTCTCAGCTACTTTATTATTGAGGAAGGGGTTGCACCCCCAAAACGCCTCCATTGATCTCCCGTGATGGCAGATAGCACATGTTGGCACACTGTGTGCATCCTCCAAATTCAGCTTTGTCAAAAATCACAAAAAGATTTAGCACATTGTAGCACACAAAAGAAGAAATTGATTTTGAGGGGTTTTAAACTCGCCCCAAAACATCAATGATGTTTTTATATTTTGGAATAACATCATTGATGTTTTGCTTGATGGTTTCCAATTGTAAATTACACCCCATGATCTCCCCGATCAGGATCTGGGCACTTTCGGATGTGAAAGGATCTGGATCCACAACATCACGATCACCTAAAAAGAGAGGAACCCCAAAATAAATTTGGTTAAAAAAAAATGCCGCCATCCATCTCTTATCTGAGCCTGTGGTTGCAGACACTCACCTGTTGTGGTGACTAGTTCCACCACGTCTTCATCCTCCTGCTCAGCTTGTGTTGGGGGGATTTTCCCTTCTTCCAGAGGGGGGGGTCTCTGGTCTCCTCGGATGAGGGGTGTCCTCCGAGTCTTTTCTCCCCTATGTAAAACAAAAAAGGTATACTTAGCACACAGATATTTAATGTCAGAACTATAAAGATGAAACATTGCTTGTCAATTTTAGCCGAGTTCCAAGATGTAGCTTTTTTAGTGTCCTTTGTCAAGCTGCAATACTTTACCTGTTTTGTACAAGCTTCACCGATGGAGACCCCCCTATAGTATACACTGGAGCACCTGTGTGGGGCCCCCTAATAAAAATGGTGTTCTGGGGTCCCACACTAGTGCTCCAGTGTCCAGATGTGTAAACAGCTGCTCAGTGTCCTCTCCTTACACAGAATCTAGTTTGCATTTCATTCTAGTAACAAAGCCATCTACACAACCCAATTCTTTGAAGACAAGTATAGGGCGTCAAAATGGTGGCCAAATGCATATGGGCTAAACAATGGTATTTTATAGTTGGAACGAAAAATGTTTGATCCGAACGAATAATGTGCCCATGAACATGAAAGTTGCCATTTTAAACTGTACAACAGTTCCTAAAAGCACTTGGAGCAGCACAAACGTAATAAAGACAAAAAGAATAGGAACACAGCACAACTACTTACTTTTTTGCAGCACTCTCCAGATCTTTCTGTACTGCTCGTGTTCTCGTAATTTGAGGTCCGACCATCGCTTCCTGAGCTGATCTTTCAATCGTCGTACCCCGAAATTCCGGTGCAGACTCCTGACCACTTTCGCCATGATCTTGGCCTTTCGGATATTGGGGTTGGGGTAAGGCCCATACTTTCCATCATAGTCGGACTTCTTCAGGATGTCCACCATTTCCAACATCTCCCCAAAGGACATATTTGAGTCCTTAAATCTCCTTCTGGATCGGGACGTTTCAGGCTCCGGCCTTTCTTCCTCCCCCTACTCGTTGCTACAATTAGCACGCACCTGCTGTCTATCCGCCATGTGCTCTTCCCCCACTGCGCCGAATGAAAAGGGGCGGGGAATAGACTAGAAAGAACATCAGGGGCTGGCGGAGTTATACGCATGCGCAGTGTGTATAAAGCGTAACACACGTGCGTATTACGTACGACCTGTGAGCGGAGGAAGGAGCATCAGAGACGCCGATCGTGATAACGAAGGTAAGATCTAAACTTGCGCCTATACTGCTTCGAAATGGAAGCCTATATTGTAACAAGATTAGGGGAGTTTTGCCTGACATTAGGGTTTGTCTTGTGTTGTGTCTTGCAGAGAAAATGGATGGCTTCAACGACCACAATTTCCTGCCCCTGTTCATAGACAAATACAGGGAGCTGCCCTGTCTGTGGCAAGTGAGACACCCCCACTATAATCACAAACAGAAAAGGCAGGCAGCGCTGGAGAAACTGCTGGAGTTGGTGAAGCCGGTGGTCCCCACAGCAACCATCCCTTATTTAAAAGTCAATATTGGTGGCCTGAGGAGCACATATCTTAGGGAGCGCAAGAAGGTCACAGATTCCCAGAGATCTGGAGCTGCAGCAGATGACGTTTATGTCCCCAGACTTTGGTACTATGAGAGACTGCGATTTCTGTCAGACCACACTGAAGTCAGGGAATCCCTCTCCACTCTTCCTTCCACTCTTCCTTCCACCCCAGCTGAGGCTTTCGATGTCCAACCTGGGCCTTCCAGCCAGGAAGAAGTGGAGGAGCCCAGCTGGAGTCAGGTATAGCATTGTTCTACTGATTTCTGGTCAATAAAGAAATGATCTTTACTAGATGTTATTATTGATCACTAATTGCTGATTGAAAAAAGTGTTTTACATATCAATAGACAGTAGTGGGCACCCAAAATTGGGACAAGAATGAAAACTGCTGGGCTCAGAAGGATAGTCTGTTATATTTGTTAACATTCAATTTGCAGCAGTCAGGAGGTGAAAATTGTGTGTGATTGATGAAGAAAAAACTAAAACTATGTCCCTTTTTCATACACAGGAAGACCTCAGCCAGGAGGAGGTTGTGGAATGTGGCAGTCAGGAGGAGGTGAGGATTAGTGGCAGCCAGGAGGAGGCGGGGATTAGTGGCAGCCAGGAGGAGGCAGGGCTAAGTGGCAGCCAGGAGGAGGCAGGGCTAAGTGGCAGCCAAGAGAAGCCTGGGACCAGTCGCAGCCTGACTGAGTCTCAGGTCCCTCCCCTCCGCCTGCCATATAAACGAGCCAGGAAGGCCACTCCGAGTCCCGTGCAGGATTCTGCGTTCAGGCTAATTCAGGAGGCTTCGGCGTCCCTCCGAGCCTTACCCACTCCTGAAGAGGCCTTTGCCTGCATGGCTGCCACCAAATTGCAGGGCATGCAGGAGGGTCAACGCAAGCTCTGTGAGGACCTGCTTTATAAAGTCCTACATAAGGGGGTGAGTGGGGAACTAACACCCAAGACCGATGTGGTTGAGTTGGACCATCCTCCTCCTCCTCCTCCTCCTGCTGCCACAACTCCAACACCACAGCCACCGCGTGGAAGGAGGCGTGGAAAGAAGACCAAAGAGTGATGGCCCTGGGTTCAGTCTGGTCTGACAGAAGATGCAGTCTCTCGTATGACCACAGCCTGGGGACACAGATGTCATCTGCTGCTGTTCATGATCTCTGGGACTTCTGGACCAGACTGCCCTCCCTTAGATATAGACTCCTCAGGCCACCAATTTTGCTTAAAAATAGTTGATGTCTGCCCTGGGGGTACAAGGCTTCACCCACTTCTGCAGTTTCTCCAGCGTTGCCTCCCTCTTTGTTTAGTTGTGAGCCGTTAATAAAATTTTTTCTGTAAATTCTACTCTCCTGTGTGTGTTTTCATCCAAAAAGGACAGTTTGTTGGTGAGGATTCAGGTACATTTCTAAAGTACAATGTGAAATTAACAAGAGACAACAACACCAAACAATCTCCTACAGATTAAATAGAACAACATATCAATGGTGTTGTGGGAACTTGTCACAAAAAACACACACAAACATTTTCGGGAGTACAAATCCAAATCGCAAACAAAATAAAAATAAAATACAAACACAAAAAAAGAATCTACATTAAAGCCAAAAAATATATAAAAAATATACAAAAATATGTTGTCAGATGTGAGAAATCAAAATATATTGAGGGAATCACGATAAATAGTAACAAAATAAGTTTGTGAGAAGTGTGTGTGAATATGAGCAGCAAAACGACTTAATTCTTGTCACATTATAAAGAAGAAGAGAGTGCGCTGTATTAAACCATTTTTAACATTGCAGCGTGACGAAAGTGCTGTATCCATTGCGAACGCTAAGTTTACCAGAACGAGCTGTTCCGTCCTGGAATTTCTTCTGAGCATGCGTGGCACTTTGTGCGTCGGAACAGGCCACACACGGTCGGAATTGACGCGATCGGAATTTGTTGTCGGAAAATTTTATCTCCTGCTCTCCAACTTTGTGTGTCGGAAAATCCGATGGAAAATGTCCGATGGAGCCCACACACGGTCGGAATTTCCGACAACACGCTCTGATCGGACATTTTCCATCGGAAAATCCGACCGTGTGTACGGGGCATTATATCCGTATATGTGACACATTCAAAAACATGAATTACGTTGATGCAGGCTAAATAGAGTAAACATCCATACACCTATAGCTAGAATGGATGAATATCTATACACTTGTGGCCCAAATCAGGTAAATAAGATAAAGGGGATAAAATACAAATAGATATGGATGAAATAAATATAGATATATATGAAACATGTAAATGGGATAAAAATAAATATGAATAAATATAAAAATGGAAATAAAAAATTGAATGAAAAGGAGAGAGAATCACCTTGAAAAAAGAGGGAGGTAAAAATTGGGGCAACAGAATCAGGCTTTGTTGATAAAAGCGTTGACATCTATTTCAACATTCATACCCAATGGAAAGAGTGTGCGGAGCTCATGGATCCAGTAGGTCTCTAAGCGAGATACACCCCTGGTCCTGGCACCACCCCTCCAAGGAGGGACATATCTGTCAATGACCACAAATTGCGTCCCATCAATAACGCGGTTGTGATGTAACTTATAATGGCGGGGGACAGTGTGTTTAGTGTCCCCACCTTTGATAAGTGCGATATGTTCCGCCACTCTTATGGCAAAGGAACGGATGGTGTGGCCCACGTATTGTTTCCCACAATGACATGTAATCAAGTACACAATATGACTGGTGGTGCAGGTACAGAATTGTTTGATTGGATATGTTTTGTGGGTAACTGATGACGTGAACGATACAGTTTTTCTCCCTATGCCAGAGTTGTGTTGGCAAACACTACATCTTTTACAAGAATAGAATCCCTCCATCTCATAAAAGAGGGGTTGGCGTATGGGAGGATTAATAATGTTTGGGGCGATCCTGCTCTGTAAGGTTGGGGCACCCTTAAAGATGACTCTGGCCTTATCAGGCAATACATTACCTAAAATGCGGTCATTCCTGAGGATGTCCCAATGTTTTGAGAGAATGGCTTTAATGTGTCTATGCTGATTGGAAAAGGAGGTCAACAAGGACCACCTGAAGGAATCATCTGATTCTCTCCTAGGCCTATCCTCTAAAAGGGATTCCCTATTGGTTTCAAGGGCATGTTGATATTCACGATCAACAAGACAGGGATCATAATCCTTATCAATGAACTTGGCCTTCAGGAGTGCCGATTGTGCTTTGAAAGAATCCACGTTTGAACAATTTCTTCGTAGTCTAAGGAATTGACTACGTGGTACCGAGTCGAGCCAAGACCGGTGATGGCAGCTATCGTGTGGTATGAAGCTATTCCAGTCTGTGGCTTTGAAATGTGTCTGAAATCGAAAACCACCATCACATATCTCTATCTCCAGATCCAAAAAATTAATTTTATGATTACTGGCTGTATGGGATAGGGAAATGCCACGGTCATTGCTGTTCAAGCATTCAAAAAATGAGTCAAGTGACTCGGCACTTCCCTTCCATAGGAGGAGGATGCCGTCAATATACCGTGCCCACACAATGAGGGATGGGTCCCTATTGGTATAGACGACATCCTCCTCCCACTTGGCCATGAATAAATTGGCGAGGCTAGGGGCGAATTTGGTGCCCATAGCCACACCACGTAACTGGAGGTAGTACTGCTGGTTAAACCAGAAATAACTACGCTTGGTGGCAAACTCAAGTAGTTCAACGACAAAGGCACACTGTAAAGGAGTGATGGTAGGTTCCTTTTCCAAAAAATATCGAACCGCCTCCAATCCCTTATCCTGGGGTATACAGGGAGGCGACATCAGCAGTGGCAATGATGTGTTCACCCTGCAAATTCAAACTCTCAAGCAGGCGTATAGTAGCCCCTGTATCCTTCAAATAAGAAGGCATACACCTTACGAGGGGTTGCAGATAAAAGTCAATATATCGGCCTATACGTGAGGTGACCGAGTCTATCCCACTCACGATAGGCAGACCGGGAGGTTGTACTGGGTTTTGTGCACCTTGGGTAAATAATAAATAGTTGGAACCCTGGGAGCCAAGGGTACTGTAAAGTCTCTCTCCTTTTTACTCAAAATACCTTGATCATAACCCTTCCTAACAATAGCAGAAAGCTCTCTCTTGAAGGAAGACGTGGGGTTATTGGGCAATGTTTTGTACGTATTAGGTTCGTTCAGGATCCTATACATCTCAGATATATAGTCCTTCTTATCCAAAACAACGATGCCACCCCCCTTATCAGCCGGACGGATGACAAGGTCTTTCTGTAAACACAGGGATTTGAAACCCTGATTTGAAAAGGGGTGATGATGTATGCGTTTATCTGGAAGTTCAGCCAAATCCTTGAGGACCAAATCCCTGAATATAGTAATGGCTGGCGCCATGGGAACAGGTGGGGTAAATAATGAGGGATTGGACAGACCAGAATGGACTGTCCCAGAAGTGGCGCTAATCTCATTTCCAATAGGGTTGGAAATAAGATAACGCTGGATATGTAATTTGCGTGTATACTTGTAGATGTCCATAAACGTGCCAAACCGATCGAGCTTCTTGGGGGGGGCAAATTTGAGTCCCTTGTCAAGTATCGAAAGCACTTCAATAGTAAGTGGTTTGGTACTTAGATTAAAGACACCCTGGCCTCTCATGTTCTCCTTCTTTTTCCTCCTTCGAATTCTCCACCCTCCCCTGGAGCCTCTCTTAGGTCTGCGCCCCTTTTTCTGGGTCTTTGGTCCTCGTGAAAAACCTGTCCACTGCGTGAGTTAGTACTGGGGGGATAGTACACATGGGGTGGCTGATTATACCTGGATCCAGAATCATGTCTGTACTGGTCCCTGTATTCATCATCCCATGCATCTCGAAGTGGAAGAAACCTGTTATGAGTGGCAGGGGGGGGTGGTTCATATTATTGGGAATTTGCGGGATACGTATCAACATAAGCACCCTGTCGGGATAGAGAGGCATCACGTTGTCCTGAATATGAATTAAAGGACATATTGTGACCTCGTTGACCCCTTCCCCCACGTTTACCTCTATTGTGACCCCTACCTCTCTGATTAACATAGGGAGTGTGGGGGTGTGTGGGTCTATTGCGTGAAGGGGATTCATATCTAGAATCTACTCTCCTCATGAGGCCAACCGGGGTGGCTGTCGGTGGGCCCTCCGTGTAGGTCATTGTTGGAGCAGAGATGTTAGGGGGTCCCACCATAGGCGGCATGGTATTGGTGACAACCGGATTGGTAGTATACAGTTTTTGCCAACCAAAAACATTACCAGTCTTGTAATCACCCACATCCCTGGAATACTTTTTTTGTTTTTTACTTCTCTGCTCTTTATCTTCCTTCTCAAGGTGTTTTTGGAGATTGGAAGAGAGGGCAGTGTATTCAGGGGAGTTCTTATGAGTTAGAAGTTTATCTTTGAGCTCTTTAATCTCATTAGCTAACATGGAAAGTTTATTACGTTTCTTGGTGATGAGGATCCCTATGAGATTGACTCCTGCCTCATTGAAATATTTATACCAAGAATCAACTTCAGGTTCACCTTGTGGTGGGTGTACATCCCACCTAAGACTTCTGGGAACCATGCGTTCAGAGACATACTGTTCCAAAAATGCCACGTCCCACTGTAGGTGGAGTTCAGAGGACATGATGTTTTTGAGTCTCAAAAACAAACCACCTAATTCGGTGTCACTACTTGTGACTACAAAGACACCCTCCGTATTGACAGTTCGGGAGGCCCTGTAGTCAAAGACATCCATATTACTAAAGATGTAAACGGGCTGCAGCAGAATCCGCTCTCAAAAACAAACAAGAAATATATACACAATAATTCTGCGCTACCAAAAAGGGGAATAAAACAGCAGCTAACACAACCAGCAAGTGTGAAAAATGTCAAAAAACAAAATAAGTGTAGCGCTAGGAAGAGGGGTCAGAAAATGGAGTCTATGGATTGACAGTTCAAAGTTCGTGTGTTTAAAGGAACATCCCTGGAGGGAATATGAAAAGTCCTCTGGAACAGATCTCAACAAGGGTGTGAATCATCTGTGGAGGGAGCCCACACACCACCAATAGAAGTGAAAAGGCTTACCGGACTCGGTGGACCCAACAAGGCATACGCCAGGTAGAGTCAATCAGGCTTAGGTGGTGCTGGACTGCAGTTGGCCCGGACGGGCAAAGTTGGTGGAGTGGCTACCACGTGGCTGTATTCCTCAAACGTAATCGGGCCCAAAGATATGGAGTACGGCACCCATAAATCGTATCCCTCAGATCAGCGTTGGAACCAGCAATGTCAGCAGCAAAATGAAGGAAGAGAAGGAATGGCCAAATAGTGTAAATCCGTTTAATTGGAAATATATTAAAAGAAGCATACACTCACATGAAAAGATATCTAAAAACAGCGCTGTGAAGAAGTGGCCACAGTGGGGTCCTACCCGACGCGTTTCGTCTGCATAGATGTCGTTTGGGGGGTTCCCCCCACTGTAGCCACCAGAGTATATATAAGAAAACCATCAAAAATGATGAAAAACAGCTCCACGGTTATTAAAACGTCACTTCCGGTATTAGGGGAAGATGGCCGAACGGCGTGCGTTCCACGCTGACCTGCGTGCGTTCCACGCCTCACAATGGTAGGCACCGGAAGTGGAAATAAATAGAAAAACATTGAGAAGTTCATGTAGAGGGGGCCCTGTCAATAGTGCCAAATACAAAGGGAGGTTGATGGGTGGGTAAGTGACGTGAAGTGGCATAAGGGATGTGAGCGGCGCAACAATGTGCGCGCGCATCGAGATGAAAAAACATACACTGCGCATGTGCAAGGAGAGTGCGTAATGAAGCAGTGGAGGGGCGGAACGACAGCATTAGAAGCCGTACGGGGCTACGTGTCGAGTGCGTACATGGTGAGAGCCTCCCAGAGAGGCGGGCAAATGTGAATGCCTTGGTGACTATGGTAACAAGCCACAACAACGGCGTAACCTACATGAAGAACCTTCTGAACCAGCCAGAGGAACCCAAGCCGCTGTGGGCAACCCTGCACCTGATAAAAGGTCCAGCAGCCCCAAAACGTCCCTCAACCCCACCAAGAGCTGTGCCAGATCCTGCACTCCCGACACTCCCCTACCAGAATCCACCGCAACCTCAGCCCCTGCCAACGCAGACCCCACCCCATGCAAAGACCCCCCCAGCACCAGTCCCTCAGCAACGGGCACACACACAGAAGACACAGAGGGTAGGTTTAAAGGCCGCTTACCAGGCTGCCGTGGACTTAGACCTCCACCAGTCGTCACCGCGTGCTCCATCGCTTCAGGCTCTGCCACTGGCTCCTCGTCACTCTCCTCTTTCAGCTTCCCCTCTGACAGGGGAGCGTCCTCATGACCTGCTGTGCTGCCCTGGCCCGTTACTCCAGGAGTCCACCGAGTGCCATCCCGGCTGCCTGTGACGTCATCAGCCACCTTTCGCAAGGGCACAGGCCGTCACTGACAAGCCTGGCACTCCCCCTGTCCGAGCAGGACAAAGCCACTCTCTCTGCTCCTCTCAGTGCCTGACCATGTAGCCCGCCAGCCGCCGCACTGTCATCGGATCTCTGCCCCTCCACCGGCATTGTAGTAACAGGGACACCGGCCACTCTAGATGACAGGCCAGTTCCCAAGGGACGCACACTCCCCCACTGAGCTGCTCGGGTAGCCACGGAACCACTCCCAAGTGCCGCAACAGGCACCTGATCAGCAGCAGAGGGATGAGCTGCACCGACCCCTGCAGCCCCATCCCACGAGTCCCGCCAAGGAAGAGGATTCCTCCTGGGTTGCACCACCACCGCGTGGGACCGGCAATTTGGTGCGGGGGCCAGAGGGTCCCTAGATGCAGGCTCTGTGGGGCTCCTAAGGTGGTGCTGGACTCTGGGAGAAACCTCCGGGCTGAGGTGCTCCGGAGGCCTAGACCTCCAAGCATGTGGCAAAGCAGGGGGTGCAGGTACGGTACCCCCCTGCCCGGCTCCCACAAGGAGATCACCGACCTGGGAATGTAGCCAGTCCATGCCCTGCACAGCTGATGCAGCCCATAGCGGGAAGATCAGTGACTTCAAATCACCCATTAATGAAAGGGAAAGCACTGGGGACCCTTAACGTGTGGGAAGTTGTTCCACACTCTTCTTCCTTCCGACTGGAGACCACCCCCTTGTTCCGTCCCCTAATCACTTCCCCTCAAAGCTCCTGTAATGCCCCTGTAACGCCAGTAATGCCCCTGAAACACCACTTACTATTAACTCCCTGTGCCCCAAGCCCCTTTAACCCCTGTCATGCTGGACCTCCGATTATTGCCTTGGAGTTCTACTCTGGGCCTCTCTGGAGGTGTAATGAACTAACAGGCAATCTACAACACACTCTTTGGACCTGCAAAAATGTATTACATTTTGGAACTCTCTCTCTCCTCCTTTATTGCGAACCTTACAGGTATCCTGACAGAACTAACACCAACGATGGCATTACTAGGGATAAATGTTCATATATATCCACTGTCTTTTAGAACAATAGTAGCACATATTCTAATTGCCTTACTTTTACTTAATCTCCCGACCTGTCGAATGTTATTACAAGACTGAACACACAATCTCAGAATTAACTATTATTGGCATATAAAAACTCTTCTATTAATAAATGCAAAAAAAAAATGACAAGAATGGTTAAACAACCCGAGAGCTTCTGATTATTTAAAGAACTGCGATTATATGAACTTCTATATGTTTGTCATATGGTTTTCCTCCCTCATCCCTCTTAATTTGTAATCCTTGGCAACCAAACACTGCTTACAGTTAGTTCCCACCCGGGATAAGCAGAAAAAGGTGTTCAATTATATGGCTATCACCTGGTATCCTTGTGATTTATTTTTTATTATATGTTCTCTGTTTGTTATATTATGATCTATGCAATGTGATAAGTAATACCAAAATAACTGTAAACATTATTGTTGGAAATTGTTCATTTAAAACCTAATAAAATGTTTAACTGCTTGCCGACCAGCCGCCGTCATTTTACTGCGGCAGGTCGGCACGATCCCTTGAACCATCGTAGCTATATGTCGGCTTGCGGGACCGGGATAGCAGGCGCACAGCGGGGGTGCCGATGCTTGTGGATGACGGTCGCGATGACCGCTGGCCACGAGCGATTGCGAGCAGAAGACAGAACAGGGATGAGTGTGTGTAAACACACACTTCCCTGTTCTATTCTGAGAGGAGTGACAGATCGTGTGTTCCTGTCAGCTAGGAACCATGATCCGTCACTTCCCCTAGTCAGTTCCCTCCCCCTTCAGTTAGAATCACTTCCCAGGGAACACAATTAACCTCTTGATCGCCCCCTAGTGTTAACCCCTTCACTGCCAGTGACATTTTTACAGTAATCAGTGCATTTTTATAGCACTGATCACTGTATAAATGCCAGTGGTCCCTAAAATGTGTTAAAATTGTCTGATGTGTCTGCCATAATGTCGCAGTCATGATAAAAATTGCAGATCACCGCCATTACTAGTAAAAAAAATAAATAATAAAAATGCTTTAAATCGATCCCCTATTTTGTAGACGCTATAACTTTTGTGCAAACCAATCAATAAACTGAGCCTAAACTGAGAAAAAATTAGCTTTTTTTTAAAAAAAAATGGGGATATTTATTATAGCAAAAAGTTCAAAATACTGGGGGTTATTTACGAAAGGCAAATCCACTTTGCACTACAAGTGCAAATTACAAGTGCAAAGTGCACTTGAAATTGCACTGAAAGTGCACTTGGAAGTGCAGACGCTGTAGATCCAAGGGGGGCATGCAAGGAAAATAATAAACAGCATTTTAGCTTGCACACGATTGGATGATAAAATCAGCAAAGCTTCCCCTCATTTCAGATATACCCCTCAGATCTACAGCGACTGTACTTCCAAGTGCACTTTCAGTGCAATTTCAAGTGCACTTTGCACTTGCAGTTTGCACTTGTAGTGCAAAGTGGATTTGCCTTTCGTAAATAACCCCCCATTGTGTTTTTTTCAAAATTGTCACTCTTTTTTTGTTTATAGCGCAAAAACTAAAAACCGCAGAGGCGATCAAATACCACCAGAAGAAAGCTCTATTTGTGGGAAAAAAGGACGTCAATTTTGTTTGGGTTTAGCGTTGAACGACCGCGCAATTGTCAGTTAAAGCGACGCAGTGCCGAATCGCAAAAAATGGCCCAGTCATTCAGCAGCCAAATCTTCCGGGGTTGAAGTGGTTAAAGTCGAAAAAAAAATCATGGGTTTCCCATGTATCACTTTCATATTTCCCCTGGCTTTAGTCAATGTGGGATTCTTCAGTTGCTCTGTACCAATATTTTCTAGATCTATCGCAAAATTCTGTCCACTTTTACCATCAGGACTAGGCATAACATTTTGTTATTGGGTCAGACTTTGCTTCCTTCTGATCCCCATCCATTACTAAAATAGGAAATGGCCTAACACCTTCACTGGAGAAACCCACAGTTTCCCCCGCCACATTATCATCAAGAGCATTAGGGCTGATTTAATTGTTTGTAACCCTTTCGCAGCCAAAGCCATCTTGCAATTTTTCTTTTTAAATGCGCATTTTTGGCCCGAAGACTAGCTAACCCCCCAAAATATTACATAGTTTCTGAAAGAAGAAACCCTGGAGAATAAAATGTTATTGTCATAAAAAGTGTTTGGGGACCTGGGTCCTGCCCCATGGGACATGTATCAATGCAAAAAAAGTTTTAAAAATGGACGTTTTTTCGGGAGCAGTGATTTTAATAATGTTTAAAGTGAAACAATAAAAGTGAAATATTCCATTAAATTTCATACCTGGGGGGTGTCTATAGTATGCCTGTAAAGTGGCGCATGTTTCCCGTGTTTACAACAGTCCGAGAGATTTCTAAAGGAAAAAAAAGTAATTTAAAAGTACTAGCGGTAGCTAGTCATTGAGTCATTGAAAAAAACGGCCTGGGATTCCCCCACAGTGCATTACCTGGCCCTTTGGGTCTGGTATGAATATTAAGGGGAACCCCAAACCAAACTTTAAGAAAAAAAATGCATGGGGGTCCCCCCAAATTCCATACCAGGCCCTTCAGGTCTGGTATGGATACTAAGGGGAACCCAGCGCCAATTTTTTTTTTAAAAATGGCGTGGGGGTCCCCCTAAAAATCCATACCAGACCCTTATCCCAGCACACAACCTGGCAGGCTGCAGGAAAAGAGGGGAGGACGATAGAGCACCCCCCCCTCCTGAACCGTACCAGGCCACATGCCCTCAACATGGGGAGGATGTCCCCATGTTGATGGGGACAAGGGCCTCATCCCCACAACCCTTACCTGGTGGTTGTGGGGTCTGCGGGTGGGGGGCTTATGGGAATCTGGAAGCCCCCTTTAACAAGGGAACCCCCAGATCCCGACCCCCCTGTGTGAAATGGTAATGGGGTACAAATTTACCCCTACCATTTCACAAAAAAAGTGTCAAAAATGTTAAAAAAGATAAGAGACGGTTTTTGACAATTTCTTTATTAATGTCTTCTTCTTCCATCTTCTTCTGGTCTTCATTCGATTTTCTTCCTCCATCTTGTTCTTCCCTTGCTTCTTCCTCTTCTTCCTCCGATCCTCTGCTTCTTCCTTCGGTCTTCTCGTCCGCATCTTCCTCCGGCGTCTTCTTACCCGATTCGTTCTCCGGACGATCCGCATCCATGGGAGGTTCCCGCTGTGTGACGCTTCTGTTCTTTTGACAGTTCTTATATAACTGAGGGCGGGGCCACCCGGTGATCCCGCTCCCCTCTGACGCATGGGGACTTCACGAGGACTTCCCTGTGGCTTTCCCCATGATGTCAGAGGGGGCGGGGTCACCCGTTACGTAATGGGTGACCCCGCCCCCTCTGACACCACAGGGAAAACCATAGGGAAGTTTTGGTGCGTCAGAGGGGGGCGGGGTCACCGCCCTCAGTTATACAAGAACTGTCAGGAGAACAGAAGCGTCACACAGCGGGAACCTCCCATGGATGAATGAATGAAGACCAGAAGAAGATGGAAGAAGAAGCGGGGAAAGAAGAAGACATTAATAAAGAAGTTGTCAAAAACCGTCTCTTGTCTTTTTTAACATCTTTGATACTTTTTTTGTGAAATGGTAGGGGAACATTAGTACCCCATTACCATTTCACACAGGGGGGGCGGGATCTGGGGGTCCCCTTGTTAAAGGTGGCTTCTAGATTCCGATAAGCCCCCGCCCGCAGACCCCCACAACCACCGGGAAAGGGTTGTGGGGATGAGGCCCTTGTCCCCATCAACATGGGGACATCCTCCAGGCTTGTGGCCTGGTACGGTTCGGAGGGGGGAGCTCTCTCGTCCCCCCTCTTTTCCTGCGGCCTACCAGGTTGCGTGCTCGGATAAGGGTATGGTATGCAGTAATGCAATGAATTATACAGCGTTAAACTTGCAGTAACGCACAGAACTGTATGGCGTTAAACTTGCAGAAACGCAATGAAATATACGGAGTTAAACTTGCAGTAACGCACAGAACTATATGGCGTTAAACTTTGGCTGTCAGCTTTCTACTAGAAGTGATTTGGGCTACTGTAAATCCTCACAATCACTTCCACATACTCCAGAATATTCCACCTTTCCACCATATAACTTGGGCTCGGCTCTGCTGTCCCTTCTATAGGCCTGGGATGCCATAGCATATGTCAGTGGGTAGAGCAGAGGGAGATCAGTGAACATTCATTTGATGATCGTTTCTAAAGAGAATGCACCTGGGATCGACAGGAATTGTTGTAGTGTCGGAAAAGAAGATAATGATTTGTGCTAATTAGCTTCAGTGAAGTACAGGGGAAACATTAGGGGTCTGATAGACCTTTGATGTTGCAGACCTTTACTGCAAGTTTAAAGCCATATAGTTCTGTGTGTTACTGCAAGTCTAACGCTGTATAGTCCAGTGCATTATTGCAAGTTAAACATTGTATATTTCATTGCGTTACTGCAAGTTTAACGCTGTATATTTCATTGTGATACTGCAAGTTTAACGTCATATAGTTCTGTGCATTACTGCAAGTTTAATGCTGTATAGTTCTGTGCGTTACTGCAATTTTAATGTCGTATATTTCATTGTGTTACTGCAAGTTTAACGCCATATATTGAATTGCCTTACTGCAAGATTAACGCCGTATATTTCATTGAGTTACTGCAAGTTTAACGCTATATAGTTACTGTAAGTATAACGCCATATAGTTCTGTGCGTTGTCCACTGTTTGACAGTTCTTAAATAGCTAAGGGGTGGGGCAATCCCCACCCCTCTGCGACATAATTGGGTAGCCCTACCCCTTCGTTATTTAAAGAGGAACTGCAGTCTGCTCACATAATTTGTAATAAAAACATCTTTGCCATTCTGAAGCTTCCTTCCAACCACTTTGCATATTATTTTATACATACTGTGATTCTGTACTTGCCAAATATACTGCAGAAATCTCCCTCCACTGAGTCTGGCTGCAACCATTTTAACTGTGGGCAGCTGAAGCTGCTGCCTGTTCACTTCTTGGATTTACACAGACACACACCTCCAGCTCTGCAGCTCTCATTGGCCCTTTAATGACTCATCTCCCCTCCTTTCCTGGCAAACTATCACAAGAGTGAGAGAGAGAGCTATGCATGATGTCATAAGCCTAGGCTTTTGACCAGAAAAGAAACGGGAAGTGGGCTGTATAAGGTATTTACTGGCAAAAAAAAAAAAATGTTTTACTATCCAAAGTTAAAACAACAAGGGCAGAAGATTTAATAGCTGTTAAGTTGAAAAAATGACTGAAAAAATGACTGAAGTTACACTTTAAGACAACACAGACAACAGAGCTGGCAGATGGCAGGAGCCTTCTTTAGGACCAGAATTTTTTTTTATTTCAGGTCGTTAGCGGCGGGCATCATGATTGATATTGGATCTACTTCGTGGGACATTTATTTTTGTTTTTTTATTTTTTTTATAAAGGATTGTCAAAAACTGTCTGTGTTTTTAATTACTTTTTACATTTTTTGGTGAATAAGTAGGGGTACCTATTATGGCTCAGGGGGTTTAGTACATCCCCCACACTATATAAGGCCGCCTGCACGTCGGCCCTGTGTAGTGTGTTCTGACATTGAAAGACAGAGAGACAGTGTCATTTGATTTAAGTTAGATAGATTAGGCAGGACAGTCAGACAGCTGCACTTACAGTGTATTGTGTATAAATATGCATCCCAGGTGTTGTATGTGTATATATATATATATATATATATATACATATATACATTGTATAGTTTAGCTAGATCTGTTCCTGTTATTATCTTCCTACTGACAGGCAGGCAGGTGTTGTTACAGTATTTGAAGAAAATTGCTGGTGTTCTTCTGATCCTATTAGTCCTATTAGCTACAGTATTTACAGTTAGTGTAGTGCGTCCTCTGCACAGTGTGCACCTAAAGCTACCTGTAGAAGATTGGTGATGTTTTTCTGATCCTATCGCTACCGCAGGCAGCTACATTATTTTTTAGTGTAGTGCGACCTCTGCACAGTGTTCAGATAAAGCTCCAAGTTAGTATAGTGCGAACTCTGCACAGTGTTCAGCTAAAGCTACAAGTTAGTGTAGTGTGACCTCTGCACAGTGTTCAGCTAAAGCTACAAGTTAGTGTAGTGCGACCTCTGCACAGTGTTCAGCTAAAGCTACCTGTAGAAGGTTGGTGTTGTTTTCCTGATCTTATCACTACTGCAGGCAGCTACATTATTTACACGTTAGTGTAGTGCGACCTCTGCACAGTGTTCAGCTAAAGCTACAAGTTAGTGTAGTGCGACCTCTGCACAATGTTCAGCTAAAGCTACAGGTTAGTGTAGTGCGACCTCTGCACAGTGTTCAGCTAAAGCTACCTGTAGAAGGTTGGTGTTGTTTTCCTGATCCTATCACTACCACGGGTAGCTACATTATTTACACGTTAGTGTAGTGCGACCTCTGCACAGTGTTCAGCTAAAGCTACAAGTTAGTGTAGTGCGACCTCTGCACAGTGTTCAGCTAAAGCTCCAATTTAGTGTAGTGCGACCTCTGCACAGTGTTCAGCTAAAGCTACAAGTTAGTGTAATGCGACTTCTGCACAGTGTTCAGCTAAAGCTACCTGTAGAAGGTTGGTGTTGTTTTCCTGATCCTATCACTACCGCAGGCAGCTACATTATATATACGTTAGTGTAGTGCGACCTCTGCACAGTGTTCAGCTAAAGCTACAAGTTAGTGTAGTGCGACCTCTGCACAGTGTTCAGCTAAAGCTACAAGTTAGTGTAGTGCGACCTCTGCACAGTGTTCAGCTAAAGCTACCTGTAGAAGGTTGGCGTTTTCCTGATCCTATCACTACCGCAGACAGCTACATTGTTTACACGTTAGTGTAGTGCGACCTCTGCACAGTGTCCAGCTAAAGCTACAAGTTAGTGTAGTGCGACCGCTGCACAGTGTTCAGCTAAAGCTACAAGTTAGTGTAGTGCGACCTCTGCACAGTGTTCAGCTAAAGCTACAAGTTAGTGTAGTGCGATCTCTGCACAGTGTTCAGCTAAAGCTACCTGTAGAAGATTGGTGGTGTTCTCATACTAATAATACTACAGGCAGGCAGTTGATTTTGCTAGCTGCAGTATCAACACATATATATATCCTTGTATTCGTGGTGTCAAGGAGAAGGAACAATACTGGATGGCAACCCTCCTTGATCCACGTTACAAGGGTAAGGTTGCGGATCTTATCTTGCTGTCGCAGAGGGAGCAGAGGATGAAACATCTTCGGGAGGCCTTGCAGAAAGGTCTGTGCAACGCGTTGCCAGAGACTGGGAGGTTACAAACTCCTGTTTCTGGACAACGTGTTGCTGAGGCAAAAAGTCAAAGTCAAAGAAGGAGCGGTGGAGAAGGTGGCCGTCTGACTGATGCATTCAGACAATTTTTTAGTCCGCAGCCCCAAGGTATGATCCGTTCCAGCCACCATCGCCAGCGTCTGTTTTGCAGGAATACCTAGGGGCAAGATCTGACTTGGACACCTTTCCCACCGAAAATCCTCTGGGTTACTGGGTCTTGAGGATGGATCACTGGCCAGAGCTTGCACAGTACGCAATTGAGCTACTGGCCTGTCCTGCATCCAGCGTTCTTTCGGAACGCACATTCAGTGCTGCTGGAGGTTTTGTAACCGATCACAGGGTGCGCGCCTGTCCACCGACTCGGTCAATCGACTGACCTTCATAAAAATGAATCAGTCTTGGATCACTACCAGCTACCAAGCACCTGATGCTAAAGGAACCAAATAATTTTTTTTGAAATGTCAGATCCCTTCAAAGACTGCCTATGCTGATGCTGAGTGACTATCCTGTTATGCTGAGTAGTTATCCAATTCCTCCTCAATGATCATGCTGTTAGCTTGTAAGAACATTTTTGGTTCTGGGCGCTGCCACCAGTGCCTAAGGCCCAATCTTTAAGCCCCTGTTTAACAGGGGCGTGTAATTACAATTTTTGATGCATTTCTTTGCAGCAGGGCTAGTTCCTGCGCTCCAACTAGAGTATCTGTGAGGGGTTGCAGTGTTGTGGCATCAGCACCAGTGCCTAAGGCCCAATTTTTCAGCCCCTGTTTAACAGGGGCGTGTAATTACAGTTTTTGATATAATTTTTTGCAGCAGGGCTAGTTCCTGTGCTCCAACTAGAGTATATGTGAGGGGTTGCAGTGTTGTGGCACCAGCACCAGTGCCTAAGGCCCAATTTTTCAGCCCCTGTTTAACAGGGGCGTGTAATTACAATTTTTGATGCATTTCTTTGCAGCAGGGCTAGTTGCTGCGCTCCAACTAGAGTATCTGTGAGGGGTTGCAGTGTTGTGGCACCAGCACCAGTGCCTAAGGCCCAATTTTTCAGCCCCTGTTCAACAGGGACATGTAATTAGAATTCTTGATGTAATATTTCACAGCAGGGCCCTTTTCTGTGCCCACCAAGAGTAACTGTGAGGGCTTACAGTGTTGTGGCACCAGCACCACCACCAAAGGCCCAATTTTTCTGCCCCTGTTCAACAGGGGCATGTAATTACAATTCTTGATCTAATATTTCATAGCAGGGCCCTGTGAGGGCTTACAGTGTTGTGGCCACAACACTGTGAGGGCTTACAGTGTTGTGGCCACAACACTGTAAGCCCTTACAGGACCACAACAACACCTAAGGCCCAAATTTCTGCTGAGTATATAGGGCAAGCCCCTACTTTCAAACATCCAACTTACAAACGACTCCTACTTGCAAGCGGAAGGAGACAACAGGAAGTGAGATGAAATCTACCCCTAGGAAGGGAAATTCTCTCCTGTTATGCCCCGTACACACGGTAGGATTTTCCGATGGAAAATGTCCGATCGGAGCGTGTTGTCGGAAATTCCGACCGTGTGTGGGCTCCATCGGACATTTTCCATCGGATTTTCCGACACACAAAGTTTGAGAGCAGGCTATAAAATTTTCCGACAACAAAATCCGATCGCGTAAATTCCGACCGTGTGTGACCTGTTCCGACGCACAAAGTGCCACGCATGCTCAGAAGAAATTCTGACACGGAACAGCTCGGTCTGGTAAACTTAGCGTTCGCAATGGATACAGCACTTTCGTCACGGTGCAATGTAAAAAATGGTTTAATACAGCGCACTCTCTTCTTCTTTATAATGTGAGAAGAATTAAGTAGTTTGGCTGCTCATATTCACACACACTTCTCACAAACTTCTTTCTTTACTATTTATCGGGATTCCCTCAATATATTTTGATTTGTCACATCTGACAACATTATTTGGTGTTTTTTTTTTTTTTGGTTTTAAGGCAGATTAGTTATTTTTGGTTTGTATTTTTTTCAAGGTTGATTTTTGTTGTTTTGGATTTTTATTTGTACTCCAGAAAATTTTTGTGTGTGTTTTTTGTGTCAAGTTACCACAACACCATTGATATGTTGTTATATTTAATCTGTAGGAGATTGTTTGGTGTTGTTGTCCCTTGTTAATTTCACATTGTATTTTAGAAATGTACCTGAATCCTCACCAACAAACTGTCCTTTTTGGATGAAAACACACATAGGAGAGTATAAATTTCCAAAAAAAAAACATTCATTAAGGGCTCACAACTAAACAAAGAGGGAGGCAACGCTGGAGAAACAGCAGAAATGGGTGAAGCCTTGGACCCCCAGGGCACACATCAACTATTTTCAAGCAAAATTGGTGGCCTGAGGAGTCCTTATCTAAGGGAGTGCAGTCTGGTCCAGAAGTCCCAGAGATCCGGAAAGCAGCAGATGACATCTGTGTCCCCAGGCTGTGGTCATACGAGAGACTGCAGCTTTTGTCAGACCAGACTGAACCCAGGGCCATCACTCTCTTGTCTTCCTTCCACGCTTCCTTCCACGCGGTGGCTCTGGTGGTGGAGTTGTGGCAGCAGGAGGAGGAGGTGAATGGTCCAACTCAATCACGTCGGTCTTGGGTGTTAGTTCCCCACTCACCCCCTTAGTTAGGACTTTATAAAGCAGGTCCTCACATAGCTTGCGTTGACCCTCCTGCATGCCCTGCAGTTTTGTGGCAGCCATGCAGGCAAAGGCCTTTTCAGGAGTGGGTAAGGCTCTGAGGGACGCAGAAGCCTCCTGAATGAGCCTGAGCGCTGAATCCTGCATGTGCGTCGTCTTCCTCACTCTTTTGTATGGAAGGCGGAGGGGAGGAACCTGCGATTCGGTCAGGCTGCGACTGGTCCCAGGCTTCTCTTGGCTGACACATAGCCCCGCCTCCTCCTGGCTGCCACTAATCCCCGCCTCCTCCTGACTGCCACATTCCACAACCTCCTTCTGGCTGAGGTCTTCCTGTGTATGAAAAAGGGACATAGTTTTAGTTTTTTATTCATCAATCACACACAATTGTCACCTCCTGACTGTTGCAAATTGAATGTTATCAAATATAACAGACTATCCTTCTGAGCCCAGGATTTTTCATTCTTGTCCCAATTTTGGGTGCCCACTACTGTCTATTGATATGTAAAACACTTTTTTTTTTTTTTTATTTTCAAAATATTTTATTGAATTTTCAAGAAAAAGCATACAAATCATCAGCGTTAAATGAGGGAGTATAAGGCAGAAAAAAATTCGAACCCCCTTGGGGTTACAAGTCAAACTTACGACAGTAGATATAAGTATGTCTCTGGTCTGTAACCGTGCATTAATATCTTCATAGACCAAAATTCGTTCACTTAAACTATAGAACCCTGAGACTTGGAATGGTTGGGAGAAGGGGAGGAAGGAGAGACCGTCTGCACCCCAAATGGGAACACACTGTGCCTGAACGGAGCACTCCAACTCCCCCTTAGCACCCCCTTAGTTAATACTAAAGATCTCTTGGCATCGAACAAGGAAATAAAAACCTACCTCGTATGCTTCCCTTGGGAGCAAGACCCCCAGGGGTCCCTACTACGGTTTGAACTAAAACAGACAAAACATCATCTTGTTAAATCATCCTAACAATTAACAAAAGAAAGGAAAAGAAAGAAAGTAGAAATGAGAGGAGGGAGAGAGAGAGAGAGAGAGAGGAGAGAGTAGTCGAAAGCCAATCCACGGGAGGAGTCCCACCAGACCCCGAGACAGCTATACGCATCAAGGTTGAACCCCTGGAATCAAGGAAATGCCCATGAAATTAGCCCAGGGTTCCCAAATAGCTTCAAATTTCTCTTTGGTGTTGTTCAGGGTACTGGCAAGCTTCTCTTGGGCCATGATCCAAGAAATTTTGCGGATAGCCGCTTTGAAGGACACCTTGGGTTGTTTCCATGCCTTGGCAATAGATAGCTTAGCTCCCAGCAAAATGAAGTGTATCAATTTACAGGCCAGTTTGGGAGTCTTAGGTAAATGATCGTTTAATAATGCTAAGGCGGGGGTCCTCGGGATCTGAACTCCAGTAACTTTCTTAATCATGTGAAAAATCCTGCTCCAGAAAGGCCTCAGTCGTGGACATTCCCAAAAGATATGGGCCAAGGAGCCCCTGAGTAGACAACCCCTAAAACACCTGGGGTCCGTGGAGGGGAACATTTTGGCCAGTCTCTCCGGTGGAAGGTACCATCTTGTGATGACCTTTACATTGGACTCAACCAGTGAGATGTTCAAAATGCTCTTGTATGCCCTACTAAAAGTGACCCTCCACTTCTCTAGGTCCCACTCCAAGGACAAGTCTGACTCCCAAGCTGACATGTATGGGGTCTTGGTGGTTTGATTAGAGAGTGACTGGTAGATAATGGAGATTCCTCCCCTCTGCTCTGTAGACTGACCGCACCATATTTCATATGGGGCGAATGCGTGGTTTGGAGGTTTGTCTTTTCCCATATGAGTGAGGAAGTGTCTGATCTGCTGGAAACGAAAGTTCTCGGAGCTAGGCATCTCCAGTTGACTCACACAGAAGGCCCTGGTGATTGGCCCCATTGATGTGAAGTAGTGTCCAAGCCGGTACATCCCCTTGTTCAACCACCATCGGAATGCTTTAATGTCAGTTCCCGGGGGAAAGTCAGGGTTATTGAAGATGTGAGCTAGGGGGTGTCTGTAGGAAGTTATGGTTTGAAGGTTTCTCAGAGAATCCCATAATTGAAAGGATTGCGAGAGAATAGGGGATAATATGGGGGGACGTTTTTTGGGGGGGACCCACAAAAGAAAGTCGATAGTGAAAGAAGGAACTGCCTGTCTCTCAATCTGTATCCAATCCAGTTTCTCAGCCTTCGCGTATACCGTAGAGATCTGGGCTAGCCTGGCTGATTGGTAATACCAAAAAAGCTGCGGGAGGCCTAATCCCCCTTGTGGTCTGTTTAAGTATAATGTGCTCTGTTGAAGTCTGTACCCCTTCCCTCCCCAAATAAATTTTATTATTTTCCTTTGGAACGATTTCAAGTGTTCTTTAATGATGTTTATTGGAATGGCTCTAAAAAGGTAGAGGATTCTGGGGAGCAAAGTCATCTTGACTGCGTGAATTCTCCCTAACCAGGATAAACCCCCTTTAGCCCATTTGGATAAGTCTGCCTCCAGTTTGCGGTATGTGTGAGGGAAGTGAGTTGCATATAGGAGTTCTGTTTTAGCTGTGAGCCTTATCCCCAAATAATCAATGTATGAGTCACTCCATTTGAATTCAAAGGCACTCTGCAGGGATGCCAAAATAGATGGGTTAAGGGAGATGTTTAAGGCTGAGTATTTGGCATAATTGACCTTCAGCCCAGAAACCATCGAGAACTCTTTCAGGAGTTTGCAAAGGTTTGGAAGGGAGGTGGTTGGGGACGTGATAAAAAGGAGCATATCGTCCGCAAACAACCCACATTTGTGGACCTGGTCACCACAGGTAACCCCTTGAATGTTGGGATCTGCTCTTATTGCTATTGCTAACGTTTCGATCGCAATAGCAAAAATTAGGGGGGAGAGTGGGCATCCCTGCCTAGTGCCTCTTGCAATGGTTAGGGGTTTAGAGTATTGACCTTGTAAACGAATCACCGCTTGAGGTGAGGAGTATAGCGATTTTAGGGTCCCTAAAAAGTTGGGTCCAAAGCCCCATTTCTCCAATATGGAGAAAAGATAAGGCCATTCGATCGAGTCGAAAGCTTTGTGGAGATCCAGCGAGAGGATCATGCCTTCTTGTTTCGGCCCCCCTTCCCAGTTAGATTGTAGAATGGATACGATATCTATTGCTCTCCTGATTTGGTCGGATCCTTGCCTACCGGGTATAAAACCCACCTGATCCTTGTGTACATAGAGATTGATGAAAGAGGAAAGGCGGTTGGCTAAAATTTTAGTAAGAATTTTGAGGTCATTGTTAATTAAAGATATGGGCCTGTAGTTCTCAACTTCCTCATGGTTTTTGTTGGGTTTGGGGATCACTGAGATAAATGCTGTGTTTAGTTGAGTTTCCAGAGGGGATCCTGACTTTTTAGAATTAAAGAACTTCGCCAGGTACGGGGCTAGGATAGCGCTATATTCCTTATAGTAGGGGACTGAGAGGCCATCTGGCCCAGGGGCAGAGCCGGATTTAAGACCTTTAATTACCTCCCTAATTTCAGCTTCCGTGATGGGAGCTTCCATTAAGTCTTTACATTCTCTGGAGAGTGAGGGAAGTTGTAGATTCAATAGGAACTTAGAAACTAAGGGGCCTTTCTCCGATTGGGGTGGATTATAGAGATTAGCATAAAAGTCGTGGAAAGCAGACATAATACTGATCGGATTTGCTGTTGGAGGTTGACCTGCTATCCTCAATTTGGGGAAGGAGAGAGGACGAAATTTAGGCGAGAGTTTAGATGCCAGCATTGAGCCGAATCTATCCTTGTGGCAGTAAAATTTGGCTCCGCTCCATCTAAGATTTTTCTCTGCTTTAGCCGTTAAAGCTAGATTCAGCTCAAGTCTGGTGGCGTCAAGTTTGCTTAAAAGGATCCTGGACGGGTGTTTTTTGTGTTCCGCTTTAAGTTGGAGGAAGGATTTTTCGAGTCTTTGAATGTCGATCAATCGCTCCTTCTTAAATTTGGTCGCTAACCTAATTATAACTCCTCGAATAGTTGCCTTGTGGGCTGCCCACAGGGTTTCGGGGGATATGTTCTCTACATCATTTAAAAGGAAATATTCTTTGATAGATTTAGCTATTTCCTGGACCAGACTAGGGTCAGTTAAAAGGGATTCGTTTAGTCGCCAAAAGAAACCTCCTCGCCCAGACAGAACATTTCTCAAGGTAAGGAGAACCAATGAATGATCCGACCATGCAGTGTCTAGTATTGCTGCCTTAGTCGACAAGGGAATGAGGGCTGTCTGGGTGAAGATGTGATCAATTCTAGCGTAAGACTGGTGGGGAGCGGAAAAGTGCGTGTAGTCCCTTTTGTTGGGGTTCATTTCCCTCCATGCATCTACCAGGCCCTGTGAGTGGACCATTTTGGCGATCCTAGTGCTAAGTTTTGTGGGGCGTGTGAGTTGGTCTTTAGGGGGCTTAGTTTTGTCTAGACCCTGATCGAACACAACATTTGAGTTCCCTCCCAGGATAACTTTGCCTTCCAGGAGCGGTTCCAAAGTTGAGAACAGGTCCTGGAAGAATGACGCTTGGCCCTTGTTTGGGGCGTAGTAGGAGACGAAAGAATATAAAACGCCTTCCAGGGTACCCTTCACCAAAATGAATCTGCCCTCTGGATCCCTAAAGTCAGAGAGATGTGAAAATTTGCAATTTTTAGAGAAGATAAATAGCTACCCCCTTCGTCTTATTGGGGGCATTCGCTAAATAAAATGTTGGAAAGTGTGCATGTAGGAACTTGGGGGTGTACTGGATGTGGAAGTGCGTGTCCTGCAGAAGTACCACATCGATTCTCAGGGATTTATAATGATCCAGTGCTAGTCTCCTTTTCCTGGGAGAGTTTAGGCCCTGGACGTTATGTGAACCTATCTTGAGGTCATTACCCTTCACATTCAGGTCAACAATAGGAGCAGAGGGGATAGAAGCTAGAGATCAAGCAGTCACTTACCCTTGGGAGTCTTCTCGTACTGGATTTAGGCCAGGTTGTGCGGAGTAGTCCCAGGACCGACTCTGGGACGTGGGGGGAAACCCCCCCCCGGGATGGCTAGAGGAAAGAAAAAGGATGAGATGGGGAAGGAAAAGAAAAGAGACTTACTGACAAATAAAGACACAAACAAAGACATGGGTACCAAGAAAGTACCCTTGGGGTTATGCGAATCAAATTCCGCTATAGCCCCAATGAACCACTTCAGACCGCCCTGAGGGGGGTCTGAAATTCCGACACCAAAGGACACCATAGGTTCTTTGGAATTGAGTGGGGGCACAAGGGTTCCACCCCGGACCCTTGTTATGTCAAATTTGAGCCATAAAATATACACACAATAATGGTAAACAAAATTACTGTAGTGTCAGCCCTAATTACGGGGCTCTAAACGCCTGAAACAACATGCAACCCAGGCAGGAACATACAATCAAGAACCTGAGAATCCCACCCCCTTCACATCCTCAAAAGTCTCCCCGCCCCCTATCTTACTATGTGAGGGAAAATTCCTGGGGGGTCCCCGGATAATGAGGGAGGCCGTAATGGCCTAGCGAACAGGACCTCCCTCTGAAATTGGGGAAGATTTATGGGTATCTCAGACAAACCGAGACTCCTAACTGAACTAAGAAATGACCCGACCTAATTAACATTGGAATTCTAGTCCTGTATTCTGAGCTTTATGTTAGAGGAACCGTGGTCTTCATGGAGGAGCGTATTCTCTGTAGGAGTCTTCTTCCTCTGAGAAGGTTGCCAGCTAAGTCAGCTGGTTCTTGAAGGAAGCAAGTTGAAGCAGAGGGTGGTAAGTGTTTGTTTCAGACCTCCTGTATCGAAAAAATTTGGCTAATGTGGAAAATGGGGTGTAAAACAGTAAAACTCGATGAGAATCTAGATGTGGGGCTTTCCATGTCCATAAGATGTGAGAGGGTTTGGAGCACCTGCTCCATCAACTTGGGGGGAAAACTGGCCCAAAGATGTCTCTGCAGAGACTGAAGGAAAATGATGAGTAAGGCGTTCCTTAGGGTGGTTTCCCATCCTTGCTCTTCTTGGAAGGGCCCTTCATCCAGAGTGGAGATACGGGGCTGCCTGGAGGAGGGCGTTTAGTGGAGCCCGAGGAAGAAGACGAAAAGTCCATTGGTGCCTCTTGGGAGATTAGCCTGAGGGCGAGAAACAGTCTTTCACCTTCCTGGAGGCTAGCAAAAGAGTGGGTCTTGCCCTGGATGGAAAACTTTACAGCAAAGGGGAAGGTCCAGCGGTATTTGATATCCCGTTGAGAGAGGACCGTGAGGAGGGGTTTTAGCGTCCTGCGTCTTTGAATAGTTGTAGGGGCGAGGTCAGCAAAAATCTGGATCTGGTGACCCTGGTGTTGCAGTTTAGGATTTTGTCGAGATTGACGCATGACCTTTTCCTTTACCACAAAGAAGTGCAGCTTGACAATTATGTCCCTTGGGGAGCCATCTTGTCTAGGGGGACCAAGAGACCTGTGTGCTCTGTCTAGTTCAAGACGTTGGGGGGGTATGTTAGGAATAAGAGCTGAAATAATGTCCTGAACCATGGAGGGGATGTCCGAAAAAGTTTCCGGGAGGCCTCTGATCCGAAAGTTATACCTCCTAGACCGGTTTTCAAGCTCGTCGATCCTAGAAAGGGCGACATCTAATTGTTCTTGAATGGTCATGAGGTGAGCTGCGTTTTGGTTGGTTCTAGCGGTTGTGCATTCCACTTTATCCTCAATGACGGGTACGACGATTGAAAGATCAGCTCAGGAAGCGGTGGTTGGACCTGAAATTACAAGAACATGAGCAGTACAGAAAGATCCAGAGAGTGCTGCAAAAAAGTAAGTAGTTGTCCTGTGTTCCTATTCTTTATGTTTCCTACAATCGTGCTGCTCCATGTGCTTTCCTTACAAGTGTACATTTTTAAATGGCAACTTTCATGTTCATGGGCACATTATTCGTTCGTATCAAACATTTTTTTTCGGCCTATAAAACACCATTGTTTAGGCCATATGCATTTGGCCACAATTTTTACGCCCTACTTGTCTGAAACTAATTTGGTTGTGTAGATGGCTTTGTTACTAGAATGAAATGCAAACTAGATTCTGTGTAAGGAGAGGACACTCAGCAGCTGTTTTCACATCTGGACACTGGAGCACTAGTGTGGGACACCAGAGCACCATTTTTATTAGGGGGCCCACACAGGTGCTCCAGTGTATACTATAGGGGGGTCTCCATCTGTGAAGCTTGTACCAAACAGGTAAAGTATTGCAGCTTGACAAAGGACACTGAAAATGCTCCATTTTGGAACTCGGCCAAATTAGACAATTGTACCCCACTTCCAAGCAACGTTTCAGATTTATAGTTCTGCCATCAAATATCTGTGTGCTAATTATACCATTTTTGTTTTACATAGGGGAGAAAAGACTCGGAGGACAACCCTCATCCGAGGACACCACAGACCCCCCACCTCTGCAAGAAGAGCAGGAGGAAGAAGACGTGGTGGAAATTGTCACCACAACAGGTGAGTGTCTGCGACCACAGGCTCAGGTAAGAGATGGATGCCGGCATATTTTTGATACCTTTATTTTTTTGGTTTCTCTCTTTTTAGGTGATTATGATGTTGTGGATCGAGATCCTTTCACATCAGAAAGTGCCCAGATCCTGATCGGGGAGATCATGGGCTGTAATTTACAATTGGAAAACCTCAAGAAAAACATCAATGATGTTATTACAAAAAATAAAAACATCATTGATGTTTTGGGGCGAGTTTAAAACCCCTCCAAATCCCTTTGTTTTTTGGTGTGCTACAATGTTCTAAATGTTTTAGCGATTTTTCAAAAAGACAGAATTGGAGGATGCACACAGTGTGCCAACATGTGCTATCTGCCATCACGGGAGATCAATGGACGCGTTTTGGGGGTGCAACCCCTTCCTCAATAATAAAGTAGCTGAGAGGAAGGGGTTGCTCCCCCAAAACACGTCCCTTGATCCCCCGTGATGGCAGGTCGCACATGTTGACATTCGTAAATTGGTGTGCATCTTCCAAATTTGGCTTTTCCTGGGGTGACTTCACCCCATCTGAACGCAATATCAAACACAGTTCCTAAATACTCATGTATGATATTGCCTTCAAATTCTACCAAATGTGAACTTTGTAAGTTCAAGATTTGTGTCTTTCTTGTTGGTTTTACACATGCCTGTTTTAACTTAAATGGACATTTCTATTTTTTATAATGCTACCCCAAAAATTGTTATACAACAAACATGTTGGTTTGTTTTAAAAACCTTTTCTAAATGCACATGTGATTGTGCAGGTATTAAAAAGATTGTTCATCAAGAATGTGTGGATTATTGTCTCAACGCTACAACACTTTTGTGGGGCTCTAATTGCTGCTTTCTGTGAAAATGGGGGTTATTTCCTAAGGGCAAATCCTCTTTGCACTACAAGTGCAGTTTCAGTGCAGTTTCAAGTGCACTTGTAGTGCAAAGTGTCTTTGCCTTTAGTAAATAACACCCAACAGTGCTTTGTATAAGGTTACACAATCACGCCATTTTCTGGACTCACCACATTTCTGTCAGAGTCATCTAAAACAAACACAAGCAGTAAATGTCAACAAAGATTTTCTTTTTTTTGGTTTTTTATTTGATAAAGGCTTCACAAATTTGCTGGCATATTGATGACCCCCCTACCCGCAAAGAACTCCAGGTATCGTAACCGGACATCACGGGCACTCAGGGAGGGCAAGCCAGGACGGCCACTTTCAAGCGCCGTCAGGGTTGTTTCATTTAGAATTCCAGCCTCAGGCCCAACTGAGCCAGCATAGTTGGCCGAATGTTGGTGCAAAAAGTTATGGAGAATACAGCACGCCAGGATTATATGATTAAGTTTATACTCCGCCATATGGATGGGTGTCAGAAATAGGCGGAACCGGCTGGCCAGGATTCCAAATGTGTTCTCCACCACTCTTCTGGCTCTGGCCAGCCGGTAATTAAAAACCCTCTGTTCCGGGGTGAGGGTCCTCATCGGGAATGGCCGCATAAGATGGTCCCCCAGCGCAAATGCTTCATCCACTACGAAGACAAATGGGAGTCCTTCCGCATTGTCTTCCGGAGGTGGCAAGTCCAAGCTGCCATTCTGGAGACACCTGAAAAACTCTGTCTGTATCGGACATCCAGCCATTCTTCCCCACGTCCACATACAAGAAGTTGTAATTAGCCGACACCACCGCCAACATCACAATACTATTGAACCCCTTGTAATTATAATAGTATGACCCCGAGTTGGGTGGTGGGACGATATGGAGGTGTTTCCCATCAATTGCCCCTCCGCAGTTAGGAAAGTCCCACCACTGGGCAAAGTGGGAGGCCACAGTCTGCCATTCCTGTGGCGTGGAAGGAAACTGTTGAGGAAAACAAAAAAAATTAGTATTTTTGCAAATAAACATGGAAAGCAGATTAGAGACACAAACATTCTTGGCCAACATCCAGATAACATTTATTAAGAGGAACTTTATACAACACCAAAGTATAAGGTACACCTATCATATTCCCCCTCCCCCCCTCTCATGGGCCATTTCTAACATTATGAGGGGGGAAATCTTGGACAGGTAACCCTCTTCACTTCATTGAGAGATGAATGGCTAAATACAGGGTATTACTTGGAACAGCCCCTCCTTAGTTACACTATTGGCAGCCCACTGGACAGGTAAGAAGTGTCATAATACAAAGATATAAATACACATTGTACACATTTGAGCACATTTGGAAATTCTGCTATTACCTAGCAAGATAATAATAGGATAGAAAAACTTTAAACAGTACCATTTGAAAGTATACAGGCAGGCCCTTGCACTACATGCTTTGGGGAATTCAGCCATAAATCTGACCACAAAAGAGATGGGTATAGTGTGTATGGGTTTGGCAAAGTCAGCAGATAGATGATTGAGGATAGATAGAGAATTGGTATCAGCTGACTTAGCAGTTGGGGGGAGGGAGGGTTAATAAAAATAATTTGGGGACACTACAAAAAAAAGCCTCTGGCCCTCTGCCTGAATTTAAAGCACAAATCACATTTCTAAACATTTTAGGGGGGGTTTGGGGTAAAGCACTACTATGGAACTGATAAAATACATTGTTAAGTGACTACATGAGGTGAATATAGAGGCAGGAGAGCATGCTGGGGAGGTTAGTGAAGGCAAATATGTATGAAGGACATAAAAATCCAGCATGCATGAGGACAAAGGGGACATTCACAGCATATTACAATCATGGTAATTAGGGAATGAGGAAAGAAATACAATATATTAGCAAACATTCAATACAATAAAATGTGATATTAAAGGATAAAAATCTAACCTTCATATACTCCTTCTGTAGGACCTGTATGATGGCAGAACAGGTCTCTGGGATAATGATACCCAGAACCTGGGGGGAGATGCCTGTCGAGAACTTGCGGTCCTGCAGGCTTCTCCCCGTCGCCAAGTACCGCAGGGTAGCGAGCCTCTGCTCCAGAGTGATGGCTTGCCTCATGCAGGTATCCTGCCTGCTGATATAGGGGGTCAGCAAAGCCAACAAACGGTGAAATACGGGGTCCGTCATCCGGAGAAAGTTCCTGAAATCATCAGGATTATTCTCACGGATCTCATGGAGAAAAGGCATATGAGAGAACTGGTCACGCTGAAGCAACCAATTCTTGGTCCATGAACTCCTCCCCACCCTGTTCATGGACTGGACTTGTGTCAAGGTCAGGACCCCAACACCAAGCCCCCGCACAGCACGAACTCTACGAGGAGTACGTATACGCAACATGGCTAGAAAAGGGTCGGCTGCTCAGAACGAAGTAACAGAACGCACTGAAGAACAGCAAGGCCTGTGAAGAGCGACCTGAAAAACAGCAACGAGCGGACAAGATCGCACAGAAAACTCAAATACGAACTAACTGCACGCACTAAAGAGCAGATACAAACCCATAAGCACAAACTGAACTGCAGAAAACGATCTGAAAGCCACGAGTCTGAAAAAGCGCAAATCGTCTCTCACCAAACTTTTACTAACACGAGATTAGCAAAAGGAGCCCAAAGGGTGCGGCACTTGGTTCTGAACTGGCCTTTTCTAGTCTCGTCGTACGTGGTGTACGTGACCGCGTGGTTGGCGATCGGAAATTCCAACAACTTTGTGCGACCGTGTGTATGCAAAACAAGTTTGAGCCAACATCCGTCGAAAAAATCCTAGGATTTTGTTGTCGGAATGTCCGATCAATGTCCGATCGTGTGTACGGGGCATAAGAGTTAGTAGGGGAAAAAACTTTTCTCCTTTACACTGATGCTTTATCACCAATCCTTGTTTCACTAAAAACCCCAAATTTTCAAAAAAACCTCTGTCATTGGGACAAAAAGTGAGGTGAAATCTTCTGAAGAGGAGCACAGACAGCAAAACAAATGTCACAGGGGTGATAACCCTTCCCCATGTTTTCCAAAAAGCTTAAAATAGATTTTTTGGCTGGAGCTAAATACGTTAAAAATATACCAGTTCAAAATTACAAACAGATTCTACTTAACAACAAACCTATAGTCCCTGTCTTGTTTGCACCACCTGTATACTGCTGTTCAGAGTATATAGGGCCTGGGGGCCCCACACCTTTCTTCTTTTATTTTGGGTGTAGAGTTCCCCTTAATATCCATACAAGACCCAAAGGGCCTGTTAATGGACTGGGGGTACCCATGCCATTTGTCTCACTGATTTTCAGTCATATTGCCAGGACCCGACATTACATTAAAGCCGCAAGCAGTTTTAAATGACTTTTATTCCTTTAAAAATGTCATTTTGTGCAGGGACTGTTCTAAGCACGGGAAACACATGCCCCTCTACAGGCATACTATAGACACCCCCCAGGTACGATATTTAAAGGAATATTTCACTTTTTTTTTTTTACTTTTAGCATCATTAAAATCACTGCTCCCGAAAAAACGGCCGTTTTTAAAACTTTTTTTTGCATTGATACATGTCCCCTGGGGCAGGACCCGGGTCCCCAAACCCTTTTTAGGACAATACCATGCAAATTAGCCTTTAAAATGAGCACTTTTAATTTAGAACGTTCAAGTCCCATAGACGTCAATGGGGTTCTAACGTTCGTGCAAATTTTTGGTCCATTCGCAGGTTCTGGTGCGAACCGAACCGGGGGGTGTTCAGCTCATCCCTAGTGGGCACCAATCCTACACGTGAAAACTTATCACCAAAAAATGTAATTAGCCTTTATAAATTAGTGGATCCCATAATACTGTGTACAAATAATGATGAATCCTCTTCTTATATCAATGCATATAAAATCCAAACATGAGTTGCATGACAGTGGAGTGATCCTCTGCTTATAACAGTACATATAGTGTCCAAACCCTAAATTCAAGATGTATGTAAACCCAGAAAATAAAAAAAAATAAAAAAATACAACAAATCACACCAAAAAACAGAAAAATGCAAAAAAAAATCGCACCAGAATTAAAAAAAAAAAAAAATCGCACCAAAATGCAATTTTTTGCACCGTATACGAAAAACACATAGGTGCATTCATATAGTGTCCAAACCCTGAATTTGAGAAGTATGTAAACCCAAAAAGCAAAAAACCAAAAAGAATGCAAAAAAATCGCATCAAAAAAACAAAAAATACACAAAAAAAAAAATCACACCAGAATTTAAAAAAATCGCACCAAAATGCAATTTATCGTACCGTATACAAAAAACACATAGGTGCATTCATCACAGTGAAAGTGACTGTTCGCGCTTAGAAGAATTGTAGCAGGTGACTTTAGTGCTCACAGAATCTTGACAGGTGACTTGCATGCTCCCCCTCAAGGGTTCCCACTCACCAGCTCCTACTACCCCTACAGGGGTGATATGCATGTAACTCCTTAAGGTAGGCAGGTAAGCACTGGTGTCAGCCTCTGCAGTTCATTGAGCAGCCTTGGGATATCCGAGTTGTAGTAAATGTAAATATTCATAATCCTCTCCTCCATGTGTTCACCACGGCAATACACAAAATTTAATTGATAAAAACGGCATGGGATTCCTCCACAGGGGAACCCTGAACTAACAATAAAAAAAAACGCGTGGGGTCCCCCCAAATTACAACCCATTATAATAGAGTATGAAACTCTGAAAGGAATATTCCAACAACCCCTATTATTGGCTTTTATACAACCACCCAACCTCAGACACCAACTAATCAGCAGGAAACGTCACTCTAATTATTAAGTCACAAATAATGGAAGCAAACCCTGCAATAAAAAACACTGCAAACTATGCAACCAGATCAATCTATCTAGACCTTCAATATCATGAGATCTCACAACTGTACCTCCAGTAATGTTGTGTACCTCATCCAGTGCAAAAGGTGCAGCAAAGGATCTTATGCTGGTGAAACAGGACAGAAGTTGCAAGCGAAGATGAATTTGCACAGACATACCTTTAAAGAACATAAAGAAGACAGTTTCCTTGTCAAAAGAAGTTTATTGAGTATACAATGTTATAAAGCTATATAAAGTAAGTTTACAAGGATCTATAAAGTAAGCTCATTGTTGTACAGTAGGGTTTATATAGGTAAATATCATGAAATTTCAAATATTAAACATTGGGTTCACGTAAACCTAAATTAAAGATATATGTCATTTCCTTAGTTACTTTTGTAGGTATTTAAATGATTTATACCTACTATACATATTGTTTACAGGTAGAGTGTATATAGGTCAAATAAATTCTGATAATGAGCTTTAATCGTAAGGTGGAGAAAAGGAAAGAGAAAGAAGAAAAAGGGTAGAAAGGTAGAGGTATGGTCCACAAGGTTGTCCCGCTCGTCAGTTTATTATTCTTTTGAAGCCTTAGAATGGGTGTCTCTGTAAGTCATTTAATCTGTTACCATGGCAACAGGACAGAGTCATTGAAGTTTGACAGGAACTGTTGTTTTATTCAAGGATGCCAAAGTTTTTCAAATTTTGGAATTTGATTTTGATCGATGGCTACCATCTTAGCATGGGACATTGTATTATTCATTCTGTGAATTGTTTCTGCTAGTACCAATGTAGGAGATTTCCATGCCTTGGCCACTGTTTGTTTTGCAGCCGTTATTAGTTGGATCATAAGTTTGAATTGAGAGAGTGTTAACCATTCCGGTTTTAGATTAAGTAAAGTTATATATGGATCTGGTTGTATTATTTTTTAAAATATTTTAGATGCAATCACGAAAACTTCCTTCCAGAAGGTTTGGATTACTGGGCACGTCCACCATATGTGTAAATGTGTGCCTATTTCTGGGCATCCTCGAAAACAAAGAGCTGAGGTATTAGGTGAATATTTTGCCACTCTAGCGGGTACAAGGTACCAGCGAGTTAGGACTTTATAATTTGTCTCCAGTGCTAAGATGTTGGGTGAAGATGACTTAGATGTGAGCCATATGTTAGACCAGTCCATGTCTTCTAAAGTTCGTCCCAGGTCCTCCTCCCACCTCTGAACGTAAGAGGGTCTATTGAGATTTGCTACTCCATATAATTGATTATAAAGTGATGAAATTGTACCTTTAGCAAATGGATCTTTTGTACAGATTGATTCAAAAATGGATAATTGGGATAATGGTGTATCCCCCTTTAGGAATGGTGTATAGAAGTTTTTGATTTGGAGATATCTAAATATCTCAGAGTTTGGTAGATCATATTTTTCTCTAAGCGATGGGAATGAAAGGAATGATTTAGATGCTATGAAGTCATTTAGTGTCTGAATGCCTGATGTTGTCCAAGCTTTAAAAGAATTTGGGTAGATCCATGCCGGATAAAAGGCCGGATTTCTGATAAAAGAAAGGAGAGGATTGTGTGGAGATTGTAACTGATATTTGGTTTTTAGTTTATCCCAGAGAGATAAGAAGTGTTTAGTTATGGGATTATGAATTTTAAAGCGGTCTTTAGGATCAAGCCATAATAAGTTTGATATTAATAGAGGGTCATTTTCTGAAGCCTCTATAAATACCCATAATGGGATTTCCTGTTTTGCATGGTATTTGGACAGACTGGCCAAATGTGCTGCTCTGTAGTAGTTAGTAAAATTAGGGTATCCCAGGCCTCCTTTATTTTTGGGAAGATGTAGTGTGTGTATAGGTATACGTGGTTTAGAAGAGCCCCATATAAACGAAGTTGCTCTTTTTTGTACTATTCTCAAAAAATAGGAAGGAATTGGAATAGGGAGGACTCTGAATAGATAAAGCAATTTGGGTAGAATAGTCATTTTGATTGCATTAATCTTCCCTATCCAGGATAAAGGAAGTTGCGACCATTGTTTTATTAGGTTTGTGATCTGTCTTAATACAGGAGGATAATTGGTTGAGAATAAGTCAGAATGAGATGCTGTTAAATGAATTCCAAGATATGGGATTGATTTTTCTGCCCATGTGAATGGGAGTGCAGCCCTAGCCGGGATCAATTCCATGTTTGTGAGTGAAATATTAAGCACTAGGCATTTCTTAGGATTAATCATAAGGCCGGATAGGGCTGCAAATCCATCAAGAGCTGGTATTAAGTTAGGACCAGAGACCTGTGGTGATGATAGAAAAAGTAATATATCGTCTGCAAATATACATAATTTGTGTGTAATACCTCCTACTTCAATGCCAGTTATAGTTTGGTTTGTTCTGATGTATTGGGCCATGGGTTCGAGTATAAGGGCAAATAATAAGGGAGATAATGGGCAACCCTGTCGGGTACCTCTTTCGATATTAAAGGCATCAGATTTGTATCCAGCATATTTTATATAGGCTTTGGGTTTATTATATAATGCTTTGATCCATGTTAAAAAGTGGGGTCCAAAACCCCATTTTTGTAATGAATATTGCATATATTGCCAGGATACTGTGTCAAGTGCCCTCTTAATATCGAGAGATAGAAAATATAAAGGGATTTTCCGTTTTTTAGCAATATGTGCCAATAACACTGCCCTGCGTATATTATCGCCTGCCTGTCTATTTGGCATGAAGCCTACTTGATCTCTATGTATTAATTTTCCTATAATGCTATTGAGGCGTTTTGCTATTATTTTTGCTAATAATTTAATATCAAGGTTTAACAGAGAGATAGGCCGATAATTCACACAGGAAGTATCATCAGAAAGGGGTTTTGGGATCATACAAACAATTGCCATTAATGTTTCTTGCCGAAAAGAATGTCCATCTAGAAGTTTGTTAAAAGTTTCAGTGAGAATGGGAGAGAGTATTTCTGATAATGTTTTATAGTATAAAGCCGAGTAGCCGTCTGGGCCTGGTCTTTTATTAAGTTTTAGGTCTTTTATGGCGTTAGCAACTTCATCTATAGTTATAGGCTCATCCAAACTGCTTTTTTGATTCTGAGATAACTCAGGTAAGGTTATTTTTGAGAAGAAGGATTCAGCCTCTGTAGGATTTAATTCATTGTTTGTCTTGTATAAAGTTGCGAGATGTGAGTGAAATTTATGGACTATTTTAACTGGATTACAAGTATAAACATTTTTTGATAATTTCAAACGTATTGGTTTGAAAGATTTGTTAGTTGAATTTAATGCCCGAGCCAAATATGTACCTGGTTTGTTTGTATTCATGTAGAAATTGTGTTTGGAGCGTTTGAGGGATTTATCAACTGACTCAGTGAGAAATAGATCGTATTCCAATCTAGATTTTTCCAGATGAGATTTTGTACTCTGAGATGGATTATCTTGGAATGATATGTAGGCTGCATTAAAATTGAGTTCTAGTTTTTTTGCTAGATTTTTGCGTTCCCGTTTAAATAGTGCCATTTGTCTTTGTATTGTACCACGCAAGACAGGCTTATGAGCTTCCCACAGTGTTATTGGGGAGATGTCTGTTGTATTATTAATTGATATGTATTCCTTTAAAGCTTGTTCAATGGCCATCTGATGTAGTGGGTGTTTGAGCATTATGTCCGGTAAGTACCACGTTGGGTCATGCGCTTTTGGTATGGTTGAGGCTATAGTAGTGTATACTGCATTATGGTCAGACCACGGAATCGGAATTATATCTGATGCAATAATTTCTGGTATCATTCCTATTGTTAGAAAAATATGATCTATTCTGGTGAAGGTTTGATGAGGGTGCGAGAAATAAGTGAATTTCTTTTTCATTGGGTTACTTTCTCTCCACGAATCTACCAGATTGTATTTGGAAAGAAGTTGAGAAAAAGGTAATCTAGAGGTTATTTTGGATGGTGTAAAAGGTGATTTATCTAGAAATGGGAGGAGGACCTGGTTCGAATCCCCACACATTATCACTGTTCCTATTTTGTGTGTATTAATCACTTGTAATATATGTGAGAGGAATGGTGTAGGTTATTTGTTAGGAGCGTAGTAGGAAATCACTGTGATTGCTGTATCCATTATATAACCCATGAGTATCAGGTATCTACCTTCTGGGTCTTTAATTTCTGATGATAAGGTGAATGGTGTGGATCGGTGAAATGCAATTAGAGTTCCCCTTTGCTTGGTACAGGCAGAAGCCGTGTAAATTTGTTGATAAAAAGGAGAAATATATTTTGGAGTAGAATCTTTGGTGAAGTGTGTTTCTTGGAGGCATACTATGTGAGCCTTCTTGTTATGGAAAGTACGGAAGGCTTTGGTCCTTTTTTGAGGGACATTTATTCCCTGAACATTCAGGGAAAGTATATTCAGTGGTGCCATGGCAACAGATCAAATAGTTTTGACTTGCTTTTTGTTATGCAGAGCTGACTGCGCAGATCAACCTGTGTGGACTGAAGAGGTGAAAAGATATAAAAGAAACCAGTGAATTCTGGAGTAAAGAGTAAACAAAAAACATATGAGATTAGATGATACATTGTATAAATTATTTTTTGCAAGTAATCACAATTTACCCATGAAAGAGAATAAATATCTCTCTCAGGGGAATAAGTGCCTTCGTCACACTCCCACATAATATGGTTGGGAGAATGAGGAAGGCTAATGGGGGTACACGGATCTTCCGCTTACAGGGGAGAAGTGCTATGTCAAAAGACATCAAAATGATGTTTCATTAATTGGAGTGCAAAATATAGTTTTTGTTGAAATTATTTATTCCAGGGTGGTTGTATATGGTTAGTCTTGCCCTAGGCTAAATAATTCAGTTAGAAAGGTACTGTTAATAACTTTGGTATTGATGAAGATAGTTTGGATTATTTTGGGATTTTAACCCTTTTAGAGTAAACAATTACATATTTTATTCATATGTAACTGTTTAGATATGTTAACTCATAAAATTGAGGTTGTATTGCTTCAGATTAGAATAAACAAAAACATAATTCTAGGAACTAGTTAGGTAATAATATATTTGTTTTAAGAAAAAAAAGAAAAAGCTTCCATTACTTCTGGATTATTGAACATATTTGTCCTAAAAAGTAATAAATCTATTGTTATTACCTGATAATATACAACTGAACAAGAATTTCCTTATTTCACTTACCGTATTTATCGGCGTATAACACGCACTTTTTTCCCCTTAAAATCAGGGGAAAGTCGCAGGTGCGTGTTATACGCCGATCCCCGCCGATTCCCGCCGATCCCGAGCTGTCACATTTTCAAAATCGCGGACCGCGATTTGAAAATGGCGCCGCCGGAGCCAAAGTACACAGAGCCGGTCCTCGGCTCTTTCCGGCGGCTCTCGTTTACTTTCGGCTCCACTCGTAGTCCCGAGCGGAGCTATCCGAACCTACTCGGATAGCTCCGCTCGGGACGACGAGTGGAGCCGAAAGTAAACGAGAGCCGCCGGAAAGAGCCGAGGACCGGCTCTGTGTACTTCGGCGCCGGCGGCGCCATTTTCAAATCGCGGACCGCGATTTTGAAGCCCTGGAAGCAGGGACAGGGGATCCCAGGCTGCACTGGGGCAAGGCTGCACTGGGGAAGGCTGCCCTGGCAAGGCTGCACTGGGGAAGGCTGCACTGACAAGGCTGCACTGGGGAAGGCTGCACTGACAAGGCTGCACTGGGAAAGGCTGCACTGACAAGGCTGCACTGACATGGCTGCACTGACAAGGCTGCACTGGGGAAGGCTGCACTGACAAGGCTGCACTGACAAGGCTGCACTGACAAGGCTGCACTGACATGGCTGCACTGACAAGGCTGCAATGAAGGGCATTTAAATGCAAGTTTTTTTCCCTTCAACTTCCCTCCTAAAAGTTTTTTTTCCTTAAAATTCCCTCCTAAATTGGGGTGCGTGTTATACGCCGGTGCGTGTTATACGCCGATAAATACGGTATATATTCTAAGGCTATATGAATCAGAAGCAATAAGAAATATAACTGGAATGTAACATGATCCCACACAGTGTGTGACTATCAGAATGCAGTTACATTCAGTTATAAATACAGGTTTTTTATAGAGAACCATCTCTTAGTATAATAAATGAAGAGATATCAGGAATTAGGATGTCAGTCCATTGAATCTTCTTGGTCCATGGATGATGTGGCATAACGGCCTCTTTTGTGAGAATGATGATTCCCATTTTGTTCTGGAATTTTCTGGGTGCTGCCTGAAGGTGAAGATGATGCCATTCTTCTGCGTGTGGGAGAGTTGCTGCTTGTGGGTTCTGTCAGATTTAATTTTAAAAGGGTTTGTTGTAGTTCATCTGCTGATCTGCTTCTGTAAATTGTACCTTGGTGGTTAAATCTGACTGAAAAGGGGAAGCCCCGTTGATACATCATGTTGTGGCATTGCAGTTCCATTAGTTGGGGTTTCATGGATAGTCTTTTAGTAATAGTAAGTTGGGATAGGTCAGCAAAAATTTGATAATTGTGTCCTTGAAAATTAAGTTCCTTTTTTTCTCTTGCAGCAATTAGTATTTGTTCTTTCGTCCTGTAATAATGAAATTTTGTGATTATATCACGTGGGGGTCCATCTTTCTTTTTGGCTGTGAGGGCTCTGTGTACTCTGTCCAGTTCTAAACGTTCAATAGGGATATCTGGCTTTAGTTCTTGTAATAGAGCAGTAATAGTAGATTGCAGGTCTGTCACAGTTTCAGGTATTCCCCTTATGCGCAAGTTTGAACGTCTGGCTCTATTTTCGTAATCTTCGAGCTTAGTTTGAAGTATTAAATTCTCTTCTTTTAATTGTTCCAATTCTGTTATATTTTCTTGGGTTGTAATTTCAATTTCATCCATTTTTATTTCTAAGGCTGCGGTGCGGTTTCCCAGCTCTCTTATTTCTTTGGTTAGGCTTTTTGTTATTTGGTCTGAGGTTTGTTTTAAAGCCTTATGAAGCATCTTTTCAAATTGTAATAATATTTCTGGGGATGCTGAGGAGGCTTGTGGAGAAGTTTGTGAGAGGATTTGTTCTGTATCTGACTCAAATGGAGAGTCTTGCTGTGACATTTTCTGTCTGTGAGAGTGCCCTGATGCTGTATCTTGTGAGGTGACTGGAGCTGCTTCAGCTGCAGTGAGTGCCTGTGAGCTCTTTGTGAGGTGATTTTTATTTCTGCCACGGTTTCCTCCCAGTACCATATTTCCTGCCCAAACTTTCACAGTTTGTTCCCAGGGGCAAAAAGGTTCAAATGGATACCTTTTGAGTCTGCAGGCTCCGCTTTGTCCTTCTCTTCTCTCCTCAGCAGTGTGGAGCTCTAACAATGCATGTCTGCTCCGCTAGGCTCCGCCCATCTCCCCCGAAAAGAAGACAGTTTCTGCACACCTGTGGGACATCATTTCTCACAACCGGACCACACTATAGAAGACCTCAATATTTTAGTTCTTAAATGGAATTTCAGAACTATCCAGAAAAGGAAAATGTTTGAACTAAGAATGATACTTCTTTTTCACACGAAAAATAATGGCCTGAATTTAGATATTGGTTTCCTTACACATTATGCTAAAGTTTTACGACCCCCTCTGTGACCAGTATCCCCCCCCCCCCCCCCCATTCTATAGCTCTCCCTCTGTCTTATCTCACTAACTCTGCTGCTATCTTTATTACCATTAATTTGTATGTGTTTCTTTTTCTCTTTTTTTTTTTTCTTTAACATTCTGCTTAAAAATTTGTGAATCAGTACTGCTTGGACCTTGAAGAGGGGGACATACCCCGAAAGCTTGTGCTGAAAAATTGTATGTTAGTGCAAATAAAAAAAGTATCACGGACAGTACTCAATTTTCTCTGTCACAATTGCACTAATAGGGCTACAATCAAATCAAGTACAAAAGAAGAGGAAATGTGTATTATGTGTGCTCAAAAAACTTCAATACATCTCCCATTTGTTTATACAAATGATTTATACAAATGATAAGATCAAGACAGCAAGAATTCAGTAGTAGTTAAGGCTATCTTTGCCATTTGAAACTTGTGATTTTCTCCTTTTTCACTGCAAACATTTTGGGGGTTATTTACTAAAGGCAAATCCGCTTTGCACTACAAGTGCACTGCAAGTGCACTTGAAAGTGCACTGAAAGTGCAGTTGGAAGTGCAGTCGCTGTAGATCTGAGGGGAAGATCTGAAATGAGGGGAAGCTCTGCTGATTTTATTATCCAATCATGTTGCAAGCTAAAATGCTGTCTTTTATTTTCCTTGCATGTCCCCCCTCAGATCTACAGCGACTGCACTTGAAAGTGTACTCTTGTAGTGCAAAGTGGATTTGCCTTTCGTAAATAACCCGCATTGTCATGTTTTCATTTGAAATTAATAATTTCATTTCTTTCTTGATTCCTAATTTTTAGGCCACTTTCACACGTGCGGTCTGCCTGCTTCATCAGATCAGTTTAGTTTTTTCAAAGAAAAAACGTATTCAGTTTACATTCGTTTACGTAAGTTTTTCATCAGTTTACATCAGTTTTTTTATCAGTTTACATTAGTTTTTCATCAGTTTACATTAGTTTTTCATCAGTTGTTACATCAGTTCTTACATCTACTAGCTGGAGTACTTAACCACTAGCTGACCACCCGCCGTAGAATGGCACTTCTGCGCGAATCGCCGTAGCTGTACGGTGTTCGTGCCCGCTGGTAGGATTCGTTAAAGAACCGATCAGTCTTCAGGTCCAGGCCAATGATTTCTGGCCTTGACCTGGTGATCGGTTCTGGCGAATGAAATGCTTCCCCTGCCTGTGTAAAGTAAACACAGGCAGGGGAAGTGATGTAATCTCCCCTCCTGGAATCCTTTTCGGTTCCAGAGAGAGGAGACAGGACAAGTGAGTTGCACCAACACCACACTGACACAGTACACATAGGCACACTTTTCACCCCCCCGATCACCCCCCGATCACCCCCAGTTAACCCCTTCACTCCTTGTCACTGTGTCACCAAGTACAGTTTTCAGATTTTTCACTGATCACTGCATTGGTGTCGTTTGTGACACTAATCAGCATTTGGGTAGTTAGTAGTAGGCCCAGATAGGTTCTGGGTACCCCCCTAAATCCTCTAATAAAGGTTTACCCTCTTGATCGCCCCCCAGTTAACCCTTTCACCCGCTGTCACCAGTTCCCAAAAATGCAGCGTAAGCCAGATTTAGCCCCTCCAACCAGCCCAGCCCACTCAAGTGCAGTATCAATCGATCACTGTCACTTACAAAACACAAAACACATAACTGCAATGTTCGCAGAGTCAGGCCTGATCCCTGCAAAAGCTGACAGTTTTTTTGGTAGCGATTGAAGCAGTCACTGACAATCGGGTGCTCTTTTTGCCTGTGAGTCACACTAGCTGTACCTATAAATTTAGAGGACCAAATGTCCAAACAGACACGTTGCTGAGCATGACAGATGAGAGCAAAGGGTAAGCTAACTCACTGGCACATTCAGGCTTGGTATACAAACCAGTAGACAGCAGCGGCACCCTGACAGATAGCTCTGACGACGAAGTAGTGGTCCCTGCTAAGGTCAGGCATACCCGACCCGTTCTTTTGTTGTTTAGGTGCAAGAACCACAGGGCTCTCGTATGGAGCAGAGAGCCAGTACTAGTGCCGCTCATTCTTCTGGTGAACTGGCAAGCACCAGCGGCCTAGTACATCCTGGTCGTAGACAAACCAGCACTGCAGTATCACGTGGTGACGTGGCAAGTCCCATAAGTGCAGTTCAAGCTGGTGCGGTGGCTAGCACAAGTAGTGTCCCACAGCCACCAAGAAGACAAACACAGGCCATAGTGCCCTTCCCGCTGCATTTGTCAATCCTAATTGGGAGCCCACCACTCCTACAGCACCCGTACTTCCCCCAATCACTGGCCAACCTGGAATTCAGGTGAAAACAGTTGATTTTACGTCACTTTTTATTCGGTGTTTTTCACAGAAGATCTATTGTGGACCGATTGATAAATAAATAGTTATTCCATTTACCCTAACATTTAGTTATGATTATCAAAACATGTATTCTGATGAAGCAGAGATATTTTACAAATGTTTAGAAGTCATATGAGTTAACAGCTGTTTTGGTGATCAATTGCCATTCACACCTTCAGCTGTGAAAAGTTCTATCTCTGGCTTTCCCACAGAACTTGGGAAGTGACATGTATGTGTCCATTTGTATATCAATGAATATCACCAAAGAGTTGAATGGTACTTCAAAAGAGTCCTATTCAAGGTGCCACCCCCTGTAGAATGTATTGTACTGAGGCTCTCAGCCATTTCAGAACAATCATATTGAATGTCACCATGTACTTACTGTATTGTTCTCCTTGCCTATAGCTAAAACTATGGGCTTGTATATTAAATACATCATCTATAATTTGGCTTCAGCAGTCAACTTATTGAAAGTCCTTAAGTTCTGGGCTTTCCCTATCATGGACCAAAGCAATTTGTATGCTGGTCAATTCATCGCCGCTAATCCCCAGTTGATCCTTGCCAGAGATTGGAAACCTATTAAGGTTTCAGAATTTAAGACCTTTCTGGGCCTATCTCTTCTTATGGGCATAGTTAAAAAAAAGTGAGTTGTGGTCATATTGGTCCGCTGATCCAATTCACCATGCACCATGCCGTGCTTTCTGCTTCCATGGCCAGGACGCAATACGAGCAGATCTTGCAGTTCATGCATTTCAATCACAATGAACTCTGTCGTCCTCGGGGTGACCCTGAATTTGATTGGCTCCCCAAAATTTGGCCTCTCGTAAACCACTCCAACCAACAGTTTTGTCAGGAGAATATGCCTTCCAGACATCAAAACCACGTCCCTGCGCGTATGCGCGGCGGAATGGCGCTCCGGAGCATGCGCATTCGCGGGCCGGCAATTCGGTGCACGCACATGAGCAATAGCTTACGTCCTACGTGATCCTTGGGCTGGCCTATAAAAGGGTCTCTGGCACACAGATCAATTGCTGGCTTGTCTTCAGCTTCCTGTGAAATCTCTGCTTTCTGTTATTGTTACCTGATTACCTGTTTTTTTACCTGGATTGACCTCGACTACACTGCTTGTCTCTTGAACCTGACCCTTGGCTTGTTATATGGATTTCCGCTCTTCTCCAGTGTTTGACCCTCTGCCTGCCCTACCTCGGCCTATTGTGAATATACTGATCCTGTGTGTGTTTGACCCTCAGCCTGGTTTTGGACCCTCTCTTGTACCCGCTCCAGCTTATCATCCACCTGCCAGTCTCTGCACAGCTACCTCCCTCTACCAAGGACTCCATGCCAGCGGCCTTCTGCTCCCTGAGGTAGCCTGTGCCTCTTCGTGCATCCACTCCCTGCCTCATCTCCAGGGGGCGGACTGCGCTTAGTTGCAAGGGTGAACCGCTCTCGGCATTTTGGCCTCGGTAAGTACTTTCCTGATAGTACAAACCAGCCATGTCTGAGGCCACCAGAGCGCGTTCACCCCTTGAGATCCTCTGCCAGCAAGTGTCAGCACTTATGGATGCAGTCCAAAAATTGTAAGATGGTTACACTCCGATTGATGGTCGTCTCCAACAACTCGCGGGTCCATCCGCAGCTCCCATCTCTGCTCCTGTGATCGCCAGTGGGTCCTCCTCTCAAGTGGCATCTAACCCCACAGTGATCATGGCTACCCCAGGACCCAGGGTCCCTATACCCAAGCGATTTTCGGCAGATCACAAGAAGTTCCGAGCCTTCAAAAATGCCTGTTCCTTGTACTTGGCCTTACAGCCTAGGACTTTCTCCTCTGAGGTAGTAAAAGTGGGCTTTGTTATTTCTTTTTTAACTGATGAACCACAAGCTTGGGCCCACAGCCTGATGGAACAAAGGAGCCCAGTACTAAACACAATTGAATCTTTCTTTGAAAGTATGGGGCAGCTCTATGATGATCCCCAATGCATGGCTACAGCCGAAGCCACTTTACAAGTGTAAAAAAGTGTGGCGCTATAAATTTAAAAAGAATTCAAAGTGACATATGTGACATATCTCAGATCAAAAAATATATACATATACTATTCAGTTACATGTGATATAAAAACCAAAATATCTCCTATATAATATACAAAAGGTCTGAACCAAAATTATCCAGTATCAATACAAGTTGTGTATACACTATACCATATACTGAATAGCATATATAAACATACAAATCAAAACATGTGTATGACAAAGCATGTGAAAAGTGATGACAACATACAAAATATAAAGTCCAAAAAGATTAATTGGAGCCACTGGGAGCCAGCAGGTTAAAGTCCACCAACAGTGTAAATGAGAAAAAAGAGTGAAAAAGCCACCACCTAGGGTTATAGGGGGCTTACCAGATGTAAATGACTTGGAACGGCATATGCCGGTCAAGTCAAAACAGGCTATGAGACCAGCGGGTCGCTCAAGTGTAATATTTTAGATGCCCATGTTGGATTAAAGTTTAGAGCGAAGGTATATGAAGAGGCTATGCAAAAGCAACCAGAATTCCCGGGAAAGGCAACAATGGTAGGGAAAAGCCGTCGCCTGAAGATCTAAAGGCTTACCAGAGGATGTTGACCTGGAAAGACTTATGTCAACCAAGTCAAATAGGCATAATGATCATCTGGTTGGAAGGATATTCCCCTTTAGCGTATCCTCAAAATGCTTTAACTTAGGGCAACTCCTGGGCGTCCACAGTGAAACTCAACAGCCATAGGATTGGTAATTCAAATGAAAGGCCACAAACGGGTATTCAAATGCTTGCACTCGCTCTCTCAATGGCAGCTTTGGACTCTATGCTCCATGTTCCGTGTACGCTTTGGCTCCCTTCACAAGTCTCCCTGGCTGATGGGTCTCTTCCCCATTCCGAACGTATCTCCCAGGAAACAAGTCCTATTCTGATCACCACGGACTCCGGTCACCAAGAGTTCCTACGCTTTGACATCATTCCATCACCTATGTTCCCTATCATATTGGGACTTCCCTGGCTACAAGCACACGAACCCCAAATCAGTTGGAAAAAGAAGGAAGTCTCGTTTTCCTCTAAATATTGCGTTCAACACTGTTTTCTCCTAGCTCCAGCCTCTTGTTTCACTGTTGTACCAGTACCTGACAATCTCCAGCATGTACATTCGGCTTACCTTGAGTATAAGGATGTCTTTGATAAACAACAAGCTGACCACCTACCACCCCATCGGTCCTACGACTGCCCTATCAATCTTTTACCTGGCTCTGAAGTTCCGTTTGGGCGCATCTTTCCGTTATCTGAAACCGAATTAAAGGCTCTCAAAGCTTATATCGATGAAAACCTAAAAAAGGGGTTTATTCGCCATTCCTCATCACCGGCCAGAGCCGGCATCTTCTTTGTAGAAAAAAAAGATCGCTCTCTCAGACCCTGCATTGACTACAGAGAATTAAATAAAGTTACCGTTAAAAACCGGTACCCGCTCCCTCTTATCCCAGAGTTGTTTCAGCACTTCCGATCTGCCAGGGTTTTCTCTAAGTTGGATCTCCACGGGGCCTATAATCTCATTCGGATCCGGGCTGGCGATGAGTGGAAGACCGCCTTCAGATCCAGGTTCGGGCATTATGAGTACTTGGTAATGCCGTTCGGGGCTCTGCAACGCCCCAGCTACCTTCCAGCACCTGGTAAACAACATTTTCCGAGAATACCTTGATGACTTTTTAGTCGTTTACTTAGATGACATCCTCATTTTTTCTGCCACTATCGAATCACACCAAAACCATGTTAAGCTGGTCCTCGCAATCCTCAGGAAACACAAGTTGTATCTCAAAGCGGAAAGCGGTTCAGTTCTTAGGATTCATCATTTCTACCAACGGGGTTGCAATGGACCCACAAAAGGTCAAGGCTATCCAGGAGTGGCTGGCTCCCGTGGATAAAAAAGGAGTTCAACGCTTTATAGGGTTTTCAAACTTGTATCGAAGATTTATCGCTGGCGTCTCGGCAATTGTAGCACCCATTACCCAGCTCACACGCCAACACAGCCGGTTTTTGTGGTCCTCGGAAGCTCAGGAAACTTTTACCAAATTAAAGGCCCTATTCTCTTCCGCACCAATCTTACGGCATCCCGATCCTCTTCAGCCCTTTGTACTAGAAGTTGACGCCTCTGAAACAGCCACTGGAGCCATCCTCTCTCATAGACAAGGTCCCAAAGCTCTTCTGCATCCGGTAGCGTTTGCTTCCCGGAAGTTAAGTGCACCGGAAAAAAATTATGATGTGGGTGATAGAGAGCTACTGGCCATCAAGTTTGCTTTGGAAGAGTGGAGGTATCCGCTAGAGGGGGCATCACATCCTGTCATGATTTTTACAGACCATAAAAATCTAGAGTACCTCAGGACAACTAAACGTTTGAGACCCAGGCAGGCTCGGTGGGCTCTTTTCTTCTCTAGGTTTAATTTTCACATTGCATACAGGCCGGGCTCAAAAAACGGTAAAGCAGATGCACTATCTCAAATGTTCCATGAGACCACCCAAGAAACTGAAACCAGCACCATTCTATCTCTTCAGAATTTTTGTACGATCACACAGACTGATCTGTTAACCACCATTAAAATTGCATCCAGTCACTTTTCTGACCCTGAAATACCTTTTTTGCAGAAACAAGATGACCTTCCTTGGGCTCGGGGGGAGATCTTTGTCCCACCAGAATCAAGACCTTTTACTCTAAAGACATGTCATGACCATAAACTGGCAAGCCATTTTGGAACGCTAAAGACTGACGAATTAGTATCCCGTTCTTTTTGGTGGCCGGGCTGGAAACAAGATTGTAAGGACTATGTGGCTTCCTGTATTCCATGTCAGCGCAGTAAAGGGTCAAACATGAAGTCTTGGAGCTTACTAAAACCATTACCCATTCCTGAATGTCCATGGGCAGACATTTCCATGGATTTCATCATGGATTTACCGTCCTCAGGAGGGTTCACCTCTATTTTAGTCTTCATTGATCGTCTCTCCAAGATGGCACATTTCCTGCCCATGGTGGGCACTCCTTTTGCTTCGGCTACAGCTGATGTCTTCTTCAAAGAAGTTGTTAGACTTCATGGTGTTCCTGTGAGTATCAGCTCGGAAAGAGGGGCCCAGTTCACATCCAAGTTCTCGAAGGAACTTTGTAAATCTTTGGAAATAAAAATCTGCCTCTCCTCTGCATACCACCCACAGAGCAATGGCCAGACGGAGAGAACAAACCAAACTCTGGAGCAGTATCTCCGCTGTTTTTGTTCTGACTCTCAAGATAATTGGTCCTCTCTCCTACCATATGCCAAGTTTGCATACAATAATTCTATTCATTCTGCCACTAACCAAACACCTTTCTGGTCAAATTTTGGCTTTCATCCTTCTTTTCTCCCGATTTTCTTTTAGAAATACCGGTCCCTGCGGTACAAGACCTTGTAGGCTCCATTCAGCTGAACTTCCGGAGGATTCAGGAAACCATGCAGAAAGCCCAGGATGACTACAGCAAGCATTACAATAAAGGAAGGAAGGAGAATCCAGCCTTCAAGGAAGAAGTGTGGTTGTCAGCTGTTAACCTTAGATTGCCAGTTCAAAATTCAAAATTCTTAGGGCCCTTCAAGATCAAAAGGATGATCAATCCTGTAGCTTTTGAACTGGCCTTACCCAACTCATACAAAATACACCCAGTGTTTCATGCATCTCTTCTGAAACCTAGGATCCCTAGTCCTTTTCCGGGCAGAGAAGAACCACCTCCTCCGCTGCTCCTAGTTGATGGTGAAGATGAATTTGAGGTGGAAAGTATACTGAGTTGCAGAAAGAGGGGAAGACAGCTCCAGTATCTAGTTAAGTGGAAGGGGTATCCCCCTGAGAATAATTCCTGGGAACCGGCTAGAAATCTGCAGGCCCCACGTTTGGTTCAGACTTTTCATCGGGAACATCCTGAGTTAATGACCAGTTTGGGTGTGCAGAGGCCACCCCTCGGGGGGGCACTGTCAGGAGAATATGCCTTCCAGACATCAAAACCACGTCCCTGCACACATGCACGGTGGAAAGGCGCTCCGGCGTATGGGCGGGCTAGCAATCCGGCGCACGCGCATGTGCAATAGCGCACGCCCTACGTGATCCTTGGGCTGGCCTATAAAAGGGACTCTGGCACTGGTTTGTCTTCAGGTTCCTGTGAAATCTCTGCTTCCTGTTATTGTTACCTGATTACCTGTTTTTTGACCCGGATTGACCTCGACTACTCTGCTTGTCTCCTGAACCTGACCCATGGCTTGTTATACAGATTTCTGCTCTTCTCCAGTGTTTGACCCTCTGCCTGTGACCCGGATTTGCCTGCTGTCTCCTTGCCCTTGAACCTCTGCCTGTATCCTGGACTGTCCTTGTGTCTTTCGGCTACATTACCTCAGCCTATTGTGAATATACTGATCCTGTGTGTGTTTGACCCTCAGCCTGGTTCTGGACTTTCTCTTGTACCCGCTCCAGCTTATCATCCACCTGCCAGTCTCTGCACAGCTACCTCCCTCTACCAAGGACTCCACGCTAGCAGCCTTCTGCTCCCTGAGGTAGCCCGTGCCTCTTCGTGCATCCACTCCCTGTCTCATATCCAGGGGGTGGACTGAGCTTAGTGGCAAGGGTGAACTGCTCTCGGCATTTCAGCCTCGGTAAGTACTTTCCTGATAAGTTTGCAGCCTTGTTTATTCTTGAGTTGTCTGCGTTGATGAGTCCCTAATTAAATTTTCTGGCCGCTTGTCTTTCAAACAGTATCTTCCCAGCAAGCGTTCCAGATATGGGGTCAAGTTGTATAAGCTCTGTGAGGGCAATAGGCTATACATATCGTTTTATGGTTTATGAGGAAAGAGATAATCATGTGGAGCTCCAGAACTGCCCAGACTACATAGGGAGCAGCGGTAAGATTGTTTGGGACTTGAAGTCACTCTTATTCGGAAAGGGGTACCACTTGTATGTGGACAATTATTACACGAGCGTGCCACTTTTTATTCACTTGTTTGATCATGGAATTTGCGCATGTGGCACCGTGTGATCTAATCACCGGGGCTTCCCCCAACGGCTTGTAGAATCCTGGCCTAGACAGGGGAGATAGCCTGCTTGAAGTGTAATAATTTGCTTGCAGTGAAGTGGAGGGAATGTTTTTGTAAAAATAAAATAGCAAAATAAATAATTAAAATGGAAATACATTTAAAAAAAAAAGCACCGCTGTCCCCCCGTGCTCGCGCGCACAGGTGAATGCAAGTGTCTCGTGTTATATGTAAACAGCAATTGCACCATGCATGTGAAGTATCACCGCAATCGTCAGATTGAGGGCAGTCATTTTAGCAGTAGATCTCCTCTGTAAATCTAAAGTGGTACATAAAATACCAGGACAGTTCAAAACCCCCCAAATGACCCTTTTTTGGAAAGTAAACAAACAAGATATTTGGGGGGCACACCCTAAAAGATGCATTAAAGCTGGTGCAGCCATAAGACCATACAGCAGAGCAAAATATTACAGCGCACACATGCAAAAAAGACATTTACCTCCAGCAGGGCTAGTTTAAAACACCTAGACAATCTAAAAAATATTAGCAAAAAATATGGGGATTTGGTCACACGATATTGCTATATGGTGCTAAGCCCACTTACTGCGACAAAGTACCCCATGATTAGTGGGTCCTACACTATCCATGGATTGGGAGATCCTGCTTCTCTGAACCATGAGAGCAAGCACTATTCTATATGGGAGAACTTTGAGGTCTCCACCCATGACACAAGTGGACACTAATGAGAGGCACTTAATGAAAGAGTGGGGTGCTCCGCACCCAAAGGGATTTGGTCAGAATCCATACAATAAACAAACAAGATATTTGGGGGGCACACCCTAAAAGATGCATTAAAGATGGTGCAGCCATAAGACCATACAGCAGAGCAAAATATTATAGCGCACACATGCAAAAAAGACATTTACCTCCAGCAGGGCTAGTTTAAAACACCTAGACAATCTAAAAAATATTAGCAAAAAATATGGGGATTTGGTCACACCATATTGCTATATGGTGCTAAGCCCACTTACTGCAACAAAGTACCCCATGATTAGTGGGTCCTACACTATCCATGGATTGGGAGATCCTGCTGCTCTGAACCATGAGAGCAAACACTCTTCTATATGGGAGAACGTTGAGGTCTCCACCCATGACACAAGTAGACACTAATGAGAGGCACGTAATGAAAGAGTGGGGTGCTCCACACCCAAAGGGATTTGGTCAGAATCCATACAATAAACAAACAAGATATTTGCAAAATATTGCTCTGAACCATGCTTCTTCTTCTGCTTCTCTGAACCATGTTTTCAGAGAAGCAGGATCTCCCAATCCATGGATAGTGTAGGACCCACTAATCATGGGTTACTTTGTCGCAGTAAGTGGGCTTAGCCCCATATAGCAATATGGTGTGACCAAATCCCCATATTTTTTGCTAATATTTTTTAGATTGTCTAGGTGTTTTAAACTAGCCCTGCTAGTTTTTAATATTTTGCTCTTTTTTGGAAAGTAGACACCCCAGGCTATTTGCTGATAAGCATGTTGAGTCCATGGAATATTTTATATTTTGCCACAAGTTTCGGAAAAATTATTTATTTTTTTTTTTTTTACACAAAGTTGTCACTAAATGATATATTGCTCACACATGACATGGGTATATGTGAAATGACACCCCAAAATGCATTATGCTGCTTCTCCTGAGTACGGAGATACCACACGCGTGAGACTGTTTGGCAGCCTAGCCACATATTTTGGGGTGTAATTTCACATCTACCCATGGCATGTTTGAGTAATATATCATTTAGTGACAACTTTGTGAAAAAAAGTATTGTAATTTTCCCAAAATAAAATATTCCATGGACTCAACATGTCTCTCAGCAAATAGCTTGGGATGTCTACTTTCCAAAATGGGATCATGGGGGGGGGGGGGGGTTGTGCTATCTGGGCATTTCGTGGCCTCCGAAACTGTGATAGGTAGTGAGGAGTCAAATAAAAAATGTACGCCCTTAGAAAGCCTGAAGGCGGTGCTTGGTTTTCTGGGTCCTGTACGCAGCTAGACTGCCAAAAAGTTCCACACATGTGGTATCCCCATACTCAGGAGAAGCAGCAGAATACATTTTGGGGTGTAATTTCACATATACCCAAGGCATATTTGAGCAATATATAAATTCAGTGACAACTTTATCATTTTTCAATCTCTGGTGACAAAAAAAAAAAATATTCAATGTGCTCAACAAGCCTCTCAGCAAATTCCTTGGGGTGTCTACTTTCCAAAATGGGGTCATTGGGGCGGGGGGGTGTACTGCCCTGCCATTTTAGCATCTCAAGAAATTAGTTAGGCAGTCATAAACTAAAATCTGTGTAAATTCCAGAAAATATACCCTAGTTTGTAGACGCTATGATTTTTGCACAAACCGATAAATATACGCTTATTGATTTTTTTTTTTTTTTCCAAGACATGTGGCTGAATGTATTTTGGCCTAAATGTATGACTAAAATTTAGTTTATTGTATTTTTTTATAACAAATTACCAGTTAAAGCAGCGCAGTGCCAAATTGTAAAAAGTGCTCTGGTCAGGAAGGGTAAAACCTTCCGGGGCTGAAGTGGTTAACCGCTTGCTGACCGGCTCACGCCGATATACGTCAGCAAAAGGGCACGTACAGGCCTATCAATGTACCTGTAAGTTGCCCTTTAAGAAGCGGCTTGCAGGCACGCACCCGCCATGAGCTCCGTGAGTGTGATCGCGGGTCCTGCGGACTCGATGTCTGTGGGGATACCCGTGATCGTCTTACGGAGAGGGAGAACGGGGAAATGATGATGTAAACAAGTATAGAAAAAATAATTGACTCAAATGGTTGGATGTGTCATTGCCATCATCCCATATAATATTCCAAAAATTGCACAAACCTCTAGTTTGGGATTTTTAAGGCAATGAAACAATTGAATTGAGTAAAAAATTCATTTATTATAAATACAAATATAAATTCATGGTGCAAAAATTAATTAAGCTTCATAGTGTTTGTAGACAATACATAATATTAAAAGACACAGTGCATGATTGAAAAGAATGATAGAAAGCGATACATCTTACTACAAGATACAATCACCACCAGTGCAAAGAAGGTGGCGTCAAGTAGCAGAAGCGTTTCAATAAATATTATTCAAGAAAGTCTTCCTCAGGGAAAATTGTATCACAATCTAAGAGAAATCAGAGTAACAGTGTTATAGGCTACATACATACATCACATTTATTAAAAATGGACAAAGTGTCTGCCAAACAACTCACATTTTTCATGCGTTTAGTGAATAACAGCTAGTGCATTCCCAGTGTCAGAAGGTTTCAGTCCTCCATTAACCCAAGCTGCCACATATCCTCTACAAGACGGCTGGATATAGTAAAGATCCCGAAAATGGCATTCCAAAAACTATAACTCGATGGCTGTATAAAACATATATTAAAAAAAAGGGGATAGTAAATATATATATATATATATATATATATATGTAGGCTCCAAAGACAACCCCCCCTAAAGATGTCCGGTTATTCATCGGCCAGAGCCGGACCAAACCATCGGATGAAAAGTCTTCACTCCATGGTAACCCCCTTCGCCTAACACCGGGGGAGGAATGGCGCCATTTGCCGTCCCTGGTGTCCTTTTAAGTGGTGTGGGCGATGGAAAAAGGGGAGGCGCCGCGTCAGCGTGATGACGCGGCAAGTCCCGCCGTGTACGATGACCCGACACATGACACCGCCGCAGCACAGCCGGTGTTCTGACATATACTGTCCTCCTATCGGATAGTGTCCGCTCCGTACTGCGCAGGCGCAGCGTTGCGCAGTACGGAGCAGAAGGAGATGCCGAAAGTTTCCGAAATTGATCAGCTGACCATCAGCTGTACACGGGCACTTGTTAGCGATGGCTGTGTAAGAGGGCCCCTCGCGGGCTCGCTTCGCTCGCCACGCTTCGGGCACGGCCTCGCTGCGCTCGGCAACTATTTATTCTCACTCTATGTCCACTTGGATAGTAGGGAATGAACCTGGACATAGGGTGAGAATAAAAGCGCAGGCGCCGTGTACAGCTGATGATCAGCTGTTAAACTTCGGAGACTTTCGGCGTCTCGTTTGTCCTCCGTACTGCGCCTGCGCAGTACAGGGCGGACACTATATGATAGGGGACTGTATTTGACAAGACACCGGGGTGCGGTGCAGCGTGATCACGCATCTATCGGATGTAAACACCTGGACAGACAGGGTTGCCGCCATGTTGGAAGAGGGTGGTGTGCCACGCCCACCAGAGGAACAGTAGGTCCCGCTGGCAAGCTGGTAGCACAATGGTGCTGCATCAATCACCAAAGCAGGGCCGGGGCCCTCTTGACGCTACTTGATGCCACCTTCTTTGCACTGGTGGTGATGTATCTTGTAGTAAGATGTATCACTTTCTATCATTCTTTTCAATCATGCACTGTGTCTTTTAATATTATGTGTTGTCTTGTCTACAAACACTATGAAGCTTAATTCATTTTTGTACCATGAATTTTTATTTATGTTTATAATAAATGAATTTTTTACTCAATTCAATTGTTTCATTGCCTTAAAAATCCCAAACGAGAGGTTTGTGCAATTGATGTAAACAAGCATTTTCCCCGTTCTGCCTAGTGACATTGACACTGATCACAGCTCCCTGTAATCGGGAGCGGTGATCAGTGTCGCGTCACACATAGCCCATCCTCCCCCACAGTTAGAATCACTCCCTAGGACACACTTAACCCCTACAGCGTCCCCTAGTGCTTAACCCCTTCACTTCCAGTCACATTTACAAAGTAATCAATGCATTTTTAATCGCACTGGTCGCTGTAAAAATGTGAATGGTCCCAAAATAGCTCCAAAAGTGTCCGATCTGTCCGCCATAATGTCGCAGTCACGATAAAAATCGCTGATCGCCCCCATTACTAGTAAAATAAGAAATTAATAAAAATGCCATAAAACTATCCCCTGTTTTGTAGACACTATACATTTTGCGCAAACCAATCAATAAACGCTTATTGCGTTTTTTTTTTTTCACCAAAAATATGTAGAAGAATACTTATCGGCCTAAACTGAGGAAAAAATTGTTGTTTATATATTTTTTGGGGGATATTTATTATAGCAAAAAGTAGAAAATAATGCGTTTTTTTTTAAATTGTCGCTATTTTTTTGTTTATAGCGCAAAAAATAAAAACTGGAGAGGTGATCAAATACCACCAAAAGAAAGCTCTATTTGTGGGGAAAAAAGGATGTCAATTTTGTTTGGGAGCAAAGTCGCATGACCACGCAATTGTCAGGTAAAGCAACGCAGTGCCAAATCGCAAAAAGTGCTCCGGTCTTTTGCCAGCCAAATAGTCCGGGGCTGAAGTGGTTAAAGTGTAAGTCCACCCCAACACTAAAATCCCTGCATCTATGGACACCCATGATCTAACACTAACCTATCTATCCCTGTGATAAAGGAATTAGCATGCTTACCTTTTCTCAAACTCTGATCCGGTCTCCAGTGGCGGAAGCTCTGCAGGGGACACAGCCATCAAGGGCTGTGAAATAAATGGGGAGCGACGTCACCCATAGAGTTACTATAGGGTTCTGTTTTCAGATGTGTCCTCTGCACCCCTTCCCACAGCGAAGCCACGGCTGACAGCTCAGCATGGGATCAGTTCGGATCGGCTTCAGAAAAGGTATGTATACGGATTCCTTCTTTACAGGGCTTGATAGGTTAGTGTTAGATCAACAATGTTTGTAGATGCAGAGATTTTAGTGTTAGGGGGGATTTCTACTTTAGCCACTTGAGCCCTGGAACCATTTTTTTCCATTTTTTTTTCATTTTTTGTTTACCTGATTAAAAAATAATTTTAGGCCTGAAGAACTTAAAACCCCCAAACATTATCTATTTTCTGAAAGCAGACACCCTAGAGCAGAGGTCCCCAACCTGTGGGCCGTGGCCCAACACCGGGCTGCGCCGCCTCTGCTGCTGGGCCGTAGAGGAGACAATGTACTGTCAGCGGTGCGGCGGTGGAGCAGAGAGATGACATCATCTCTGATTGCCCACACCACTGTTCCACCCTTACTTACAGGGCCGCGAAGGCTGCTCTGAACAGAGGTGCAGCCGCGCCGAGAAGAGAGAGAATGACATCATCTCTCACAGCCCGCCCTCTCATCTCTCACTCGCATATGCCTGCAGCTAGTTTACCCGCGCTGAGGAGAGGCTGACAGCAGTGCACCTGTAAGTACTCTGCAATGCTGGGGGAAAAAAAGTGACATCCCCATCTGGTGGCAGGTCGTGTGGCAAGTGATATCCCCATCTGGTGGCAGGCAGCGTGGCAAGTGACATCCCCATCTGGTGGCAGGTGACAGTGGCAAGTGACATGCTCGGGGCTCCCACTGATTCTGCATTCTGGTAAGTTGAACTATTTAATTTCATATTACAATGTAATAATAGAAATAATGCGCTTCAATCATCCTGACACCATAACAACCATGGTGCCGGGATGATTTAATTGTTAACACCAGACATTGCCCTGACAAATTGCGCACGAAAAATTGCTTACCCCCTGCGCGCGCACCCCCCGGGCCTTGGCATGATTTTCTTTCACGCAGCCAGTCCCCGGTGCCAAAAAGGTTGGGGATTGCTGCCCTAGAGAATAAAATAGCGGTAGTTCCAATTTTGTATGTTACACGATGTTATCACAACGGTTTAGGAAATGCAAATATTCAGTAAAAAATACACTAAAGTTACACATACACAAGAATTTTTTTTTTTATAAATCTTTCTACTGGTGTTTTTAAGCATTAACTATAATACAAAACACAACAATAAAACAAAACAATCTGCATAATAGGCCAGGACACAGTACGCCCTTGGAGGGGCAGTAAAAGGTGATATGGCAGAGATAATATGGCATGACTTGTTCCATAATAATTATTACATGATACCATACCATGTCTGGCAAAAAGGGCATGTTTCCGAACCAAAAATGGGTAAATGTCACTAAGGAACCCAGAGACCTATATAATTATGATCTATCAAATCATAGAGGCTGTTGTTGGATTGGCTAGCCACTTGGACCATACTTTGTCATATTTTTTTCAGACAGTCCCTATTCGCATACGTCTCTTTGTACAGGGGTAAATTAGCATTAATCAAGTGTTTCCAGAGTGTGAGAGAGGGTGATACAGATTTTTTAACTAAAGTCCTTTCTGCAACCGTAGGGCCCGGCTCCTCCACCAACCCCAATAAGCATAAATTCGTGGTAGGTGACAGAGACATTTTGGCAATCTTATTTACTATGGAAACCACCTCCCCCCAGTATTTGAAGATAATGGGGCAACCCCAGAACACATGTGTAAAGTCTCCAGGTGAGTGGTCACATTGCCAACATTCCTGAGAGATGGATGGGTTCATTTTATGCAGTCGATAAGAGGTATAGTACGCCCTATGGACAATTTTAAACTGTATGAGCTCCCTCGTCCATCTTCCTAAGAGCACAGAGGTCAGGGAGGGAGGTCAAGAGGAGGTGGGTGTACAATACCGAGGCAGGTGTTTTTAAGCACTTCATCCAGAGCAGATGCTCCAGCTCAGACTGCTCCAACCGCAAGGAGGCTCCTGGAAATTGGCAACCGAAGGCATAGGACACTTGTAAGAATAGGTAAAGGGGAGGGAAATTTAAAGTATCAATGAAGGAAGCAAGGGACCTACAGAGTTATTTACTACTATGTGAGAAATAAGCTTAATATTGTGTTTAGTCCAAGCCTAGGGATTCGGTAGGTAAAAATGGGTGGATTACACCACAACGGTGTATTTGGGAAGATTGTATCGCCAGAGCGATCCTCCATTGTTAAACCCAGATTCCAGGCCTTGGGAGTAGTAATCGTGGATGGAGTTAAAGGGTAGGGGGCCTTGAGTCCTCGAAAAAGACGCTGAAGGGCCTCCAAGGAATTCAGCACTGCCACTTCCAGAACCATAGTGGTATTGGAGCGATCAGGAAATAGTCACCACCTAGCCGACACCAACTGAGTGGCCAGAAAATATTTATGTATTTATGCCAGTTAGGAAGGGCTAGGCCGCCTTTGTAAGTGGGTCTCTTTAATGTGGTTAGTTTATATCTGGGGGGGGACGGAGGCCCCATTTAAATGAGTGGAAAAGCTGGCTCAAAGTGGCAAAAAAAGATTTTGGGATCCAATATGGGAAGTTCCGAAAGAGGTATGTAAATTTCGGAAGCACCTTCATTTTAATTAAATTAATACATACTAACATGGACAAAGGTAGGTTTTCCCATTCCTTCAGCTGGGCCTTGGTGGACTGGACTACAGGAAGAAGGTTAAGGTAAACATAATCTTCAGCATGGTGGGATATGGTCACACCCAGATATATGAATTCCTCAACCCATTGCAATTGGAGTGTCAGTGGAGCCGAATTGCGGGCCCCAGGATCTATAGGATACAGCAAGGACTTGGACCAGTTCACCCTTAACCCTGTAATGGAGGAAAACTCATTCAGTTGTCAGTAGGGAACCATCTAGGGTGTGGCCTGCATCATTTAGGAATAGCAGCAGATCATCTGCATATAGGGCCACCCTCTCCTCCAGCCAGGAAATCTGTAGTTCCCGAATGCATGGGGAAACTCTCATGGCCTTGGCCATCGGTTCTATCGCAATTGTAAAAAAGGGCTGGAGAGAGAGGGCAGCCCCTATGCAGAGTAAATGTAGATGAAAGTCCCCCTCCCAACCGTATAGTGGCTGTAGGGCTCCGATAAATGACCTGTACCCAGCGTATGAAGAGCAGAGGAAAGCTCATTCTTCTCAAAACAGGTATGGCCACTCTGATGTCAAAAGCCTTCTCTATGTCTAAAGAGGCAACTGTTCTAGAACTAATATTGATATGTTGGGCATGAATATTTGTAAATAGCCTATGTAAATTTATATCAGTGGTCGTATGAGCCATGAACCCCATTTGATCCGCATCTATCACTGAGTGCAAGAGAACATTAAGCCTGCAAATAAGGAGCTTTGTAAGGATCTTGAGATCGCAGTTAAATAAAGCTATCAGGCTGTACAAGGCACAGGCCGCTAGATCGTTGGGGGGCTTGTATACAAGGATGGAATCATGCTAAAAGACAGAAAAATGAGTCAGTTCATCAGATATAAAAACATAACGTCCATATGTGAGTCCACCAATGATTCTAGTTATGAGACTTGATGATCCCTGATGATAAAACTGCCATCGATTACCTCATGTGAAAAGTGCCGCCACCAATAATATTAGCTGCTTACCAGCTCCAAATCTCCTGTTACAGGGGATCAAAAAGCACCTTTGGCTTATACCCAGCCTGAGCCTTTCTCCTAATAGAATCATTCTCCTAGTCCTGGGGCGTCACTGTAAAATTTGAGTTATTACTGTATTAATAACTATATTTCAATAATTCATATTGATGAGAAAAGTTCCAAGAAAAATCTGTTAAGTTTTCGTGTAAAAACTCTAAAATTGATTTAATAATAAAATGGCAAAATGTTACAAAAACAATGTCAAAATGTAGAATATAAAAATAGAATCAATAAGTTTCTTATTCTTGAAATGAAGTTTAAATCAGATATGTTTGTGTGTAAAAGTAGCTTCAATGTCTTGAGATGTGTGTGTGTGAATGTGTCCTTGTGGAGAGCTGGATAGCATGTGTTTCCCCCCCCCCACAGCCTGTCTGTACTCTTAAAATTAACCCCCACCTTTTTCCATAAAGGCTGACTTAAAAAGGTTCTTTATCCTTATAGTCCCACAGAAAAGACCGGAAACTTTGAATTTCACTCCCTCCAACATTCCTAATGCCCCGTACACACAGTCGGATTTTCCAATGGACAATGTCCGATCGAAGCGTGTTGTCGGAAATTCCGACAGTGTGTGGGCGCCATCTGACATTTTCCATCGGATTTTCCGACACACAAAGTTGGAGAGCAGGAGATAAAATTTTCCGACAACAAAATCCGATCGCATCAATTCCGACCGTGTGTGGCCTTATTAGTTGTCACATCTGACAGTTTTATATTTTTTATTTTTATTTTTTTTGGATTTTAAGCCTTTTTTTTTCTTTAATGTTTGGATTTTTTCCAAGGCTGATCTTTGTTCAATGTTATTTTTATTTTTCATCCAGAATATTTTTGGGTGTGTTTTGTGTGTCAAGTTACCCCAACACCATTGATATCTTTTATTATTTAATCTCCAGGAGATCGTTTGTTGTTGGTGTCCCTTGTTCATTTCACATTGTATATTTGAAATGTACCTGAATCCTCACAAACCAACTGTCATTTTTGAAGTAAAACACATAGGAGAGTATAATTCAAAACAAAAATCCTTTATTAAGGGATCCGAACCAAACAAAGAGGAAGGCAACACTGGATCAACAGGAGAAATTAGCGAAGCCTGGGACCCCCACGGCAGACATCAATTCTTCAACATCAAAATTGGTGGCCTGAGGAGTCCATATGTAAGGGAGGGCAGTCTGATCCAGAATTCACAGAGATCCGGATAGCAGCAGATGACATGTGTGTCACCAGGCTGTGATACCACAAGAGGCTGCATCTTTTGGCCGACCAGACTGAACCCAGGGCAATCACTGTCTGGTCTTCCTTCCATGCTTCCTTCCGGGCTGTGGCTGTGCAGTTGGAGATGTGGCAGGAGGAGGAGTAGGACCTGGAGGAGGAGGACTGGGAGGACCTGGAGGAGGACTGGGGGGACCTGGAGGAGAGGGAGGAGGAGGAGGAGGAGGACCTGCAGGAGGAGGAGGAGGACTGGGGGGACCTGGAGGAGGACTGGGAGGACCTGGAGGAGAGGGAGGAGGAGGAGGAGGACCTGCAGGAGGAGGAGGAGGACCAACGCGAAGGTGTGTCTGAGGTGTAATTTGGCCCCTCATACCTTTCTCCAGAGCCTCCGATATGAGGGCCTCACACAAGACTTTTTGGCCCTCCTCCATCCTCTGCATTTTATAGGCTATGAAGGCAGCAATGTTCTCCTCCATGGCGTGTGGTGCTCCCAGGACCTCTGTAGCCCTCCAAAAGAATCCTATAGCAGCCTCCTCTAGGGTACTCCTCCTACTGCCACTTTCTCTTTTCAGGGGGGGGTGGAGGGACCTGCAGATCAGCCAGCCGGCTCGGCCCGGCCACCTCCTGGCTGAGACTTCCCTGTGTATGAAAAAGGGACATGGTTGTAATGTTTTGCATCATCAATCCCAATCCTAAATTAGTACTCCCAAATAACATCTAGTTAACATAATTGATTGGACAAGCAGAAATATTTAGAGGAATGCTATACCTGGCTCAATCTGGGCTCCTCCACATGTGGCCTGGAAGGCCCAGGTTGGGCGTCAGAAGCCTCAGCCGGGGGGGAAGGAATCGTGGAAGGAAGACTGGAGAGGGATGACCTGGGTTCAGTCTGGCCTGCCAGAAAGTGCAGCCTGTCGTAGTACAACATCCTGGGGACATAGATGTCATCTGCTGCTCCGGATCTCTGTGAATCCTGGACTTTCTTGCGCTCCCTCAGATAAGTGCTCCTCAGGCCACCAATGAAGATCTTTAAATAGGTGATGTCTGCCGTGGGGATCACCTGCTTCACAATTTCACACAATTGCTCCAGTGCTGCCTTCCTCTTTGCTTGGTTCTTGAAATGGGGGTGGGTAATCTCCCACAGACAGGGCAGCTCCCTTAGCATCTCTATGAATACTGACATGAAGTCATTGTCTTTCATTAAGATATCCATGTTCACTGCAAGACACAACACAAGACAAAGCCTAATGTCAGACAAAACTCTCCTAATCTTGTTACAATATAGGCCTCAATCTAGAAGCAGTATAGGCACAAGTTTGTCTCTTACCTTCGGTCTTACGATCGGCGCGTCCAATGCTCCTTCCTCCGCTCACAGATCGTACGTAATACGCACGCGTGTTACGCTTTATACACACTGCGCATGCGTGTAACTCCGCCCGCCCCTGACGTTCTTTCTAGTCTATTCCCCGCCCCTTTTCGTTCGGCGCAGTGGGTGAAGAGCACATGGCGGAGTTACAGCAGGTGCATGCTAATTCTAGCAACGAGGAGGAGGAGGAGGAAAGCCCGGATCCAGGCACGTCCCGATCCAGAAGGAGACGTTTTAAGGCCACAAATATGTCCTTTGGGGAGATGTTGGAGATGGTCGACATCATGAGGAAGTCCGACTATGACAGAAAATATGGGCCTTACCCCAACCCCAACATCCGAAAGGCAAAAATCATTGCTAAAGTGGTCAAAAGCCTTCACAGGAATTTCGGGGTACGAAGATCTAAAGATCAGCTCAGGAAGCGGTGGTCGGACCTGAAGTTGAGAGAGCCAGAGCAGTATCGAAAGATCCGGAGAGTGCTGCAAAAAAGTAAGTAGTTGTGCTGTGTTCCTATTCTTTCTGTCTTTATTCCGTTCGTTCTGCTCCATATGCTTTTATTAATTGTAACGTTTAAAAGGGCAACTTTAATGTTCATGGGCCCATTATTCGTTCGTATCAAACATTTTTCTTTCGGCCTCTAGAACACCATTGTTTAGGCCATATGCATTTTCACACATTTTTTGGGGCCTACTTGGATGCCAAATATTTGTTTATGTAGATGGGTTTGTTACTAGAATGAAATGCCAACTAGATTGTGTGTAAGGAGAGGACACTGAGCAGCTGTTTTCACATCTGGACACTGGAGCACTAGTGTGGGACCCCAGAACACCATTTTTATTAGGGGGCCACACAGGTGCTCCAGTGTATACTATAGGGGGGGCAACATCTGTGAAGCTTGTACCAAACAGGTAAAGTATTGCAGCTTGACAAAGGCCACTAAAAAATATACATCTTGGAACTCGGCTAAAATAGACAATTGTACCCCACTTCCAAGCAATGTTTCCTATTTCTAGTTCTGCCATCAAATATCTGTGTGCTAAGTATACCATTTTTGTTTTACATAGGGGAGAAAAGACTCGGAGGACACCCCTCATCCCAGGAGAACACAGACCCCCCACCTATGGAAGAAGGTGAAATACCACCAACACAAGAAGAAGAGCAGGAGGAAGAAGATGTGGTGGAGATTGGCACCACAACAGGTGAGTGTCTGCGACCACAGGCTCAGGTAAAAGAGATGGATGGTGGCAGATTTTTTAGACCTTTTTTTTTGTTCTTTATCTCTTTTTAGGTGATCGTGATGTGAGGGATAGAGAACGCTTTACTTCTGAAAGTGCCCAGATCCTGATCGGGGAGATCATGGGGTGTAATCTCGAATTGCACAACATACAGCAACAAATCAATGATGTTATTAAAAAAAAAATAACATCATTGATGTTTTGGGGCGAATTTAAACCCCACAAAACCACCTGTTTTATTGTGGTCCAATCTTCTAAAATTTTTTTAAATGTTTAGAAAAGCCAAATTTGGAGGATGCACACAGTGTGCCAACATGTGCTATCTGCCATCACGGGAGATCAATGGACGCGTTTTGGGGGTGCAACCCCTTCCTCAATTATAAAGTTGCGTTGAGGAAGGGCTTGCTCCCCCAAAACACGTCCCTTGATCCCCCCTGATGGCAGATAGCACATGTTGACATTCGTAAATTGGTGTGCATCTTCCAAATTTGGCTTTTCCAGGGGTGATTTCCCCCCATCTGAACGCTATATCAAACCCAGTTCCTAAATACTGATGTCTGATATAGCCTTCAGGTTTTCCCATATGTGAACTTTGTAAGTTCAAGTTTTTTGGCTTTCTTGTTGGTTTTACACAGGCCTGTTTTATCTGAAATGGATATTTCGATTTTTGATAATGCTACTGCAAAAATTTTATACAACAAACATGTTGGTTTGTTTTAAAAACCTTTCGTAAATGCACATGTGATTGTGCAGGTATAAAAAAGTGGCTTACTCAAGAATGTGTGGATTATTGTCTCAACACTGCAACACTTTTGGGGTGATGTAATTGCTGTTTTATGCAAAAATGGGGGTTATTTCCTAAGGGCAAATACACTTTGCACTACAAGTGCAGGTTCAGTGCAGTTGCAAGTGCACTTGTAGTGAAATGTGTTTTTGCATTTAGGAAGTACCAGCCAACACTGTTTTTTATAAGGTTACCCAATCACGACATTTTCTGCACTCAACACATTTCTGTCAGGGTCAGCTAAAACAAACACAAGCAGTAAATGTCCACAAAGAATTTCTTTTGGTTGTTTTTTATTTGAAAAAGGTTTCACAGATTGTCTGGCATATTGATAGCCCCCCTACCCGCAAAGAACTCCAGGTATCGTAACCGGACATCACGGGCACTCAGGGAGGGCAAGCCAGGACGGCCACTTTCAAGCGCCATCAGTGTTGATGGATTTGGGATTCCGGCCTCAGGCCCAACTGAGCCAGCATAGTTGGCTGAATGTTTTCTTAAAAAATTATGGAGAACACAGCAGGCAAGTATTATATGGTTCAGTTTATACTCCGCCATATGGATGGGTGTCAGAAATAATCGGAACTGGCTGGCCAGGATTCCAAATGTGTTCTCCACCACTCTTCGGGCTCTGGCCAGCCGGTAATTAAAAACCCTCTGTTCCGGGGTGAGGGTCCTCATCGGGAATGGCCGCATCAGGTGGTCCCCCAGAGCAAATGCTTCATCAGCAACGAACACAAATGGGAGACCTTCAACATTGTCCTCTGGAGGTGGCAAGTCCAAGCTGCCATTCTGGAGACGCCTGTAGAACTCCGTCTGGGCGATCACTCCACCATCGGACATCCGGCCATTCTTCCCCACGTCCACATACAGGAACTCGTAATTAGCCGACACCACCGCCAACATCACTATACTATTAAACCCCTTGTAATTATAATAGTACGACCCCGAGTTGGGTGGTGGGACGATGTGGATGTGTTTCCCATCAATTGCCCCTCCGCAGTTAGGAAAGTCCCACCGCTGGGCAAAGTGGGAGGCCACAGTCTGCCATTCCTGTGGCGTTGAAGGAAACTGTTGAGGAAAAAGAAATAAACATTACTATTTTTTCACAGAAACATGGCAAGCAGATTAGACACAAACATTATGGGGCAACCTCCAGATAGCATTTATTAAGGGGAATTTAACAACAACAAAGTATAAGGTACACCTATCATATTCCCCCTCCTCCCCTCTCATGGGCCATTTCTAACATTATAGGGGGGGGAACTCTTGGACAGGTAACCCTCTTCACTTCATTGAGAGATGAATGCCTAAATAATGGGTATTACTTGGAACAGACCCTCCTTAGTTACACTATTGGCAGACCACTGGACAGGTAAGAAGTGTCTGAATACAAAGATATAAATACACACTGTACACATTTGAGGACATTTGGACATTCTGCTATTACCTATCAAGATAATAATAGGATACAAAAACTTTAAACAGTACCATTGGAAAGTATACAGGCAGGCCCTTGCACTACATGCTTAGGGTGATTCATCCATACATCTGACCAGTAAAGAGGTGGGTATAGTGTGTATGGGTTTGGCAAAGTCAGCAGATAGATGATTGAGGATAGAGAATTGGGATCAGCTGACTTAGCAGTTGGGGGGAGGGAGGGTTACAAAAAATTTGGGGACACCACAAAAAAAAGCCTCTGGCACTCTGCCTGAATTTAAATAAAAAATAACATTTCCAAACATTTTAGGGGGTGTTTGGGGTAAAGCACTACTATAGAGCTGATAAAATACATTGTTAAGTGACTACATGAGGTGAATATAGGGCAGGAGACACCATGCTGGAGAGGTTATTGAAGGGCAAATATGTATGAAGGACCTAAAATAATAATTACATAAAAATCCAGCATGCATGAGGACAAAGGGGACATTCACAGCATATTACAATCATGGTAATTAGGGAATGAGGAAAGAAATACAAGATATTAGCAAACATTCAATACAATAAAATGTGATATAAAAGGAAAAAAATCTTACCTTCATATACTCCTTCTGCAGGACCTGGATGATGGCAGAACAGGTCTCTGGGATAATGATCCCCAGAGCCTGGGGGGGAGATGCCTGTCGAGAACTTCAAGTCCTGCAGACTTCTCCCTGTGGCCAAATACCGCAAGGTAGCGACCAATCTCTGCTCCGCAGTGATGGCTTGCCTCATGCAGTTATCCTGCCTGCTAATATAGGGGGTCAGCGAAGCCAACAAACGGTGAAACACGGGGTCCGTCATCCTGAGAAAGTTCCTGAAATCATCAGGATTATTCTCACGGATCTCACGGAGCAAAGGCATATGACAGAACTGGTCACGCTGAAGCAATCAATTCTTGGTCCATGAACTCCTCCCCACCCTGTTCATGGACTGGACTTGTGTCAAGGTCAGGACCCCAACACCAAGCCCCCGCACAGCACGAACTCTACGAGGAGTACGCATACGAAACATGGCTAGAAAACGGTCGGCTGCTCAGAATGAAGTAACAGAACGCACTGAAGAACAGCAAGGCCTGTGAAGAGCGACCTGAAAAACAGTAACGAACGAACAAGAATACAATGACTAAGTCACGCGGAAATTGCTTGCACGCACTGAAGAGCAGATACAAACCCACAAGCACAAACTGAACGGCAGAAAACGATCTGAAAGCCACGAGTCTGAAAAAGCGGGAATCGTCTCTCACCAAACTTTTACTAACACGAGATTAGCAAAAGGAGCCCAAAGGGTGCCGCGCTTGGTTCTGAACCGGCCTTTTCTAGTCTCCGTACGTGGTGTACGTGACCGCGTGGTTGTCGATCGGAAATTCCGACAACTTTGTGCGACCGTGTGTAGGCAAAACAAGTTTGAGCCAACATCCGTCGGAAAAAATCCGAGGATTTTGTTGTCGGAATGTCCGAACAAAGTCCGAGCGTGTGTACGCCCTATAAGGGTGGGGCTACGAACTATGTGAGAGTAGCTAAAATAACAATCATTTAACTTACAATATACACATTTCCTTTGAACATATAAAATCCTGCATATCAGTATATATATATATATATATATATATATATATATATATATATTTAAAATGCAGTGTTCTTATTAATATCCTAATCAAGAAATATAATAATTTAAAGAAACAGCTTATATTCTTAACATACTGGAACTTTGTGTCTTTGGAAAAGACTGTAACTTTATCTCTTACAATGGGGGAGATGAATGGTTGACTTACTCTAAATTATATCCATATGTGAGATGAAGTTCTCCCAAGAAATGCATACGAAGCCTATACCAGCATAAACTTTTACGAGTGAAAAAACCTTATCTAACTTCACCTTTTCCATAAATAGAAGATTCATAAATTATATAAATGTATCCATGTCCATTGTTCTCAGAGACCCAAACATTCATAAATATTGATTTCTAACAGTCACTCGCTCATATGGATGGATGGATATATGTCAAAAACAACAGAAGCTCCACATGGCATAAAACCTTTTTAAAATGTATTTAAAGTAAAGTAATGCACTTAAAGAGTAAAAGTTTGATAGAAGCCTTACGTTTGGTGTGCTGGCCAGCGCAAAACCAAAACAAACACGTCCTTCTGAGACATGAGGGGATAGGTGATGTCAGCGAGTCGCTCCGCCCTATGCATTTCATCGGAGATGGCATCGTTCAGGGGCACGGGTGGTGCGCTGCGCCACCTCCTTAAATACTAAACAGAGTAACCAAGCCTCGATCTGAGCCGTGGCTTGCAGTTCCTATATTCACATCAGCATGTACCAAGCCTCTTTTATAGACTCCTGCCACGCTGGTGTTTCTATTAAGAAAATTTATTTGTATTAAAACAAAAAGGATATTCCTCTAATGGTCGCCATTACAAAGGAAACCTTTGAGACATAGCAATATCAGAAACATCATTTCTCATGGCCACCACTTTAAACCACTGAAGCCCCGGACCATTTGGCTGGCCAAAGACCAGAGTACTTTTTGCGATTCGGCACTGCGTCGCTTTAACTGATAATTGCGCGGTCGTGCGACGTGGCTCCCAAACAAAATTGACGTCCTTTTTTCCCCACAAATAGAGCTTTCTTTTGGTGGTATTTGATCACTTCTGCGGTTTTTATTTTTGCGCTATAAACAAAAAAATAGCGACAATTTTGAAAAAAACACATTATTTTTTTACTTTTTGCTAATAAATATCCCCGAAAAATATATATAAAAAAAAGTTTTCCTCAGTTTAGGTTGATATGTATTCTACTACATATTTTTGGTAAAAAAAAATTACAATAAGTGTTTATTGATTGGTTTACGCAAAAGTTATAGTGTCTACAAAATAGGGGATAGTTTTATGGCATTTTTATTAATAATTTGTTTTTTTTACTAGTAATGGCGATTTTTATCGTGACTGCCACATTAAGGTGGACAGATCGGACACTTTTGGCGTGATTTTGGGACCATTCACATCTATACAGCGATCAGTGCAATTAAAATGCATTGATTACTGTGTAAATGCGACTGGCAGTGAAGGGGTTAACCACTAGGTGGCGCTATAGGGGTTAAGTGTGTCCTAGGGAGTGATTCTAACTGTGGGGGGGAGGGGCTGTGTGTGACACGACACTGATCACCACTCCTGATCACAGAGAGGTGTGATCAGTGTCATTAGGCAGAACGGGGAAATGCTTGTTTACAGTAGCATTTCCCCCGTTCTTCCTCTCCGTGACACGATCGCGGGTATCCCCGCGGACATCAAGTTCGGGACCCGCGATCACACTCACGGAGCTTGCGGCTGGCAGGCGCGCACCCGCCAGCTGCTTCTTAAAGGGCAACGTACAGGTACGTGATTCTGCCTCTACTTGCCCTTCTGCCGCAGTATATTTGCGTGAAGCAGTCAGCAAGCAGTTAAGCTCCATGATATTAACTTATTGCACAAACTCTATTTCACAGATTAAACTCACAGGAAATGGCAACATTTATACATAGGTGTCACAGACCCCAAGGTCTTACAGAGTGACACCTAGCGGCTGACAATAAGAATGTCATTCCTACATAAACTCCCTCTGGGAAAGAAAAAGAAAAAGGAAAAAACTAACCCCAAAGCTGAAAAAATATATGTGTATATATACTACTGGTGGCACATCAAATTAATAAAAGTATAGCATTGAAATATGTACTAAAAATGTAAAATTCCCCGAATTATTGATTAATAAGCAAAAGCAATACAAGGCTCAGATCGAATTGCACAAAAAAAAAAATCTTTTAAAACTCTAAAAAAGATAACCCCTCAATCTTAAATCCACACATAATAAAAAACATGATTATTTGCCCAAAATTGATAAATATTAGATCAATCATGATAACTGACCCATTAATGATATATTAAAAAACATCCATGGTTGTCTACTAGTACACTGGCATCCATATCCACATTGAGGCTCAACAAGTGACCTCCTCAGTCAATGCAAATATACGCGCAGGGTGGAGCAACGCGCTGATGTCAACTCGTGTTGCCATTGATCATTCCAGTAGGATGGGTTGGTCTGTGTGCTACCGGCCGGCGCACCAGACACTAAGGCTTGTTTTTCTGCTTCCTATGCAAGTGCAATATAATTTTTATTATTCAATAAACTAAGAAGGTTTTACACTATGGAGCGTTTATATCTTTCCACACAATGCATACCCATCCATAGTTTTGAAACGGCATGAGGAGAGTTTGAGTGTTGGTTGGTGTTTTGGAGATCGCAACATTATCCCCACTCTACCAAGGACAGCTGATCCACCTGATGTGCTCTGCGAGGTTTTTCTCTGTGCAGGCTCCCCTTGATCCCCTGTAGTGGAGGATCATGGGCTTTTGGTAAGCAGTAACCCCTTACTTACCGGGGGTGGATTTCTTCACTAGTTCCTTCTACTTTTTGCAAAATTGCACCATGTATGGATGGACTTTTTTACTCGCGGGTGATACTGCCGTGTATTTTGCTTATTAAAATGTCACAAGATTATTGTTTGGACAATTCCACACATTATAGGTGGGGTTGTCTATTTTCAATTGTATATTTCCTATATTATACTTTGTTTCACATTCATATGATTGTACTTATTGGGTATATGACCATTCACCTAATTGGTCGGTACATGAGAACACATTCATTTCATTATTCTTTATATGTTTAGCGCGATTCTATGGTTTAAATGTTCAGTAAACTAAATCTATAGTCAATAAAAATAGGTAGTATGGAATGGAAAGCTAAAATTATCAAACTTTATCATATAGAGCTAGGAATTATTAATACATGCATTGACATCAGGATCTACCTTAAGCCCATAAGGGACATAAGATTTCAACCTATATATCCAGGTCATCTCTTGTTTTGAAATTTCCCTCACTAGAGAGCTTCCTCTCCAGTGGGGTCTGTACTTGTCAATGCCCAAGAAAAGGGTGTCTGAGGGGTATCTGCTATGCATCATGTCATTGTGCCTAGATACAGAATGATTTTCTAATATTATTTATGTGTTCATTGAGCCTCACTTGAAGGGCCCGCTTGGTCCTGCCCACATATTGGAGCCCACAGGGACACTGAATGAGATATACCACTCCAACAGTGGAGCATGTGAAAAATGTCTCTCAAATGACAGAGACATACTCGTTGAGACAAAGCCACAAATCTTCCTATCTCTTCACTTATTAAGAGTGCATCCCTGACATTTCTTACAGTGGTGATACCCCATAAGGTTCTGAAAAAAACATCTGTTTTCTTTTGGTGGGTCCTGAACACTAGGGGCTATCCTATCTCTCAAAGAAGAGGCGCCCCTAAACACTACCTGATCACTACCCAATAGGTGCCAATGTTTTTGTATTAGCCTCTTAATGTTCTGATGTTGTACAGAAAAGGTAGTTATAAATGGTAGAGGGACCTTGGTATTAGTTTCATCTGGAGGTTTCTCCAATAACAGGGGTATCCTATCTAACTCCCGTACAGATTTCTTTGTGTCACGGGGTGAAGACAGCTGCCTGAGTATCAAACTCATCCACCGCAGTACATTTACGCCTAAGTCACATAAATTGAGGTACCGATCTTAACCATGGCTCACAATGGCAACTATCCGAGGGGATATAGCAATTCCTATCGGTGGGTTTGAAAAAAGTGGTCCAAACAAACCTCTCCCCCTTAATCAAAATCTTAAGGTCCAAAAAATGTATTTCCTCCATACTGGACTCAAAATTAAATTTAATGCCCATATTGTTATTATTAAGCATCTCCATAAACTCACAAAGTTCAGAGTTATTACCCTCCCATAGGAGGAAGACTCATCTATATATCTAGCCCACAAGACCACCTGGGGTCTCTGTTGGGCATAGATGATGTCCTCCTCCCATTTGGCCATGAACAGGGTTGGCTAGACTCAGGGCATACTTAGCCCCCATAGCCACCCCCTTGTCCTGGCTGTAAATCTGATGGTCAAACCAAAAATAATTATGTGTCGCAGCATATTCTAATAGTTCCATGATGAACTCCAGTTGGGGTTCAGCAAGACCAGACTCCCTAACTAAATACAACCTGACCGCCTCCAAACCCAAAAAATGGGGAATGATCGTATACAATGAAGTTACATCGGCTGTAACCAGCCACAACCCCTTTTTAGGGGTAATTCTGGACAATAAATTAATAACGTGCCTAGTATCTTTAACCACTTCTGGACCAGCCACCACACTTTTACTGCTTCAGGTTGGCTCGGATGGGCAAATCGACGTTGCCTTACTTCGCTATTCCTTTTGGCCACTGTGGCAATCGGGTGTGCCCGGAGCTGATGCGATCCTGACAGATCGCTCATGACAGAGCGAGAACTGGGATCTGTGTGTGTGTGAACACACAAATCCTGGTTCTTTCAGGGGAGTAGAGACAGATTGTGGGTTCATACTAAGTATGAGCACCGATCTCTTTCTCCTCCTAGACAGTCCTATCCCCCCTACAGTTAGAATACACCTAGGGAACACAGTTTACCCCCTGATTGCCCCCTAGTGTTAACTCCTTCCCTGCCAGTGACATTTACACAGTAATCAGTGCATTTTTATAGCACTGATCGCTGTATAATTGTCCCATAAATGTGTCAAAAGTGTCCAATTTGTCCGCCGCAATATCGCAATCCCGGTAAAAAAATTGCAAATCGCATATCAGGGATCCCTCAGATACCCTTTTCTTGAGCATTGACAAGTACAGACCCCCCTGGAGAGGAAGCTCTCTGGTGAGGGAAATTTCAAAACAAGAGATGGTCTGAATATATAGGTTGAAATCTTATGTCCCTTAGGGCTTAACGTAGATCCTGATGTAAATGCATTTATTAATAATTCCTAGATCTATATGATAAAGTTTGATCATTCTAGCTTTCCATTTCATAATTTCTATTTTTTTGACTATAGATTTAGTTTACTGATAATTTGGGTATATATATGTGAATCGACTGAGGAGGTTCCTTGTTGGGCCGCAATGTGGATATGGATGCCAGTGTACTAGTAGACAACCATGGATATTTTTTAATATATCTTTATGGGTCAGTTATTGTGATTGATCAAATATTCATAATTTTGGGCAAAAAATCATGTTTTTTATTATGTGCGGATTTAGGATTGAGAAGTTTTTTTAGAGTAATGTGCTGCCAGTAATATATATATATATATATATATATATATATATATATATATATATATATATATACATACGCCATGAGAAATTATGTTACTGATATTGCTATGTCTCAGAGGTTTTTTTTTGTAATGGTGACCAATATCTTTTTTGTTTTGATACAAAGAAATTTTCTTAATAGAAACACCAGCGTGGCAGGAGTCCGTAAAAGAGGCTTGGTACTTGCTGATGTGAATATAAGAACTGCGAGCTGTGGCTCAGATCGAGGCTTGGTTACTCTGTTTATTATTTAAGGAGGTCACGCAGCGCGCTTCCGTGCCCCTGGATGACGTCATCTCTGAAACGCGTAGGGAAGATCGATGTGCTGACGTCACCTATCACTTTGTGTCCCGGAAGTACGAGTTTGTTTTGGTTGTGCGCCGGCATGCACACCAAACTTAAGGCTTCTATCAAACTTTTACTCTGTAAGTGCATTACTTTAAATACATTTTAAAAAGGTTTTATGCCATGTTGACCTTCTGTTGTTTTTGACATATATCCATCCATCCATATGAGCGAGTGACGCCCCGGGACTAGGAAAACAATTCCATTAGGAGAAAGGCTCAGGCTGGGTATAAGCCAAAGGTGCTGTTTGATCCCCTGTAAGAGGGGATCATTTGGAGCTGGTAAGCAGCTAATCTTATTATTGGTGGTGGCTCTGTTCACATGAGCTGATCGGTGGCGGTTTTATCATCAGGGATCATCAAGTCTCATAACTAGAATCACTGGTGGACTCACATATGGACGTTATGTTTTTATATCTGATAACCTGACTAATTTTTCTGTTTTAGCGCGATTCTATTATTTTATATTATTGCTACAATGTATGTTCTGTCTCTCCAATCTAAGGATTGAAAGAGTGATCTTCCTAACTTACAGTTAGTTGTGTTGAGATGTCGATAACCCTAATCTTATTTGGATAAACAGACAGTGACTCGATCCAGATGACACCTTGTTGATCTTGTAAAGTTTAATCCATAAACTGTGAGGATCTTACAATGAACATCGGATAGGTCAAAAGATCATAATGTGATCCAGTCCACACATGTGCTGAGATGCATTACTGGGAAAATGAAGAAAGGGTGGGGCTAATTATACAGGATAAGCTGAGATGCAGGAAGGGGAGGAACCAGGGACAGAATAATACATATAACATTTAAAGGCATATCACAAGGCTTGTGAAACATGATACTCCCTGTCAAAATCTATGATTTCTAATATTAACAAACTTTAGTCCAAGTTCAAATATAAGTAATGAAGATTCTTACTAAGAACACCTGCAAAACAAGAGGGAAGGGAAGAACAAGGGAAACAATGCAAACATTAACCTATACTTGCAGATGTTGGTCTCGAAGGTCTAGGCTGTGACAAGGAAATATCCATCTTCAGAAAGGAAGGCAGTAACATGCATGAATCCTTTGTACCTCCCTTGAATCAAGTTAATGACTTATCTTCTTCTTTAGGCAAAAGAAGTACTAGTTCCTCTATAGGCCTGAAGTAAAGGTGTGCAGAACCTACTTTCATTACTTTAACTATTACTTTCCGTACCTTTCTGTCGTTAGTTGGCATAGTTTTTGTAATACGACCCATAGGCCAATGGTCCAGATGAGAATATGTCTCTTTCAAGAGAACTATGTCTCCCAGTTGTAGGTTAGGTTTGCTGGCTTGCCATTTACTGTGACTTTGAGGGTTAGAAAGGTACACCATCTGCCAATGGTTCTAAAACACGTTAGCAAGGTGTTGAACCTGTTTCTATTGATACTTGTAAACATTAGAATAATGAAGTTCCTCTGTGGGGATAGTGGCTATCCCAATTTTTTGAGTGAGAATAGTGGCTGGAGTGAGCAATACTGGTGACTCTGGATCTGAGGACACAGGGACCAGAGGCATTGCATTAATTATAGCAGACACCTCTGTAAGAAGAGTGACTAAGATTTCATGGGTAAGCTGGGAAGTTTTCTGGTCCAGTAGCATAGAGTCCAGGACTTTCCTTGCAACTCCAATTATGCGTTCCTAGGAGCCTCCCATGTGAGAGGAATGAGGCGGGTTGAACTCCCATTTACACTTGTTGTCATTCAAGAAGTTCACAATCTTTTCTGCTCCTGTAAAATTGGTCCCACAGTCAGATCTGAGTAACTTTACAGGTCCTCGCACAGATACAAATCTTCTGATGGCATTAATTTAACAGGAAAAATCCATTGATTCTATCACTTCGATGTGCACTGCACGAATGCTCAAGCAAGTGAACAGCGCAGCCCATCGCTTGTTGTTAGCCATTCTGCCACGAGTTCTGAGTGTAACAACAGTCCAGGGGCCAAATATATCCATGCCAGCCGGCAGCTCTGCAATCTGTTGTTGTAGGTGCTTTCCTCTTAGTTTTTGGCACTTGACACATTTGTGGAGTATTATTATACAGGATTTTTATAGCGCCGACAGTTTACGCAGCACTTTACAACATTAGGGCAGACAGTACAAGTACAATACAATTCAATACAGGAGGAATCAGAGGGCCCTGCTTGTTAGAGCTTACAATCTAGGAGGGAGTATGGACGATATACACCTTTTCATACCGACGATCCAGAAACCTGCAGACCTTACTGCTCCTTCTGTGAAGTGACGTTCTTGGTGCTGAACTTGCTCATGGAAATGCCGAACAGAGCAATAATGTGATGACGTCCTGGAATAATGAGGGGATTTTTCTCTTCACTAAACGAATTTGATCTTCCAATGCAACCACCAACTCAAAGTAACTGGTTGTGATCAATTATTGAATTTAATTTGTACAGAGAGCTATTCTTAGATAGGTTGAGTCCTTTTGATATGTTAGCAATCTCTTGTGCGTACACTTCATGTTAGACACATTGGATGATAACCCTTTCAGCTTGAGAGACTTCCTCAATTGCGGGAGGGCCTTTACAGATGTGCCACTTGTGACATTCTTTTCCAGTACTAGAGCCGTATGCAAATTGATGAGCAACGTGGATAAGATGTGCAATGGCTCGTACAACAGAAGACCACTTAGAAAAGCATTCCAAGTGGTGAGGACCTTAGCCTTACCCTTGGTTTCACAGAGGTGTTGAGTGTGGTGGTAACAGCTCTGATTTCCTTTCAGATTCTGGATGAATCAGTTCAAAGTTAGAATCTGTAGAACTTGAGATTAGTTTATCATTAGAGAGTACTGGTGGAAATAGCCATAATGTGTCCATAAATGCAGTAGTAGGTACTGCATGACTTCCGCGATCAGCAGGGTTGAGGTTAGTGGGAACATAGTGCCATTGTTCAGGCGTAGAGAACGTCATAATGCGTTCCACTCTGTTACCGACATACATATAAAACTGTCTTCTTTGATTGTGTATATATCCTAGCACTATTTTGCTGTCTGAATAAAAGTCAAAGAAGTCTATTTCAACATCTGTTTCGAGTTCTATAAGCTCAGCAATTTCCACAGCTAACACAGCTGCACAAAGTTCAAGCCTTGGAATAGTATGTACCAGTTTTGGTGTGAGCTTGGCCTTGCCCATGATAAATCCTACACCCACTTCACCACTGGAATCTGAAGCCCGAAGATAAGCCATGGCAGCGATGGCTTCGTTGGATGCATCGGCGAAGACATGGATTTCTTTTCTTGTGGCATTCTTTAAGGATGCTAGGGTGTAAGAGCGTGGTATCTGGAGTTGTTCTAAAGCATTTAGAGACTGTTTCCAGGATTCCCACCTTTGTTGTTTCTTCTTGGATAAGGGGGCAGCCCAGTCCGAGCTTTCCGAAGTAAGTTGTCTTAGCAGTTTCTTACCCTGAATGGTGAGAGGCGCTATGAAACCCAACGGATCATATATGCTGTTCACTGTAGACAAAACTCCTCGTTTTGTGAAAGGCTTGTCACAGACTGATGCTTGAAATGTGAATGTGTCTTGCTTAACATTCCAAAGCAATCCAAGACTGCATTGCGTAATGGAAAGGTCAGATCCTGGGTGGAATTTCTTCACACTGATAGCATAGTCATCAAAAGGAAAGGCTCTCATGACCTTGTCGTTGTTGGAGACAATTTTGTGAAGTATGAGGTTTGCCGTGGTGAGTATGTTCTGGGCTCTAGTGAGAAGGTTAATGGCTTCTTCTTCTGTAGGCAGAGATTTGAGTCCATCATCTACATAGAAATTCCTTTGGATGAACTGTCGAACATCGGATCCAAATTCTTTCTCACCCACTTGAGCTGTTTTCCTTAGTCCATAGATTGCTACTGCAGGAGAAGGACTGTTACCGAAAACATGTACCTTCATCTGGTAGTCCATGACTTCATCATTGACATCATTATCGTGGTACCATCGGAACCTGAGGAAGTTTCTACAGTCTTCATGGACGATGAAACAGTGGAACATTTGCTGAATGTCAGCCATAACAACAATTGGCTCTTGTCTGAAGCAAAGTAAAACTCCTAAAAGATTGTTGTTCAGATTAGGCCCAGTGAGAAGATTGTCATTGAGTGAAACACCTTCATGACGAGCACTTGAGTCGAAGACCACCCTAATCTGATCAGGCTTGCGAGGATGATGGACACCAAAGCATGGTAGGTACCAACATTCTTCTTCTTCCTTAAGAGGAGGTGCAGGCTCAGCATGATCTCTCTCAAATACCTTCTGCATAAAGTCCACAAAGTGCTTTTTCCTATCAGGCTTTCGGTTCAAACTGCATTGTAAAGAAACAAACCATGATTCTGCATGTCCCCTGTTGTTTGGCAGTCTCTTTCTTGGGGTACGGAATGGTAGAGGTGCTACCCAACTTTGGATTCATCTTGGTAGAACCCTTCACTCATGGTTTTCAAGAATTCTTTGTCTTCCATGGTAGCTGCCAACTGATTGTCTTTAGTGACTGCCTCGAACACTGTGTTGCCAATGTCGTCATTCCAGAAATTAAGGGCTTTCTTATCATCTTGTATGATGTGCCGTTGTGCACTTTTTTCAAACAGTCTATCTTTTACATTATATTGATGTGGTCGTTGTGCAGAACAAGTAGTTCGTCCATTTGACAGGATGTGTGTTTTAAAGGAAGAGACTGAGTAAGACCTTCTGCCTTTGTTTCGACAGACATTGCCTATGATGACCCAGCCTAGATCCAGACACTGAGCATATGATGCATCATGCGGACCATTGATTTGCTGATGAACCTTGTGCACCCTTAAGATGTCTCGGCCGAGTAACAGCAGGATATCAGCACTTTCGTCGAGGGCTTGTATTTGGTCGACTATGTCCTTCAAGTGAGAATGGTGAGAGGCTTGTTGTTTGGGATTTGGTTGCACTCAGTGATAGTGGGCAAGCATAATTCCACATTGTCATTCAGGGGAGCAACAACAAGACTGCTGGCTCTCCTACCAAAGACTTCTGTAGTGCCGACACAAGTGCTCAGGGTATAAGGTAGAGCATCTCCTGTTATGTTCAACAGTTCAAAAAACTGTGTTCTTGCAAGAGATCTGTTGCTCTGCTCATCCAGAATAGTATACAGTCTTATGGCCTTTTCAGGTTGATCTTTGGGGTATACACGAACCAAGCAAATTTTTGCACAGGATTTTTTACAGAGTCCTTCTCCACAGACTTCTGTACATGTAGAGAACACTGAGGTGGAAGGTGCTGTTTGATCTGTGCACTCCCCGCCTTGCTTTGTCTCAGGAAGATTGTTTGTGCGTGTAGTAGAGTTGTGCGGATATTGATGAAGAGCTTGCACATGGTCATCACTGTCACACTCTATACATTTGATGATAGCTTTACAGTCCTTTGCAAAGTGTTCTGTGGAGGCACAGCATTTGTAGCAAACTCAAAATTTCTTTAAAAGTTCCTTACCTTCTTGTAGAGTTTTCTTTTTGAAGCCAATACATTGGTTTGTTATGTATTGGACATTGTCTATTTGGGTTCATCATGGTATAGTCTAATGGACAGCAGGAAGGGCTGCAGGGCTCCACGGGGACGATCCTGTACTGTTCGTGGCGTCTGACGATGCCGGTGGCATCCTCAGGCTCAGAGACAGGCAGGTCGCAGGGGTAGATCGTAAGCCACCGGAGTTCCTTGTCGCAGTCGGATGACGCTGTATTCGTAATCTCCCCCTTGTTTTTGCAATATTATCTTCTGTATTTTATGTGTATTGTCTATTGTTTTTGTATCTTTGAACTGATTTCTGGCTTGTTAATTAATCTTTAATTTTTATCATAACCCGGTGAGACACGATCAGTATGTTTCAGGGACAAAGTTGGGCGGCCTTGATGGCAGACTATTCAAAAAACCATAAGGAAGGTGAGGCGGTTCAATCTGAGCTGTCCTCCCTTTGTAATCAATTAAGCAAACAAGTGGAAAAAAAAGCGGCCCTTTTCTGGCACATAGACAATTTCGAAAGATATATCAGAGAGGACATTAATCCTTACGGATTGCGCATCCAAATCTTCCCTCTGATTGACCACATCAGCCCCGAGTTTAAAAAGCAGTGGGAGGACAATTTGCAGGCGTGCACAAGAAGCATGATGAGGATGCTCATAGAGGAGTATAGGACCCGAAGTATAGCTCTTGATAAAGAGATTGACATAATATATTCAAAGTTACAAACTTTCAAAAATCTTCCCGCCTTAAAGGAACATGAGGAAAGAATTAAAACCCACTTAGACCAAATTACTACTGAAACTCTTAGAAAGAAAGACAAAAAATTCTGGCGTGACAAGCTGTCATTTCAGGAAGGGAAAGCGTATAAGTGGACCCAAAATAATCATACTTCCAACTTTAAAAGTAAAGGCCTCACCAAATCCACTATGGAAAGGGGTTCAGACTCGTCTATTAATTCTTCTATCTCTGCTTCCTCCTCTTCTCGCAATCGTAACAGGAACAGACAAAATAAACCTAAACGCTCCTTGTCCAGGGAAGATGGTAATGCACACAAGAAACACATCACTGAGCATCCTGCCCCTGCTGTCCTACCAGCCTCAGGCACGTTGGGTAACTATGGTGCACGTGGTGAGGTCTCTCTTCCTCCTTCAGGTACCTCTGGTGGCAACTCTGCTTCTTCTTTACACGTGGGTGTTCAGCTTTCTCAATCCAACGTGAATTCAGTGTCTAAGGTGGAGGTAGGCCAAAGCCGATTTTTTTCACAGGACACGACTCCCAATCCAAAAACTTAAAACATGTACAGTCAGGTGCTACTAATGTTGATGACAGAAATGTCATCAACTTATCTAGCTATACTTTGTCAGATGAAGAAAAATCTCTTCTGTCCAGGGGTCTGAGCTTCTGTCCGAACTCTAACCTTGACATTTTCGAGGCTATTAAAGATTTAAATCTTTTTGCCAGAAAGTTATTGTTGAAAAGCATGTATTCTAAAACTAAAATTAAATCTGAAACTTCCGATTCACAACATGACAAGGATCTTGCTGTTCTGTTGTCCTTACTGGAGGAACAGGACTCACCTGACCTCATTGATTCCATCGACCTAGACTCCCTTCTTTATGATAAACCCACTGAGCCAACTACTTTACCCTGTATCAAAAAGTTGAAGAACAAATCTGATAAATTTCCCTCCCTCAGCTCCAACTCCAACTTGATGTCCTTTGTGACCGCCGTCACATCGGAAATCAAGAAATTGAAAATTCACAAAAAGACCGGTAATTTATCTCCTTCCGAATTGCTTGCCCTCAACAATCTAAAAAAATGCCAGTCTCTGGTCATAAAGCCCTCCGATAAGGGTGGCAATATTGTGATCATGTCAAATGAGCAATATAAAACTATTTGCCATAAAGTTCTGGCCAATCGGGACTGATACAGACCCATTTCCAAGGCGAGTATTGTCAAATTTGAGATTCAGTTTTATGCGTTGATTGATGGTGCATTCTCACAAGGAATTATCGATCAGGATGTCTGGGAGTTTTTACGTATAAAATTTCCCAGAATCCCAACCTTCTATTGTCTACCTAAAGTCCATAAAAACTGTCAGACACCCCCAGGGAGACCCATAGTGTCTGGGAACGGGGCCATCACTGAACACCTGAGTCTCTCCGTAGACTCCCATCTCAAACCCTTTGTCGAAAACCTGCCTTCATACATGCGCGACACTATCCACCTACTACAATCTCTAGAGGGCCTACATGTTTCACCGCAGTCCCTGTTGGTGGCGATTGACGTGGAGGCGCTGTATAGCTCCATCCCCCACCACTTGGGGCTGGTCGTGATCAGACATGTCATCACTCAAACCCACAGAGATGATAAGAAATTATGCAAATTCATTATTATGGCTTTAGAATTCATCCTTCACCACATCTTTTCTTTCGACGGCTCCCATTTCCTTCAGGTACAGGGTGTCGCGATGGGGACTTCCTGTGCCCTGTCCTACGCCAACCTGTACCTGGGGGAATGGGAGCAGTCATTTCTCTCTGACGAGTCTTTCAAATCCCACACCCGATATATAGCGGTGTGGTACCGCTATATAGACGATATTTTGGTGTTGTGGAAGAGCTCTGAAAAGGAATTGAATCAACGCATCAATTTGTTGCAGCGCAATACCTTCAATTTAAAGTTTATCATCACCCATAGCCAAAATAGAGTCACTTTCCTGGATACCACTATTAGTAAGAACTTAGACGGGACCCTTTCCAGTGGCCTCTTTCGGAAACCCACCGCGGGCAACACCATTTTACATGCCTCTAGCTCTCACCCCCAACCATTACTCCGCGCAATCCCCTACAGCCAATATTTGAGGCTGAGGCGGAATTGCTCGGATCAGAATACATACCTAATTGAAGCTGCTGCACTCAGAGACAGACTTCTTGTGAGGGGCTATTCCCACTCTCTTTTAAAAAAGCATATAAACGTGCAAACAAAACGAACTCGACGGGAACTGCTATTTAGCCATCAAAAGAAAACAGAAACGGAAACTACTACGAGGATGATCATGAGGTTTAGCAACCAACATGAGTCTGTCAAATCAATTTTCAACAAACATTGGCATCTATTATACTCTGACCCCGCCTTATGCCCACATTTATCCCCACTACCAGCGATCACCTATCGACGCACTAATTCCCTGCGTGACCATCTGGTACACAGCAAATTTGTTGGCGAATCTCGTGGTGATCCCTGCAAGAGGTTTGGGACGTTCACTTGTGGGGGATGTCCCATATGCAGATTTATGAATACCAGACAGAATGTGACTCTTCCAAATGGGCGCCCATATAGACCATGTCATTTCTCAAACTGTAAGACTGAGGGTGTGGTATACCTTCTAGTTTGCCAATGCCAACAATTTTATGTAGGCAAGACTAAACAAAAATTTTCGTTGCGAGCCTCGCATCACATTACTGCTATGAGAAAAGCAAATCCCAACCTCCCATTAGGGAGACATGTGGCTAATGAGCATCATGGCAATTTTCCCAATATCTATTTTTTAATCCTGGATAGAGTCCATCCTAGCCCGAGGGGTGGGGATTGGAACAAGGCCCTTCTACAGCGGGAAGCCTGCTGGATCATGGACCTTGCTGCCACCTCACCCCCCCGGGCTAAATGATCATTTGAGCTACAGACCCTTCCTAGAGGGCTTCTCTTCTGGGGTGTGTGAGAAAGATTTATAAGCTCTCCAATTTGAAATTCTTATGTTATCTCGGTTCCCCTCTTTTCTGTTTGATGACTCATTCCTAACAGTGGTGTTTGATGCTCCATGTTTGGCCGACTGCTCGATTGGTCATTGTTTAATTTATTATTTTTTAACATGTGGTTTCTGTCATGTTAGGCAGCCCCTCATTAGGTGTACATCTGTTCCCTTCTGTAGCCCTGTATCTATAGGCATACTGTCATGTATTGAGACGCCCTGTTGGTCTCATTCTCGACGAGTATTTTTGCATCACAGTTTACTGGCCCCTCCTTGTCCCGCCAGCGCACGGGGGCCTCCCGGGATTTCCTATCCTTTTGGGGGCCTTTTGTTGGCGCCCGGTTTATGCCCCCGGTGGATGGGCAGCAGCTCGGTTGCTGGTCCTTGCCTGTGGGCCCGGTCACCTTTTCTGCGTCGGTGGGCGGTGGTTGCATGACCCCCCCACAGCCATGCTGTGGGGGGTGCCGTGCAGTGGCTGCTCAGGGTCCCCCCCATCCCCTTGGCATCTATAAGTAGCCATTTGTGGGCATGAGGCGTTGATTGCACACTATGATCCTGGTGGGTTTAATGACCACTCCAGTTAGTCTCGTGTAATTTTTTATATTTTTTTCCCCGCCTTTTCCTTTATTTATCTACCCTTATAATTGTTCCATTATATATATGGAACCGTCTGTGTAGTCCTCTATTCTCTGTCTCCCCCCTCCGTGATGGCTGTGATGTTGAGGCTGGTTATGTGCCTTCCATCACACCGGCGAGTGAGGAGCCCGTATAGGCTTCTCTCCCTGTTATCTGGAAATGACAGGAGGATGTCGTCATTCAGACGCTCCTCCGCTGTTGCCATGACTTCCATCCCCTCCCTCCTCTAGACAGAGCGGCGTCATGACGTTGCCATGGCTCCCATCTCCTCCTTTCCCTGGATGGAGTGGCGTCATGGCGTGCGGATCCCGCACGTCAATCAGCGCTGCACCTGCCTATTCCTCCTCTTACCCCTTATTAAGCCGCCGGACGCCGAGTCAGTGACACTGTCCTGCTCGGCGGCGGCGGTTAAGGATCAAATGAACGGAGCTCCCTGGTGCGCTGTGATACAGCCCATTGACTAACACGGTAATGTTGCCCCTTGTTTTCTCTGTCTTTGTGTAGCTGCAATCTGCCATAGGCTTCTTGTGTTGCCTGTTTCTGATTGAGTTCTCATGCAATGTATACCATATATTGCAATACATTAAGGGCATTCCTGTTTCTGCTTTTGTGATCAGGTCTTTTTGTCCTATATTTTAGATCCTGTCTTCATAGGAAGTCGGTATTCCCTGTGACCTTTTGGAGCTGCTTGTGCACTTAGGGGTCTCCGCTCCTCCCCGGGATTTTGGGGTCTCTTGTCTACTCTCCCCAATAATTTTCCGTATGAACCATTACTAGGGTAAGCTATGCATATTAGAGTATTTTTACTCCCACGCTCCGCCTGGACACGGATCCGCATGGTGGATATGGGGTTCTGCATCCATGTCGTGGCGGTTATTATTACATGGTTTTTTCTTTGATAGATGGACACCAGCCTACTGGGTTTTTCTCTTTGTTTCAGATACTCCCCTTTTGGTGCTTTTTCAATTGGGATTCCTCGGGGATAGTGTTGCCCTTGCTGAGCTTGCTCCTTTGGGGCCACACGGGGGGACCAGTGTGGATAAGGCGGGGCCAGACATACGCCCGATTCCTTTTGGATTCTCGTGGCGCTCTGTACGTACTCACCTCCGAGACCTTGACAGTGAGCTTCCTTTACTGAATATACCTGGGTATGTGTGTTATCTCTTTTGTATATTTTTTTGATGTTAAATTACACAGAATGATTTATGATGCAGACAATGTGTTTAATACATATGATTTCTAATTATCTTAAATTTATATTTCATTATGTAGTGTAATTCCTCCTACAAGTTGCCCCTGATGATGGGACTCTATGGCCCAGGTGGAAGACTACACGAATATACATTCGAATCCCACATCAGTATATTCATTTTTTATATTATCTATCGTGTATTGAGTGAACTGTATCAGACTTTTTTCTATTTGTATTTTTGTATATTTGTATCAATAAAATAGTTTTTTACTACTTTGTTGCCTTTAAAGTTCCACCTATCTTTTGAGGGTTCAGTTTTTCTTCTACATCCTCAGGCTCAGAGACAGGCAAGTCGCAGGGGAAGATCGTCAGCCCCGGAGTTCCTTGTCGCAGTTGGATGACGCTGTATTCGTGCACGCGTTCGGAGCATGCGTGCTCCTTCATCAGGCATAACGATCTGCCATCTTTGATGTGGTTTAAGAAGGGAATGGCCGGGAGTGACAGGGTGGGCCAGCCAATCAGATCATGGCTCTACCCTGTCCATAGTTCACTAATGTTGACAAGCTCCAGAGATCAAGGGACGGGAATTAAATATTGAAATATAGATTGTAGAGTTTGTCAATCATTAAACATTCGAGGGGATATTGCAGAAGAGAAATAGAAAAAGATAATATGAACAACGGACATTAAGATGTTGTAGAGATACATGCACATTATTTAAGTAAGAGACAAACCATTAAATAAGGATAAGATTAAAATTAAAATAAAAAATTAAAAATTAAAAATATAAACAAAAATTAAATATTAAAAACGACCAGATGGGGTAGTAAGTATGATGTTAATGTGCGATGCATAAGGCATGATGAAGATGATTTTAATAAAAAATGTATATGATATATAAAAAATATATATAGTATAATATACTGGTGATAGTTGAAATAAAATATATATATATATATAGAGAGATTTTGAAAGATATATTACTAAAAAAATTAATAAATTATACATATATATATATATATATATATATATATATATATATATATATATATATATATATACACATACATTGGGAAGGGGGGGGGGGACTATGTGGACACATATGTGTACTTACTTGGGCCATTTTTGTAAGTAGGATATAAAATGATTCAGAAATTATTTGGTTATATTATATTATATTATAATATATATTATATTATATATTTCCGGAGGAACAATATGATGGAACAAAAAATGGTTAATGTACAGATTCATTGGAAGGAATATATACATATATATGTATATAGAAGAAATGTACATATGCACACATAGAAATATATCTGCAAGTGTATAAGGTTCATATAACTGAATTGATCTCTATGGTTTTGTTGAGGCCTCCAGGCGCAAGGGTATCAAGAGTATATATCCAGAAGGTTTCCCTCTCACGAGGGCCTACTCTACACTGGCCGTACCATTCGGACACTAAGAAAAAGGTTCGGTGAACACCGTAGGTCGATAGAAGAAAACCTGAATTTAACTATCCCCAGACATTTTAAAGAATACCATCAGGGTTCCACCAATGGACTTCAGGTCTGGGTTATTGAGCGGGTGTCCGGGAATTTTCCCCTTGCGGGCCTACTCTATATTGGCCGTACCATTCGGACACTAAGAAAAAGGTTCGGTGAACACCATAGGTCGATAGAAGAAAATCTGAATTTAACTATCCCCAGACATTTTAAAGAATACCATCAGGGTTCCACCGATGGACTTCAGGTCTGGGTCTCTTCGTGAGGGAAACCTTCTGGATATATACTCTTGATACCCTTGCACCTGGAGGCCTCAACGAAACCATAGAGATCAATTCAGTTATATGAACCTTATACACTTGCAGATATATTTCTATATGTGCATATGTACATTTCTTCTATATACATATATATGTATATATTCCTTCCAATGAATCTGTACACTAACCATTTTTTGTTCCATCATATTGTCCCACAGGAAATATAGTTTGACCAAATAATATTCGAATCATTTTATATCCTACTTACAAAAATGGCCCAAGTAAGTACACATATATGTCCACATAGTCCTTCTCCCCCCCTTCCCAATGTATATATATATATATATATATATATATATATATATATATGTAATATATATATGTACGTACGTGTGTGTGTATGTGTATGTATATGTATATATATATATATATATATATATATATATGTATATATATATATATATATATATATATATATATATATATATATATATATATATACACACATCCTTTAGCCACAGCAATTTCTTCGTAATTACATTTATTAATTTTTTTAGTAATATATCTTTGAAAATCTATATATATATATTTTTTTTTATTTCAACTATCACCAGTATATTATACTATATATATTTTTTATATATCATATCCATTTTTTATTAAAATCATCTTCATCATGCCTTATGCATCGCACATTAACATCATACTTACTACCCCATCTGGTGGTTTTAAATATTTAATTCTTATGTTTAATTTTTAATTTTTAATTTTAATTTCAATCTTATCCTTATATTATGAATTGTCTCTTATTTGATTAATGTGCATGTATCTCCTTGTCAAAAGAAGTTTATTGAGTATACAATGTTATAAAGATACATAAAGTAAGTTTACAAGGATCTATAAAGTAAGCTCATTGTTTTACAGTAGGGTTTATATAGGTAAATATCATGAAATTTCAAATATTAAACATTGGGTTCACTTAAACCTAAATTAAAGATATATATCATTTCCTTAGTTACTTTTGTAGGTATTTAAATGATTTATACCTACTATACATATTGTTTACAAGTAGAGTGTATATAGGTCAAATAAATTCTGATAATGAGCTTTAATCGTAAGGTGGAGAAAAGGAAAGAGAAAGAAGAAAAAGGGTTGAAAGGTAGAGGTATGGTCCACAAGGTTGTCCCGCTCGTCAGTTTATTATTCTTTTTAGTTCTCTTTGAAGCCTTAGAATGGGTGTCTCTGTAAGTCATTTAATCTGTTACCATGGCAACAGGACAGAGTCATTGAAGTTTGACAGGAACTGTTGTTTTATCCAAGGATGCCAAAGTTTTTCAAATTTTGGAATTTGATTTTGATCGATGGCTACCATCTTAGCATGGGACATTGTATTATTCATTCTGTGAATGGTTTCTGCTAGTACCAATGTAGGAGATTTCCATGCCTTGGCCACTGTTTGTTTTGCAGCCGTTATTAGTTGGATCATAAGTTTGAATTGAGAGAGTGTTAACCATTCCGGTTTTAGATTAAGTAAAGTTAAATATGGATCTGGTTGTATTATTTTTTTAAATATATTAGATGCAATCACGAAGACTTCCTTCCAGAAGGTTTGGATTACTGGACACGTCCACCATATGTGTAAATATGTGCCTATTTCTGGGCATCCTCGAAAACAAAGAGCTGAGGTATTAGGTGAATATTTTGCCACTCTAGCGGGTACAAGGTACCAGCGAGTTAGGACTTTATAATTTGTCTCCAGTGCTAAGATGTTGGGTGAAGATGACTTAGATGTGAGCCATATGTTAGACCAGTCCGTGTCTTCTAAAGTTCGTCCCAGGTCCTCCTCCCACCTCTGAACGTAAGAGGGTCTATTAAGATTTGCTACTCCATATAATTGATTATAAAGTGATGAAATTGTACCTTTAGCAAATGGATCTTTTGTACAGATTGATTCAAAAAATGGATAATTGGGATAATGGTGTATCCCCCTTTAGGAATGGTGTATAGAAATTTTTGATTTGGAGATATCTAAATATCTCAGAGTTTGGTAGATCATATTTTTCTCTAAGCGATGGGAATGAAAGGAATGATTTAGATGCTATGAAGTCATTTAGTGTCTGAATGCCTGATGTTGTCCAAGCTTTAAAAGAATTTGGGTAGATCCATGCCGGATAAAAGGCCGGATTTCTGATAAAAGAAAGGAGAGGATTGTGTGGAGATTGTAACTGATATTTGGTTTTTAGTTTATCCCAGAGAGATAAGAAGTGTTTAGTTATGGGATTATGAATTTTAAAGCGGTCTTTAGGATCAAGCCATAATAAATTTGATATTAATAGAGGGTCATTTTCTGAAGCCTCTATAAATACCCATAATGGGATTTCCTGTTTTGCATGGTATTTGGACAGACTGGCCAAATGTGCTGCTCTGTAGTAGTTAGTAAAATTAGGGTATCCCAGGCCTCCTTTATTTTTGGGAAGATGTAGCGTGTGTATAGGTATACGTGGTTTAGAAGAGCCCCATATAAACGAAGTTGCTCTTTTTTGTACTATTCTCAAAAAATAGGAAGGAATTGGAATAGGGAGGACTCTGAATAGATAAAGCAATTTGGGTAGAATAGTCATTTTGATTGCATTAATCTTCCCTATCCAGGATAAAGGAAGTTGCGACCATTGTTTTATTAGATTTGTGATCTGTCTTAATACAGGAGGATAATTGGTTGAGAATAAGTCAGAATGAGATGCTGTTAAATGAATTCCAAGATATGGGATTGATTTTTCTGCCCATGTAAATGGGAGTGCAGCCCTAGCCGGGATCAATTCCATGTTTGTGAGTGAAATATTAAGCACTAGACATTTCTTAGGATTAATCATAAGGCCGGATAGGGCTGCAAATCCATCAAGAGCTGGTATTAAGTTAGGACCAGAGACCTGTGGAGATGATAGAAAAAGTAATATATCGTCTGCAAATATACATAATTTGTGTGTAATACCTCCTACTTCAATGCCAGTTATAGTTTTGTTTGTTCTGATGTATTGGGCCATGGGTTCGAGTATAAGGGCAAATAATAAGGGAGATAAAGGGCAACCCTGTCGGGTACCTCTTTCGATATTAAAGGCTTCAGATTTGTATCCAGCATATTTTATATAGGCTTTGGGTTTATTATATAATGCTTTGATCCATGTTAAAAAGTGGGGTCCAAAACCCCATTTTTGTAATGAATATTGCATATATTGCCAGGATACTGTGTCAAATGCCCTTTTAATATCGAGAGATAGAAAACATAAAGGGATTTTCCGTTTTTTAGCAATATGTGCCAATAACACTGCCCTGCGTATATCATCGCCTGCCTGTCTATTTGGCATGAAGCCTACTTGATCTCTATGTATTAATTTTCCTATAATGCTATTGAGGCGTTTTGCTATTATTTTTGCTAATAATTTAATATCGAGGTTTAACAGAGAGATAGGCCAATAATTCACACAGGAAGTATCATCAGAAAGGGGTTTTGGGATCATACAAACAATTGCCATTAGTGTTTCTTGCCGAAAAGAATGTCCATCTAGAAGTTTGTTAAAAGTTTCAGTGAGAATGGGAGAGAGTATTTCTGAGAATGTTTTATAGTATAAAGCCGAGTAGCCGTCTGGGCCTGGTCTTTTGTTAAGTTTTAGGTCTTTTATGGCGTTAGCAACTTCATCTATAGTTATAGGCTCATCCAAACTGCTTTTTTGATTCTGAGATAACTCAGGTAAGGTTATTTTTGAGAAGAAGGATTCAGCCTCTGTAGGATTAAATTCATTGCTTGTCTTGTATAAAGTTGCGAGATGTGAGTGAAATTTATGGACTATTTTAACTGGATTACAAGTGTAAACATTTTTTGATAATTTCAAACGTATTGGTTTGAAAGATTTGTTAGTTGAATTTAATGCCCGAGCCAAATATGTACCTGGTTTGTTTGTATTCCTGTAGAAATTGTGTTTGGAGCGTTTGAGGGATTTATCAACGGACTCAGTGAGAAATAGATCGTATTCCAATCTAGATTTTTCCAGATGAGATTTTGTACTCTGAGATGGATTATCTTGAAATGATATGTAGGCTGCATTAAAATTGAGTTCTAGTTTTTTTGCTAGATTTTTGCGTTCCCGGCTAAATAGTGCCATTTGTCTTTGTATTGTATCACGCAAGACAGGCTTATGAGCTTCCCACAGTGTTAATGGGGAGATGTCTGTTGTATTATTAATTGATATGTATTCCTTTAAAGCTTGTTCAATGGCCATCTGATGTAGTGGGTGTTTGAGCATTATGTCCGGTAAGTACCACGTTGGGTCATGCGCTTTTGGTATGGCTGAGGCTATAGTAGTGTATACTGCATTATGGTCAGACCACGGAATCGGAATTATATCTGATGCAATAATTTCTGGTATCATTCCTATTGTTAGAAAAATATGATCTATTCTGGTGAAGGTTTGATGAGGGTGCGAGAAATAAGTGAATTTCTTTTTCATTGGGTTACTTTCTCTCCATGAATCTACCAGATTGTATTTGGAAAGAAGTTGAGAAAAAGGTAATCTAGAGGTTATTTTGGATGGTGTAAAAGGTGATTTATCTAGAAATGGGAGGAGGACCTGGTTTGAATCCCCACACATTATTACTGTTCCTATTTTGTGTGTATTAATCACTTGTAATATATGTGAGAGGAATGGTGTAGGTTGTTTGTTAGGAGCGTAGTAGGAAATCACCGTGATTGCTGTATCCATTATATAACCCATGAGTATCAGGTATCTACCTTCTGGGTCTTTAATTTCTGATGATAAGGTGAATGGTGTGGATCGGTGAAATGCAATTAGAGTTCCCCTTTGCTTGGTACAGGCAGAAGCCGTGTAAATTTGTTGATAAAAAGGAGAAATATATTTTGGAGTAGAATCTTTGGTGAAGTGTGTTTCTTGGAGGCATACTATGTGAGCCTTCTTGTTATGGAAAGTACGGAAGGCTTTGGTCCTTTTTTGAGGGACATTTATTCCCTGAACATTCAGGGAAAGTATATTCAGTGGTGCCATGGCAATAGATCAAATAGTTTTGACTTACTTTTTGTTATGCAGAGCTGACTGCGCAGATCAACCTGTGTGGACTGAAGAGATGAATAGATAGAAAAGAAACCAGTGAATTCTGGAGTAAAGAGTAAACAAAAACATATGAGATTAGATGATACATTGTATAAATTATTTTTTGCAAGTAATCACAATTTACCCGTGAAAGAGAATAAATATCTCTCTCAGGGGAATAAGTGCCTTCGTCACACTCCCACATAGTATGGTTGGGAGAATGAGGAGGGCTAATGGGGGTACACGGATCTTCCGTTTATAGGAGAGAAGTGCTATGTCAAAAGACATCAAAATGATGTTTCATTAATTGGAGTGCAGAATATAGTTTTTGTTGAAATTATTTATTCCAGGGTGGTTGTATATGGTTAGTCTTGCCCTAGGCTAAATAATTCAGTTAGAAAGGTACTGTTAATAACTTTGGTATTGATGAAGATAGTTTGAATTATTTTGGGATTTTAACCCTTTTAGAGTAAACAATTACATATTTTATTCATATGTAACTGTTTAGATATGTTAACTCATAAAATTGAGGTTGAATTGCTTCAGATTAGAATAAACAAAAACATAATTCTAGGAACTAGTTAGGTAATAATATATTTGTTTTAAGAAAAGAAAGAAAAAGCTTCCATTACTTCTGGATTATTGAACATATTTGTCCTAAAAAGTAATAAATCTATTGTTATTACCTGATAATATATAACTGAACAAGAATTTCCTTATTTCACTTATATATTCTAAGGCTATATGAATCAGAAGTAATAAGAAATATAACTGGAATGTAAGATGATCCCACACAGTGTGTGACTATCAGAATGCAGTTACATTCAGTTATAAATACAGGTTTTTTTATAGAGAACCATCTCTTAGTATAATAAATGAAGAGATATCAGGAATTAGGATGTCAGTCCATTGAATCCTCTTGGTCCATGGATGATGTGGCATAACGGCCTCTTTTGTGAGAATGATGATTCCCATTTTGTTCTGAAATTTTCTGGGTGCTGCCTGAAGGTGAAGATGACGCCATTCTTCTGCGTGTGGGAGTGTTGCTGCTTGTGGGTTCTGTCAGATTTAATTTTAAAAGGGTTTGTTGTAGTTCATCTGCTGATCTGCTTCTGTAAATTGTACCTTGGTAGTTAAATCTGACTGAAAAGGGGAAGCCCCATTGATACATAATGTTGTGGCGTTGCAGTTCCATTAGTTGGGGTTTCATGGATCGTCTTTTAGTAATAGTAAGTTGGGATAGGTCAGCAAAAATTTGATAATTGTGTCCTTGAAAATTAAGTTCCTTTTTTTCTCTTGCAGCAATTAGTATTTGTTCTTTCGTTCTGTAATAATGAAATTTTGTGATTATATCGCGTGGGGGTCCATCTTTCTTTTTGGCTGTGAGGGCTCTGTGTACTCTGTCCAGTTCTAAACGTTCAATAGGGATATCTGGCTTTAGTTCTTGTAATAGAGCAGAAATAGTAGATTGCAGGTCTGTCACAGTTTCAGGTATTCCCCTTATGCGCAAGTTTGAACGTCTGGCTCTATTTTCGTAATCTTCGAGCTTAGTTTGAAGTATTAAATTCTCTTTTTTTAATTGTTCCAATTCTGTTATATTTTCTTGGGTTGTAATTTTAATTTCATCCATTTTTATTTCTAAGGCTGCCTTTTGAGCCTGCAGGCTCCGCTTTGTCCTTCTCTTCTCTCCTCAGCGGTGTGGAGCTCTAACAATGCATGTCTGCTCTGCTAGGCTCCGCCTCCTGCCCCCAATGTGCATGTATCTCTACAATATCTTTTTGCCCATTGTTCATACTATTATCTTTTTCTATTTCTCTTCTGCAACATCCCCTCGAATATATAATGATTGACAAACTCCACAATCTATATTTCCATATTTAATTCCCGTCCCTTGATCTCTGGAGCTTGTCAACATTAGTGAACTATGGACAGGGTAGAGCCATGATCTGATTGGCTGGTCCACCCTGTCACTCCCAGCCATTCGCTTCTTAAACCACATAGAAGATAGCGGATCGTTATGCCTGATAAAGGAGCACGCATGCTCCGAACACCTGCACGAAGACAGCGTCATCCAACCGCGACAAGGAACTCTGGGGCTGCCGATCTTCCCCTGCGACCTGCCTGTCTCTGAGCCTGAGGAACCGGGAGCCACCGGCATCGTCAGACGCCACGAACAGTGCTACAGGATCATCCCTGTGGAGCCCTGCAGCCCTTCCTGCTGTCCATTAGACTATACCATGATGTGCCTGCTTTTATCTTATGCAGAGTGAGTGTATTTCTACTTTTAATTAAAAACATTTGTCATGAGGGAAATGGGCGGAGCCTAGCGGAGCAGACATGCATTGTTAGAGCTCCGCACCGCTGAGGAGAGAAGAGAAGGACAAAGCGGAGCCTGCAGGCTCAAAAGGTATCCATTTGAACCTTTTTGCCCCTGGGAACAAACTGTGAAAGTTTGGGCAGGAAATATGGTACTGGGAGGAAACCGTGGCAGAAATAAAAATCACCTCACAAAGAGCTCACAGGCACTCACTGCAACTAAAGCAGCTCCAGTCACCTCACAAGATACAGCATCAGGGCGCTCTCACAGACAGAAAATGTCACAGCAAGACTCTCCATTTGAGTCAGATACAGAACAAATCCTCTCACAAACTTCTCCACAAGCCTCCTCAGCATCCCCAGTAATATTATTACAATTTGAAAAGATGCTTCATAAGGCTTTAAAACAAACCTCAGACCAAATAACAAAAAGCCTAACCAAAGAAATAAGAGAGCTGGGAAACCGCACCGCAGCCTTAGAAATAAAAATGGATGAAATTGAAATTACAACCCAAGTAAATATAACAGAATTGGAACAATTAAAAGAAGAGAATTTAATACTTCAAACTAAGCTCGAAGATTACGAAAATAGAGCCAGACGTTCAAACTTGCGCATAAGGGGAATACCTGAAACTGTGACAGACCTGCAATCTACTATTACTGCTCTATTACAAGAACTAAAGCCAGATATCCCTATTGAACGTTTAGAACTGGACAGAGTACACAGAGCCCTCACAGCCAAAAAGAAAGATGGACCCCCACGTAATATAATCACAAAATTTCATTATTACAGAACGAAAGAACAAATACTAATTGCTGCAAGAGAAAAAAAGGAACTTAATTTTCAAGGACACAATTATCAAATTTTTGCTGACCTATCCCAACTTACTATTACTAAAAGACGATCCATGAAACCCCAACTAATGGAACTGCAACGCCACAACATTATGTATCAATGGGGCTTCCCCTTTTCAGTCAGATTTAACTACCAAGGTACAATTTACAGAAGCAGATCAGCAGATGAACTACAACAAACCCTTTTAAAATTAAATCTGACAGAACCCACAAGCAGCAACTCTCCCACACGCAGAAGAATGGCATCATCTTCACCTTCAGGCAGCACTCAGAAAATTTCAGAACAAAATGGGAATCATCATTCTCACAAAAGAGGCCGTTATGCCACATCATCCATGGACCAAGAAGATTCAATGGACTGACATCCTAATTCCTGATATCTCTTCATTTATTATACTAAGAGATGGTTCTCTATAAAAAAAAACTGTATTTATAACTGAATGTAACTGCATTCTGATAGTCACACACTGTGTGGGATCATATTACATTCCAGTTATATTTCTTATTACTTCTGATTTATATAGCCTTAGAATATATAAGTGAAATAAGGAAATTCTTGTTCAGTTATATATTATCAGGTAATAACAATAGATTTATTACTTTTTAGGACAAATATGTTCAATAATCCAGAAGTAATGGAAGCTTTTTCTTTCTTTTCTTAAAACAAATATATTATTACCTAACTAGTTCCTAGAATTATGTTTTTGTTTATTCTAATCTGAAGCAATACAACCTCAATTTTATGAGTTAACATATCTAAACAGTTACATATGAATAAAATATGTAATTGTTTACTCTAAAAGGGTTAAAATCCCAAAATAATACAAACTATCTTCATCAATACCAAAGTTATTAACAGTACCTTTCTAACTGAATTATTTAGCCTAGGGCAAGACTAACCATATACAACCACCCTGGAAAAAATAATTTCAACAAAAACTATATTCTGCACTCCAATTAATGAAACATCATTTTGATGTCTTTTGACATAGCACTTCTCTCCTGTAAGCGGAAGATCCGTGTACCCCCATTAGCCCTCCTCATTCTCCCAACCATATTATGTGGGAGTGTGACAAAGGCACTTATTCCCCTGAGAGAGATATTTATTCTCTTTCACGGGTAAATTGTGATTACTTGCAAAAAATAATTTATACAATGTATCATCTAATCTCATATGTTTTTTGTTTACTCTTTACTCCAGAATTCACTGGTTTCTTTTCTATCTATTCATCTCTTCAGTCCACACAGGTTGATCTGCACAGTCAGCTCTGCATAACAAAAAGTAAGTCAAAACTATTTGATCTGTTGCCATGGCACCACTGAATATACTTTCCCTGAATGTTCAGGGAATAAATGTCCCTCAAAAAAGGACCAAAGCCTTCCGTACTTTCCATAACAAGAAGGCTCACATAGTATGCCTCCAAGAAACACACTTCACCAAAGATTCTACTCCAAAATATATTTCTCCTTTTTATCAACAAATTTACACGGCTTCTGCCTGTACCAAGCAAAGAGGAACTCTAATTGCATTTCACCGATCCACACCATTCACCTTATCATCAGAAATTAAAGACCCAGAAGATAGATACCTGATACTCATGGGTTATATAATGGATACAGCAATCACGGTGATTTCCTACTACGCTCCTAACAAACAACCTACACCATTCCTCTCACATATATTACAAGTGATTAATACACACAAAATAGGAACAGTGATAATGTGTGGGGATTCAAACCAGGTCCTCCTCCCATTTCTAGATAAATCACCTTTTACACCATCCAAATACAATCTGGTAGATTCGTGGAGAGAAAGTAACCCAATGAAAAAGAAATTCACTTATTTCTCGCACCCTCATCAAACCTTCACCAGAATAGATCATATTTTTCTAACAATAGGAATGATACCAGAAATTATTGCATCAGATATAATTCCGATTCCGTGGTCTGACCATAATGCAGTATACACTACTATAGCCTCAGCCATACCAAAAGCGCATGACCCAACGTGGTACTTACCGGATATAATGCTCAAACACCCACTACATCAGATGGCCATTGAACAAGCTTTAAAGGAATACATATCAATTAATAATACAACAGACATCTCCCCAATAACACTGTGGGAAGCTCATAAGCCTGTCTTGCGTGGTACAATACAAAGACAAATGGCACTATTTAAACGGGAACGCAAAAATCTAGCAAAAAAACTAGAACTCAATTTTAATGCAGCCTACATATCATTTCAACATAATCCATCTCATAGTACAAAATCTCATCTGGAAAAATCTAGATTGGAATACGATTTATTTCTCACTGAGTCAGTTGATAAATCCCTCAAACGCTCCAAACACAATTTCTACATGAATACAAACAAACCAGGTATATATTTGGCTCGGGCATTAAATTCAACTAACAAATCTTTCAAACCAATACGTTTGAAATTATCAAAAAATGTTTACACTTGTAATCCAGTTAAAATAGTCCATAAATTTCACTCACATCTCGCAACTTTATACAAGACAAGCAATGAATTTAATCCTACAGAGGCTGAATCCTTCTTCTCAAAAATAACCTTACCTGAGTTATCTCAGAATCAAAAAAGCAGTTTGGATGAGCCTATAACTATAGATGAAGTTGCTAACGCCATAAAAGACCTAAAACTTAACAAAAGACCAGGCCCAGACGGCTACTCGGCTTTATACTATAAAACATTCTCAGAAATACTCTCTCCCATTCTCACTGAAACTTTTAACAAACTTCTAGATGGACATTCTTTTCGGCAAGAAACACTAATGGCAATTGTTTGTATGATCCCAAAACCCCTTTCTGATGATACTTCCTGTGTGAATTATCGGCCTATCTCTCTGTTAAACCTCGATATTAAATTATTAGCAAAAATAATAGCAAAACGCCTCAATAGCATTATAGGAAAATTAATACATAGAGATCAAGTAGGCTTCATGCCAAATAGACAGGCAGGCGATAATATACGCAGGGCAGTGTTATTGGCACATATTGCTAAAAAACGGAAAATCCCTTTATGTTTTCTATCTCTCGATATTAAGAGGGCATTTGACACAGTATCCTGGCAATATATGCAATATTCATTACAAAAATGGGGTTTTGGACCCCACTTTTTAACATGGATCAAAGCATTATATAATAAACCCAAAGCCTATATAAAATATGCTGGATACAAATCTGAAGCCTTTAATATCGAAAGAGGTACCCGACAGGGTTGCCCATTATCTCCCTTATTATTTGCCCTTATACTCGAACCCATGGCCCAATACATCAGAACAAACCAAACTATAACTGGCATTGAAGTAGGAGGTATTACACACAAATTATGTATATTTGCAGATGATATATTACTTTTTCTATCATCACCACAGGTCTCTGGTCCTAACTTAATACCAGCTCTTGATGGATTTGCAGCCCTATCCGGCCTTATGATTAATCCTAAGAAATGCCTAGTGCTTAATATTTCACTCACAAACATGGAATTGATCCCGGCTAGGGCTGCACTCCCATTCACATGGGCAGAAAAATCAATTCCATATCTTGGAATTCATTTAACAGCATCTCATTCTGACTTATTCTCAACCAATTATCCTCCTGTATTAAGACAGATCACAAATCTAATAAAGCAATGGTCGCAACTTCCTTTATCCTGGATAGGGAAGATTAATGCAATCAAAATGACTATTCTACCCAAATTGCTTTATCTATTCAGAGTCCTCCCTATTCCAATTCCTTCCTATTTTTTGAGAATAATACAAAAAAGAGCAACTTTGTTTATATGGGGCTCTTCTAAACCACGTATACCTATACACACATTACATCTTCCCGAAAATAAAGGAGGCCTGGGATACCCTAATTTTACTAACTACTACAGAGCAGCACATTTGGCCAGTCTGTCCAAATACCATGCAAAACAATAGAAATCCCATTATGGGTATTTATAGAGGCTTCAGAAAATGACCCTCTATTAATATCACATTTATTATGGCTTGATCCTAAAGACCGCTTTAAAATTCATAATCCCATAACTAAACACTTCTTATCTCTCTGGGATAAACTAAAAACCAAATATCAGTTACAATCTCCACACAATCCTCTCCTTTCTTTTATCAGAAATCCGGCCTTTTATCCGGCATGGATCTACCCAAATTATTTTAAAGCTTGGACAACATCAGGCATTCAGACACTAAATGACTTCATAGCATCTAAATCATTCCTTTCATTCCCATCGCTTAGAGAAAAATATGATCTACCAAACTCTGAGATATTTAGATATCTCCAAATCAAAAATTTCTATACACCATTCCTAAAGGGGGATACACCATTATCCCAATTATCCATTTTTGAATCAATCTGTACAAAAGATCCATTTGCTAAAGGTACAATTTCATCACTTTATAATCAATTATATGGAGTAGCAAATCTTAATAGACCCTCTTACGTTCAGAGGTGGGAGGAGGACCTGGGACGAACTTTAGAAGACACGGACTGGTCTAACATATGGCTCACATCTAAGTCATCTTCACCCACTGGAGACAAATGATAAAGTCCCAACTCGCTGGTACCTTGTACCCGCTAGAGTGGCAAAATATTCACCTAATACCTCAGCTCTTTGTTTTCGAGGATGCCCAGAAATAGGCACATATTTACACATATGGTGGACGTGCCCAGTAATCCAAACCTTCTGGAAGGAAGTCTTCATGATTGCATCTAAAATATTTAAAAAAATAATACAACCAGATCCATATTTAACTTTACTTAATCTAAAACCGGAATGGTTAACACTCTCTCAATTCAAACTTATGATCCAACTAATAACGGCTACAAAACAAACAGTGGCCAAGGCATGGAAATCTCCTACATTGGTACTAGCAGAAACAATTCACAGAATGAATAATACAATGTCCCATGCTAAGATGGTAGCCAACGATCAAAATCAAATTCCAAAATTTGAAAAACTTTGGCATCCTTGGATAAAACAACAGTTCCTGTCAAACTTCAATGACTCTGTCCTGTTGCCATGGTAACAGATTAAATGACTTACAGAGACACCCATTCTAAGGCTTCAAAGAGAACTAAAAAGAATAATAAACTGACGAGCGGGACAACCTTGTGGACCATACCTCTACCTTTCAACCCTTTTTCTTCTTTCTCTTTCCTTTTCTCCACCTTACCATTAAAGCTCATTATCAGAATTTATTTGACCTATATACACTCTACTTGTAAACAATATGTATAGTAGGTATAAATCATTTAAATACCTACAAAAGTAACTAAGGAAATGATATATATCTTTAATTTAGGTTTACGTGAACCCAATGTTTAATATTTGAAATTTCATGATATTTACCTATATAAACCCTACTGTAAAACAATGAGCTTACTTTATAGATCCTTGTAAACTTACTTTATGTATCTTTATAACATTGTATACTCAATAAACTTCTTTTGACAAGGAAAAAACATTTGTCATTACTACTGCACTCAGGTCGGCGCTGCTTGTTTTTTTCTTTTTTGCATTTCTCCAAAAGGTGCCTTCTACCCTTCAGCATGCTGCCTCCTGCTATATGTCAGTAACTCCTTTGGGACATTTCACCCAGTCTTCAGATACCTATTGACTGAACTCACACCAGGAGTCATTATTTTATTATATGATCCATTGACTCTCTGTCACTATTCTCACATTGTGTCCCATCCCCAGTCATAATTTTTTAACTCTTGATCCCATTTACACCGCACTGGTGCTTACAGTTTATTGACATATATTAGCGCAACCAATTTTTTGTCTTTATTTGGGTTCTCAATTTTTTTGTTTTGATCAGTCTTTTTGAGAACTGTAGCAGGTACAGGTAGAACATTAGTGCTTTTCACTAACACTGGGCCTCTATGGTCTCTGTGTGTCATACGTGTGTTCATAGGTCTTGGAGAGGGTGAACTGAGAGGGTTAGTCACCATAGGAGAAACTTGGGTCATTCTTAGTGTCTGCAATTCTTTTGATGAACTTGCAGAAGTAGGAAAAAGGAGGAAAGGCAACTTAATTATTTTCCATATACTTTGATCCAAGCGTTGCCCATTTTTCTTGAATACCATATGGTAGCTTGAGAATAATAGGGTTGAGGCCACGAGTGGTGTCAAGGTAACTGAAACCAGGTAAGTTGATGTCCGCTTTGGCAAGCTGAAGCTCTAATAGAACATTGCTGAGTTCTTGAAACTTTAGATTGTCTCTAGAAGAAATCTTTGGGAAGCTTTGCAACCGTTTGAATGAGGCATCTTCAATGGCCTCTGTGCTGCCAAAGGTATGTTCAAGTCTGTCCCAAGCAGCATTAAGGCCTGCGGTGGGGTTGTCGATATGAACTGCTTTGAGCCTCTTGATGCGTTCAGTTGGCTGGGGACCTAGCCATCTGATGAGAAAATCTAATTCCTCTGTGGCATTGATGTCTAGGTCGCTCTTAGTGGCCTTAAAGGTGGATTTCCAGCCTCTGTAATTTTCAGGTTTGTCATCAAACTTGGTGAGGCCTGTCTTAGTGAGCTCCCTGCAGAGCATGTATTTAGCAAACTTTAATATGTCCGTGTTCTCAGACTTTAGATGAATGACTACAGGTGGAACAGAGTTAGTTTTGATGGCTGGTGCATTGACATTAAGTGACTTGGGAACATATGTTGGTGAGAAGGCAATCAATGCTGGAACTGGCTTTAAGTTCATTGACATGTTGGTCTGTAGCTGTGGATAAGTGTGCTTGCCAGCAGGTACTTGGTTAGTGCCAAAGTAGGGTGGACAGTCTGTTATATGCATACCAGTGTCTGCTCCTTGCTGAGATCCTGCAGTCTGGTGTACTGGAAGATATAAAGGCAAATTGCCTGGAGGTACAGTAGGTGTGGATATGAGACTTTGATTGAGTGCTTTGGTTGCTGTGACAGGGAGTTGACGTTCTGGAGAGGTATGTGTAGAATCTGAGGCATAAGATACAACAGAATGTCTGCAACTATTTAAAAATAAAAAACTGCGCTTGGAAAAAATTGAATACAATGGTGAGAATGAGACTGAACAGAAATAAAAATAAAAAAAATAATAAAAATTAAAGACAAAAAGCTGGGGTTATAAGCGAGGCACACCAGTACAAATATAAAAACAGAAAAACCGCGCTAAAAAATGTTGAAAACAATAATGATAGGGTAAAGTCCAATGCAAAAAAGTCCAATGGTGATAAGTGACGTAAAAACTTCTCAATGTGATAATGTTGAAAGGTGATAATTCAATTGTGACATATCTATGTGGTGAAATGCTTACCAGAACGTAAGCCAAAATCAGACCAGTGGCTTAAACCCAGCCCGGGCCTTTAGAGAGCGATTCCAATGAAACAGGATCAGTCGCACTCGTGCAGCATATTCAGGTCCGCATGGGGTTATCCAAAAAATATATGGCAAAAAACATAGCGTAATACTGATACAATAATAGACATAAAAAAGACAAAAAAGGGGTGCAACACTCAACAAACCCAAATCATATATAATCATAAAGTATCCTGTGTCCACCGCACACACAGGAGTGTAAAGTGAGTGACATGCAAACATGCAATAAAATAGTGCTCTTTGGATATATAAGTGAACCTCCAAAAGAATCTGCTTACCAGATATCAAGGACAAGTGAGCATATAACTGTCACCCAAAAGGAGGGACATGGAAAAAATCCCACCAAGTGTAACAAGCCACATAAAGCTGCTTACCAGATGGCAAACTAGTGTGCGCAAACTCCACACAGTTAAGGACTTGACATCATAAGACGTGACAGAAGATCTTTCTATGTAATGAACCTTTTAAAATTCCTGCTTACCAGATGGCCAATAAGGTAAAGCATAAGCCGAAATCCTGACGAAAATAGCATGAACATGTCCTGGCAATCTCGTCACGGGCTCAGTAGTGCATATAGTATGAAAAGAACAGCCAATAGTGTGATACCGTATAAAAAAAAAATTTATTAAACGAATTGCACTTACAATAAAAACGAAGGAATACAGCGATGCCGGCCGGCACTCAAACAAACTCCGTCCACAACAGGGTGACGTCCCTCCCAGATGCGTTTCATCATAGGTTGACGTTCTCAATGGGGAACGGGCAGCGTGCTGAGCCACCACATTATATGCGCACACCAAGCCTCATTCTGGGTCCCGTCAAGAGAAACACAGAACGCCATCTTTAGTGTGGGCATTAGCAATATATATTGAGGAAATGGAGTCATTTGACTCCCACACCTCTACAGATAAACCTGGCACACATGGACTTCAAGTAACTGGCATTACATATATAGTTTGAAACCCTCCCTATTAGAAACTTGAACCCTGGTAATTGAATAAAGATCTCTAAATGTCAATGCCCCGATAGCCAGATATCGTGCTAATTTTACGCTTGGACATTGCTCATATAGAGATGAAGATAACACGAATTCACAGGTTAAGGGACAAATGTAAGACCTATCCAAATTCCCCAACATTATGTCTCCACATGGACAATAATGACATCAAAATAAAAATAAAATAAATGAATCATAAATAAAATAAAATTAAAATTAAAAATATCACTATTAGAAATGAATCATACCAATACATTTCGGCATAGATATATTCTTTAAATGTAAGGAGAAGTATAGAGGAAAAAATTTATAATTATAACCCACATTGATTGCGGGCCATATCACTGCTCCCATAATATAACATGACCAACCTTCACTCGTACAAAAAGGTGACCCAAGGTACAAACAATGTAAAAACAAATATAAGACTAAACAGTCCCCCACCCAAAACTAGGCGGGAACAATAGTTTTATATTTCTTTTTATCTATATTAAGTTTTATCTACGGGAGATGTAATTTAAAACGAGAATTACTGGTTATTCACATATCAAGGCTAGCTGAAAAGATAAAGCCTCAACCAGGACAAAGTCTATGAGGAAAAATCTGAAAATTAGTTATATAATTGGATATTCCGAATTCTGATATTTATTATTCAACCCTTAAGAATGCCACAATCAACCCCAATATTCAAGAATTATCAATGAAGGCATTGACATCCACATCTATGTTCAATCCATGGGGCGTGTAACTTTTGACCCTATGGATCCAAGACATTTCCAATTTGGAAATCTCTCGTACCTTGGAACTCCCCCGCCAGTGGGGTTTGTAGCGGTCAATCCCTAAAAATAGGGTACAGACCCTACAGACCCTGGCTTAATGGAATTCCTAAAAGCCAGTATATGAGAGTACGCAGGAATTGTTCGAATCCTGAGAAATTCCTATCACAGAGCAACATTCTCACCGAGAGGTTCCTTGAAAAAGGGTACACCAGGGAGAATTTGTTACCTGTTCTAAAGGATGTACAAGAGATGGATAGGGAACTCTTGCTGAGAGATAAATCTCAGACAAGAAGTTTTGACAATAATCTAGGAGTACCCTTTATTAATACTTATTCCCTTCAACATAAGGAAATAAAACAACTAGTTTCTAAACACTGTCATATTGTCACCAACGACCGAGTTCTGAAGGAAGCCTTACCATCTAAACCCAAAATTGTTTTTAAAGGGGCTCCTTCTTTTAAGAACAGGTTGGCCCCTGGGGTATTGGACCCCCCTCTAAATAGGACCACCTTCTTTGACCAACTAATTTGGTCAAATGTAACAAATGTCGGGTCTGCAACTATTGTCTTTCGTTTTCACTAGCGGCTTGTTCTAAGACCCTTAACCTTGTCATGGCTGTGGCATGCTCACATTGTTTTTCCAAAACATCCATTTCTGCTTTATGGCGTCCGGCTTCAACTTCTTTCTCTGCTTTCTTTTGGGCAAAAGCTGCCTGAATTTTAGAAGCTTCTGAGTGCAGAAGATCTTGATTGTAGGCATTTGGTAGATCTTGTGGAGCATTTAGTAGATGCAGAGCGATAAGATCTGGATTCATGGAGCCGTGTTATTCTCACTTCTGCCTTTGTCTTTGCTTGCACCATTAAATTGTCTCTTTCAAGATTGAGCTCCTCAAATCCCTTTAATTCTTCCAATGACCCTTGAGTGTTGTACCGCTTTAAGAGATCAGTATATTTCACCAGTGGCGTAGCGTGGGTTGTCAGCGCTCAGGGCAAGGACAGTAATTTGCGCCCCCTAACCTGCGGACTTTTAGCACTCCCCGAGTCCTGTCCCTTCCCTTCCTACAATAGTACTAACCAACCTGATTCCTTTACTGACCACTACACTACACTGTCCACTATACTGACCATGAAATAAATGGCTTAATATTGTATAAAAAGCCTTCAATAATGATGATTCTCGTGAGACGAATTTTGGAAAAATTTCTGCTTGAGTCAGCTTAAATCAAACTGTGTGTTTTATTGTACACACATAAACTTGGAAAATACTCACAAAAATAGTACATTCATATTCAGAATTAGTGTTGTTTCATATATGCAAAAAATGTTCAAATATAGTTCATTTGTTTTAAAGATCTGAAAAGAGTTCTTAAAGTCATTAGACATGTGCTTCCTTTGTGTTACTTCATCTAAGATGGCCGATTAACCTCTTGTGTCCTGGCTTGAATAGGTGTATGTAGCTTGGAGAGCTGTTTGTCTTGGAGAGAGAGAGATGTGTCTTGGAATCAGGAGATGTGTGTGAAGAGTGAGCCAGAAGACTGGATTCCTTGTGTCTATATGAACTCAGTCTTTCAAATTCGCGCCCAAACACAAATCCCTTCCATACACTCCCTTTTCTCCTCCTTCCAAAAGGTGGGGGCTAACAGAGAGCAACATCTGTTTTTAACTCAACCAAACCTTTTAAACATGAAACCAGATATATGTGAGAGGCTATCAGACTAAACATCAGACCTCTTAAAACATAAACGCATAAATCAAACAGAGTATCGGTTACATAGGAAGATTTTCAACTCATACATATATTATTTACAAAATCCATCAAATTCTGACAGGGTCTTGACCTGCATTTTCAGTCAATGAATGGCCATCTGGATATCACTAGTTCAAAGTCCTATCATTCATACAAATATGGAAAATGCATATTCTTTTTAATAAAGCCAATTAAAATTTAGATATTAAGAATATAACATTCCCCTCTGAAATATGAATAACAATCATATTTTCAAGGTTTAAATTCATTCATAGCATCCATGTCCCATTCATTCAGACTTTGATCCAATAACTCCAAATGTATTTCCATCACCAACCGAGTTTGCAATACCAAAACCCATCTTTCTCTTAAGCTTATTTTGCAATAAATCATCTCCTTTCTTGATTTCATTTCTAATTCGATAATATAATTTTTTCATTCTAAACCTCAAACATAACTGCAATATAATGAATAACATAATAATAATAAAAAGAATAACTATAGGATGTGATAAAATATTTCCTGCTGCTGAGGTTATTGAAGTTTTTCCCCAAATTGATACACTATTACTGAATTTTTTCCACCAATTACTTCCTGAAAATTCTGATCATTGATGAGATATCTCTTGCAAATTACCTTGTTCATGTTTAAACAATATTTCTGCATTCTGCAGTTCCTTAGCCAAAGCTATCAATAAACCTTTATCCTTATGAATTACATTTGCCCATTCTTCCCAAGGAAATTTATCTATCTGAGATATATTATATTGTGTGGGAAGAGCACTTATATTTTTCATAAGCATATTTGTTAAATTTGTTCTAAACCCATTAATACTTATTGCTACAATGTCTCCTTCTGTACAATACAAGCCTTGATTTAGGTTTTCTGTATTTGTACAAGAAGAGAAAAAAGTTTTAACCCTTTCTGTATCTGACATGATCTGGAAACAAACCTTCTTTTTATCTACACGAGTAATTAATTCAGAAATTGTTTCAACTTTTTCTATTCTTGCTGAACACAATGTATGATTATGATAACAAGAATGAAAAATACTTTTATCTTGATGAGGTAAACAAATAACTTTAGACTGAAATTGTAAACATGATGACAAATCTAATTGTTCTAATTCAGAATTTTCATTGTTAAATGCAAAATCTGTATACTGTAATTTATAATACAATAATTGTGTATTGCTGACGGGTAATCCCAAGACAGTGATTGGAACCAAAATTTGTTCTTGTCCTGCTATTGGAATCATAGAAGAACTATAACAAACATCCTGTTCACATCCTATCCATTTATTTACCCATAAATCTGTATGATTTATAGCATATACATATTCTCTGGGTAAATTCTGTAAAATGCCAAGAGGGGTTATTCCACTCTGAAATGCTTGTGCAATTATTTTAAAATTAGTGGAATATTCAGTCTGGATCTCTAAACATGCTCTGGCAATATGAGAATGTTGTTCACTTAACATTAAATCAAGAGTAATATTTTGAAGATGTAAAATAGATGGACCCATTATATTAGCTGTTTTAATAACCATATTTTCTAAAATTTCATTTAAATTTCTCTGTATTTTAATCCCGTTACTACCCACTAAACCAGCTGTCTCAAGATCAGACTTTAAAGTATTAATGTCCATACTATTAGTAATACTCCCAATTGTGCCAATCCCTCCTAAAATACCTTCAACAATACCACGCTTATTTCTGTTATGATTTATATTATTAATTCCAAACCATCTCTCAATACCCAATTCCATATTAACCAAATGTCCTTGACATTGTGGAAACCTTGTAGAAATTTTCCATTCTGAAACATTAAAGTTCCACAATATAATGACAAACTTTCCCTCTCTCAAAAGAGTTCTGGATTGGAAATGGTTAATCTGAAATGGATTTGCTGAGACACTTTTCTTACCAACACATGGAGTTTTCCTAGGAGACCTTACAACAACACTTCCCTTCGCACATTTCATTGGATAATTTACTATTGATATGCAACATTCATATATACCAGTATCATTCAAAGATACTCTCATTTGTTGATAAACAAATGTATTATTGATCCAATTCACACTACCATAAATTCCTTTATGAATTATCATAGTAGAACTGTGAAGAAAACTTCCCAAAAATTCATCGTTCCTTTTCCAAGTTACCAATGAATCTTGAGGTACATATATTTTTGTTTTACATATCAAATGCAAACTATCATTATCTTCAAAAATATTTAAAGATTGTTACCTTTTACAAATACTGACCAAAAACTCCTTCCCAACATATAACATTCAAAAGTTCCAGTTCTGTTGTTTACCCTATAAGATCCCAGCATTTTAACAAAATTTGTTTTGGATTCTATTTTAACATTTACCTCAAAATTATTTCTACGAATGAAATATAATTCCATACAGCAATCATATCCCTGTCCTACAAATACATATCCATACAATTCCTAAGCTGTATTAATATCAACATATCTAGAATTATATTCTGTCATTTGTATTAAGATCAATATTTTTATCACTCTTGTCCTCTGTATTAATATCAATGTCTTTATCACTTTTATCATCTATATTGATATCAGTGTCTAGATCTCTTTTGTCTCTGAATAATGTAATGTCTTTGTTGTGTAATTCTTCAATCCTGTTAACCTCTGCATAGCTGGAACAGATTGTGATATATTTTACCACAGATAAAATTGTCACTAGGGAAAAGATGCATCCTGTGATGATGATAAATCTTCTCTCCTTAACACTTTCTTTGTTGAACTGACATCTTTCTTTTTTTGGAATCCATGATTCCTCCAGGTTAATGAAATATAATTCATTCCTAGGAAAAATAAAAGCAGCATCATTTATCTCAGAATATTACATTTGTTATACCCACATTTTTATTTATCCATGCTTTTTCACTAAATTGAGAAATCCTTGAACTAATACCATTGTCCCTTGAACATCCAAGATGTCAAATGGACCTTCCCAATTACTTTGCCATGGTCCAGTTCTCCTGAACCTTTAGTTCCGCCTGTGATGTGTATCTCACCATCTCTGGGTGTGACCTTACACATGGCAACTCTTTGATCACCATATTTCTTTCTGTATAAACTTGTGCTAACAGCATCTAATTTTTGATTTAAATAAATCTTTCCGTTCTTAATTATCAATCTTGATAAACCGTTTATCTTGAATAAAAGATAATTTTGGTTTTAATAATAAAATAACAAAATGTTACAAGAATCAGATATGTGTGTGTGGATATAACAGCAATTCTCATACTGTATATGTGTCTTGTGTATACTGGAGTGAATGTCTGTTGCAACATCTGCTTGAGTGCATGTCTGCCAAAAAACTCTGTTACAGGCATTCTACTCCTAAAAAAACAAACCCCCTCCTTTCTTATTCAGAAAGGTTCTTTTTTGTCTTGTAGTCCCACAGATGCAGACTCTCAATGAGTAGTCCCCCCCTCCTTTTTAAAAAAGTGGGTGTCACATCACTCTCAAATTCCTAAGGGTCGGGCTATGTGCTCTGTGAGTAACCATTTAACTTATACAATCTACAAGTTTCTTTAAACTTCTAAAACAAATACTACATATCAGTATATATACAAATTGTCTTTTAATAATCTCCTAAACAAGGAATATTGTAAAATAAGGAAATTATGATCTTTTAACTCAAACTTAAAAATGTGTGGAAGGACCATTTTTCATACAAGTAACTGCATGTAACACCATTCTGTTCAAATTGTACTGTATCATCCATAACCAAAACACTGTTATGCAAAAGGAGCACAAAATACCAAAAAGAAATATCTTTTTCTGAATGACATTCAATACCTTTTAAATAACATCCTAATATCCCTTCTCAAATCCCAAGCATTGCAGTATAATACACTTCAGAGGGCCACTAACAATCCTTGCTGTATATTGCCAACCAAACGTTCATTGTGAAACACAAGTGACAAAATAATTCTTCCTGTCATTAAATCAAATGAAGAATACTCTGTAACTGAAAAAACTGTATCTGTAAATTGTGAATGATATGATACATGAAATCTCTGTCCTATTCCCAAGATTTTACACATTACCTGTATAATTTTACCTATAAAATGGAATCCTCTGTCACTACTGAGGTTTGCTAGTATACCCCAAACTAGAAAAACATGATTAATCCATATCCTGTCAGTAATTAAAATATCTTTGTACACAGATTAGACAATATTTAATTACTCTGTCTACCGTCTCTTCTATTTTGTCCCAATAGAATTTCTCTTTAAGAACTTCAAGCAATTTTTGCTTACCAAAGTGATCTAAACTGTCATAGTTAAATTTAGTGAATTCCACCTGTAGGTGTTGTGGTACATTAAAATATAGAAAATCCATCTAAGTCATGATATTAGATCCAGTTATCATTAACAAAAATATAGATCTTATAACAACCAATGAGGAAGAAAAGATTGATTTATCACCTTTTAAACCTCTGAAAACGAAGGAAAATCTTATATTTGTTTTTTCCACAACATAATTTTGACCATATTCAGGTTAAAATCACTAATTCTCCATACAAATCTGCATCCTTTACTAATTGAGTATAAAGCTGTTAATTACCCCCTTATCAGATGAACTAAACCTCTCAATGTTCCATCTGAACAAAAAATAAAAAATTAAAATCATAATAATCATAACTGGGAAAAATTAATAAAAAATTAATAATCCAAAGGATTATCCTTGAAAATACTAAAAATATATCAAATAAAAACCAAATCTCTGAACCTCAAATCATAACCTTATTATCCATAGCAAAAAATCAATAACCAGAAAATCCTTACCATCCATGCAGTTCATTTAAGGACTGCTAACATTGTTTTTCACAGTGTTATATGATACATAGTGATACCTTTCCTGTCTTAATGGACTATTTGCAGTTTGCAATCTTTGCATTTGGGTCTTAAAAGGGAAATTAATTTGATTATTATGGCCTCTATACCTCAAATTACTACACCATCGCACAGAATACACTTCATAGCGTCTTGGCATCGTTTTCGGATAATACAACCTCTTTTGTATATCATTATTATTAGCCATCACACAAAACCTAGCTATGTGACCCTCTCTTTTGCAAACTAAACATTTAAGAGTTGTTTTTTTTGCATATACCTTTCTTTGAGTATATGGCGATGAAAATTTACATTTCTGTTGAATATTACTATTATTCAAATCAACAGACTTCACACTTTCATTGTCCGAGGAAATATTAACCTCCTCAAATTACCCCACTGATTCAAATCCAGAATCAGCATCATTATCCCTCGCCTCTGACTTTGTCACGTGTTCATAAGCTAAACACTGAGCATGTGCAGAAGACTGAGCTTGCAATAATTGCGTTTTAAGCAAACTTATAACATTGTCTTGTTCAATTTCTTTCTGAGTTAAAAAAGCAATACAACTTTATTTTTCTTTAACCGATTCCAATAATGCATTCATTTTATGTTCTAATGCATCTTTTTCAATCATTAATTGTTCAATATGTAAATTCTCCTGTGTTTGTGCAATTTCTGTTACACTTTGACTTTGTTTTCCTGGCATATCAAAAACCATTGCATTGAAGACTGTAACTAATTTCATTATATTACTTAATTTCTTCTTAGATTTAGCTAATGAAAATCTATTCTTCTCAATTTCTTTATTTGCCTGTAGGCATTGATTATACATTGATTGCCATAACTTAGTGTCTGAAATATAACTGGCTAAACCTTCAAATTCTAAATTACTTTCTTCAGCTATAACATTTATAAATTCCATATTTTGGTACTCACCGAATATAAAACTTTTCCGTTTTCCGCTGGACTCTAATTAAACCGTCTGTCAAGACTTCTGATCCAAAATACTCTGGTCTTCACGCAATCAAACATCAAAAACATCAATCTGGCGTTTCTTCTAGGTTCTTTCAATAATTGCAAAGTTTTCTCCTGTTCATCACATTTCCCCTCTGAACAACGGAAGAAGTGGCAAAAACTTCTGACGATTGAAACTGGCTGGCGTCCGCCAATGAGATAAATGGCTTAATATTGTATAAAAAGCCTTCAATAATGATGATTCTCGTGAGACGAATTTTGGAATAATTTCTGCTTGAGTCAGCTTAAATCAAACTGTGTGTTTTATTGTACACACATAAACTTGGAAAATACTCACAAAAATAGTACATTCATATTCAGAATTAGTGTTGTTTCATATATGCAAAAAATGTTCAAATATAGTTCATTTGTTTTAAAGATCTGAAAAGAGTTCTTAAAGTCATTAGACATGTGCTTCCTTTGTGTTACTTCATCTAAGATGGCCGATTAACCTCTTGTGTCCTGGCTTGAATAGGTGTATGTAGCTTGGAGAGCTGTTTGTCTTGGAGAGAGAGAGATGTGTCTTGGAATCAGGAGATGTGTGTGAAGAGTGAGCCAGAAGACTGGATTCCTTGTGTCTATATGAACTCAGTCTTTCAAATTCGCGCCCAAACACAAATCCCTCCCATACACTCCCTTTTCTCCTCCTTCCAAAAGGTGGGGGCTAACAGAGAGCAACATCTGTTTTTAACTCAACCAAACCTTTTAAACATGAAACCAGATATATGTGAGAGGCTATCAGACTAAACATCAGACCTCTTAAAACATAAACGCATAAATCAAACAGAGTATCGGTTACATAGGAAGATTTTCAACTCATACATATATTATTTACAAGATCCATCAAATTCTGACAGGGTCTTGACCTGCATTTTCAGTCAATGAATGGCCATCTGGATATCACTAGTTCAAAGTCCTATCATTCATACAAATATGGAAAATGCATATTCTTTTTAATAAAGCCAATTAAAATTTAGATATTAAGAATATAACAGACCACTACATTATACTGTCCACTATATTGACCACTACACTCTACTGTCCACTACACTGACCACTATACTACACTGACTACTATACTGTCCACTACACTATACTGCCCACTACACTGACCGCTATACTGTCCACTACACTGACCACTATACTGTCCACTACACTATACTGTCCACCACACTATACTGACCACTATACTGTCCACTACACTGATCACTATACTATACTGTCCACTACACTATACTGTCCACTACACAGACCACTATACTATACTGTCCACTGCACTATACTGACCACTATACTGTCCACTACACTGACCACTATACTATACTGTCCACTATACTGCACTGACCACTTTACTGTCCACTACACTATCCTACCTACAGTATTCCTATACTGACCACTACACTGCATGACTCTAGCTGCTCTTCTACTCACTCTCTCTCTCTGGCTGGCTGCTCCCTCTTCCCCCCCGGGGCCAGCAACACGACTCTCATCACGAGGGAGTCTCACCTTTTCTTCTTTGTTTTCCCTCGGTCTGGAGAGGAGACAGCAGCGGCTTACAATCTCGAATTTTTGTGTCCCCCGTTCTCCGCCATGTTCAGTCTCCGGGCGACTTGTGATTGGGCGTATGGGGTCATGTGCGGTGGTGGGGCTGGCCTGGTAACGCTCGCGCTTGCTCCTGGAGTCCCGCCTCCGCACATGACCCCATTTACCCAATCACAGGGTGTCGGAGACTAAACATGTGCAGAGGTGGGACTCCAGGATGTACCGCGATCATGGACAGGCCAGCCCCGCCACCGCACATGACCTCATACGGCCAATCACAGGCCGCCGGAGACTGAACATGGCGGCCAGAGCATGGGGACACAGGGCAGTGAATTTAGGAGGAGGCAGTCAGTAGTCACAAACTGGCGCGGAATTTCACCCCCCTAAATATTGCGCCCGGGGCCACGGCCCCCTCCGCACCTCCACGCTACACCACTGTATTTCACACACAGTCTTTGATAACTCTCATAAGCAACATTCAATTGCTTGATAGCGGACTCTAGTTGTAATGGCTCATGAGATTGTTGGGAGAGAGCAGACATGCATTTAACAGTATTAGACCATAAGTCATTGATATTAAACAGTTCTTCTTTGTCAGCTTCTCTTGCACTTTCCAGGTTGGTTTTGTTAAACGTTTTTCCCTTTGGTTTGATTCAGGGTTTAGTTCCTCAACTGGAAGGAGTACTAAACTTGGCTGTGCATCCCCAGATTGCATATTGTCTTGCTGAAACATCTTGTTAACAAGGAGGGGGTTTATAGTACAGTTTTCAGCAGCAGAGAAATGTATCAGTTTGCTCTGCCTGAGGCTAGGTTTCTTAGGCTGTAGTTTAAGAAAGGTTTACTCTGACTTTCTTATAATACACAGAAAAAATGCCATGTGTGGATGCATACAGAGGCAGTGTATAAGCTGTTTGTATGAACATTCACAGCAGTAATATTGTCCTGTGTGGCTGATGAGTGCTATGCTGAGACTTGCTTGCAGACGCACATACAGGCTTGTGTATTAATTGTTACACTGTCTGAAAGCTGCTATTTCCAGTGTCCATATAACATCTCACAGAGGATCCAGAGCTAGCAAGGATCAGATCTTTTAAATGATCTTTCTAAGGATGTATTGACTGATCTTTCTAACAATCTTTTGACTGTTCTGTCTCTCCAATCTAAGCATTGAAAGTGTGATCTTCGTAACTTACAGTTAGTTGTGTTGAGATGTCGATAACCCCAATCTTATTTGGATAAACAGTGACTCGATCTAGATGAAACCTTGTTGATCTTGTAAAGTTTAATCCATAAACTGTGAGGATCTTAAAACAATGAACATCTGATAGGTCAAAAGATAATAATGTGATCTAGTCCACACATGTGCTGAGATGCATTACTGGGAAAAGCTGAGATACAGGAAGGGGAGGAACCGGGGACAGATATATATAACATTTAAAGGCATATCACAAGGCATGTGAAACATGACACTGTAGTTTATGTCATACAGGAGAATCGCTGCTCATACTTGCTGGTTTGTTTTTTTCTTTTGTTCTTGTTTTTGACCCTTTATAGCACAGTTTGTTCTTCTTTTTATTTGTATATAAGGACTATGTGGGCCTCACTCATGGAGGGGGAAGTGTATTAGCAGCTAAACATTGGGTAAACAAAGACGCCAGGTGTGGAGCGAGACGTTCTTCATGCGATTTTTAGAACTCTATGGGTAAGCCATCCGGCCCATCCCATTAGGAAAGGACCGCAGAATCAAAAGGACCTCATCAACAGAGATTGGGCGTACAAGGGAGGACCTTTCGTCATCCGACAACCAGCCAAGAGCGATGGAGTTTAACAAGGAGGACATGTCGGATGATACAAATGTTGATGGTAAAGAAGAGGTATATAGTTTGGCGTAATATGCTCTAAATTCTTCCAAGATGTCATCGGGTTAAAAAACTACACTGCCAAAGCGAGATTTGATCTCAGAGATTAACGTAAGAGGCATTTTGTGTTGTGATAGCATGGCTAAGAACCGTCCGTTTTTGTCGCCTTGCTCAAAAAAATGTTCGTTTACCCTTATGCCGTGTACACACGATCGTAGATTACGACAACAAAATCCATGTTTCTCTTCCGATGGATGTTGGCTCAAACTTGTCTTGCACACACACGGTCACACAAATCTTGTCGGAAATTTTGAACGTCAAGAACGCGGTGACGTACAACACGTACAACGGCACTAGAAAAGGGAAGTTCAATAGCCAGTGTGACACCCTTTGGGCTCCTTATGCTAATCTCATGTTAGTAGAAGTTTGGTGAGAGATGATTTGCGCTTTTCAGCCTCATGCTTTCCGATCATTACTGCTCTTCAGTTTGTGCTTGTGGGTTAGTATCTGGTTTTCAGTGCGTGTAGTCAGTAGGGATGAGCTTCGAGTTCGAGTCGAACCCATGTTCATCTCGAACGTTGCATGTTTGACCGTTCGTCAAATTACGAACGATATGGGCCGTTCGTGCCAAATTCGAGTGGCGCGTCATGACCCATAATTCACTGCGGCATCGCAGTGCATTGCTGGCTGATGATTGGTCAAGCATGCACTATGACCCGCATGCTTGGCCAATCACAGCGCCATCTGTACAGAGAGCCGTAATTGGCCAAAGCCAGGGTGGCTTTGGCCAATTATGGCTCAGGGGGTTTAGGACACGCCCCACACTATATAAGGCCGCCTGCACGTCGGCCCTGTGTAGTGTGTTCCGGTGTTGAGAGAGAGATAGAGAGAGAGAGACAGTGTCATTTGATTTAAGTTAGATAGAATAGGCAGGCGAGTCAGTTAGCTGCACTTACAGTATATTGTGTATATATATACATCCTAGGTGTTGTGTGTGTGTATATATGTTGTTCTGCTCTTATTAATACCACAGGCAGGCAGCTGCAGTATTTACAGTTAGTGTACCGTGTCCTCTGCACAGTGTGCACCTAAAGCTACCTGAAGAAAATTGGTGGTGTTCTTCTGATCCTATTAATACCACTGACAGGCAGCTACAGTATTTACAGTTAGTGTACTGTGTCCTCTGCACAGTGTACACCTAAAGCTACCTGAAGAAAATTGGTGGTGTTCTTCTGATCCTATTAATACCACAGGCAGGCAGCTACAGTATTTACAGTTAGTGTACTGTGTCCTCTGCACAGTGTGCACCTAAAGCTACCCGAATTGCTGGTGTTCTCATACTAATAATATTACAGGCAGGCAGTTGGAGGAGGCACATCACCAATGAGACAGGATGCCCTCCAGGGGCCAGCTTAAGGGCAGCACACCGACTGCATCACACCGCAGAGCTCTGCATGTGCAGGGCGCTGCTGTCTCTGCACGTTATTCCAAAGTTCTTTGGTGTGGGCCTTTTTTGAGACGAGTGCATCAGATCCCACCGCTGCTATTTGCAACATAGCCCTCATTTATCCATCAGAATGTATGTGCCTCCACTGTGGGGACACTTATATTTTAGTGTTAGGACCACAGATATCAAGGTGCCGTGACGAGGCTCTGTGGCTTTATGCATGCATTTGCAAATGCATGCGGACTAAACCCCTGTTTTTAACGCATACTGTTAGACAGGTTAATTGGTTGTTTGCCAGCTGGTGGTAAGTAGGCTTGGATTTTTTCCTGCGCATTCTCCAGGCTTTGTTGGTATCTATTTGCAACATATGTCTCAAGCGTATCTCGCGTGGCCAAAACATCACCTGCTTGGGCACCACATGCTTGACCAGACATATGTCAACCTGCCATGCAGTTCGTTGGCAAGCGTACCTAAAAAACCCACACCAAAGAACAAAGAGGACCTCTCCTTGCTCCTCATCAGCTGGGATCTCTAACCCCACTATACCTTCAGTCCTCTCTGAGACCTGCACTGAGAGGAATGAAGGTGTAAAATTACAGTACCTGACCTCGAGATTGTGTTTCCAGCGCGATCCCATCGCACTGGTTCTCGGTGATACGGTACTGTGCATCTCGCGCTGGCTCGCTCATTGGGAAAGGAAAAATGTGTTTTTTCCTTTCCTGATGAGCGACACGCATTGCTGACAGGTGTCTGGTATGAATCATGAGGGGGGCCAAATTTTAAATAAAAAACCGGCATGGTTTCCCCTCCAGGAGCATACCAGGCCCTTCGGTCTGGTATGGATTTTACGGGGAACCCCTACGCGGAAAAATCGGCGTGGGGGTCCACCCAAAATCTATACCAGACCCTTATCCGAGCATGCAGCCCGGCCGGTCAGGAAAGGGGGTGGGGAGGAGTAAGTGCCCCCCCTCCTGAACTGTACCAGGCCGCATGCCCTCAACATGGGGGGTGGGTGCTTTGGGGAAGGGGGGCGCCCCCCACCCCAAAACACCTTGTCCCCATGTTGATGAGGACAAGGGCCTCTTCCCGATAACCCTGGCTGTCGGGGTCTGCGGATGCGGAGCTTATCGGAATCCGGGAGCCCCCTTTAATAAGGGGGCCCCCAGATCCCGGCCCCCCACCCTATGTGAATGAGTATGGGGTAAGTCGTACCCCTACCCATTCACCTAGGGAAGAAAGTGTCAATAAATAAAACACACTACACAGGTTTTTAAAGTAATTTATTAGACGGCTCCGGGGGTCTTCTTCCGACTTCTCCGCTCTCTCCGGCCTCTTCTCCCAGTGTTCTGCCTCCTCTTCCGGTGTTCGGCCTCTTCTCCTGGTGTCTGGTTCTTCTCCTGGTGTTCGGCCTCGTCTCCTGGTGTCCGGTTCTTCTGCCGGGCTCCTCCGCTATCTTCTGCCGCTCTTTTGCTAGCGGTGGCCCAGTCTTCTGCGCAGTCTTCTCCCCTCTTCTTCCGATGTTGACACGATGCTCTCTCCCACTGTAATGCTGTGTGCCAGCTGCGCAACCATTTATATAGGCGGTGACCCCACCCCCTTATGACATCACAGTCCCAGCATGCGCTGGGACTGTGACATCATAAAGGGGCGGGGTCACTGGGTGACATCACCCGGTGACCGCGCCCCATGCCTATATAAATGGTTGCGCAGCTGGCAAACAGCATTACAGCGGGAGAGAGCGTTGTGTCAACATCGGAAGAAGAGAAGAGGGGAGAAGACGGTGCAGAGGACTGGGCCACCGCTAGCAAAAGAGCGGCAGAAGATAGCGGAGGAACCTGGCAGAAGAACCGGACACCGGGAGAAGAGGCCGAACACCAGGATAAGAGGCCGAACACCGGGAGAAGAGGCTGGAGAAAGCGGAGAAGTCAGAAGAAGACCCCCGAAGTCGGAAGAAGACCCCCGGAGCTGTCTAGTAAATTACTTTAAAAACCTATGTAGTGTGTTTTATTTATTGACACTTTTTTCCCTAGGTGAATGGGTAGGGGTACGATGTACCCCATACTCATTCATATAGGGTGGGGGACCAGAATCTGGGGGCCCCCTTATTAAAGGGGGCTCCCGGATTCCGATAAGCTCTGCACCTGCAGACCCCAACAACCAACGGCCAGGGTTGTCGGGAAGAGGCCCTTGTCCTCAACATGGGGACAAGGTGCTCAAAGGACCCACCCCCCCATGTTGAGGGCATGCGGCCTTGTACAGTTCAGGGGGGGGCGCTCGCTCGTCCCCACCCCCTTTCCTGACCAGCAGGGCCGCGTGCTCAGATAAGGGTCTGGTATGGATTTTGGGGGGACCCCCACGCCGATTTTTCAGTGTAGGGGGTTCCCCGTAAAATCTATACCAGACCGAAGGGCCTGGTATGCTCCTGGAGGGGAACCCATGCCGGTTTTTTATTTAAAATTTGGCCCCCCTCATGATTCATACCAGACACCTGTCAGCAATGCGTGTCGCTCATCGGGAAAGGAAAAAAAATATTTTTCCTTTCCCGATGAGTGAGCCAGCTCGGCGCTGGCTCCCACGATGGGGCTCGCAGGTGTCAAATCTCGACAATAACAACAGCGAGATTGACACAATATCGCGGTCACCTACTGTAGGTGTGTGCTCCCAGGTGTGCTCCCAGCCATCCACATGCCCAGCGGTTGAATGCGAGCTTGGCTAAATTGCTAGCACTTCAACTGCTGCCTTTTCAGTTGGTAGACTCTGCCCTCTTCTGTGAGTTTGTGGAATGTGTGGTTCCTCAGTGGCAGGTTCCCAAACGCCACTTTTTCTCACGGAAGGCGATTCCGGCTCTCTACTGCCATGTGGAAGGCAATGTCTTGGCCTCGCTGGACAGGGCGGTCAGTGGTAAGGTGCATATTACCGCTGACTCATGGTCCAGCAGGCATGGACAGGGACGTTACCTATCTTTCACCACGCACTGGGTGACTCTGCTGGCAGCTGGGAAGGATGCAGGACAGGGTGCAGTAGTGTTGGATATTGTTCTGCCACCACACCACCAAAATTATACTAATGGTGATTCTGCCACACCTCTCTCCTCCACCTCCTCCTCTTCTTCTTCCTCCATGGCCTCTTCCTGTGCTGATTTGTCCTCAGAACCAGCGGTGCTCTGTAGGCATTCAAGGGGCTACGCAAGCACGAAGGCCAAAATATGCCATGCGGTGCTTGAGCTGGTGTGCTTGGGGGACAGGAGTCACACTGCGGCAGAGATTCTGTCAGCTCTGCAGGGGCAGGTTCAGAGGTGGTTGACGCCATGCCAGCTTAAGGCAGGTATGGTGGTTTGCGACAATGGCATCAATCTCCTCTCCGCCCTCCGACAGGGACAACTGACCCATGTGCCCTGTTTGGCTCACGTCCTTAACTTGGTGGTGCAGCAGTTATTGGGGAGGTACCCGGGCTTACAGGATGTCCTGAGGCAGGCCAGGAAAGTCTGTGTGCATTTCTGCAGGTCATATAATGCCAGTGGATGACTGGCTGACCTCCAAAAGGAATTTAACCTGCCCAAGAACCGCCTAATCTGTGACATGCCCACCAGAGGGAACTCAACCTTGGCCATGTTGCAGTGGCTGCACACACAAAAGAGGGCTATCAATGAGTACCTATGCGACTATGGCACCAGGGTCAGGGGACCTTGTTTTTTTTTCCCCACGCCAGTGGGCTATGATCAGGGATGCATGCACTGTCCAGTCACCATTTGAGGAGGCCACGAGGATGGTGAACAGTGACAGTGCATGCATCAGTGACACTGTCCCCCTTATCCACCTGTTGGAGCACACGCTGCGTGGAATAATGGACAGGGCACTTGAGGCAGAACAGAGGCAGGAAGAGGAGGACTTCCTTAGCTCTCAAGGCCCCCTTTATCCAGACAGTGTTCCTGTGTACCCGCTGATCACACAGGAAGAGGACGAGGAGGAGGAGGATTGTGTCAGCATGGAGGTGGAGCCTGGCACTCAGCATCAGAAGCAGTCTTCAAGGGATCATTTACAGTCCTAAGAAACACATGGACTTGTACGTGGCTGGGAGGAGGTGGCTGCAGATCATGTCATCCTTAGTGACCCAGAGGACTCCGGACCGAATGCCTCAGCAAACCTACGCTGCATGGCCTCCCTGATCCTGCAAAGCCTGCAGAAGGATCCTCGTATTCGTGGTATCAAGGAGAGGAATCAATACTGGCTGGCAACCCTCCTTGTCCACAGCCCCAAGGTATGATCGGTTCCAGCAACCATCGCCAGTGTCTGTTTTACATGGTGCAGGAATACCTAGGGGCAAGATCTGACTTGGACACCTTTCCCACCGAAAATCCTCTGGGTTACTGGGTCTTGAGGATAGATCACTGGACAGAGCTTGCACAGTATGCATTTGAGATACTGGCCTGTCCTGCATCCAGCGTTCTTTCGGAACGCACATTCAGTGCTGCTGGAGGCTTTGTAACCGATCACAGGGTGAGCCTGCCCACCGACTCGTTCGATCGATTGACCTTCATAAAAATGAATCAGTCTTGGATCACCACCAGCTACCAGGCACCTGATGCTGATGTAACCGAATAATTTTTTTTTAAATGTCAGATCCCTTCAAGACTGCCTATGCTGAGTGACTATCCTGTTATGCTGAGTGATTATCGTCTTCCTCCTCAATGATCATGCTGATAGCTTGTAAGGACATTTTTGGTTCTGGGCGCCGCCACCAGTGGCTAAGGCCCAATTTTTCAGCCCCTGTTTAACAGGGGTGTGTAATTACAATTTTTGATGCAATATTTTGCAGGAGGGTTCATTGCTGCGCTCAACAAGAGTATCTGTGAGGGGTTGCAGTGTTGTGGCACCAGTGCCTAGGGCCCAATTTTTCAGCCCCTGTTTAACAGGGACGTGTAATTACAATTTTTGATGCAATATTTTGCAGGAGGGTTCGTTGCTGCACTCAACTAGAGTATCTGTGAGGGGTTGCAGTGTTGTGGCACCAGCACCAGTGCCTAAGGCCCAATTTTTCAGCCTCTGTTTAACAGGGGCATGTAATTACAATTTTTGATGCAATACTTTGCAGCAGGGCTTGTTCCTGCACTCAACAAGAGAATCTGTGAGGGGTTGCAGTGTTGTGGCACCAGCACCAGTGCCCAAGGCCCAATTTTTCTGCCCCTGTTCAACAGGGACATGTAATTACAATTCTTGATCTAATATTTCACAGCAGGGTCCATTCCTGCGCCCACCAAGAGTAACTGTGAGGGCTTACAGTGTTGTGGCAACACCAACACCTAAGGCCCCAATTTCTGCAAAGTATATAGGGCAGGCCCCTACTTTCAAACATCCAACTTACAAACGACTCCTACTTGCAAACGGAAGGAGACAACAGGAAGTGAGATGAAATCTACCAATAGGAAGGGAAATTCTCTCCTGTAAGAGTTAATATGGGAAAAACGTGTCCCCTCTCCACTGATGCTTTATCACCAATCCTTGTTTCACTAAAAACCCCAAATTTTCAAAAAACATTTGTCATTGGGACAGAAAGTGAGGTGAAATCTTCTGAAGAGGTGCACAGATAGCAAAACAAATGTTACAGGGGTGATAACCCTTCCCTATGTTTTCCAAAAAGCTTAAAAATAGATTCTTTGGCTGGAGCTACACTTTAAAAATGCACCAGTTCAAAATTACAAACAGATTCTACTTAACAACAAACCTACAGTCCCTGTCTTGTTTGCACCGCCTGTATACTGCTTTTCAGAGTATATAGGGCCTGGGGGCCCCACACCTTTCCTTTTTTTAATTTGGGTGCGGGGTTCCCCTTAATATCCATACAAGACCCAAAGGGCCAGGTAATGGACTGGGGGGGGTACCCATGCCGTTTGTCGAACTGATTTTTATCCATATTGCTGGGACCCGACATTACATTAAAGCCGCAAGCAGTTTTAAATGACTTATATTCCTTTAAAAATGTCATTTTGTGCAGGGACTGTTCTAAGCACGTGAAACACGCGCCACTTTACAGGTATACTATAGACACCCCCCCAGGTACGATATTTAAAGGAAGGAATATTTCACTTTTTTTTCACTTTAAGCATCATTAAAATCACTGCTCCTCTGATTTTCTCCAAAAGCCAGAAACCGGATTGGCTTTCTATGGAAAGATGGGCAATCCCACTAAACACCATAGAATATTTGCTATGGTGTGATCCCAAACAAAGACCAGCCATAATGGCCCCTACGCTTTCTCACTCTATGTCATTAAGCACTAAGTTATTTAAAAATTCCTCCATCATATCCCTACTGAAACCATTATCACACATCTTCCATAACTCTAGATTCCCCCCGGGTCTGAATATCCAGGCTTTCCGCTGGTGGATGGATAAAGGTCTCTATAGGATAGGCCACTTCTTTACCCATTCTGGCCCTCTTACCTTATCCCACTGTACACGTAAATTGGAAATCAGAACAGTTTAGATACACACAAATCTCTCACTTCCTACACTCTATTTGGGCCACTAAACCGGAACCTCCCTCCATTACCTCATATGAATCCTGGTGCTCCAATACCTCTGACCAAAAGGGAGGAATTTCTCTGATATACAACGCATTACGGTCGAATTTGGACAAGCCGGGATACGCAAGGGCCTGGGAGGAGGACACGGGATGTGAGTGGACGCCAGCAGAATGGTTCAGAGCCTGGAATCGCTCCTTTAGAGGTATATGTAATATCTCTCTTATTGAGGCTAATGTAAAGGTTCTTTCCAGGTGGTACTACGTCCCCTCTAGATTGGCTCTGATGTACCCGGGAACTTCCCCATTGTGCTTTAGGGGTTGCGGGCTAGTGGGGTCTATGCTTCATACCTGGTGGACCTGTCCATGAATTAGATCTTCATGGCGGAAAATCTTTCACTCAATAAGCAAATTAGTGGGGACCCCGGTAGCCCCCAGCCCCTACATTGCCTTGTTCAACCATACCATCCCCGAGATACCTAAACACCTTCAGGCCCTCACATTTTTTGTCCTTTTAGGGGCTAAAATCACTATAGCTAAAGCCTGGAAGAAAACCTCGGTGGCATTTCAGTCTTGTAAAAGAAAGGTGTCTTGGATCATGTCTCAGGAACAAATTGTTGCTAAGCTCAATGACAAAACGGAGAGGTTTTATACTATTTGGGAGCCATGGGCCACACTGTGCAACATACCTCTCTTGCCAGGGTTAGAAACCAGTTCCGGACCTGCCCATGCTCTAAGCTAATCTACCTCCTGCTCTTCTCTTCTTCTACCCTCATCTCTCCCACGTTCTCTCTCTTTCCTACCTTTTTCTACCTAGCCTCTTTGGCGCTTTTGAAATTCTAAGCGAGTTTTACATCATCCGTAGGGGAAGCCGGGGGGTCATCTGGTTGGGAGTCGGTTGGGTTTCCTTCACTGCCCGACACCTTTTATTCTTTAATTAATTACTGACCTAAAGGGGGAGGGTACCATTTTATAGCCCGCTCGCTAAGCTCTCATATTCCAGGGGACTGCGAGGGATGTTGGGGATTCCCTTTTTCACACCTACAGAAAGGTCTCATAAGGGTAGTGTGTGTGGGTCCCCAGTACGTCCCGGCGTATGCCCCTTAGGAAATCACGCTTTAAATTAGTTTTCTGCTCGGGCGGTGGCGGGTTCCCCCCGACGACTCCAACCTGATCATTCCGACCGGAGCTTTAGAATCTAATTTTTCCCCCGGAAACACTCTACCTTTCACTCAAAGAGTCAATAAAGTTGATCTTTACCTTCATTCAGTTTTTAGACACCCTCGGGACAGCTTATAATGGTGTTCAACTTTAGTTACTGGATTTTTTCTCTCTCTGCCCGCCCATTTCACCCAAGGTTAGACTCTCTGAAAGGCTTCGGTACAATAGGGGTGACAGACTAACTGTTTGGAATGTTTTATAGGTAATGCTGGAGTGAGCGGTAGCAAGTTCAACAAAGATCCTCTTTTGCATTGTGTTCAATGTGATAAGCTCCAATTTGGTATTTCTTCGCTCCTCTTTTCTTTATTATTAGCTTTGTTATTTTATTTCAAACTGCATGCATAATGTTCGCAAGCTATTGCATGTATCAGACTCAGGAATTTATGTATCTCTGAATTTAAATACCGTTATGTTATCTTTTGTTTTTATGTGAAAATCTCAATAAAATACTTTGAACTCAAAAATCACTGCTCCTGAAAAAATGGCCGTTTTTAAAACTTTTTTTTGCATTGATACATGTTCTCTGGGGCAGGACCCGGGTCCCCAAACCCTTTTTAGGACAATACCATGCATATTAGCCTTTAAAATGAGCAGTTTTGATTTTGAACGTCGAGTCCCATAGACTTTAATGGGGTTCTAAAGTTTGCGCAAACTTTCGGTCCGTTCGCAGGTTCTGGTGCGAACCGAACCGGGGGGTGTTCGGCTCATCCCTAGTAGTTAGTTTGCATTTGTTTTTCAGTGCATATTATTATAGTGGTTATTTGAATTTCAGTGCGTACTTGTCCGCTCTTTTCTGATTTTCAGCTCGCTCTTCTCAGGCCTTTCTGATTTTCAATGCATTCTGTTAGTTCGTTCTGACCAGCTGATCGTTTTGAAGCCATTTTGCGGGTACGTACTCGTCGTAGAGTTTGTGCTGTGCAGGGGCTTGGTGTTGGGGTTCTTACTTTGACCCAAGCCCAGTCCATGAACAGGGCGGAGAGGAGTTCATGAACGAACCATTTGGTTACTCCAGTGTGACCAATTCTCTCATATGCCTTTGTTGCAGGAGATCCATGAGAATAATCCTGATGATTTCAGGAATTATCTCTGGATGACGGACCCCATTTTTCACCGTTTGTTGGCTTTGCTGTCCCCTTATATTAGCAGGCAGGACACCTGCATGCGGCAAGCCATCACTCCCGAGCTGAGGCTAGTTGCCACGTTGCGGTACTTGGCGACAGGGGGAAGTCAAGTTCTCGACAGGCATCTCCGCCCAGGCTCTGTGGATCTTGATTCCAGAGACCTGTTCTGCCATCATTCAGGTCCTGTAGCAGGACTATATTAGGGTAAGTTTCCTCCTTTAACATCACATTCTATGTATTTAATGTTTGCTAATGTATTGTATTTCTTTCATCATTCCATAATTAGCATGATTGTAATATGCTGTGAATGTCTCCTTTGTTCTCATGCAAGCTTGAATTTTTTTTACTTCTTTTTTGTCCTTCATGCCTATTTGCCTTCACTAACCTCCCCAGAATGCTATCCTGGGCCCATACACACCTAGCCTAGTCACTTAACAATGTATTTTGTCAGCTCCAGAGTAGTGATTATTTGTGTCCTTAAATTCTTGCAGAGTGCCAGAGGCTTTTTTTTTTGGGGTCCCAATATCATTCGGAACCCTCTCTCCCCCCTGACCACTAAGTCAACCGATACCAATCCTCTATCTGCTGACTTTGCCAAATCCATACACACTACAAACTATACCTATCACTTTTGTGGTCAGATTTCTGTATGAATTCCCCAAAGCATGTAGTGAAAAGACCTGCCAGAATACTTTCAAATGGTACTGTTTAAAGTTTTGTTCTCCTATTATCTTGATAGGTAATTGCAGAATGTTAAAAAGTGCTTTAATTTGTACAGGGTGTATTTATATTTTTTTATTATGACACTTCTTACCTGTCCAGTGGGCTGCCAATAGTGTAAGTAAGGAGAGGCTGGCCAAAGTAAAACACATTATTTATGCATTCAGCTCTCCATGAAGTGGAGAGGGTTACCTGTCCAAAACATACCCCCCCCCCCTCAATTTTTTACAATGGGCCATCAGTGAGGGTGAGGAATCTGATAAGTAGACCTACTATTTTTGTCTTTAAATACTCCTTAAAATAAATGTTATACTGATGTTGGCCAAGAATATTTGTGTCTAATCTGCTTGCAATTTTTATGTGCAAAATTACTAAGTTCTTTTTTCTTGTTTGACTCCACAGTTTCCTTCAAGGCCACAGGAATGGCAGACTGTGGCTTCCCAATTTGCCCAGCGGTGGGACTTTCCCAACTTTGGAGGGGCAATTGATGGGAAACACATCTGCCACCCCCCCAACTCGGGGTCATACTATCATACTATTATAATTGCAATAGCTTATAATAGTATTGTGATGTTGGCGGTGGTGTCGGCGACATATGAGTTTCTCTATGTGGACGTGGGGAAGAATGGCCGGATGTCAGCTGGTGGAGTCATCGCCCAGACAGAGTTCAACACACAGCTGAAGAATGGTGGCTTGGGATTGCCACCTGCTAAAGAGAACGTTTAAGGACTCCCGTTTTTCTTTGTCGCTGATGAAGCGTTTGGGCTGGGTGATCACCTGATGCCGCAGTTCCTGATGAGGACCCTCACCCCGCACCAGAAGGTTTTTAAATACCGGCTGGCCAGAGCCAGAAGAGTGGTTGAGAATGCTTTTGGGATAACAGCCAGCCGGTTCCGCCTATTCCTTACGGCAATCAACATGGCAGAATATAAACTTAGCCATATAATCCTTTCATGCTGCATTCTCCACAACTTTTTAAGGAGAAATTCAATGAACTATGTGGGCTCAGTTGGGCCTGAGGCCAGACTTAACGAACAAACAAGGATGGCACTTGAAACTGGCTGTCCTGGCTTGCCCCCACAAAGCGCCCGCAAGGTCCGTATCAAATATATGGAGAACTTTGCGGGTAGGGGGGCCATTGATATGCCTGAAAATGTTTAATAAACATTTTTAAAATATTTTTTTTTAGTTAAACTGAAATAATATTTCCTTTGATTTACTGCTTGTTTCTTTTTGCTGTCTCTTAGTTTCTCCAATGGGCTTTTTTTTTTGGCCATTTAATGTAATTTATTTGATACATGAGGTGACAATCTCTTCTTCAGCTAACTATTATTATGTTGTGGGTCTGCTACACACACACACCTTGTTTTTGTTGTTAATGTATGTAATGCATTACTGTTTAAAATATACATCATTTTCAGCACCATGAATGAAGTTTGGTGAGTCACGAAAATGGCATGATTGTGGCAAATTATAAAGCACTGTGGGAGTTATTTACTAAAGGAAAATCCACTATGCACTACAAGTGCACTGCAAAAGTGCACTTGAAACTGCACTGAAAGTGCACTTGTAGTGCAAAGTGGATTTGCCTTTAGTAAATAACCCCCATTTCAGTGTAAACACAAACTTAGTACAAAAAAAAATTATATTGAGCATTGAAAGAAGAAGCCACACATTGTTGAGTAGAAAACTTTTTACTCTGTGCACATTCACATGTGTGTTAGAAAATGGTTTTTGAACAAACCAACATATTTTAGTAATAACATTTTTGTTTTTGACAGTAGCCTTTTTTGTGTTAAAACAGGCATGTTTAAAACCATAAAATTATAGACAACTCAGGAACTTATAAAGTTCAACTTTGACAAAGTGAAGGCAATATCAGACATTAGTATGTCCAAACTGTGTTGATATTGCCTTCATCATATGGGGTGATGTCATCCTTGTGAAAGCCAAATTTTGAAGATGCACACAAATTGAGAGTCAAAATGGGGATTTCCCTCCTGATCCCATGCCTAATGTCAACATGTGCTAGCTCCCATCATGGGGATCAATGGATGTGTTTCGGGGGTGCAACCCCTTCCTCTCATCTACTTTAGTTGCGAGGAAGGGGTTGTACCCGCAAAACGCGTACCTTGATATCCCGTGATGGCAGATAGCACATGTTGACACACTGTGTGCATCTTCAAAAATTGGCTTTCTAAAAAATATTTAAAATGTGTGAAAATAATAAATACAAACAAACTTTTGGGGTGTTTAAGATTCTGCCTAAAACATCAATGATGTTTTTGAGTCTTTTTTCCACATCATTGATGTCTTCCTTGACCTGTAAATCACGACTGCACACCATGATCTCCCCGATGAGGACGTGTGCACTTGTGAAATGAGATTCTTCTTCCACAACATCCACATTACCTAAAATGAAAAAACACGCCATGTATTATAAATATGCAGGCATACATCTATTACCTGAAGCTGTGGTCTCAGACACTCACCTGTTGTGGTCACTATTTCGCCCACTTCATAAACCTCTCCTTCCTCCACATCTTCTGGTTGTGGTGTGGGGATTTGCTTTTCTTTAGGAGGTGGGGGGTCGTGTTCTCAGATGTCCCGAGTCTTTTCTCCCCTATGTGAAAAAAAAGGGTATACCTAGCACACAGATATTTGAGGTGAGAAATAGTAATATGAAACATTGCTTGGAAGTGTCGTACAATTGTCTTTTTTGGCAGAGTTCCAAGCTGAATAAATTATTTTTTTCCCGTTTATAAAGCTGGAATACTTACCTTTTTTGTACAATTTTTACACATGGAGACACTCCTTGTATCCACTGGAGCACCTGTGTGGGGCACCTTAAAAAGTTTGTTCTGGTGTCCCACACTAGTGCTCCTGCATCCAGATGTGTAAACAGCTGCTAAGTGTCCTATCCTTACACTGAATCAAGCATTTCATTCTAGTACAAACCCACCTAGACAACAATGTCATAAACTTGTTTTAATACAAATAGGCCTGAACAAATGTAGTCAACCTGGATCTGCCAAAAACACTGTATTAGTGGGCGAACTAATGATGTTTACTACGAACGATTACTGTGCCCACGAACCTGAAAGTAGCCATTTTAAACTGTACAACAGTAAAGAAAAGCACATGGAGCAGCATGCAATTTATGCCGCGTACACACGAGCGGACTTTACGGCATACTTTGCCCGGCGGACTGGATTTGTCAGACAATTCGATCGTGTGTGGGCTCCAGCGGACTTTGTTTTCTCAAAAGTTGGACGGACTTAGATTTGAAACATGTTTTAAATTAATCCGTCGAAATCGAGTCAGGTCGAAAAGTCCGCTCGTCTGTATGCTAGTTCGACGGACAAAAAGCCACGCTAGGGCAGCTATTGGCTACTGGCTATGAACTTCCTTGTTTTAGTCCGGTCGTACGTCATCACGTACGAATTCGACAGACTTTGGTGGATTGTGTGTAGGCAAGTCCGTTCATTCAGAAAGTCTGTCGTAAAGTACGTCGAAAAGTCCGCCGGGCAAAGTCTGCCGTAAAGTCCGACTGTGTGTACACGGCATAATAATAATAATAGGAACACACGACAACTACTTACTTTTTTGAAGAACTCTCTTGATATTTCTGTACTGATCCTGCTCCCTCAATTTCAGGTCTGACCAGTGTTTCCTCAATTGATCCTTGGATCGTTGTACCCCAAAATTCCTGTGCAAACTTCTCACAACTTTAGCCATGATCCTGGACTTTCTGACATTTGGGTTTGGGTAAGGTCCATTCTTCCCATCATAGTCGGCCCTCTTCAAGATGTCCACCATCTCTATAAAGGACATATTTGAGGCCTTAAATCTCCTCCGGGATCAGGACGTTCGTGGCTCCGGCCTTTCGTCGCTGCTGCTGTCTGCATGCATTTGCTCTTTCTCCACCATGTGCTCTCCCACTGCGCCGAAAGACAAGGGGCTGGGAATAGACTAGAAAGAATTCAGGGGTGGGCAGGGTTTCACACATGCGGAGTGTATATAAAGCGTAACACGCATGCGTCGTATGTACGATCTGTAAGTGGAGGAAGGAGTAGCAGAAGCGCCGAACGTTCTAACAAAGGTAAAAGTTTAACTTGGTGCATCAGTGGCCTATACTGCCTTTAGATTGAGGCCTATGTTGGGACAAGATTAGAAGAGTTTTGCCTGACATTAGGGATTGTCTTGTGTTGTGTCTTGCAGAGAAAATGGATGACTTCAATGATCACAACTTCCTCCCCCTATTCATAGACTAGTACAGGGAGCTGCCCTGTCTGTGGCAGGTAAAACATCCGCATTATAATCATAAACAAAAGAGGCAGGCAGTGCTGGAGAAACTGCTGGAGTTGGTGAAGCCGCAGATCCCTGTTTTCTGTCAGACCAGACTGAAGTCAGGCAATCACCCTCAACCCTTCCTTCCATGCTTCATTCCGCCCCAGCTGAGGCTTCCAAGGTCCAACCTGGAGCCAGGAAGAAGTGGAGGAGCCCAGCTTGAGCCAGGTATAGCATTGTTCTACATATTTCTTGTCATAAAATTAATGATGTTAACTAGATGTTATTATTGATCACTAATTGCTGATTTAATAAAGTGTTTTACATATCAATAGATAGTAGTGGCCAAAAATGTTTGGGACAAGAATGAAAAATGCTGGGGTCGGAATGATAGTCTTTTCTATTTGTTAACATTCAATTTACAACAGTCATGAGCTGAAAATTGTGTGTGATTGATGAATAAAAAAATAAAACTATGTCTCTTTTTCATACACAGGAAAGCCTCCTCCAGGAGGAGGGCGTGGAATGTGGCAGCCAGGAGGAGGCTGTGGAATGTGGCAGCCAGGAGGAGGCTGTGGAATGTGGCAGCCAGGAGGTGGCGGGGGTAAGTGGCAGCCAGGAGGTGGCCCAGTAGCCTGACCGAATCCCAGGTCCCTCCCCTCCGCCTTGCAACCAAAAGGCCTAAGAAGGGGAGTAACGTGGAGGAGGCAGCGCTTGGGCTGATTCGGGAGGCTAATGCTGCCCTCAGAACCACCCCCACTCTTCAAGAGGCCTTTGCCTCCTTGGCTGCATGCAAAATGCAGGAAATGGAGGAGGCCAACGCCTCATCTGTGAGGAAATGATGTATCTGTCCTTAAATATGGGGGTTAAGGGGCCAACTCACAAACAAAACACACCTGTGTGAGTTTGACCATCCTCCTCCTCTTCCACCTCCTGCCACAACTCCAAAACCACAGCCTGGAAGCAAACCTGGAAGGAAGAGTGGAAGGAAGACAAGAGTGTGATAGTCTGGGTTCAGTCTGGTCTGACAAAAGATGCAGGCTGTTGTATGACCACAGCCTGGGTACATATATGTCATCTGCTGCTGTTCCTGATCTCTTGTAGTCTGGGACTGGATTGTGCTCACTATTATATGGACTCCTCGTGCTACCAATTTTGGCTGTAAAATAGTTGATGTGTGCCCTGGGGTACAAAGGCTTCGCCAATTTCACAGTTTTCTCCAGCGTTGCCTTCCTCTTTATTTTATTATGGAGCTATAATAAATGGCTATTTTGGATTCACAAATACTTGCCTATGTGTTTTACTTAAAAAAGGACAGTTTGTTTGTGAGTAGGCAGGTACATTTCAAAAATACAATGTCAAATTAACAAGGGACACCAACCAACCTCCTTGAGGTTAAAAAATACAAGATAATAATGGTGTTGTGGTAACTTGACACACAAAATGAAAAATTATGGAGATCACTAGAAAAAAATAAATAAAACAGGAGATCTTGATTTAAAAAAAAAAAATCACTATAAAAATAAATACAAAACATTATTATGGAGATCTGATGAAAAAAATAACTAATATTATTCTGTAGATCACGAGAAATAATAAAAAATAATTTATTCAGAACTCTGTGTGAATATCAAAAGCAAAAGATCTTCACTATTCTAGCATTATAAAGAAGAAGAGAATGCATGGATCAAAAGATTTAAAAATTTGCAGCGTGATGAATGTGCTATCTCCATTACGAATGCTAGTTTTACCAGACCGAGCGCTTCCGTCTCGCAATTGGTTCAGAGCATGCGTGGAACTTTGTGCATCGGAATTGTGTACACAAGATCGGAATTTACGGGAACAGATTTTGTTGTCGGAAATTTTGAGATCCAGATCTCAAATTTTGTTTGTCGGAAATTCCGACGGAAAATGTCCGATCGAGCCTATGCACGGTCGGAATTTCCGACAACAAGCTCCCATCGAACATTCGTTGTCGGAAAATCCAATCTTGTGTATGCGGCATTACAAAGATCCAATCTCGTGACCTCAGCAAGATGCAAATGAAGCTCCCTCTTTGCAGATTCAAATGAATCAAAGTTTTCAACATTGGCATTTAAGTTGTAGCTTTTGTTTTAGCCTTTATCTTGTCCTGGAGGACCTGGGTACATATATGTCATCTGCTGCTGTTCCTGATCTCTTGTAGTCTGGGACCGGATTGTGCTCACTATTATATGGACTCCTCGTGCTACCAATTTTGGCTGTAAAATAGTTGATGTGTGCCCTGGGGTACAAAGGCTTCGCCAATTTCACAGTTTTCTCCAGCGTTGCCTTCCTCTTTATTTTATTATGGAGCTATAATAAATGGCTATTTTGGATTCACAAATACTTGCCTATGTGTTTTACTTAAAAAAGGACAGTTTGTTTGTGAGTAGGCAGGTACATTTCAAAAATACAATGTCAAATTAACAAGGGACACCAACCAACCTCCTTGAGGTTAAAAAATACAAGATAATAATGGTGTTGTGGTAACTTGACACACAAAATGAAAAATTATGGAGATCACTAGAAAAAAATAAATAAAACAGGAGATCTTGATTTAAAAAAAAAATCACTATAAAAATAAATACAAAACATTATTATGGAGATCTGATGAAAAAAATAACTAATATTATTCTGTAGATCACGAGAAATAATAAAAAATCATTTATTCAGAACTCTGTGTGAATATCAAAAGCAAAAGATCTTCACTATTCTAGCATTATAAAGAAGAAGAGAATGCATGGATCAAAAGATTAAAAAATTTGCAGCGTGATGAATGTGCTATCTCCATTACGAATGCTAGTTTTACCAGACCGAGCGCTTCCGTCTCGCAATTGGTTCAGAGCATGCGTGGAACTTTGTGCATCGGAATTGTGTACACAAGATCGGAATTTACGGGAACAGATTTTGTTGTCGGAAATTTTGAGATCCAGATCTCAAATTTTGTTTGTCGGAAATTCCGACGGAAAATGTCCGATCGAGCCTATGCACGGTCGGAATTTCCGACAACAAGCTCCCATCGAACATTCGTTGTTGGAAAATCCAATCTTGTGTATGCGGCATTACAAAGATCCAATCTCGTGACCTCAGCAAGATGCAAATGAAGCTCCCTCTTTGCAGATTCAAATGAATCAAAGTTTTCAACATTGGCATTTAAGTTGTAGCTTTTGTTTTAGCCTTTATCTTGTCCTGGAGGGACAATATCACAGTGTCTTGGTCTTTTTTGACAGAAGATATAGATGAGATATAGTGACCCCTGGTAAAGGCCTTAAAGGCATCCCATTCCATATTTGGAGAGGAAGAACTCATATTTACATTCCAATACTCCTGCAAAACAGGGGGTGTTTTTTCAGAGATGTCAGGGTGGGATATCTCAACCGCCACAGGGACCCATTACAATGGGGCCGAGTGCATAGGAGCAACTCTAGGGGACAATGGTCAGATAAACCACTGGATAAATAATTTGCTTCCAGGACATCTGTTAAAAAGCAAGGGTTGGCAAAAGCCAATTCATTCTGGGAAGCGGTTTTATATATAGAGGAAAAACAAGAGTAGGCTTTATCCTTGGGGTGTTTCCAGCGCCATATTTCGGCAAGGCCAGCAGCCAGAGCCCAAGTGGATAAGACTGCTGAGTGACTTTTTACCGGGGTAGGCTTATCCAAATCAGGTGACAAAGTGCAGTTGAAATCACCCATAATTACTAACTTTGCCGGCAGTGAGGGTTAATCTTTTCTAAAACAGTATACAGTCCCTGACAAAAGTCTTGTCGCTTGTGTACAAATTGACCTGAAGTGCCGCTAAAATATATTTCTAATCAAGATTTTGTTACAAGAAATGGGTCATTTTAATCCCAACAGCTTTTGTAATAATGTTTCAGTGCAAAACAAAACTGACAAAAAGTATTCTAATATTCACAGCTTGGTAAAGCCCATTGAGTCAATTTTTGCCAAGACATAAGTGTTGTCGCCTTGTTATATGAGCTTCACCTGTGACTAATAATGGATCAATTAAGTCTCAGGTGTGTATAAAAAGAACACCAGTACACTAGACCTTCTTAACTGCAACTAGACCTCTGCAAACATGCCTAAGATTCACCCGAAGACTAAAGTGTTGATTATCAAGAGGCTGAAGACCAGATCCACTGCTGATGTGGCAGACACCTTCAATGTGTCTCAGCGTCAAGTTCAGAGGATAAAAAAAGATTTGAAGAGACTGGAGACGTTTTGGACAAGGCCAGGTCAGGCCGACCCCGCAAGACAACTGCTCGAGAGGACCGTTTGTTGGCTCGAAAATCCAAGGCCAGCCCATTTTCCACTGCAGCAGAGCTCCACGAGACCTGGTCACCTGAAGTCCCTGTGTCAACCAGAACAGTTTGTCAGATTCTGTCTCAAAATGGCCTCCATGGTCGAATCAGTGCCCATAAGCCAGCACTAAACAAAAGACAATTGAAAAACCATTTTGGCAAGGGTCACAGCCTGCTAAAAGGATGGACTCTGGAAAAGTGGCAGAAGGTGTATTTTTCAGATGAATCTTCTGTTGAATTACACCACAGTCGCCGCAAATATTGCAGGAGACCTACTGGAACCTGCATGGAGCCGAGATTTACCCAGAAAACAGTGAAGTTTGGTGGAGGCAAAATCATGGTCTGGGGTTACATCCAGTATGGGGGTGTGCGAGGGATCTGAGTGGAAGGCAACATCAATAGTCTAAAATACCAAGAAATCTTAGCTACCTCTTATATTCCCAACCATAAAAAAGGCCAAATTTTGCAGCAGGATGGTGCTCCATCGCATACTTCCATCTCCACATCAAAGTTCCTTAAGGCAAAGAAGATCAAGATGCTCCAGGATTGGCCAGCCCAGTCACCAGACATGAACATCATTGAGCATATGTGGTGTAGGATGAAAGATGAAGCATAGAAGACGAAACCAAAGAATATTGATGAACTCTGGGAGCCATGCAAGACTGTTTTCTTTGCTATTCCTGATGACTTCATCAATAAATTGTATGAATCCTTGCCAAACCGCATGGATGCTGTCCTTCAAGCTCATGGAAGTCATACAAGATATTAAATTTGGATCTAACAGCACCACTACTTAATTTGCTGACATATTTTTGGATTTTCAGTAAAGTTGTTCAATTTCTGTATAGGCGACAAAATTTTTGTCTTGACAAAATTTGACCTGTCTGTCTTGATTAAATGATAAATCTTTTTTCAGTGAAACTAATTTATTTCAGTGCATTAAACATCATTTGGGAGGGCTTTAGCTTTTCATATGAGCTATTTCTAACACCAATTGATTAATTAAAAGTCAGGTTAATAGCAGGAGTTTCTACAAAATAGAGAAGTGACAAGACTTTTATCAGGGACTGTATAATATCTCAGGGGAAGAAGGATGTACAAGGCTGTATTCACATATTTTTGCTGCCATATGGTAAGTACCACCATCACATATTTCCCATAGGGATCAATAATTACAGTATCAATTATGCAAGGTAGAGATCTATTAATAAGGATGGAGACTCCACTGGCGCAATTTGAGTAAGTGGCGTGGAAGGCTTTTGTACCCAGGGTTTTTTACAATGCCATTATTTTGCTGCCCATGAGATGGGTTTCCTGGAGTAAGATAATATGGGGGGTCTGGAGCTTGAGATACTGAAAAATAAAGCTCTTTTCAATTTTGAGTTCAAGCCTCTTACATTCCAGGATATGATTTTCAATTTTTCAAAGGTACCTGTGGCCATATGTATAGAAAATAAGGAAAAGAGGTAGAGGCAGTAATGACTCTAGTGGTGGGGTACATCTCATGAGCAGCAATAGAAGCACAAGCCCATGCCATGACATTTTGGTGCAGTCAAAACAGTTAAAAAAAACAAAAACTGAAATTAAGAACAACCCAGGCACAACCGTGCACACGCTGTCAATACCTGACCCCATTCAAAAACAAGAAAGGCGACAGGTAGGGACCTGGACCCACAAAAAACAGCAACAGTGAACTAGAACTGGGCACAATCAATACACTATGTCCAGTGTGGGGGGGGGGCCAAGGGTCCGGAAGACACTCCACTAGGGAGGAGGTTATGATAAGGGCTCTTAGGTTGCCCCAAAGTAGGAACTTGTAAGTACTAGTTGAATAAAGGTTCCGGGATGATGCACCATACACTCCTGCAAGTGGGTCTTCTGTGGCTGGAAGTATAATTTGCCGTAGCCTGAGGTCCCCTCAGCGTGGGGGAAGAAGTGTGTTTTTTGGCTCACACGTCTCGTGGATTCATTCCCAAAGTAGATTATAAAATGTGAGCAAAGCCCTTAGACTAAACCAGCAATAAAATGTTGAAAACTGATGTACTTGCTGTTTCAGAGTCAGGACAGCAATAGGACATCACAGGAACTGGTGTGTAGGTCTTCATCTTTATCTTGCATCCAGTCAGGTGGATGCCCCATCAGGTGACTCGAAGCCTTCTCGGATATATAGGAGGCTGAATCTGATGCCCTTCTCCCTGAGACATCTGCGAACCTCTGTGAAAGATCTGCGACGCTATTGCATTTCTGGAGAGTAATCCGGGAAAAGGAGGATCTTTGAATTTTCGTATTGGAGATCAGGTTTGTTTCTTGCTGCCGCCAGGATCCTGTCATGGTCTCGGTAGTTGAGCATACGTAAAAGCAAAGGCTTTGCTGGGGCACCCGTTACCGATGGAGTAGGGGAGACTCTATGGGCCCATTCAACCACGAATGTTGGAGGGAGGTCTTGAATATCTAGAAGTTGTGCTAAGAAGGTCTCGGCGAACTCTGCAGGCCTTGGCCCCTCCGCTCGCTCAAGCAACCCCAGAATCTGCACATTGTTACGGCAGAGATGGTTTTCCTTGTCTATGGCCTTTTCTTGGAGTGCTCTCACCTGTAGCAGTAAGGCATGTATGTCAGTGGAGTCAGTTCTGACCGTGTCCTCCACATGTGAAATCCGCTCCTCTGCTTCCTACATGCGAGAACGTCTAGATCATGCCTGATCAGACCGATATCCGTTGCCATAAAATCAATCTAAGCTGTGAGGACTTCCTTGGAGGCTGTGATTGCAGCCAGGAGCTCTGCTCTCATAGGGCCATCAGCCGCCGGATCCCAGGGAGATGTCTGCGTGGCCGCTGACATGACTGCAGTCCTCGTGGTAAAGATGGCCACAGGAGGAGAGGAGTGGGGAGTACTGGCATGATTTAGCTTGTAGCACGGCTTCTTTGGAGGCATGCGAGCCACTGGAGAGTAGTGATACTGCAGCGGGGGTCCCAACATGCAGGCAAGTATGTGAGAAGCTGAAAAAAGAGAGCCCGAGGATGAAGAACGGCAGGATCAGAGCTAGTGCACCACATGACTTGTCCCATTCACATCTTGGCCACACACCCCCAAACACAAGAATTTACCCAATTTTTGGTAAAATATAAGATGAAGTTGCACCGAGTAAATAGATACCCAACATGTCAATCATTAAAATTGTGTGCATCCCTGAAACGGGAGAAACATTTCAATCACCTATATTTTCTATTGGCGATGCTTTAAAAGCCAATAGAACTCACAAGTTCAGCGTTACTCATGAGTTCTGGTGCTAGAACTATTAATCTCACTCTGGCGTGCGCAGTGATATGATTTATATAGGTGCCCCAACGCATGTGTTTTTGTATGTAGGCCTGTGTATGTGGGGGTGGGGAGGTGCAACTTTTTTTTTTTTTTTTTTTTTACTTTTTATGTGCCTTTAAATGTTTACATTTTTTTAAACAATTTATTTGATTGCTATCACATAGGGGACCAATAGCCCCCTATGTGATAGCATATAGGTTACAGATCCTCTTTGTGGCAAAATGTGTGTGGGGGGGTGCAGTGTGTGCAAGGAGAGGGGCAGGAGAGAAGCAACGTATACAGTGTGGGGGCAGTGTGTACAGACAAGCTCTGTCACTTGCACTGGAGCACTTTTTATTCACGGAGAGATTTAAACTGTTGCAGGATAGACTGAGCACTGGTGCCATTTTTTTTTATGGAGGAGAGACTGAACTTTTGAGTTTATATAGAACTGTGGGAGGATGTATTAATGTTCATTTGTCATACACTTTGGTTATTTTACTATAATGCACATTTTATGTTCGTAGCATCTTTTATTTGTTATATCATGTTACGTATTTCATTCACTAACTGTTGCAGTGTCTCTACATGCTGTATAAACTGCATGTAGCTTCAGCTACATACAGTACAGAGTGCTGGGTTCTGGCTGTGAGACAGACTTACCGCCTCACACTCGGAACAATGCAAGGTTGGTCTAAAAGCACAGCCATTCACATGCAGCTTTGTTATCTGTGAATTAATGCAAAGCTTCCTCTGGTTGGCTGAGTCAGAGAGCATGACATCATCAGCCCACTCCTTCGACCCAGCCAACCAGAGGAAGCTTTGCATTCATTCGCAGATAACAAAGCTGCCTCTGAATTGCTGAGTACCACTCATACTGACTACATTGTTTTGGGAATGAGACGGGAAGTCTCTTTCTTACAGACAGAACACAGAATGGTTACAGACAGAATCCAGCTGAAGCTACATGCAATACATACAGTGCTTAGAGCAGGGGTGGATCCAGAGTCTAGTTTCGGGAGGGGCACAGAAAATACGTTTTTTTTGCGGGCAATTTATCAGGGAAATGGCTGGTGTTGGCGCTTCAATCATCCTGGCACAATGGTTGTTATGGTGTCAGAATGATTGAAGCGCATTGTTTATATTATTACATTGTAATATAAAATGCAATGGTTCAACTCACCATAATGCAGAATCAGTGGGAGCCTGAGTGTGTCACTTGCCACCGTCGCCTGCCACCAGATGTGGATTGTTACTTGCCACGTCACCTGCCACAAGTTGCGGATTGTCACTTGCCACGTCACCTGCCACATGTTGCGGATTGTCACTTGCCACGTCACCTGCCACATGTTGCGGATTGTCACTTGCCACGTCACCTGCCACATGTTGCGGATTGTCACTTGCCACGTCACCTGCCACATGTTGGGGATTGTCACTTGCCATGTCGCCTGCCACATGTTGTGGATTATCATTTGCCACGTCACCTCTTTTTTATATGCCCTCTGTTCCCTCTGTTCTCAGTGGCATAAAAAAGGGACTGGAAGGAACGCCAGGAATTTCACACAAAGGAATCAATACAAAGAGAACAGGATACTTTTTCATACAAGTACATGGTACAGCAGGCATATCATGAATATGATTTGTTGGGGTAACAAACACTTCAATCTGCCTGGATGAGAAGCCCTTTCCACACTGTGGTAGGACACAGCACTTTCACATTACACCAGGCCAATCCTGGACGGGGATGCACCGCACACAGGCACCGCAGAGGTGGGAGAGCTGAAGTGCCAGAGTGCTCCGCTCCTTGTTCCTTGTGTGTGTCCAGAACACCTGTGTGAGCATAAGGCAGCCCGTCCAGCCTGGCAGTGCTCGGGGGGAGGGGCCGCTCCTCTTCCTGACACAAGGGTTTTTTTGGTTTTGTCTTCAGTGGCTGCTTATGTGCGGGAACACACCGGAACCCTGCACTATCTCTACCAACTCCAGCTGGATTGCCCCCCCCCCATCTCTATCCACAGGCTGCAGGGACAGAGACCTGGAGTGAGTCAGTGTTCTGTGGGCTGTGTACTGGAGGATGGAACATGGCATCCCTAGCATCCCTTTACAGGTGTGGGCTCTGGGCTGTCCCTGCTCTAGGAGGTGTTTTATGGCATGGCAGATAATACACAGCCCCTGTCCTTTCCTGCACCTCAGTAGTCTTCTAGATATTATGTATAAACAGATGTACTAATGGGTCCGCAGATGACAGGTCTATGTCCGCTCCGCTATGCAGAGCGGACACAGATAGAACTTGCTCTCCTCTATCAGCGGCTGGGTGTAAACGGGCCTCCTGTCCATTTATATCCGGCTGTCACCTAGGTTTGCAACCTTTTCTTCAAGCCAAACCCGAACACCCCAACCGCAGCACGATTTTGTCGCGATTGTTGCCCGACAAATCTCACAAACAGAATCATGGGACGCTTGTCACCCAAAAGAAGTTTTGCTCTGCGATTGGGGTGCCATTGGAAGTAAAGGGATCGTGAGCACATCCTGCGATTTGCGGTGATTCGGGAATTGTGGGCAGAATCATGAATTCCGCTGCAATGCGGAATGCCTAGGTGTGAATGGAGCCTGTCTTATGCACAGAATGCAGGGGACAGGAGAATGTAATGCATAGGAGTCATGGGTACAAAATAAAAAGAGTGCAGGAGTCAGGGAGTGCAAAATTTCCTCCGTGAGCAATACTCTTCCCCATTTTACCCTTTCATCAAAAACCCCACTCCCTCTCTTGCAAAAAAAAAAAATACAGCATTAATCTTTAGGCCTCATGCACACTGGACGTTTTTTGACGTTTTTACAGCAGCTGTTTTTGGCTGTAGACATTTTTTTCTATAGTCATTAAACTCTTCATCATGTTATCCTATGTGTCCATTCACACATAGGCTGTTATCAGCAGTTTTGGGCAGTAAAAAACCCCCAAAACTAGTGGGTTCTGAGAGATGTTTTTCAGCTGTAAACGTAACGCTAATAAACGCTGATAAACGTCAATAAACGCTCAAAAACGTCACTCACCAGCATTTTTTAACGTTTTTGATCCATTGAAAAAAAAAAGGTTTTCTTAAAAAAAAAAACGCTAACGTGGAAAAATGCTAAAAACCGCTAATAAATGCTAAAAAAACGCTATTTCAAAAACGTTGAAAAAGGTTGAAAAACTCACGGCAAAGCTACTGACGTTTTTATATTGTAATTTTAACGTCCAGTGTGCATGAGGCCTTATTCTCACCCTCCACCCCCACCAGCAAAAATCAATTCTCCCCCTTCCAGAGCAACCCCCCAAAACAAATCTCCCCCCTTCCACAGCTCAAGTACCCATCCACCATCCCCAAAAATCCCAAGTTCTAGCACAATCCCCCCTTTTTCTCTATCCCAGCACGTATCCTCACCCCCTCCTATTACAAATGATCTTACCCTACCAACACAAATCCTCCTCCCCCAATGCCCCCAGGGCCACCGGCAGGGGGTACCACGGGGCCTCCTATAGGGTCTTCAGCCCACAGCGGGACCCAGACAGCATAGGGGATCGATAGGGCGTTGCATGGGGACAATTACAGAGGAGACAGTAGGGATAGAGAGGCGCCAGGTAGCCACTGGTGCAGTAGTTTTTCTTAAATTCAGTGTTTAAAAACAATCTGTTCTGCATTCACTCACATACGTCAGATCGGGAGGCATGTCAGTCTATGAAGTCCGCTGCCAGCATTCTCCTGATCCACACTGTGGTTATCACTGAATTGCTGGAGGAAGCCGGTATAAGGATACAGAGCGCCACGGGAAACTCATGTGAACTGTCAGCCTCTGATGATGGAGGCGTGGTTAAGCCTCCAGAACACTCTGATTGGTCACAGCATCCCAGGCTGACAGTTCACTGCAGTTTCCCCCCGGCTCTCTGTATCCTTATACCAGCTTCCTCCAGCGATTCAGTGATCAGAGCAGCATGGATCAGGAGAATGTTGGCAGTGGACTTTACAGACTGACATGTGAACTGGAACTGCGATGACATCACTCTCGCACATGCGCATAGAATTTTTTTTAACATTTAATTTATTAAAAACTACCAGTGGCTACCTGGCACCTCTCTCTCCCTTCTTTTTGGTCTCCTCTGCAATTGTCCCCTGCACCGCCGCTCTGATCCCCCCTGCTGTCCGGGTCCCCCTGTGTGCTGGGGCCCCTCCCAGGGAGCTGATTGATCGGTTGCGGTGACAGAGGGGTGGGGCTGCTGTCAGTGTGGTAGTCAGTGGTACCCTGGCCGGGGGAGGAGGAGGGATGCTGAGTGAGGCATTTTAATGGCTTTTTGTGACGTGGTTGTTCTGGGATGTCAGCAGTACGTGGTCAAGCCCTTTGGATGTCGCACGTATAGGATGTGAATACCGGTTTGGAGACCCTTATTGGAGTATTACCCTTATGCTGCTGTCTGAGATCGTTGGTGCTGAGTTGCTGTCCTAATCTAGGATCCATAGGTGTTGTCTAAAGAGGCGTACCTCTCCAGTCAGCTGGTGTAAAAGCCTTTTTCGACTTGGGTGGTATACACCTCTCCAAGTCACCAACATCTGGTAAGCCTCCTTAAGACCTTTGGTGGTGGCTCTCCTACTATCCCAGCTTCAACTGTTGATGTCCAAAGATTATTAGTCTTGGTGTTTGAGAATACCCTTTATATTTTTGGACTTTTACATACATTTTTGCTAACGTATGTCTGGACTGCTGCCCTTATTGGAATTTTTTATGTTTGCACATTGGTGCTTTAATTCACACTGGTTACCTTCTTTTATCTAATTTTCATTATTTCTTCTTTTCATTTTTTCACTTATTTATATCACTTGTTTTTATTTAAACACATATGTACTGTATAATATTTATAATTTTTATTGGTTATATCACATTTGCATATATCTATGTATTTGCGATCTTTTCACTGATTTATTGCTCTAAACATTTAGAGTTCTAGGGTTTATATTTTTTACATTCCCTGATATTGGAATTCTAACACTGGTTTTATCACTGTATTAACCTAAAGGTTTTATTTAGGGTTTATAGCGCTACACTTTTTCATTCACATTTTATTGCTTCGGTCTATAGCTGTGTTGGCTGCTGTTTACACCTATTATTTACACAGCGCTGTGTTTTCCTTATTTTAGGTAACCCTACTGTCACCAGATCCAATCCACTAGACAGAAGGGGAATGGATACAGGCAGGTGTTTATGGACAAATGTTTATTTACGTCTGCTTCTCCATAGAGGAGATTAGATGGTCCAATCAGGTCCGCCTGAAAAACGGACAGGTGGACTCCTTCAAAACATCTGTGTGAAAGGAGCAGTAGTAAACCACAGCAGTTAAGAAAAAAAAAGCACCTGTAAGGCAATGGCATCATGTGCTCGTATGCATTGCATTGCCCTCCAGTGCTGCGCTGTCACCACTGACAGAGCTTACATCTTCCCCCGGTCTCACTTCTGGGTTCGCGGCCTTTGGCTTTATGAGCAGCTGGAGCTGCTACGACATCACTTCCGCACATGCGCATAGGAGCCCTTGGCTCCATCACAAAGCTCTGTAGGTCCAGTACGGTATGGCGGACCTTCAGAACACATACACTGGTGATGTCACAGGCTGCATGCAGGGTGAATATCTCCTAAACGATGCAGGTTTAGGAGATATTCACGTTATCTACAGGTAAGCCTTAACATAGATTTTATTATAGGCTTACCCATAGGTAAAAACCACAAAGCCAGCTTTACTACCACTTTAAAGGTAAACCTTGTACAATGTGTACAACACAGTATCACACTACACATCAATCAGAACACTTTTGGGGCTTTAGGCTGGATTCACACTGTAACCCGCTGCGGATCGCACAGGAGCGATGTGCATCCCTGTTCCCCGTTTCAGGGATGAATCAGGGCCGATTCTATGCCTGAATTCGGCCCTGACACTAAGCCAAAGACGCATAACGTTTCTGTGCAGTGCGCTCCGCAGCCGCAACGGAGATATGTGAACCGGCTCCATAGGGAGCCAGTCACATTCTCCTGCTATGCGAATTGGATGCGGTGAAACCCGCATCTAATGCGCATAGGTGTGAACCCAGCCTTAAAGTAGAACGAATGGCAAAAAAGGAGCGTTATAACCTCTGTCAACTTTTTTTTTAACTTTTTTTAGTAAGGGGTAAGGGGGGATTGGGACAATCAGGGGGGCGGCAAAGTGCACCTTCTCCTTTGTAGGCAAATCCTTGAACCGGCCCTGTGTGTGTCACACACACTGCACGAGCTTTGGTTTGAAACGCCCGGCGGCATTGTAACAAAGTCCCGCCTTCTAAACGGCTCCTGTGAAATAAACAGAACACTGATCCAATGCAGTGAAATTGAATCAGTGCGACGTGTATCATAGGAGGCGCGAGCCAATCTAGGAGGTGGGACTTTGTTAACATGACCGCCCGTGAGATTCAAATCCAAGCTCTGTGACAGCAGGAGATCATCGCTGCTCTGTGTAATCCAGGGATGCTGGCAGGCTGCAATTGGTGCGCACTGGCAGGTTGTAATTGGTGGGCACTTGTAGGCTGCATTTGGTGGGCACTGATAAGCTGCATTTGGTGGGCATTGAAAGGCTGCATTTGATAGGCACTGATAAGGCTGCATTAGGCAGGGCGTGGTTTGGCACCGGACTGTAATGGCCACTTAGGAGAGAAGCTCCGGCATCTAGGGCGTCAGAACGAGCGATACACAAGCAGGAAGGGTTATGTTCATGAGAGAGGAGATGGCTGGGAGGAGTACCTCAACCACCCACTCACAGGCGGACCCAGGCACGCAACTTAGCCAGACTATCCCAGAAGCTCTTCAGGACCCAGCAGATGGAGATGCAGGCCTCCCCTCAGGCCTCGGAGGTGATTAGCCATGGCAGTGCATAAGATCACTCGGGACAAGTAAGTGCTCCCATACACTGCGCTCAGCCCTCCCCGCTCATCAGTTTCACGGATTTACAGGTAGTGGCTCTGGATATCAAAACCACACTTTCCGCAGCGATCTCAGATCTTAAGACAGAGATCAGAGCGGTGGCATCCAGTCTGGAACACGTGGAGGCGGCGGCCATGTCACAGGGAGCAGCCATACAGAAAATACAACAGGTATCCGGCTCCCAGGACCAGATCCTGCTAGAAATGCACCGTCATCTAGAGGATTTGGACAATAGGGGAAGGAGACACAACTTAAGATTTAGGGGGATTCCTGAGTCTGTGGAAGGCCCCCAGATACAACAAACAGTTTGGGCGATCTGCAAAACTCTTTTGGGAAGACCCCCAGACGCACCTATCGAGATGGAGAGATGCCACAGGGCACTCAAACCTAAAGGTCGTGACACTGACCCTCCAAGAGACGTAGTGTGCTGTCTGGTCAGTTTTAGCCAAAAGGAGGACATTCTGCGCCAAGCTCGCAATCAAGGACAGTTGCAACATGATGGCGCGCAAATACAAATTTATCAAGACTTATCTGCCATCACACTTCAACACAGGCGAGAGCTCCGCCCCCTTTTCAATTTTCTGAGGGAAAGACGTATCATATATCACTGGAAGTTCCCTTTCTGCTTGACGGCGACTATTGGGAACCGAACAGCCTTACTACGCACACCGGCGGAGCTCCCGGCTTTTTGCGACACCCTAGGCATACCTAGAGTAGCTGTGCCGGAGTGGTATAGTACATTCATGCGACCAGAGCCATGGATCTCTGTTCAACAAGACCTGACCCCACTTTCACAACGCAACAGGCAGAGACGCCGTAGATCTATTTCCAACTCCTCACAGAGAGGCCTAGATGACATCACAGATTGTGATCCTAGAGCTGTGCCTTCATCTATTCGTAGGAGAATGGCTAACTGAGTCCAGTCCTTAGGGTCCGAAAGATACCCTTTTCGAATGACTTTCTGCCTAAGCATTGGAAGGCTGTAGTGTTTCTCAACTAAGTGCCCATTTGTCTGATTTACGGTTAAGGATCCCGTGTCTGCGTGTTCCTGGTTGGAAGAAGGCAAGCATGTCATGAAAGCGGGCCTCAAACTTATCTGAAGATGTTTAATGTACTGTTATTGCTCCTTCTGTTTGCTGCTTCGAAAAGCAATGCCCCACGGCCTGGAGGTGGGCTCTTTTATTAGCAAATGTCACCTAGCTCATCCCTCGTCCCATTTTGAGCAATCCTCAGAACTCATAAGACAGTATGTGCTTTGCTAGGCCCACAGTGGGATGAAACACGCCATTTTGTGCCTTACAGGTGACTTCATACTCTAACACAATTGCAAGTATCTTCCATTTGTTTAGGCTGGGGAGCAACTGCCAGAAGGAGCTTGTGCAGGTTAAAGAAAGTCAAACAGTTCACAAGTTAAAACAAGTGAACCTCCTTGTCTATGGTTTTAAGTTACACAAGGAAGACTGTGACTTAGTTACCCACATAGTTTACAGGAACGAAGCAGTGAACTGATCCAGAAACAAAGAAATGCGACTTCTTTACTGCATATGAGTACATCTTGGTTATTCAGGGGAACACCAGAGTGTTGTGAACGGTCAGAGTTCAGCTGTCTCTAACTCATAGGCTGAGGACTAGATGCCCCCTATAGTGAAATGCCTTCAAGCAGGGGAGCCTTGAGTGACTGTGGCTGCAGCTGTGGTTGTAAACACCAACATCTCCCCACTGAAAACTCAGGTATAGGTAGGCCAAGTTAAAAAGGCAATGCAGCTTTGGTACTAGTTTGCATATAAAATGTTACTTTCTGGTGCAGTGTATGTATTCTAACTAATATGGTCCGGGGTTGCCAGAGACAGGCCCCTGAGAGGATGTTGGTCTTCAGATTTTGATCCTAAGACACTCTGGCACAAGCCTATCTTGCTGGGGACTTCCAGGAGGGGGCTGGTCTCATGGCAATTCAGACAGCGTAATCTGATTTCAAGAATTCAAACGTGGCTCCTCACTAATGATACCGAATGTTGGGGGGGGTCTTGATTGGAGCCTCTCCCTTCCCTCTTCTTGGGGGGGAGAGGGTTCTCTCAGCACCTCCCTCACCCCATAATGATGAAGCTCTTCAAATGACAAATAATTTTGTGGCTGAACGCCCTAGTTTGCCGATTTTGGTGAAAAGTTCTGTGTCAGATAATTGTTCCCACCACAGAGTGGCAGGTTCCCCTTTGATAGTATCCGGCTCCCCTTTTACCTCCTTATTTTCTCCCTAACCCCCCTCAATTAGGTGGGCTATCAGGCCTGTCCCCACCTCCGGTAGTTAATCTCCGAGCTCTCAGTATCACAGGAGAGCTTTGTTTTTTTTTTTTATCCCCTCCCTCTCCTTCTAGATCTCCACTCTCGATCTTTCTCTCTATCTCTCACTTTTTTTTCTCTCCCTCCCTCTTTCTCTCTTTCCCTTCCTCTCCCGCAGCTGCCCTCTCCACTCGCACACTCCACTAAGTGTCAACCTCTAAGCAATCCCTTAGTACCTAAGTACAAAGTAGACATGGCAAACTCTTTAGTACGCTCAGCTCTTCTTTTTCTTAAAATATACTCACACAATGCTAAAGGACTAAATGTCCCTGAAAAAGTAGCATATTGACAGAAGCACATAGACTCAGAGCACAAGTTCTCTTTATCCAGGAGACACACTTCAAATCTGGGGCAGTCCCACGCTTTTCAAATAAGAGGTTCCCAGTGGCTTACCATGCCACCTGCCCCGATTCGAAGTCCAAGGGAGTTTCCATCCTGCTCTCCAAAGCCTTTTCCTTGAACATAGAAGATCAACTAATAGACAATGAGGGGAGATTTATTTTCCTGAAAGGTACATGGAGCAACAGACCACTTACTTTAGCAAACATATACTGCCCTAATACCAAACAAGTTGCTTTTATGAGAGAAGTCACGACAAAACTTACTTTGTTCCAATCGGACCTTCTAGTTTTGGGGGGAGATTTAAACGTCCCCTTAGACCCCTTAGTAGACACTTCCACTGGCACTTCCTCCCTTCCTTTTTCCGTCTTTGACAAATCAAGACCCAGTTGGCTTTCCTATCACTTCACGATACGTGGAGAACCCTCAACTCCAAAGAACAGGATTACACCTTCTTTTCCTCTCCACATAACCGATACTCGAGTTTGGATTATCTTTTCGCAACTCAACCAGATTTGACATACCTCCATAAGGCTACCATCGAGAGTATTAGAGGACAGTTACTAGCCATCTCAGCGAGAAAGAGGAGGGAACACAAGGCTCGGATACTGGAATTATCCACCAAGATACGTAAATTAGAAGCCCAATATAAACGTACTTTAGCAATCAATATATCAGGAACTGGTGGAAACATGCTCACTCTTATTGGAGGAATTATTTAGGTGGGTAAGGCGTCGTAATACCCTATCCCAAAAACTGTTTTATGAACAGGGCAACAAACCAGGCAGACTATTGGCCAGGGCCACCCAGCAACGTAAGGTGGCTTCCACAATTCATCATATTATAGACACAGCAGGCAAGACCCATTCTAAGAATGAGGACATTGCCAGGCAGATCCACCTTTTTTTACAGTAACCTATATAATCTCCAACCTGGAAACACGGATGCTGCCTCATCTATTACACGTGCCACACTTATCAAAATTTCTTACAAAGCTTTAGTCCTGCTACCCTGTTAGAAAAAGACTCCCAAGCTCTGGAGGTCCCCCTGTCATCAGAAGAATATGCGGAGGCATTAAAAGCCACCAAACCAGGCAAGAGCCCAGGCCCAAACGGCTTTACCTCCCTCTATTAGAAAACTTTTTCAGATATCTTAGCACCAGGTTTCCTCAAAGCGTTCAATTCGCTTTCCTCCAGTTCCTGCGAATCAGAGAGGCTATTGGAAGCCTATGTTGCAGTAATCCCCAAAGAGGGGAAAGACCCCACAAACGTAGCTAGCTATCGCCCGATTTCCCTTTTAAATGCTGACGTGAAATTATTTTCTAAGATCTTGGCTTCCCGTCTGTCCCACTATATACCCACCTGGATTGGTTTGGATCAAGTGGGATTTGTTCCTGGTAGAGAGGCCAGGGACAATACGATTAAAGCGATAAACTTACATCATTGGCTAACATCCTCTCATCAGAAGGGCTTCTTCCTGGCAATGGATCCGGAGAAGGCGTTCGACAGAGTGGCATGGGACTACATGGAAGCGGTTTTGAGTTCAATAGGGATTGGGCCTAATATGCGGACTTTTATTATGTCTCTGTACGCCAACCCAAAAGCAAAAGTCAAAGTCAACAGCCACCTGTCCCGCGCCTTCTCCATCCACAATGGAACCCTACAAGGATGCCCCTTGTCCCCTTTATTATACATTCTCTCACTTGAATCCCTCCTCCGCTGTATCCGGGCCAACCTGGACATGAAGGGTATATGGGTTCATGAACGGGAATTCAAGATCGCGGCTTTTGAGGATGATGTGCTTTTCTTTCTCACATCCCCGCTAACATCTCTACCCAATCTTCTAGGAACCCTTGGCAAGTGTTTGGAATTGGTCAATCTAAAAATTAACTATACCAAATCGTTTGCCCTGAATATATCCTTGCCCTTGGATTTGGTCAGCCAATGCCAACTTAACTTCCCTTTTAAATGAAAGTTGGATGCCATCCAGTACCTAGGAATCCAATTGCCCGCTGATTTATCACAATTGTATAGTAGGAACTTCTTAACAGAATTACAGAAGATGAGACAGAATACTCAGAAATGGGACAAACTAAATATCTCCTGGTTTGGGCGATCGTCCATCTTTAAAATGATAATTCTTCCACGCCTTCTGTATAAAATTCAAACCATGCCAATACAGCTGCCAACCTCCTTTTTCAGTATGTACAAATCTATTTGTCGTTCCTTTTATATGGCGCAACAAAACAGCAAGAACAAGTTGGGATAGTGTCAGGGAAGACCAGCCAGTACTCAAGATGGCTGACGGAGAAGTCGACCTGTGGCCTCAGCCTCTGCCAGAACACCTTCGGTGCACCTGTGTGCACATGACCAAGAGGCTATTTAAACTTGGTCTGTGCTTGCATCCAGTGCTGTCCGTTCTACAGCATTCCCGTGTGTTCCTGCCTGCTTACTTCTGATACCTGTACCTGTTTACCGACCCAGCTTGCCTTGACTCCGCTACCTGCTGCCTGCACCTGACCTGGCTTGTTCTGACCTCCGCACCTGCCTGCTCCTTCTATTACCACGCTGCCAGCCCGTTGCCGACCCGGTCTGTGTCCTGACTACTCTTCTGCCTCCACTTCTGCTCCTGACGTTCCCACCAGTGTATGACCCGGTCTGCTTAACCTGCCTCTTCCGCCAGCTGGAGAATCCTGCTCGATCACCGTGCCCCCTGCTGCTGTTCCCAGTTCCAGGAAGACGACCCGTCAGGCACTCGTGCGACTCTGCACTTCTGCGCCTCCTGTCTGCTCTATCAGGGGGCCCGAATCAGAGGAGTAAGAGAGGCTGCTCCCTGCATATCAGGCTCTACCGTCAGGTACGTGACAGTAACGGACAGCCATGTCTGAGCCTGCGCAGGGACCCTCTCCCATGGATGAACTTTGCCAGTACCTGGCCGGCCTGGCACAAGCTGTCAAGGACTTACAGCGGGGCTACACTCAGCTGGAGGGACGCCTACAGACTCTGACGGACTCTGCCACCCCTCAGGGACCGTCATTAGCATCCGCTTCCTCCCAAGGATCCTCTCCTGCTCCTGCAGTGGTTATGCTTCCACCTGAGCCCAGGGTACCAACCCCACACCGGTTCCTGGGTGAACGCAGCAAGTTTAGAGCGTTCCGGAACGCATGTGAACTTTACTTCGCCCTTCAACCCCGCACCTTCTCTTTGGAAGCTACAAAAGTCGGCTTTGTGATTTCCTTGCTGCAAGGCAAGCCACAATCCTGGGCCCACGGCCTCCTAGGACAGAAGGCCAAATGTTTATCGGACTTAACTACATTCTTCAGTGCCATGGCCCAGCTGTATGAAGATCCCCAGCAGACGGCTTCAGCAGAAGCAGCCCTTCATGCACTCCAACAGGCGGTGGAAGATTACGTCTCAGAATTTAGATGATGGGCATTTGACACGAATTGGAACGATGCCGCCCTACGCTACCAATTCCGCATGGGCCTCTCCAAACCGCTCAAGGATGAGCTAGTGCGGGTAGGGGTACCCTCTACCCTCGAAACTCTGATTGATCTATCCATTCAGATCGATCGCCGGCTGAGAGAACGAAGACTAGAGAGAGCGGCAGCTCCATCCCGTCCGGTCAGGACCGGATTTCTGACAAGCACGACCCCCCCGATCTGTCCCCACGAGTTCCGGCTCCCACGGCTGCCTCCCTGCACAAACATAGCCCCTACTGCGGCGGCCTGTAGATACAATAACGTGCACTGCTAGTAAAAGTAGGGGCGGACTTGGCTAGGGGGAGGGAGCAAATGACGCCCCCATTAAATGCCCAGCGGTGACTGGCCAGACCGGGTGTATGTCATTCCAATGACTGAGGCGGAGGCGGAGCCTAATGCTCCGCCTACCCTCCTCTGCATGACACATCCCTATCCATGTTCTCCTTGTCCCGGGGGCGGGGTCTCGGGGTCTCTCTGTCACTGTAGGAGGAAACAAAAGAGGAGGATGATGGGAACCCCCGCAAGTGGTGGCCAGGACAGCAGGTAAGTTGAATTTATTTTTGTAAGTGGCAGTGCTCACTGCTCAGCTTAGATTAAATGCAATTTTTCAGAGCATATTGCAATAAAGTGATCCATGCATTCTCAAACCCATTAAACTGTCCACATTCAGTGAAAGTTCATGTACTGCAAATTTTGCAGTACACGAACTTTCACTGAATGTGGACTGTTTAATAAGTTTGCATAGGTTCCAGCATGCATGGAGCACTTTGCAGTACATGATTTTTCACTGAATGTGGTGGACTGTCTAATAAGTTTGCATAGATTCCTGTAGAGTCCCATAGATTCATGATAGGCGGCATTGGTAGGCTGCACTGATAGGTGGCAAAGATGGGTACTGGTAGGCTGCACTGGCGGGCACTGATAGGCGGCACTGGCGAGCTGCACTGATGGGCATTGGTAGGCTGCACTGATGGGCACTGGTAGGCTGCACTAATGAGCACTGATACGCGGCACTGATAGGCGACACTGGTAGGCTGCACTGATGGGCACTGGTAGGCTGCACTGATGGGCACTGGTAGGCTGCACTGATAGGCTGCACTGATAGGCGGCACTGATGGGCACTAATAGGCGGCACTGGTAGGCTGCACTGATGAGCACTGATAGGCGGCACTGGTAGACTGCATTGATGCGCACCTTATAGGCTGCACTGATAGGCTGAATTAATGAGCACTGATAGGCGGCACTGATGGGCACTAATAGGCGGCACTGGTAGGCTGCACTGATGAGCACTGATAGGCGGCACTGATGAGCACTGGTAGGTTGCACTGATGGGCACTGGTATGTGGCACTGATGGGCTGCACTAATGAGCACTGATAGGCGACACTGGTAGGCTGCACTGATGGGCATTGGTAAGCTGCACTGATAGGCTGCACTAATGAGCACTGATAGGCGGCACTGGTAGGCTGCACTGATGAGCACTGATAGGCGGCACTGGTAGGCTGCACTGATAGGCTGAACTAATGAGCACTGATAGGCGGCACTGATGGGCACTGATAGGCTGCAATGATGGGCACTGATGAGGCTGCACTGATGGGTACTGATATGCTTTATGTTGATATTTTTAAAGTTGTTGTTGATATTTATTTTTGGAACTTAATTCTGCATAAAACATTTAATAGTGTAATTTCATGAGATATGTTTAGATGTGAGGTGTGTTTAGGGGAGGGGCAGGGCAGGGCAGGGTTTGGGTAGGCCAAGTGGTGGTGAGTAACTCTTAAGGTCTGGCTAGTGGCTCAGGACTTTTAGCCCTGCATTGTACATTCACATCAGACCCTGTCCTCAAAGAGCTTACAATCTAAAGTCCCTAACTGACATTCATACATACACATGGTAGGGGCAACAACCTGGAATCTAGTAGGTTAGTGAAAGCATCTTCATTTTCCTGTGAAGTTATACTGTATACTGCTGATTACCTGGCACTTTTACACACACAGCCATATATGTATGAGTGTACAATGGATAGTCTCTGATCATCTCCTGTAATGTGTCCCCAGTCTCTGACCATCTCTTGTAATGTGTCTGCAGTCTCTGATCATCTCCTGTAATGTGTCTGCAGTCTCTGACAATCTACTGTACCATGTCCCCAGTCTCTGACCATCTCCTGTACCATGTCCCCAGTCTCTGACCATCTCCTGTACCATGTCCCCAGTCTCTGACCATCTCCTGTACCATGTCCCCAGTCTCTGACCATCTCTTGTACCATGTCCCTAGTCTCTGACCATCTCTTGTACCATGTCCACAGTCTCTGACCATCTCTTGTACCATGTCCCCAGTCTCTGACCATCTCCTGTACCATGTCCCCAGTCTCTGACCATCTCCTGTACCATATCCACAGTCTCTGACCATCTCTTGTACCATGTCCCCAGTCTCTGACCATCTCCTGTACCATGTCCCCAGTCTCTGACCATCTCTTGTACCATGTCCCCAGTCTCTGACCATCTCCTGTACCATGTCCCCAGTCTCTGACCATCTCCTGTACCATGTCCCCAGTCTCTGACCATCTCCTGTACCATGTCCCCAGTCTCTGACCATCTCTTGTACCATGTCTCCAGTCTCTGACCATCTCTTTTGTAAAAATATTTTTTAACAGTCACTTTCGGTATTGGTGCTGTTTTGGTATCGGTTTCGGTTTTCGGCATCTTGTATTTTTCATTTTCGGTATCGGTTTCGGCACCAAAAAACCCATTCGGTGCATCCCTAGTATATCACCTTAATGCATTGGATGCATCAAGGTGAAAAAAAAAGCCCAACTGTATTGATCACATGTCCCTTCACTGGCCAAGGATCTGCCCCTTTTGTATATTGTATGTTAGAAAATTAGAGGCTGTTATTTAAATAGTGAGAACATTTTTAAATGCCACAGTAAGAGAAAGATTAGGTGTCATTAACAAAAGACTATTTTCTTGATTTAGAAAAAACTCTAATATGTCAGAGAAAAGACAAAAATTGAGTGGTCATGGCTACTGCCAAAATGCAAAGGAGAAAGCTGAACGTATAAAAGAAGAGCTCAAGCACATGCCAAAAATACAAAGTTTTTTCTCTAACAGAGGCACTGCTGGAGGTCCTGTACCTGTGGAGACTGAACAGGTAGCAGAAGGGCAGCAGTACATAGAAGACAATACCACTGAGCCTGTTGCAACTTCGGAAATAATTTATTCTAATGAAGAAGCCAATATTGATTTGGTATTTTCTTCTGATCCTGTGGATTGGGATAGGAATAGTGAAAAGCTGAAGGACTATTTAGCTATAAATGGCATAACTCAAAATAAAAATGCTGACTTTTCCTTATCGGCTCGCAAATATTCTGATCGGACCCGGTCATTTTCCAATTTCTTGTTTAAACGCAAACTGCAGAATGGAGAACTGTATGAGAGAACCTGGCTGGTATACTCTGAGAAAGCAAAAGCTGTTTTTTTGCCCCTTGTCATCTTTTTGGTAGTTCATCTGCTAAATGTCAGCTGGCTCAAGAAGAATTTAGTGATTGGAAGAATGCTTCTGTTCGCCTAAGAGAACACGAAGACTCTGAGCAACATAAAACATGTTTTATGAAATTAAAAAACAGGAACGCTGCATGTGGCAAATGGATAACATGCTAATTTTGCAACAAAACAAAGAAAGAGAGTACTGGAGAAATGTCCTCAGGCGTGTTGTTGCGGTTGTGAAGGCTGTATCTTCTCGTGGATTGGCATTTAGAGGCACAGATGAAAGTTTTGGCTCTCATACAAATGGTAACTATCTAATGTTACTTGAACTCATTGCTGAGTTTGATCCCTTCATGAACGAGCACATTAAGCGCTATGGCAATGCTGGCTCTGTCACAGCATCCTATCTATCCAAAACTGTTTGCTATGAGTTCATTGAAATATTGGCAGTCAGACTGTTAGATGCAATAATTGTCGAGGTGAAGGATGCTAAATATTACTCGATAAGCGTGGATTCAACCCCAGATGTTTCTCACGTGGATCAGCTAGCCTTCATTATACGATATGTGAATGACGAGGGTGTGCCAGTGGAACGATCTATAAAGTTCATACCACATATTGGCCACAAAGCTCAAAATTTATTTAAAGCTGTAAGTGATACACTAGAATTTCACCAACTTGATCTTCAGAATTGTAGAGGTCAGTCATACGATAATGCTAGCAATATGGCTGGCCCATATTCTGGACTTCAGGCTCGTTTTAAAGAACTAAATCCACCAGCTACATATATACCATGCTCTGCACATTCCCTGAATCTTGTAGGAACATGTGTTGCAGAAAGCTGCATAGAAGCAGTATAATTCTTTGGAGTCATCCAACAGCTGTATAATTTTTTTTCTGGCTCTACCAGTAGGTGGGAAGTCTTAACTTCTCATTTAAATGCCAAGTCCACAGTTAAAAATCTGTCTGTCAAAAGATGGTCAGCACGCAGTGATGCAATTCGTACTCTGAGGAAATCATGGACAGAAATTATTGAAGCCCTGGAAGCAATAGAGGATGATGACTCTCAAAGGCCAGTGACAAGAAGTGAGGCTGCAGCACCTCTAAGAAGTCTGAATTGTCTGGAGACCGCCTTCATGACAGTATTTTGGAACAGCATTTTGGAACCTTTTAATGCAACAAACAAACGATTGCAGAGTGCAGATGTAGACATTTCAGCAGTTGTGAAGCTCTATGGGGCACTTCTCCACCTCATGCAAAGCTATAGAAATGAGTTTGAAAGGTTTGAATCAGAAGCCAAAGAACTCTCTGGCCTTGACCATTTCAAAACCGCCTGCGCTAGAGCTAGAAAAAAAAAATTTCCATTTGATGTAAATCAAGAAGGAGACGTACAGTTAAATGCTACAGACCATTTCAGGGTAAACACGTTCTTTGCAATTCTTGACAAATGTTCATAAGCCTCAGATTTTCTTTGCAGCTCACTGTTTAAGTGAGCTGCAAAGAAAATCTGAGGCTTATGAACAAGTCTACAACAAGTTTCATTTTCTTGAAAAGCTTACTACACTAGCAACCAGTGATATACAATCAGGGCCGGTCCTGGCCGGGGTGCACGGGGTGCAGTGCACCCGGGCGCCACAGAGGTTTGGGCGCTGAAGTGCCAGAGTGCTCCCCTCCCTCCACGTCCATAGGCGGCTCTTTCCGCCAGTCACCGCAGCCGTCGCTGTGTCTCTTGCCGAAGCCCAGCCATCCCCCCTCCCTCCTCCTGTCAGGGGAGGAGAGCGGAACCAACCACAGATCGTAGCAGCTGTGTCTCTGTGTGCAGAGAGACCAGCTGTGCAGTGACGTCATGGGGGGGGTCCGTTCCCGACGTGTTCCAGCTCTCCTCCTCCTGTGTAACTCCTGCCTGCTGCCCAAGCCTGACACGCTCAGTTCTCCACCCGGGCGGCGCGGCTGCACACTGTCCTCTCCTCTCCAGCTGCTGCCCGGGTGTTTTTTAATTAGCTCAATGGAGGGGGGGCTGCTTTGTCAGGGGTCTATACTAATGGAGGGGAGGGTTTGTCCTGGGGGGTCTATTCTAATGAAGGGGGGGTTGTCCTGGGGGGTCTGTACTAATGGAGGGGGGGTGGTTTGTTCTTGGGGGGTCTGTACTAATGGAGGGGGGGTGGTTTGTTCTGGGGGGGTCTGTACTAATGAAGGGGGGGTGGTTTGTTTTGGGGGGGTCTGTACTAATGTGGGGGCTGGTTTGTCCGGGGGGTCTGTACTAATGGAGGGGGGTGGTTTGTCCGGGGGGGTCTGTACTAATGGAGGGGGGGTGGTTTGTTCTAGGGGGTCTGTACTAATGTAGGGGGTGGTTTGTCCGGGGGGGTCTGTACTAATGGAGGGGGGTGGTTTGTCCGGGGGGGGTCTGTACTAATGGAGGGGGGTGGTTTGTTCTGGGGGGTCTGTACTAATGAAGGGGGGGTGGTTTGTCCTGCGGGGTCTGTACTAATGGAGGGGGGTGGTTTGTTCTGGGGGGTCTGTACTAATGGAGGGGGGGTGGTGTGTCCCGGGGGTCTGTACTAATGGAGGGGGGGGTGGTTTGTCCCGGGGGTCTGTACTAATGGAGGGGGGTGGTTTGTCCTGGGGGTCTGTACTAATGGAGGGGGTTGTTTGTTCTGGGGGGTCTGTACTAATGGAGGGAGGGGTGGTTTGTCCCGGGGGTCTGTACTAATGGAGGGGGTGGTTTGTTCTGGGGGGTCTGTACTAATGGAGGGGGTGGTTTGTTTTAGAGGGGTCTGTACTAATGGAGGGGGGTGGTTTGTTCTTGGGGGGTCTGTACTAATGGAGGGGGGGTGGTTTGTCCTGGGGGGTCTGTACTAATGGAGGGGGGGTGGTTTGTTCTTGGGGGGTCTGTACTAATGGAGGGGGGGTGGTTTGTCCTGGGGGGTCTGTACTAATGGAGGGGGGGTGGTTTGTTCTTGGGGGGTCTGTACTAATGGAGGGGGGGTGGTTTGTTCTGGGGGGGTCTGTACTAATGAAGGGGGGGTGGTTTGTTTTGGGGGGGTCTGTACTAATGTGGGGGCTGGTTTGTCCGGGGGGTCTGTACTAATGGAGGGGGGTGGTTTGTCCGGGGGGGTCTGTACTAATGGAGGGGGGGTGGTTTGTTCTAGGGGGTCTGTACTAATGTAGGGGGTGGTTTGTCCGGGGGGGTCTGTACTAATGGAGGGGGGTGGTTTGTCCGGGGGGGGTCTGTACTAATGGAGGGGGGTGGTTTGTTCTGGGGGGTCTGTACTAATGAAGGGGGGGTGGTTTGTCCTGCGGGGTCTGTACTAATGGAGGGGGGTGGTTTGTTCTGGGGGGTCTGTACTAATGGAGGGGGGGTGGTGTGTCCCGGGGGTCTGTACTAATGGAGGGGGGGGTGGTTTGTCCCGGGGGTCTGTACTAATGGAGGGGGGTGGTTTGTCCTGGGGGTCTGTACTAATGGAGGGGGTTGTTTGTTCTGGGGGGTCTGTACTAATGGAGGGAGGGGTGGTTTGTCCCGGGGGTCTGTACTAATGGAGGGGGTGGTTTGTTCTGGGGGGTCTGTACTAATGGAGGGGGTGGTTTGTTTTAGAGGGGTCTGTACTAATGGAGGGGGGTGGTTTGTTTTGGGGGGTCTGTACTAATGGAGGGGGATGGTTCTGTACTAATGGAGGGGGGTGGTTTGTCCTGAGGGGGGTCTGCACTAATGGAGGGGGGTGGTTTGTTCAGGGGGGGTCTGTACTAATGGAGGAGGGGTGGTTCTGTACTAATGTAGGGAGGTGGTTTGTTCTGGGGGGGTCTGTACTTATGGAGGGGGGGGTGGGTTGTCCTGAGGGGGGTCCGTACTAATGGAGGGGTGGTTGGTTTGTCCTGAGGGGGATCTATACTGATAGAGGGTGGTGTTTTATCCTGGGGGTGTCTATACTGATGGGGTGTGTATACTGAGGGAGGGGTTTATACTTAGTGGGGGGTCTGCACTGACGGAGGGGGGTCTATACTTAGTGGAGGGGGATCTGTACTGAGGGGCGACTATAGTTGGTGGAGGGGGGTGTTAACATGTTTTACCACACCGGGTGACACCCCTCTCCCTCTCCTCTTCGCGTGCACTGCTGTACTAGTGAGAGGCGCACTATGTTTCTTCCCCCGCCTTCATATCGGCCAGGGAAGAAAAAAAAAGGAGCAAAGAGGAGGATTGTGGGACATGTAGTCCCGAGGACTGGCAGCCCCACTGTAACACGGAAACTGCAGCCCACACAGCATGCTCAGCTGAATGGGAGAGAGAGAGAGCCAGGAGTCCGGGAAAGCTTTCAGGGAAGTACACCCAGGACTCCAGAGGGAGAGGGCAGTGCTGAGAGAACACCATCAGAGAGAGAACCCTGTTGACCTTTGCCACCAGAGGGAAAGCCACACAGCCTGGCGCCATCCCTGGCTGAGAAAGGAATGGAGTCATTGCCAGAATACAGATCTGGGTGCTACTCAGCGGAGTCGCCACGGGCAATTCAGTGTGAGCTGACTCCTGATCAGAGGAACCGCTGTTGCTGTATCGCTGGGTCAGGTGAGAGGGCCGATCGGCCATTATCTACTAACGTCCATAGGAACTGCAGTCTCTGACCATCTCTTGTATCATGTCTGCATTCTCTGACCATCTCTTGTATCATGTCTGCAGTCTCTGACCATCTCCTGTACTATGTCTGCATTCTCTGATTGTCTCCTGTACTATGTCTGCAGTTTCTGACCGTCTCTTGTATTATATCTCCAGTCTCTGACCATCTCTTGTATAATGTCTGCAGTCTCTGACTGTCTCCTGTACTATGTCTGCAGTCTCTGACCATCTCCTGTATTATATCTCCAGTCTCTGACCATCTCCTGTAGTATGTCTGCAGTCTCTGACCATCTCCTGTAGTATGTCTGCAGTCTCTGACCATCTCCTGTAGTATGTCTGCAGTCTCTGATCATCTCCTCTAATATGTCCGCATTCTCTGACCATCTCCTGTACTATGTCTGCAGTCTCTGACTATCTCTTGTAACATGTCTGCAGTCTCTGATCATCTCCTGTATCATGTCCTCAGTCTCTGACCGTCTCTTGTATCATGTCTACAGTCTCTGACCGTCTGCTGTATTATGTCTGGGGGCTCTTTCTAACAGACTCTCTAACAGGCAGCCCTCTGTGTGCATCAGAGAGACTCCCCTCCAGGTCTCATTAGTGTACACTCTTACTGTATTTTCTTTATTGTTAAAAGATCATGGGAAGATCCTAGGGTAATAAAAACTTCTTAGGGGAGCATCTCTGTGTTTGAGTCATTGCCATAGTAACATTTGTAAAGGGGAGGAGTTGGTAAGATGACCACATCCACGTGGGGGCGCCAGAAATATTTCTGCACCCAGGCGTCTGTGACCCTAGGATCGGCCCTGTATACAATCTCAGGCTTCCAACCTATGTAACAGCTATCCTGATGATTTGGAAACGTCACTTCCTGATGAATGTCTGCACCTTTGTTCTTACTTGAAAAATATTGATAAAGGTGAAGCTTCAATTTCAGAGCTCTACAAAACATTCAAAACAGAAAAATTGCAGGTTATTTACTCTAATATTGATATAGCAATGCGTATTTATCTTTGCACACTGGTTACTAGCTGTTCAGCAGAACGATCTTTTTCATGTCTGAAACGAGTAAAGAACTATTTAAGATCATCTCTGGGTCAAGAAAGACTGAACAGTTTAGCTTTACTTGCCATTGAGTCAGAACTTTTAAATACTTTGTCCTACGAAGATATTATTGATGAGTTTGCCACAAGAAAAGTTAGAACAAAAAAATTGTAAAATTGTAGGGAGTTTCTTACTGCTATAATCTTTAATTAAAAGCCAGTTATTTTCAGTGTTCTTGTGTGTGGAGATATGTTTTTATTTGATCTATTGTAGCAGTCATCGATAAAGGACGAGAATGGTGTGTGTGTGTGTGTGTGTGTGTGGGGGGGGGGCGGCATTGAAGGACCTGGCCTTGGGGCGGCAAAGGGAGTAAATTCGGGCTTGAGTCCGGTATGGATGTTACCCCGGGCACCCAGTTCATTCAATCCAGCCCCACCTGCTCCGGCCACTCCGGCTCCTGACGCTCTGGAACCTATGCAGCTCGGCCTGCTGTGTCCCTCTCTCTCCACTGAAGAACGCCGTCGCCAGCAGTACCTGTGCCGATACTGAGGGGGATCCGGGCATTAAGTGAGGTCCTGCCCAGTGAAACCTCGTAAGTCCCTCTCTACTACTTCTGCCTTGCTGACTCCAAGCTCGCTTAACAATCCCGCTCACCTTACTTTTCTCATCTCTTTACAGCTGCCAGGAAGGACTATTCAGACTACCGCCATAATTGACTCCGGAGCCTGCAGCTGTTTTGTGGACTTGACCTTTGCTGCCGAACATCACATCCCCTTGCAGCCTAAGGCACAGAAGCTCTCGGTTCACTTGGCCGATGGCTCCACTATTAAATCCGGAGCAGTCACCCACGAGACCATCCCTCTGCTTACCACCATTTCCAAGGACCACCAGGAACTACTGCGTCTGGACGCCATCGCTTCCCCTCTGTTCCCGGTCATCCTCGGTATGCCTTGGCTGAGGGCCCATAACCCCCATATTGATTGGTCTAAAGAAAGAATTAACTTTGTTTCTTCCTACTGCACCCAGTACTGCTTACAGACCCCCTGTGGTGTACCCGCTTTGCTATGCCTGGACACGGACTCTGAAACCATTTAGCTTGTGCCTCCAGCCTATGACTTTCTAGACATGTTTAGTAAGAAAGGGGCAGAGATCCTCCCTCCTCACCGGTCTTACGACTGCCCTATAGAGCTACTTTCCAGAGCCGAAGTCCCTTTTGGGAGAATTTTCCCCTTGTCCGAAAGCGAGCTGGTAGCGCTACAGGACTACATCAATGACAATCTAAGGAAAGGGTTCATCCGCCCTTCTATGTCTCCAGATGGGGCGGGGATTTTCTTTGTTCAGAAAAAGGGTAATTCATTAAGGCCCTGTGTGGATTACCGTGAGCTCAACAAGGTTACGGTGAAGAACCGTTATCCACTTCCACTAGTTCCCGAACTTTTTCAGAGACTTGGTTCCGCTACCATATTTACCAAACTGGATCTTCGGGGCGCCTATAATTTGGTGCGCATTCGAGAAGGTGACGAGTGGAAGACTGCCTTCCGCACACGATTTGGGCATTTTGAGTATCTCGTGATGCCCTTCGGACTCTGTAACTCCCCGGCCACTTTCCAGCACTTCATTAATGACGTCCTCAGAGACTTCCTGGACTTATTCGTTATTGTATATCTTGATGATATGCTAATCTTTTCTTCCTCCTTAGATCACCACCGCAGACAAGTCAGAAGTGTATTAACTCGCCTTCGACAACATGGATTGTAGGCCAAACCCGAGAAGTGCAAGTTTAAATGCCAGAGTATCCAGTTCCTGGGCCTGATCATTTCCACCGAGGGTATCAAGATGGATCCCCAGAAGGTCACGGCTATCCTGGACTGGCCTATCCCATGTGACAAGAAAGGCAGTCAACGCTTCATAGGCTTTGCAAACTTTTACCGAAAATTTATTCGGGGTTTTTCAGCAATCATTGCCCCCGTTACACAACTCACCAAACAGGGTTCCAAATTCCGCTGGTCTCCAGAGGCTCAGACGGCCTTTGAGGCACTGAAGGAGTTTTTCACGTCCGCACCCGTTTTGAAGCACCCTGACTCGGCCTTACCTTATGTCTTAGAAGTGGATGCCTCGGAAATAGCGGTTGGAGCTATCTTGTCTCAAAGACAGGGTCCTAAGGCCCTGTTGCACCCAGTCGCATTCTTCTTGCATAAATTGTCTAGCGCAGAGAAGAATTACGACGTCAGGGATCGTGAACTTTTAGCGATTAAGGCAGCACTAGAAGAATGGAGATACCTTCTCGAGGGAGCTGCACATCCAATCCTAATCTATACAGACCACAAAAATCTAGAATATTTAAGGACAGCAAGAAGATTGAGACCCCGTCAGGCCAGGTGGGAACTTTTTTTTTTCTAGATTTACCTTTCACCTGACATACAGACCCGGATCCAAGAACATAAAGCCGGATGCACTATCACGCCTGTTCAGCAAATCTCAAGATGTCTTTCCCCCGGAAACGATCCTGTCCTCTGGGAATTTCCTTCTTCTACAAGGGGACTTAATGACTCAGATCAAGCAAGCCTCTGTTCTACACCACCCGGGACCACCTTACGGACACGGGAGGGGCTAATCTGGTATGAGGATAAGATCTTTGTGCCGGAAGATCTGCGAACAGCCACTTTGGGTATGTGCCATGATCACACACTGGCAGGGCACTTTGGGGTCAGCAAGACTTCTGAACTTGTGCAGCGAACTTTCTGGTGGCCGGGGGTGGCAAAGGACTGCAGGAAATACATGGAATCTTGTACCACTTGTATCCGTAATAAGAACAGCAAATCCAGGGCCTGGGGTCTGTTGAAGCCATTACCTGTCCCGAATAGACCGTGTAGAATAATCTCAATTGATTTCATTGTGGAGCTGCCCCCATCCGAGGGCTATCACTATTTTTGTGATTGTTGATCGATTATCCAAGATGGCCCACTTCATTCCCATGAAAGGCACTCCCTCTGCACAAGAGACTGCACAGATTTTTATCAGAGAAGTTATAAGACTCCATGGGGTTCCGGCAAACATCGTCTCAGACAGAGGGGTCCAGTTTACCTCCAGATCCTGGAGATCCTTGTGTGAATCTTTGGGGATTGAACTGTCATTTTCCTCAGCCTATCACCTGCAAACTAATGGTCAGACAGAAAGGACCAACCAAACATGGAACAATATCTACGCTGCTTTTCTTCCTTCTCACAAGACAATTGGGTGTCCCTACTTCCCTTAGCCGAGTTTGCCTACAATAATTCTTCTCACTCAGCCACGAAACAATCTCTTTTTTTCGCAAACTATGGTTTTCATCCTTCCTTTCTGTTTAATAACATTCCAGAATGCCCTGTACCCGCTGTACTCGAAACGTTGGATTCCTTTAACTCCAACAACAAATTGTTACAAGAGACGATGGCCAAGACGCAGGCTTACAATAAACAGATCTTCGACAAGAAGAGAAGAGGGGAATTGATCCTGAACCCAGGGGACCAAGTCTGGCTAGCCACAACGAACCTGAAATTAGCCTGTCCCTCTAGGAAATTAGGCCCCAGATTCGTGGGACCTTTCCCTGTAAAGAGGCGGATTAATGATGTCGCCTATGAACTGGAATTACCGGAGACCTTCAGGATCCACCCTGTGTTCCATATAGCCTTACTGAAGCCCGCCATCGCTAACTCTTTTCCGGATGGGAATACAGAGCCACCCGAACCCGTGGTAATAGACGGCGAAGAGGAATTTGAAATAGAGGCGATTTTAGATTGCAGGAGAAGGAGAGGTCAAGTTCAATACCTTATTAAGTGGAGGGGTTACGGTCCTGAAGACAACTCGTGGGAACCTGAAACCAACATTCATGCCCAAGAACTGATCCAAACCTTTAAGAGGACTTATCCTGACAAAGTAGCCAGATAGGGCATCCGGAGGCTGCCCGTTAGGGGGGGGCAATGTCAGGGAAGACCAGCCAGTACTCAAGATGGCCGACGGAGAAGTCGACCTGTGACCTCAGCCTCTGCCAGAACACCTTCGGTGCACCTGTGTGCACATGACCAAGAGGCTATTTAAACTTGGTCTGTGCTTGCATATAGTGCTGTCCATTCTACAGCGTTCCCGTGTGTTCCTGCCTGCTTACTTCTGATACCTGTACCTGTTTACCGACCCGGCTTGCCTTGACTCCGCTACCTGCTGCCTGCACCTGACCCGGCTTGTTCTGAACTCCGCACCTGCCTGCTCCTTCAACTACCACGCTGCCAGCCTGTTGCCGACCCGGCCTGTGTCCTGACTACGCTTCTGCCTCCGCTTCTACTCCTGACGTTCCCGCCAGTGTATGACCCGGTCTGCTTAACCTGCCTCTTCTGCCAGCTGGAGAATCCTGCTCGAGCACCGGGCCCCCTGCTGCTGTTCCCAGTTCTAGGAAGACAACCCGTCAGGCACTCATGCGACTCTGTACTTCTGCGCCTCCTGTCTGCTCTATCAGGGGGCCCGAATCAGAGGAGTAAGAGAGGCCACTCCCTGCATATCAGGCTCTACCGTCAGGTACGTGACAGATAGACTAACATTGCCGAAAACTGGAGGAGGCATAGGCCTTCCAGATATACAGCGCAATTACTGGGCGGTACATTTAGCGTGCATAGTGGACTGGAAAGTTCACAGTCAATGTAAAGATTGGGTGCGCTTGGAGAATCTGATCTCGAACACCAAACTAAGATACTTACCGTGGATAGAACATATTTCCCCCACCGCCCTGTCACATCCACTTATTGGACCCACTTTCTACGCCTTTAACAGGGCTTGTTCTAAATATGCGGTCTCTGCTAGATTTTGTCCCATTACCCTAGTTCAAAACAATCCGAATTTCCCCCCGGGTTTAACAAGAACCTTTGTGAAGACATAATGGCTATACGCGGAAATACTAGCTAAAGACTTTTTCCGTAGAGGTTGCTTCTTACGTCAAACCGAACTGGCGAATATCTCCAACCAAAATCAGTGCTAGCTCCATCCAATGCGTTTCATTAAAACAGACATCATCAAGGAGCTTAGGAGTCTGCTAAGCCAGCCTGATGAAGGAGGGAGCTTTGTGATTATATGTTTTGCCTCCCATTGTCACATCCTTTCCTTGCCCTCACATTTTGATCAGCACATCTTGCAGAGCTGCTGAAGCCCTGTGCCAGGTGGGACAAGATGGTGCCACAGCTGCTCTGACAGCCTGAGTCTGAACTCCAGGAAGATGTTGCTGTACAGGCCAACAGGTCAGGACTTCAACCTCTGCAATTTGAGCAGAAATCAGCTGACTTAGGGCACAGACAACAGCAAGCGAATAAGCCAACATTTTTAACCCTTGCCAGGCAATAATCAGTGCAGTTGAAGAAGCTAAATGTTTCTGAGATTTGTAAAGCAGCACTAAATATGGTGTAAAGGTACTTTGTTAAACCAATTCCAACTGTCTCTCTGGGATTACTTTTTCCTGCTTGGTATTGGCAGCCTGTACTTGTATGTCTTAGTATTTCCAACTCATGTTTAATTAGTCCTGCTTTTAAAAGCTAAGAAACATTATGGGCTTGTTCACACTTTATGCAGTGACCTGCGCTTTTCTGCACAGAACAACACAGGTCACCACTAGAGCACATAGAAAATAATTGTTTCCTTTGTTCTCTGTTCACATTACACTACTGCAGTGATGTACAGTACAATTTTAGGTAATGCGGGCAATGTTTGGGTTATTGCCCAAATATGGCCATGTGGCCATATTTAGGTAATGAGATAAGGTTCCATTCCCAACCAATTTGCTTACATTGCCAGGAACTCCTAGCCTTGTAAATGAATGGGCCACCCCTCAGCTAAGAGAGCCATCATTGGCCAATCATGGCTCAGGGGGACTAAGTCCAAACCCCACACTATATAAGGCTGCCTGCATGTCGGCCCCGTGTAGTGTGTTATTGGCGTGGACGGAGAGAGTGTCATTTAGATTGGGCAGGCAGGTTATTCAGTTAGCTGCAGTGTATTTAATATATATATATATATATATATATATATATATATATATATATATATATATATATATATATTGCATCCAGTGTAGCCAAGCCTTAATCTATGACTGCAGGCCATTCCTAATGTACTTTTTCTAATATACTATACTTCAGACGGTGTACATAGTACACAGTACCGTGTACCCATAGTGCATTTGCTACAACTTTTCTGGTGGGGTACACAATACAGTACACCCATAGTTGTTATTACACTTCTGTTGGTGTACACAGTACCATGTACCCATGTATGTGGGTTAAGGAAGTATCAGAATTTATGAGTGGAGTGAAAAAGTTTTTAATTTGCAGGTACCGGAATAATTCAGAATGGGGTAAACCGTAAGTTTCGCAAAGGGTTGGGAAGGGGATAAAAGATGTAGAAGTAACGAATTTATGCATAGTCGAGATTTCAAGAGACTGCCAAGCTCACAAGGTTTTGGGAGAGATCCATGCAGGAGAAAAAGCGGGATTTTTTAGAAAGGAGAGAAGGGGATTATGAGGCGATTGTAACCGGTGTTTAAATTTGAATCTTTCCCATAGAGAAATAAAATGTTTGGTGATAGGATTGCGTAAGCTTTTGCGGTCTTTTGGGGCAAGCTAAAGCAGATTAGAGATTGATAAGGGATCACATTCGGCAGCTTCAATCGACACCCATAAGGGAATTTCTCGTTGTGCGTGGTATTTAGATAAGCTAGCAATATGTGCTGCCCTATAATAAGTTGCAAAGTTAGGAAAGCCTAGACCTCCATGTGTTTTGGAAAGATAAAGTGTGTGCAAGGGTATATGTGGTTTAGAAGGCCCCCATACGTATGATGTGGATTTTTTCTGTATTAGTCTAAAATAATAAGCAGGAATTGAAATTGGTAACACTCTGAATAAATATAGTAGTTTAGGTAGGATCGTCATTTTTATTGCATTCATTCTACCAAACCATGATAACGGGAGGTGAGTCCAGGTTTTCAATAGATTTGTCACACTTTTCAAAGTCGGCAGATAATTGGCTGAAAAAAGATCTGATATAGATGCAGCAAGATGAATCCCTAAATATGGGATAGATTTTTCCACCCAGGTAAAAGGAAGACCTGCTTTTGCTGAATTTAGTTCCAAATTGGAAAGAGATATGTTTAGTGCTATGCATTTTTTGGGGTTGATTGATAAGCCAGAAAAAGAAGCAAACCTATTGAGGATGGGGAGAAGGTGGGGATGATAGAAATAAGAGGATATCATCTGCGAACAAACACAATTTATGTTGATATCCTCCTAGTTCTATTCCAGTAATTGTGGGATCAGATCTGATTGAATGGGCAAGCGGTTCTATAAGAAGGGCAAATAGGAGGGGAGAGAGTGGACATCCTTGTCTTGTGCCTCTTTCAATATTGAAGGGATCAGATTTATAACCTGCGTATTTGATGCATGCTTTTGGTTTATTGTACAAAGCAGTGATCCAAGTTATAAAGTTAGGGCCAAAGCCCCACTTTTGAAGTGACTATTGTAAATAAGGCCAGGAAATGGCTTTCCTAATATCAAGGGATATAAAACAAGAAGGAATGCGGCGGGTTTTAGCAATGTGAGTCAAAAGGACCGCTCGACATACATTGTCGCCTGCTTGGCGTGTTGGCATAAAGCCTACTTGAACACGATGTATAAGATTACCTTTGACTCCATTTAGGCGAGCCGCTAAGATTTTTGCTAATAAATTGATATCTAGGTTTAATAGGGAAATGGGACGATAATTTGTACAGGATGTGTCATCAGTATGGGATTTAGGAATCATACAAATGGTTGCCATTAATGATTCCTGTCTAAAAGACTTACCCTCTAGTAAGATATTAAAGGCATCAGCCAAAATAGGGGAGAGAATGTTGATAAAGGTACGATAGTATAAGGCAGAATAACCATCAGGGCCTGGTCTTTTGTTTATTTTGAGGTCTTTAATGGCTTTTGTTACATCGTATACCGTAATGGGTGCTTCAAGTAAAGTCTTTTGGATATTAGTTATCTCAGGTAGAGTGATATTAGAGAAGAAAGCATCTGCCTCAGCGGGATTAAATTTGTTTGTTGACGACTATAGAGAGGCTAAATGTGAGCGGAATTTATGAACAATTTTAATAGGGTTACTAGTGTATGTGTTAGTGGACAATTTAAGTCTAATCGGTTTAAAAGATTTATTTATTGACTTTAGTGCGTGTGCCAGATAAGTACCAGATTTGTTGGATTTCATGTAAAAGACATGACAAGATCGGTGTAAAAATTTGTCAGCGGATTCTGTGAGGAATAAGTCGTATTCCAAACGGGCTTTTTCTAAGCAAATTTTCGCATCTGAGGTAGGATTATCTTGGAAGGCTATAAAGGAAGAGTTAAACTCAGTTTCTAGTTTCCTTGCAAGGTTCCTTCGTTCCCGTTTGAATAACGCAGATTGCTTTTGAAGTGTACCATGCAACACAGGTTTGTGCGCCTCCCACAGTGTAATTGGGGAAATGTCAGGACTTGTGTTGTGTATTAAATATTCTTTTAGGGATTTTTCAATTAATAGACAATGCAATGGGTTTTTAAGTAAAATATCTGAGAGGTACCAAGTGTTATCATGTGATTTGGGAATATTGGAAGCGATGGTAGTAAAAACTGCATTATGGTCAGACCATGGAATGGGGATTATATTTGATGTAAGTATTTCTGGAATTATACCTATAGTTAGAAATATGTGGTCAATGCGAGTGAATGTTTGGTGAGGATATGAGTAATAAGTGTATTTCCTTTTTGATGGATTGCATTCTCTCCAAGAGTCTACCAGTTTGTGTTTGGAAAGGAGCTGGGGGAGAGACATCTTAGTTGGACTTCGAGGAGGGATATATGGTGATTTGTCCAGAAATGGGAGGAGGACCTGATTGGAATCACCACACACAACTAGTGTTCCAATCTTGTGTGTGGACACCACTTGCAAAAGATGTGAGAAAAAAGGTGTGGGATGTTTGTTGGGCGCATAATATGAGACAACCATGATCGTTGTATCCAAAATATATCCCAGGAGAATTAAGTATCGCCCTTCAGGGTCTTTGATTTCAGAATGAAGTGTAAATGGAGTGGAGCGGTGAAAGGCTATAAGAGTTCCACGCTGCTTGGTATCAGCTGAAGCTGTGAATATTTGTGGATAAAAGGAGCTAAAGAATTTAGGAGTAGAATTAACTGTGAAGTGTGTTTCTTGTAAGCACACAATGTGTGCTTTCTTCGCATGAAATGTACGAAAGGCCTTGGTACGCTTCTGCGGTACATTAAGACCCTGAACATTCAGGGATAAAATGTTTAATGGTGCCATGAGAACTGAGTCAGGAAATGGTACTCACCAACCTTCAGAGAATTATTGTTGGAGAGGATGACCTGTGTGGACATGAAGAAAAGCAAGGAGGAGGGTGATCCAGGATAGAATGAAGTGAAGAAAAAACAAGAAATATATGAAATAATAAAATATGCTTTTAAGATAATTTTGAAGAAAAATTCAAAAATTACCTGTGATAGGGGGTATGACTCCCCTTCAAGGAATAGAGGGCCTACGTCAACCACCCACATATAATGCGTGGTAAGCCAAGGAAGGCTAAGTGGGGCGCGGGAGAACTGCCAAAGAGGAAAAAAAACATCATAAAGATGTGTAATCAAAGCCCGTAAGGCATAATAATGTTGCTAAAAATTTTAAAAGCAGAGAAAAAAAAAACTGGGTGATATAAAAGATGATTACCAATTATAAGTTTAAACTCTCAAATATAAGGAGGGGGAAAACTATAGAAAGACTTTAGGGGAGGAAATAAGGAAAAATGGTTGTTAGAAAGGGAAAAGTGAACATTTAGAGCTATAACAAACCCAGTACTTAGGTAGTGAATCTGACTAGAATATGCTTAAGAAAACATTTGGGATACAACTAGGTATCACAAAACTGGCTTAATAACCATGTCTAAGTATAAGCTAACAAATAAAAAACCTTATGAGAGAAATATAACTGGGACCAGAGTCCAAAAAATTAGCTTAGTCCTTAACTTAGAAGTTTAAATAAGGATTTGCAAATTATAACTAATAAATTTAAAATAAGAGGCTGTGACTCAATGTTTTATAATAAAGGACACACTATCAAGTATGTATTTAGTCATTGGGAACAAAAAGGAGGCATAAACTGCCCAAAAAAAAAAAATGTATACATATATATATATATATATATATATATATACATACATACATACAAATACACACATATATATATATATATATATATATATATATATATATATATATACATACATACAAATACACACACACACATATATATATATATATATATATATATATATATATATATATATATATATATATATACACACATACACACACACACACACACACACACACACACACACACACACACATATATATATATATATATATATATATATATATATATATATATATATATACACATATACACATACATACACATACACATATATACACATTAAAAATAAATAAATAAATAAAAATAAAATAATAATAATAATTAATAAAGCGGAGATTATTCAAGAATTGCTTCTAGGTTGTAGTTATGGGAAAGAGAACTATTGAGGTATCTCATCAGTCCATGGAATCTTCGTGGTCCTGAGGTGGAGAGGCAAAACGACCCCTCTTGTGGGGCTGATGTTTTCCAGTTTGAAATGAATTGCGTGGAGAGGAAGATGAAGCTGAAGCTGTTCTTCTACGTGAGGTAGAAGTGTTGGGCAGGTCAGCCAGGTTATCTACCAGATGTAGGTCTTAAAGGGCTTGCTGAAGTTCTTCTGGTGATCTGCAGGTGCGTTTGGAACCCTGATGACTGAAGCGAATGGAAAATGGGAAACCCCATTGATAAATGATGTTGTGACGCTGCAGTTCTATCAGTTGGGGTTTCATAGCACGTCTTTTGGAAATAGTGAGTTGGGAGAGGTCTGCAAATAGCTGGTAGTTATGACCCTGAAATGTTAAAGCATCTTTCCCTCTTGCTGCGGCTAGAAGTTGTTCTTTTGTTTTATAATAATGAAATTTAGCAATAATATCTCGTGGAGGGTTATCTATTTTTTTGGGCATAAGGGCTCAGTGGACTCTGTCCATTTCCAGGCGTTCAAGTGGTATACCTGGCTGCAGCTCCTGAAATAGTGCTGTTATATAAGATTGCAGATCTGTGATTGTTTCAGGTATACCCCTGATTCGCAAATTAGATCTTCTTTCATAATCCTCTAATCTTGTTTGCAGTGTTCTCTTCCTTGAGGTATTCTATTTCTGTCACATAGTCCTGAGCAGAGTTTTCAATCACCTCAACCCTATGTTCCAGTGCTGCAGTGCGAGTTGCTAATTCTCTTATCTCTTTAGTTAGGCTATTGGTTATGTGTTCAGAGGTCTGCTTTAATGCTTTTTGTAGCATTGTTTCAAATTGTTTCATTAAGCTTGGGGAAACAGGAGCTTCTTGTAAAGATCCCTGTGTGAAAAATAATTCAGTGTCTGACTCCTCTGGGGACACAGGCTTCAGGTATTTAGGCTTGTGAGAGTGCTCTGAGGTAACGGCAGCTGAGGGGAGAGATGTCATTCTAGCCCCAGCGCGGGACTGTGTATTGCCGCCTGAGGTATTTTTAACTTTTGTTCGGGTCCCCCCCAGTACCATTTTCATTCCCAGATGGTCTTACAAATATTTAGAAATGAATGAGAAGTGCCGGGATTCGGGAATGTCGGCGGGCTGTCTGTAAATGACGGCTTTTCTCCCGTCACGGAGCAGAGCTCTAACAAAGCATTACCGTTCCATCATGCTTCACGCATGCGCCCCCCCAGTTTAGCTATATCTGACTGCAGTAAATGGAAAAAATATAATACTGCGTTAACATCAAAAAATGTGTAAGCAGCGACTAGAGTGTTATACAGCACAATCAGATAAGTAATAGAAAAAGTCGCGCTAATAATGTGATGAAGGCAACAAATAAATGCCTTAAAACCTCATAAAGGAATATATATATAAATAAAAGCAATATTCAATGTGCAAAATGAATTATAAACAAGTGAAATTCAATATTAGAAAACAAATCTTAAAGAGCGCAGATAATGTCCATATGATCTGTGCGCAATAAACAGTGAATAGTTGAAGTCCATATACTGTGTATGGCAAAAAACAAAGACCAAAAAAAGGACCAGAAAAAAGGACCAAAAAAACAAAAAAACAATATCCCCAAGTGACAGGTGAAAAAGACTCTTGCTGCAGTGAATGGGGTGCGTAGTTGAAACCTCCACCTTCAAAAACTGCTGCTGCTTACCAGAGAACGTTGGTCCCTTAATTATAGGAGGCCTCACTGAGCAGACGGCTGTAACCCCAGCCCGGGATCTCAGAGACAGGCACTAGATGTCATCATGTCCACAGGAACCAAACATCAGTTGTAAATAGGCATAAGCAGAAAGCCGGCTGGCTCCAGAACAGCCCGTAACTTCCGGGTACTGGAATAGCGGTGTCGTCAGGGCGTAGCTCCTCCTCCCTACATCGCTTCGTCGCTACAGGACGTGGTCACGGGATGCGAGCAGCGTCCTGACCCACCACTTATATGCAGAAAAAAACACCGCCTCATTGCGGCAGGAAAAATAAAGCGCCATCTCATCTGAGGGAAACACTAAGGGCAAATGCATATAGTTATCAGGGATAAAATGTTTAATGGTGCCATGAGAACTGAGTCAGGAAATGGTACTCACCAACCTTCAGAGAATTATTGTTGGAGAGGATGACCTGTGTGGACATGAAGAAAAGCAAGGAGGAGGGTGATCCAGGATAGAATGAAGTGAAGAAAAAACAAGAAATATATGAAATAATAAAATATGCTTTTAAGATAATTTTGAAGAAAAATTCAAAAATTACCTGTGATAGGGGGTATGACTCCCCTTCAAGGAATAGAGGGCCTACGTCAACCACCCACATATAATGCGTGGTAAGCCAAGGAAGGCTAAGTGGGGCGCGGGAGAACTGCCAAAGAGGAAAAAAAACATCATAAAGATGTGTAATCAAAGCCCGTAAGGCATAATAATGTTGCTAAAAATTTTAAAAGCAGAGAAAAAAAAAACTGGGTGATATAAAAGATGATTACCAATTATAAGTTTAAACTCTCAAATATAAGGAGGGGGAAAACTATAGAAAGACTTTAGGGGAGGAAATAAGGAAAAATGGTTCTTAGAAAGGGAAAAGTGAACATTTAGAGCTATAACAAACCCAGTACTTAGGTAGTGAATCTGACTAGAATATGCTTAAGAAAACATTTGGGATACAACTAGGTATCACAAAACTGGCTTAATAACCATGTCTAAGTATAAGCTAACAAATAAAAAACCTTATGAGAGAAATATAACTGGGACCAGAGTCCAAAAAATTAGCTTAGTCCTTAACTTAGAAGTTTAAATAAGGATTTGCAAATTATAACTAATAAATTTAAAATAAGAGGCTGTGACTCAATGTTTTATAATAAAGGACACACTATCAAGTATGTATTTAGTCATTGGGAACAAAAAGGAGGCATAAACTGCCAAAAAAAAAAAAATGTATACATATATATATATATATATATATACATACATACATACAAATACACACACACACATATATATATATATATATATATATATATATATATATATATATATACATACAAATACACACACACACATATATATATATATATATATATATACACACATACACACACACACACACACACACACACATTATATATATATATATATATATATATATATATATATATATATACACACATATACACATACATACACATATACACATATATACACATTAAAAATAAATAAATAAATAAAAATAAAATAATAATAATAATTAATAAAGCGGAGATTATTCAAGAATTGCTTCTAGGTTGTAGTTATGGGAAAGAGAACTATTGAGGTATCTCATCAGTCCATGGAATCTTCGTGGTCCTGAGGTGGAGAGGCAAAACGACCCCTCTTGTGGGGCTGATGTTTTCCAGTTTGAAATGAATTGCGTGGAGAGGAAGATGAAGCTGAAGCTGTTCTTCTACGTGAGGTAGAAGTGTTGGGCAGGTCAGCCAGGTTATCTACCAGATGTAGGTCTTAAAGGGCTTGCTGAAGTTCTTCTGGTGATCTGCAGGTGCGTTTGGAACCCTGATGACTGAAGCGAATGGAAAATGGGAAACCCCATTGATAAATGATGTTGTGACGCTGCAGTTCTATCAGTTGGGGTTTCATAGCACGTCTTTTGGAAATAGTGAGTTGGGAGAGGTCTGCAAATAGCTGGTAGTTATGACCCTGAAATGTTAAAGCATCTTTCCCTCTTGCTGCGGCTAGAAGTTGTTCTTTTGTTTTATAATAATGAAATTTAGCAATAATATCTCGTGGAGGGTTATCTATTTTTTTGGGCATAAGGGCTCAGTGGACTCTGTCCATTTCCAGGCGTTCAAGTGGTATACCTGGCTGCAGCTCCTGAAATAGTGCTGTTATATAAGATTGCAGATCTGTGATTGTTTCAGGTATACCCCTGATTCGCAAATTAGATCTTCTTTCATAATCCTCTAATCTTGTTTGCAGTGTTCTCTTCCTTGAGGTATTCTATTTCTGTCACATAGTCCTGAGCAGAGTTTTCAATCACCTCAACCCTATGTTCCAGTGCTGCAGTGCGAGTTGCTAATTCTCTTATCTCTTTAGTTAGGCTATTGGTTATGTGTTCAGAGGTCTGCTTTAATGCTTTTTGTAGCATTGTTTCAAATTGTTTCATTAAGCTTGGGGAAACAGGAGCTTCTTGTAAAGATCCCTGTGTGAAAAATAATTCAGTGTCTGACTCCTCTGGGGACACAGGCTTCAGGTATTTAGGCTTGTGAGAGTGCTCTGAGGTAACGGCAGCTGAGGGGAGAGATGTCATTCTAGCCCCAGCGCGGGACTGTGTATTGCCGCCTGAGGTATTTTTAACTTTTGTTCGGGTCCCCCCCAGTACCATTTTCATTCCCAGATGGTCTTACAAATATTTAGAAATGAATGAGAAGTGCCGGGATTCGGGAATGTCGGCGGGCTGTCTGTAAATGACGGCTTTTCTCCCGTCACGGAGCAGAGCTCTAACAAAGCATTACCGTTCCATCATGCTTCACGCATGCGCCCCCCCAGTTTAGCTATATCTGACTGCAGTAAATGGAAAAAATATAATACTGCGTTAACATCAAAAAATGTGTAAGCAGCGACTAGAGTGTTATACAGCACAATCAGATAAGTAATAGAAAAAGTCGTGCTAATAATGTGATGAAGGCAACAAATAAATGCCTTAAAACCTCATAAAGGAATATATATATAAATAAAAGCAATATTCAATGTGCAAAATGAATTATAAACAAGTGAAATTCAATATTAGAAAACAAATCTTAAAGAGCGCAGATAATGTCCATATGATCTGTGCGCAATAAACAGTGAATAGTTGAAGTCCATATACTGTGTATGGCAAAAAACAAAGACCAAAAAAAGGACCAGAAAAAAGGACCAAAAAAACAAAAAAACAATATCCCCAAGTGACAGGTGAAAAAGACTCTTGCTGCAGTGAATGGGGTGCGTAGTTGAAACCTCCACCTTCAAAAACTGCTGCTGCTTACCAGAGAACGTTGGTCCCTTAATTATAGGAGGCCTCACTGAGCAGACGGCTGTAACCCCAGCCCGGGATCTCAGAGACAGGCACTAGATGTCATCATGTCCACAGGAACCAAACATCAGTTGTAAATAGGCATAAGCAGAAAGCCGGCTGGCTCCAGAACAGCCCGTAACTCGAATAGCGGTGTCGTCAGGGCGTAGCTCCTCCTCCCTACATCGTTTCGTCGCTACAGGACGTGGTCACGGGATGCGAGCAGCGTCCTGACCCACCACTTATATGCAGAAAAAAACACCGCCTCATTGCGGCAGGAAAAATAAAGCGCCATCTCATCTGAGGGAAACACTAAGGGCAAATGCATATAGTTATGTCCCTGATAGACATACCAAGACATGGTAACAGCGTATGTTTCGGCGCTGCCAAAACTGACATACAGACGTCGAAAACCTACGGGCTGAGAAGGTGATATTACAGAGTTCTCTTGAAATAAAAACATATTGAAATATAATCTAATAAAAAATTATAATTAATTATAATTAAAGAATTAAAAAATAAAATAAAAAATTATAAATTAGCAAAATTAGCACGCAGTCTGTGGGTGGTCATTGAGGGACATAACTCGAATGGCCCAGGTGGTCTAACCCAAATATCCTAGGCCATATGGAGATAAATATAGAATTAAACGCCACTGGCCAAAAGAAACAAACTGAATATGGGTCGTGACTCGGATGGCCTGGGTCACTAAACTAGAATTAATAATCCCATATTTCATAACCTCCATGTGGCTGAAAATAAATATTAATGATCCATAAATAGGGTCATTGAATGCTCTAAAAGCAGACCAAGATAATGCTGTCTCCCTGAGATGAGAAGGCACCCCAAACCCAGAGAGTAGTACAAACACCAGATATTAAATCAAAAATATCTTACACAATCAGAAATCTCTAGAAAACATAATGGGGTTCACATATATGTGATGTAATACTCCAAAAGTAGAAAATAAAAATAAAAATAAAAATAAATGTAAATAAAAATAAATGTAAATAAAAATAAAAATAAAATTAAGGAATAAATATGAAAATATCTTGTTGTAACCATAGTAACCCAAAGTATCTAGGCGTTCAAAAGAATTAACATCAACATCGATGTTAAGGCCAAAGGGGTATAGGTCTTTAGCTTGTAAACCCAAGCCATCTCTAATCTCGAGATGCTCCGAACAAGAACGCTGCCCCTCCAATGGGGCCTAAATTTATCGATTCCCAGGAAGATGGTGCCTGTGGGTCTCTACCATGAACAGTCAAATAATGTTTTGATACAGAGTGCTTAGTGAATACTCTCCTGATATTATTAATATGCTCATTTAGTCGCACCTGCAGGGGTCTTTTAGTCCGGCCCACATACTGCAGGCCACAAGGGCACTGCAGCATGTAGACGACCCCTGAGGTGGAACATGTAATAAAGGGCTTGATAGTAAAGGATTTTCGGGTACAGGTGGAGGTGAAATTCACAGACCTTCTACTCCTGCAACCGTTCAGAGAGCGAACCTGACACCTCCTGCATTGAAAATACCCGGTTCATTCAGAAAAAAAGGTAGGTCTTGAGATGGGAGGGTCAAAAATGTTAGGTGCCACTTTGTCTTTGAGTGACGGTGCCCCCCTAAAAACTACTTGGGGTTTGTCTGGCAGGATAGATGTCAACACCCTATCATTTTTAAGTATATGCCAATACTTGCTGATAATATGTTTGACTTTAGAGTGTTGGCAGGTAAAGTCAGTGATAAAGGGACAGCGAAAGGAAGCATCAACTGGACCCTTGGCTCACTCTGTGAGCAAATCCTTACGGTCCACTTTGACTACCTGATCCAACGTACTGGCAACAAAATCAGGGGAATAACCCTTAGCAACAAACCTCTGAGTTAAGATCTGTGCCTGAGTCTGGAAGGTGGCAACATCGGTACAATTCCGTTTTAATCGGAGAAACTGGCTCTTAGGCACAGATCTGAGCCATGAAGCATGGTGGCAGCTATCATGGGGAATAAAAGAATTTCTATCAGTCGGTTTGAAGTATGTTGAAGTAATGAATTCATTGTTGCGTATGGAGATGGTAAGGTCCAGAAAATTGATCTGCTCCGAACTGGCCTCATATTTGAGCTGAATGCCCCTATTGTTGTTATTGAGAAAGCACACGCTTTTCACCATGCCACCATGCCACCATGCTTCATGGCTCAGATCTGCACCACCTGCAGTTCTTGAGCAGGTACCCGGGCTTACAGGATCTCCAGAGGTAGGCCAGGAAAGTCTGTGGTCATTTCCACCGGTCATATAATGGCAGTGCTCGGCTGGCTGACATTCAAAGAGAATGCAACCTGCCCAAGAACCGCCTCATTTGTGACATGCCCACCAGGTGGAACTCAATGTTGGCAATGCTGCAGTGGCTGCACACGCAGCAGAGGCCCATCAATGAGTACCTGTGTGAGTATGGCACCAGGACAGGGTCAGGGGAGCTTGACCTTTTTTCCCCACGCCATTGGCTACTGATCAAGGATGCGTGCACTGTCCTGTCACCATTTGAGGAGGCCACGAGGATGGTGAGCAGTGACAGTGCATGCATCAGTGATACTGTACCTCTTGTCTTCCTGTTGGAGCACACGCTCCGTGGAATAATGGACAGGGCACTTGAGGCAGAACAGCGGGAGGAAGAGGAGGACTTCCTTACCTCTCAAGGCCCCCTTTATCCATATAGTATTCCTGCAGGCCCACTGATCACACAGGAAGAAGAAGAGGAGGAGAAGGAGTATTGTGTTAGCATGGAGGTGGAGGATAACACTTAGCAACAGCAGCAGTCTTCAAGGGATCATTTTCAGTCCCCAGAAACCCATGGAGTTGTACGTGGCTGGGAGGAGGTGGTTGAGGATCATGTTATCCTTAGTGATGCAGAGGACTCGGAATCTAATGCCTCTACAAACTTACGCTGCATGGCCTCCCTGATCCTGCAAAGCCTGCAAAAGGACCCTAGGATTCGTGGTATCAAGGAGAGGGATCATACTCCCTGACAACTAGGGATGAGCAAAACACCCCCCGGTTCGGTACACATCCAGAAGACGCGAATGGACCGAAAGTTTGTGTGAACTTTAGAGCACCGTTAAGGTCTATGGGACTCGAACGTGAGAAATCAAAAGTGCAAATTTTAAAGGCTAATATGCAAGTTATTAGGGGACATGTATCAATGCAAAAAAAAGTTTTAAAAACGGTTGTTTTTTCGGGAGCAGTGATTTTAATGATGCTTAAAGTGAAAAAATAAAAGTGAAATCTAAAGCATCAGTGGAGGAGACACTTTTTTCCCATATTAACTCTTACAGGAGAGAATTTCCCTTCCATGGGGTAGATTTCCTCCCACTTCTTGTTGTCTCCCTCCGTTTGTAAGTAGGAGTCGTTTGTAAGTTGGATGTTTGAAAGTAGGGGCCTGACCTATATATTCTGCAGAAATTTGGGCCTTAGGTGTTGGTGGTACCAGAACACTGTAAGCCCTCAGTTACTCTTCGTGGGCGCAGGAACAGGCCCTGCTGTGAAATATTAGATCAAAAATTTTAATTACACACCCCTGATGAACAGGGGCAGAAAAATTGGGCCTTAGGCACTGGTGGTGGTGCCACAAAACTGCAACCCCTCACAGATACTCTAGTTGAGCACAGGAACAAGCCCTGCTGCAAAATATTACAGCAAAAATTGTAATTACACGCCCCTGTTAAACAGGGGCAGAAAAATTAGGCCTTAGGCACTGGTGGTGGTGCCACAACACTGCAACCCTTCACAGATACTCTAGTTGAGCGCAGGAACGAGCCCTGCTGCAAAATATTACAGCAAAAATTATAATTACACGCCCCTGTTGAACAGGGGCAGAAAAATTGGGCCTTAGCCACTGGTGGTGGTGCCCAGAACCAAAAATGTTCTTACAAGCTTTCAACATGAACATTGAGGAGGAATAGGATAGTCACTCAGCATCAACAGGCAGTCTTCAAGGGATCTCACATTCATAAAAAAATTAGTCGGTTACATTAGCATCAGGTGCTTGGTAGCTGGTGATCCAAAACTGATTCATTTTTATGAAGGTGAGCCGATCAACTGAGTCGGTGGACAGGCATACTCTGTGATTGGTTACAAAGCCTCCAGCAGCACTGAATGTGCGTTCTGAAAGAACGCTGGATGCAGGATAGGCCAGTAGCTCAATTGCATACTGTGCAAGCTCTGGCCAGTGATTCATTCTCAAGACCCAATAACCCAGAGGATTCTCGGTTGGAAAGGTCTCGAAGTCTGATCTTGCCCCTAGATATTCCTGCACCATGTAAATCAGATGCTGTCGATGGTTGCTGGAACCGATCAGACCTTGGGGCTGCGGACTAAAAAATTGTCTTGGTCATCCACTCTACCAACTCTTCTGCATGTTGTGGCTCAACACGGCCAGCTGCCGAAAAAAAGGACAAGCGTGCCCCACGGCCACGTGCTGAGGATGCACCGTGTAAATGACCAGCAATGTTGGCTGTAGACACAGAGCCTGCTTGCCCTCTTTTAGTGGCCTGTGAGCGTCTGCCTTTCCTTGATGGCCTTCCAGACATACTGTATTTGATGTATTTGTAATGTATTTGAATAGGTACACCAGGACTGGCCTGCGGTGAGATGTAACTGCACAAAGCTGGGATGTATATATATACTGAATATACTGCAGCTAACTGATTTAACTGCCTGCCTGTAGTATATTAGGAAGAGAACAACAGGAATGGTCTGCAGTGAGATCTAGCTGCACAGGATACAGTACTAAATATACTGCAGCTAACTGAATAAACTGCCTGCCTGTAGTATATTAGGAACAGAACAACAGGAACGGTCTGCATCGAGATCTAGCTGCACAGGATACAGTACTGAATATACTGCAGCTAACTGACTGAAATGCCTGCCAGTAGTATATTTGAAAGAGAACAACAGGAACGGTCTGCAGCGAGATCTAGCTGCACAGGATACAGTACTGAATATACTGCAGCTAACTGAATGAACTGCCTGCCTGTAGTATTTTAGGAACAGAACAACCGGAACGTCTGCAGCAAGATCTAGCTGCACAGGATACAGTAATGAATATACTGCAGCTATCTGAATGAACTGCCTTCCTGTAGTATATTAGGAAGAGAACAACAGGAACAGTCTGCAGCGAGATCTAGCTGCACAGGATACAGTACTGAATATACTGCAGCTAACCGAATGAACTTGCCTGCCTGTAGTATATTAGGAAGAGAACAACAGGAACTGTCTGCAGCGAGATCTAGCCAAACTGTATACAGTACTGAATACACTGCAGCTAACTGAATAAACTGCCTGCCTGTAGTATATTAGGAAGAGAACAACAGGAACGGTCTGCAGCAAGATCTAGCTGCACAGGATACAGTACTGAATATACTGCAGCTAACTGAATGAACTTGCCTGCCTGTAGTATATAAGGAACAGAACAACAGGAACGGTCTGCAGCGAGATCTAGCTAAACTGGATACAGTACTGAATATACTGCAGCTAACTGAATGAACTGCCTGCTTGTAGTATATTAGGAACAGAACAGCAGGAACGGTCTGCAGTGAGATCTAGCTGCACAGGATACAGTACTGAATATACTGCAGCTAACTAAATGAACTGCCTGCCTGTAGTATATTAGGAAGAGAACAAAGGGAATTGTCTGCAGAGAGATCTAGCTGCACAGGATACAGTACTGAATATACTGCAGCTAACTGAATGAACTGCTGCCTGTAGTATATTAGGAAGAGAGCAACAGGAACAGTCTGCAGCGAGATCTAGCTGCACAGGATACAGTACTGAATATTCTGCAGCTATATGAATGAATTTGCCTGCCTGTAGTACATTAGGAAGAGAACAACAGGAACGGTCTGCAGTGAGATCTAGCTGCACAGGATACAGTATTGAATATACTGCAGCTAACTGAATGAACTGCCTGCCTGTAGCATATTAGGAAGAGAACAACAGGAATGGTCTGCAGCGAGATCTAGCTGTACAGGATACAGTACTGAATATACTGCAGCTAACTGAATGAACTGCCTGCCTGTAGTATATTAGGAAGAGAACAAAGGGAATGGTCTGCAGAGAGATCTCTGGATGAAAAATACATATTTATTGATAGTAATAGAATGCACAATCATATCAATATCATAAACCGCATATATAAAAGACATTGCAATAAATATCATTTCAGAAAGTATTTACAAGCACATATGTATGTGCGAATGTAATACAGACATCAAATATATACCCACTTGGTGCCAAGTAGTGGTCACAATTGATAAATTATACAGACAAAACAAAAAATTCCATATGTGTACATGTGGTGTTACAGCAGCACTTTCACCGGGAATAAAGGTGTAAACAGTAGAGTCATGGTAAAAATTGTTCTGGAGTAAAGGTATAATATAAACATATGTCTGCATCCCACAATGCGCGACGTGTGAAGGACACTCATCAGGGGTGATAGCACAGGGACATCTAGAAAAAATAGTAAGGTGCAATTAGTCTGAGTGTGACTGGTCATACTAGGGGGAGGCAGGAGAGCCCACCCTGAGTACTAACATGTAGTCAGTACAGAAGGGTGTAGCGGGTGTGGTACCAGGGTCCAGAAAAATGTCCGACCCGGGAGCTGAGGTATTCTGGGGTCGCGTGTAGGCGGGACATGTACAAAGCACCCCTGGACACAGGGACCCAGGTTGCTGGTAGTCATAGTAAGACAGAATAATGCGCCAGTAATACTACCTAGAATAAAAAGGTGCATAATCAATATGTCAACCATGCTGGGTATAAAAATAAAAATAAAAAAAATGAAAAATAGAAAAAGGAAGGGAAGAGTTAATCTCTAACAACGATGTTGCAAATCGGACGTCTGTGCAGATAACAAAAGTTAATTATTAAAGTGGGAGTATAATCCCACCCAAAACATGGTAAAGTCTGGTGTGAAGATATGTAAAAGCTGCAGAGACAATTCCGATTGCTAAAAAGTAAGACGTGTGAAAGGAGAAAACTGGCTAGCAAAAAGAAAGATGACCTAATCATGACTTACATGTGCCCCAAGAAGGGAAAGAGTGGAACGCTGTAATGGAGTATAGCGTATCTAGTCCATAACAACCCAGACTGTGGCAGGGGGATCAATATATATACACAACCCACACACGTGCACGCCGGCCCCCAACCAGCATCACAACAAGCATGGCAAGGGGTAGGGCGGGGCTCTGACACAGACGGCTAATGCCGTCTGTTGGGAACACCCATATTCCTCACCTGAATCGGCTGAGGAGTCAGCCGTCTGTGTCAGAGCCCCGCCCTACCCCTTGCCGTGCTTGTTGTGATGCTGGTTGGGGGCCGGCGTGCACGTGTGCGGGTTGTGTATATATATTAACCCCCCCGCCACAGTCTGGGTTGTTATGGACTAGATACGCTATACTCCATTACAACGTTCCACTCTTTCCCTTCTTGGGGCACATGTAAGTCATGATTAGGTCATCTTTCTTTTTGCTTGCCAGTTTTCTCCTTTCACACGTCTTACTTTTTAGCAATCGGAATTGTCTCTGCAGCTTTTACATATCTTCACACCAGACTTTACCATGTTTTGGGTGTGATTATACTCCCATTTTAATAATTAACTTTTGTTATCTGCACAGACGTCTGATTTGCAACATCGTTGTTAGTTAGAGATTAACTCTTCCCTTCCTTTTTCTATTTTTTATTTTTATTATTTTTCTTTTTCTACCCAGCATGATTGACATATTGATTATGCACCTTTTTATTCTAGGTAGTATTACTGGCGCATTATTCTGTCTTACTATGAATACCAGCAACCTGGGTTCCTGTGTCCAGGGGCGGTTTGTACACGTCCCGCCTACACGCGACCCCAGAATATCTCAGCTCCCGGGTCGGACATTTTTCTGGACCCTGGTACCACACCCGCTACACCCTTCTGTACTGACTACATGTTAGTACTCAGGGTGGGCTCTCCTGCCTCCCCCTAGTATGACCAGTCACACTCAGACTAATTGCACCTTACTATTTTTTCTAGACGTCCCTGTGCTATCACCCCTGATGAGTGTCCTTCACACGAAATGCGTTGGGCATTGTGGGATGCAGACATATGTTTATAGTATACCTTTACTCCAGAACAATTTTTACCATGACTCTACTGTTTACACCTTTATTCCCGGTGAAAGTGCTGCTGTAACATCACGTGTACACATATGGAATTTTTTGTTTTGTCTGTATAATTTATCAATTGTGACCACTACTTGGCACCAAGTGGGTATATATTTGATGTACTCTTGATGTCTGTATTACGTTCGCACATACATATGTGCTTGTAAATACTTTATGAAATGATATTTATTGCAATGTCTTTTATATATGTGGTTTATGATATTGATATGATTGTGCATTCTATTACTATCAATAAATATGTATTTTTCATCCAGTCATTTCCACGGTGTCCATGACCTCATTTTAAAGTCCCAACTTTCCCAGTTATACTGCAGAGAGATCTAGCTGCACAGGATATAGTACTGAATATACTGCAGCTAACTGAATGAACTTGCCTGCCCAACAGGAACGTTCTGCAGCGAGATCTAGCTAAACTGGATACAGTATAATATATATATATACTAAATATACTAGAGCTAAGTGAATCAACTGTCTGCTCAATCTATCTAAATAAAATGAAATGAAATGACACTCTCTCTCTCTCTGAACGCCGCAACACACTACACACGGCCGATGTGCAGGCGGCCTTATATAGTGTGGGGCGTTTACTTAATCCCCTGAGCCATAATTGGCCAAAGGCACCCTGCCTTTGGCCACTTATGGCTCTGTTTGCTTACGGCGCTGTGGCCAAGCATGCACTATGACCCGCATGCTTTGGCCAATCATCAGCCAGCAAACCACTGCGATGACGCAGTGCATTATGGGCCGTGACGCGCCGCTTGAATTTGGCGCGAACGGCCCATAATGTTCGATCTAACTCAAACGATCGAACAGCCGATGTTCGAGTCGAACTCATGTTCGACTCAAACTCAAAGCTCATCCCTACTGGCAACCCTTCTTGATCCACGTTACAAGGGTAAGGTTGCAGAACTTATTCAGCCTTCGCAGAGGGAGCAGAGGACGAAACATCCTCGAAAGGCTTTGCAGAAAGGTTTATGCAATGCGTTTTCAGAGCTTGGGAGGTTACAATTTCCTGGTGCTGGACAACGTGTTGCTGAGGCTTCGTTCAGTCACAGAAAGAATGGTGGAGAAGGTGGCCGGCTGACCGATGTCTTCAGAAAATTCTTCAGTCCTCAGCGCCAAGGTCTGATCAGTTCCAGCAACCATCGCCAGAGTCTGAATTACATGGTGCAGGAATATCTAGGGGCAAGATCAGACTTGGAGACCTTTCCAACAGAACATCCACTGGGTTACTGGGTCTTGAGGATGGACCACTGGCTAGAGCTTGCACAATATGCAATTGAGCTACTGGCCTGTCCTGCATCCAGCGTTCTTTCTGAACGCACATTCAGTACTGCTGGAGGCTTTGCAACCGATCAGAGTGCACCTGTCCAAAGACTCTGTTGATTGGCTCACATTCATAAAATAAAAATGAATCAGTCTTGGATCACCAGCTACCAAGCTGATGCTGATGTAAGTGATTGATTTTTCTATGGATGTGGGATTCCTTGAAGACTGCATATGCTGAGTGACTATCCTATTATAGCTTCTAAGAATATTTTTGGTTCAGGGCACCACCACCACTGCCTAAGGCCCAATTTTTCTGCCCCTGATTAACACGGGCGTGTAATTACAATTTTTGGTCAAATATTTAACAGCAGGGCTGTTTAACAGGGGCATGTAATTACAATTTTTGCTCTAATATTTCACAGCAGGGCCCGTTCCTGCGCTCAACAAGAGAATCTGTGAGGGGTTACAGTGTTGTTGCACCACCACCACTGCCTAAGGTCCACTTTTTCTGCCCCTGTTTAGCAGGGGTCCACAATTACAATTTTTGGTCTAATATTTCACAGCGGGGCCCATTCCTGCACTCAACAAAAGTATCTGTGAGGCTTTACAGTGTTGTGCCACCACCACCACCACCGCCTAAGGCCCAATTTTTCTGCCCCTGCTTAACAGGGGCGCGGAATTACAATTTTTGATCTGATATTTCATAACAGGGCCCATTCCTGTGCTCAGCAAGAGTATCTGTGAGGCTTTACAGTGTTGTGCTACCACCGCCACCACCACCGCCTAAGGCCCAATTTTTCTACCCCTGTTTAACAGGGGCGCATAATTACAATTTTTGCTCTAATATTTCACAGCAGGGCCCATTCCTGTGCTCAACAAGAGTATCTGTGAGGCTTTACAGCTTTGTGCCACCACCACCACCTCCTAAGGCCCATTTTTTCTGCCCCCTGTTTAACAGGGGCATGTAATTACAATTCTTGATATAATTTTTCACAGCAGGGGCCATTCCAGCGCCCACCAAGAGTAATTGTGAGGGTTTACAGTGTTCTGGTACCACCAACACCTAAGGCCCAATTTTCCGCAGAGTGTATAGGGCAGGTCGTATAGTAAATACAGGCGGTCCCCTGTATATACTATATGCACACGCTTTCTCAATAACAACGATAGGGGGATTCAGCTCAAATATGAGGCCAGTTCGGAGCAGATCAATTTTCTGGACCTTACCATCTCCATACGCAACAATGAATTCATTACTTCAACATACTTCAAACCGACTGATAGAAATTCTTTTATTCCCCATGATAGCTGCCACCATGCTTCATGGCTCAGATCTGTGCCTAAGAGCCAGTTTCTCCGATTAAAACGGAATTGTACTGATGTTGCCACCTTCCAGACTCAGGCACAGATCTTAACTCAGAGGTTTGTTGCTAAGGGTTATTCCCCTGATTTTGTTGCCAGTACGTTGGATCAGGTAGTCAAAGTGGACCGTAAGGATTTGCTCACAGAGCGAGCCAAGGGTCCAGTCGATATTTCCTTTCGCTGTCCCTTTATCACTGACTTTACCTGCCAACACTCTAAAGTCAAACATATTATCAGCAAGTATTGGCATATCCTTAAAAATGATAGGGTGTTGACATCTATCCTGCCAGACAAACCCCAAGTAATTTTTAGGGGGGCACCGTCACTCAAAGACAAAGTGGCACCTAACATTTTTGACCTTCCCATCTCAAGACCTACCTTTTTTTCTGAATTGACCAGGTATTTTCAATGCAGGAGGTGTCAGGTTTGCTCTCTGAACGGTTGCAGGAGTAGAAGGTCTGTGAATTTCACCTCCACCTGTACCCGAAAATCCTTTACCATCGAGCCCTTTATTACATGTTCCACCTCAGGGGTCGTCTACATGCTGCAGTAACCTTGTGGCCTGCAGTATGTGGGCCGGACTAGAAGACCCCTGCAGGTGCGAATAAATGAGCATATTAATAATATCAGGAGAGGATTCACTAAGCACTCTGTATCAAAACATTATTTGACTGTTCATGGTAGAGACCCCACAGGCACCATCTTCCTGGGAATCGATAAATTTAGGCCCCATTGGAGGGGCAGCGTTCTTGTTCGGAGCATCTCGAGATTAGAGATGGCCTGGGTTTATAAGCTAAAGACCTATACCCCCTTTGGCCTTAACATCGATGTTGATGTTATATCTTTTATTGACAACTCCTAGATATTTTGGGTTACTATGGTTACAACAAGATATTTTCATATTTATTCCTTAATTTTATTTTTATTTGTATTTGTATTTTTATTTACATTTATTTTTATTTTCTACTTTTGGAGTATTACATCACATATATGTGAACCCCATTATGTTTTCTAGCAATTTCTGATTGTGTAAGATATTTTTGATTTAATATCTGGTGTTTGTACTACTCTCTGGGTTTGGGGTGCCTTCTCATCTCAGGGAGACGGCATTATCTTGGTCTGCTTTTTGAGCATTCAATGACCCTATTTATGGATCATTAATATTTATTTTCAGCCACATGGAGGTTATGAAATATGGGATTATTAATTCTAGTTTAGTGACCCAGGCCATCCGAGTCACGACCCATATTCAGTTTGTTTCTTTTGGCCAGTGGCGTTTAATTCTATATTTATCTCCATATGGCCTAGGATATTTGGGTTAGACCACCTGGGCCGTTCGAGTTATGTCCCTCAAAGACCACCCACAGACTGCGTGCTAATGGTGCTAATTTATAATTTTTTATTTTATTTTTTTATTCTTTAATTATAATTAATTATAATTTTTTAGTAGATTATATTTCAATATGTTTTTATTTCAAGAGAACTCTGTAATAGCACCTTCTCAGCCCGTAGGTTTTCGACGTCTGTATGACAGTTTTGGCAGCGCCGAAACATACACTGTTACCATATCTTGGTATGTCTATCAGGGACATAACTATATGCATTTGCCCTTAGTGTTTCCTTCAGATGAGATGGCGCTTTATTTTTCCTGCCGCAATGAGGCGGTGTTTTTTTCTGCATATAAGTGGTGGGTCAGGACGCTGCTCGCATCCCGTGACCACGTCCTGTAGCGACGAAACGACGTAGGGAGGAGGAGCTACGTATCTGCGCTCTTTAAGATTTGTTTTCTAATATTGAATATCACTTGTTTATAATTCATTTTGCACATTGAATATTGCTTTTATTTATATATATATTCCTTTATGAGGTTTTAAGGCATTTATTTGTTGCCTTCATCACATTGTTAGCGCGACTTTTTCTATTACATATCTGACTGAAGGCCATTCCTGGTGTACTTTTTCTAATATACTTCAGGCAGGCAGGTTATTCAGTTAGTTGCAGTGTATTTAATATATATAAACAGACAGTCTCGTGTGTGTGTGTGTGTGTGTGTGTGTGTGTGTGTATATATATATATATATATATATATATATATATATCCACTGCATCCAGTTTAGCTATATCTATATATACAGCCAGTCTTGTATATGTATGTATGTGTATATATATATATATATATATATATATATATATATATATATTGCATCCAGTGTAGCCAAGCCTATATCTGACTGCAGGCCATTCCTAGTGTACTTTTTCTAATATACTATACTTCAGACGGTGTACACAGTACACAGTACCGTGTAACCATAGTGCATTTGCTACTACTTTTCTGGTGGTGTACACAATACAGTACACCCATAGTTGTTATTACACTTCTGTTGGTGTACACAGTACCATTTACCCATAGTGCAGTTGCTACTACTTTTCTGGTGGTGTACACAATACATAAAATGCACCCATAGTTGTTATTACACTTCTGTTGGTGTACACAGTACCATGCCCCCATAGTGCAGTTGCTACCACTTTTCTGGTGGTGTACACAATACATACAGTACACCCATAGTTGTTATTACACTTCTGTTGGTGTACACAGTACCGTGCCCCCATAGTGCAGTTGCTACCACTTTTCTGGTGGTGTACACAATACATACAGTACACCCATAGTTGTTATTACACTTCTGTTGGTGTACACAATACCGTGCACCCATAGTGCCATAGTGCAGTTGTTACTACTTTTCTGGTGGTGTACACAGTACACAATACATACAGTGCACTCATAGTTGCTGTTAGACTTCTAGTGGGGGAAAACAATACCATGCACCCCTAGTGCATTTGCTACTACTTTTCTAGTGGTGTACACAGTACACAATACATACAGTGCACCCATGGTTGCTATTAGACTTCTGGTGGTGTACACAATACCGTTCACCCCTAGAGCAGTTGCTACTACTTTTCTGGTGGTGTACACAGTACACAATACGTACAGTGCACCCATAGTTGTTATTACACTTCTCTTGGTGTACACAATACCGTGCACCCATAGGGCAGTTGCTACTACTTTTCTGGTGGTGTACACAGTACACAATACACACAGTGCACCCATAGTTGCTGTTAGACTTCTAGTAGGGGAAAACAATACCATGCACCCCTAGTGCAGTTGCTACTACTTTTCTGGTGGTGTACACAGTACACAATACATACAGTACACCCACGGTTGCTATTAGACTTCTGGTGGTGTACACAATACCGTTCACCCCTAGAGCAGTTGCTACTACTTTTCTGGAGGTGTACACAGTACACAATACGTACAGTGCACCCATAGTTGTTATTACACTTCTGTTGGTGTACACAGTACCGTGCACCCCTAGTGCACTTGCTACTACTTTTCTGGTCGTGTACACAGTACACAATATCGTGCACCCATAGTGCAGTTGCCACTACTTTTCTGGTAGTATACACAGTGCACAATATATACAGTACACCCATAGTTGTTATTACACTTCTGTTGGTGTACACAGTACCGTGCACTCATAGTGCAGTTGCTACTACTTTTCTGGTGGTGTACACAGTACACAATCCATACAGTGCACCCATAGTTTCTGTTAGACTTCTGGTGGTGTACACAATACCGTGCACCAATAGTGCAGTTGTTACTACTACAAACAAGTCTCCAGAGCATGGATGGTTCCCAAAAAGATAGATAGGACGCCAATAGTGCAGATCAAATGATGTATTTTATTGGATATAACCAATAATCAACAAACGATATAAAAACGTGATCACGTGTAAACCAATAAAATCAAGTGTAGGAAAGAGTAAGGCTTACCCGACGCGTTTCGTCCACATGGACTTCAACAGGGGCATCAAACTCCTCTCCTACACTATACAAATTTATATAAAAACTATGCCAATCATATGGCCAATCAAACGCCAGCAATGGAGTCATGTGACAAATCAACTCCTGATAGGCCAAAGAGGAATCAGCTGACTGCCTGGGACTGTCCAATGAGGCCACCCACTAATGGGGAAGGAACGTATCCCTTGACCAATGGGGAATTAATAAGAATAAAGATAATAACAATGAAGATGATAGGGAGAGAACCCAAATGATCATGATTTCCGCAGTGTTGTAATCATCTGTGCCCACTCAGAGAGTTCTACAATACATCAGTACATTTATCATAAAAGCATATACATAATGCCTAAATCCAGATTGTAAATGTGGGCATCCCGGGAAACATTATGCAGGTTATTAATGAAAGTCCTGTTTACTGCACAGATCCAATAAGAAGGATCGTGCAGTATGCAATACGATTGGCCATGTTAGGAATGATGCGGTCATGTGACCCACACTTCTTGGCTGTGGTGGATGGAATTACCTTCCCTGCTTACAGTCCGGATGAATGGGAGATACAAGACTGTTCTAGTGGCCACAGGAGAGCATGTGACTTCCTTTGTTGCCACATGACTCTCAGGCTTTTAGTGATTGAGACGTGATTCGTCTCTCAAGATCATGTGACTATGTCAGCAGACATGTCACGTGATCATTTCCCTGTGGTTCTTCCTGTTTACTACACAGATCCAATAAGAAGGATCGTGCAGTATGCAATACGATTGGCCATGCTAGGAATGATGCGGTCATGTGACCCACAGGGGGCTTTCATTAATAACCTGCATAATGTTTCCCGGGATGCCCACATTTACAATCTGGATTTAGGCATTATGTATATGCTTTTATGATAAATGTACTGATGTATTGTAGAACTCTCTGAGTGGGCACAGATGATTACAGCACTGCGGAAATCATGATCATTTGGGTTCTCTCCCTATCATCTTGATTGTTATTTTCTTTATTCTTATTAATTCCCCATTGGTCAAGGGATACGTTCCTTCCCCATTAGTGGGTGGCCTCATTGGACAGTCCCAGGCAGTCAGCTGATTCCTCTTTGGCCTATCAGGAGTTGATTTGTCACATGACTCCATTGCTGGTGTTTGATTGGCCATATGATTGGCATAGTTTTTATATAAATTTGTATAGTGTAGGAGAGGAGTTTGATGCCCCTGTTGAAGTCCATGTGGATGAAACGCGTCGGGTAAGCCTTACTCTTTCCTACACTTGATTTTATTGTTTTACACGTGATCACGCTTTTATATCGTTTGTTGATTATTGGTTATATCCAATAAAATACGTCATTTGATCTGCACTATTGGCGTCCTATCTATCTTTTTGGTAACCATCCATGCTCTGGAGACTTGTTTGTGGCGGAGAATTCCCTCTCGGGCTTCTGAACGGACAGTCGTGATGTGGACTATAGAGGATAGATCCCCCTTGAGATCCGGGATTTCCAGGACCAACCATCGTCCAACCATCGTCCATTAAGGATCTTAGAGTCTGTTTGATTCAGTGTCACCGGCATCCGAATCCACTCCTGCTGGTAAGCGTATTCCATCTATTCACTCCCCATGATCGTACAACTCATGATATACAAGAGAAGATTTCTACATCAGTCCAACATTCATATTTAGCCTATGTTTGGGACTCGTTTGTATCAGATTCATAGCCATACATTGGGACTTTACTATATCCCATCTAATATTCAATTTTCTGGTATTATGCTTCATGTGTTTCAGCTATGTATATATTGGTAATGGTCACCATGTCTGATGTGCATTTTACCATTGGTTATCATTTTTAGCGCTGCATTTGACTTTTACTTCTGTTTACAATATTGGTCATATTTTATGTAGCTGCTTTTCACATTGGGTTAGCGCAGTGTTATTTATATTTTCTTTGAGATATTTATCCTTAGTGATGCAGAGGACTCGGAATCGAATGCCTCTACAAACTTACGCTGCATGGCCTCCCTGATCCTGCAAAGCCTGCAAAAGGACCCTAGGATTCGTGGTATCAAGGAGAGGGATCATTACTGCCTGACAACTAGGGATGAGCCAAACACCCCCCGGTTCGGTTCACATCCAGAACACGCGAACGGACCGAAAGTTCGTGTGAACTTTCGAACACTGTTAAGGTATATGGGACTCGAACGTGAGAAATCAAAAGTGCAAATTTTAAAGGCTAATATGTAAGTTATTAGGGGACATGTATCAATGCAAAAAAAAGTTTTAAAAAGGGTCGTTTTTTCGGGAGCAGTGATTTTAATGATGCTTAAAGTGAAAAAATAAAAGTGAAATATTCCTTTAAATATCATACCTGGGGGGGGTGTCTATAGTATGCCTGTAAAGTGGCGCGTGTTTCCCATGTTTAGAACAGTCCCTGCACAAAATTGCATTTCTAAAGGAATAAAAGTAATTTAAAACTGCTTGCGGATGTAATGTAATGTTGGGTCCCGGCAATATGGATGAAAATTATTGAGAAAAACGGCATGGGTAACCCCCCAGCCCATTACCAGGCCCTTTGGGTCTTGTATGGATATTAAGGGGAACCCTGCATCCAAATTAAAAAAAGAAAAGGCATGGGGCCCCCAGGCCCTATATCCTCTGAACAGCAGTATACAGGCGGTCCCAAGAAAGACAGGGACTGTAGGTTTGTTCTTAAGTTGAATCTATTTGTAATTTGGAACAGGTATATTTTGTAAGTGTAGCTCCAGCCAAAAAATCTATTTTTAAGCTTTTTGGAAAACATAGGGAAGGGTTATCACCCCTGTAACATTTGTTTTGCTGTCTGTGCCCCTACTCAGAAGATTTCACCTCACTTTCTGTCCCAATGACAATTGGATTTTGGAAATATGGGGTTTTTAGGGAAACAAGGATTGGTGATCAAGCATCAGTGGAGGAGACACTTTTTTCCCATATTATTATTTTTTTTTTTCTGTTTTTTTTTTTTTTTTTTTAGCCACGTCAGCGAGAGAGTTTTTCCCGGGAATACATTTTTCAAGTAAATGAAATTCAAAATTTTCCCATCTTATCGTCACATCATAGTGGCTTTAAATCTGTTTCATAGACTAAATCATCATATTACAAAAGGTATTTGCTCAACAAATTGCGATTACTTCCCTCCTAACAAGCTCTCCCCCTCTCCGCCCCCCCCCCCCCCCCCCCCGAGACCGTACCCCATCCATCTCCCATCGATCTTCTCTCTCTATATTCCCATTATCTCGTCCTGTCAACCCCCCCTTCAAGTTTACATCCGTATCTTGTACTGGGGTGAGATCTCCACCTAATCTAGGTGGTCCACATCTCAACTGCTCTTGAAGATTCTTTGAATTTTTCCCATGCTCCCCACTTTATTTCATAGGCCCCCATTTTTATCCCTTCACTAAACCTTAAGTACTCTAGATCCTGTATCTCGTTTATTTTATTAAACCATTCCCTCATAGTGGGTCTTTCTTTCTTTTGCCAATGCTTAGGGATTAGGCTTTTGGCCGCGTCCATAAGATGAGGCAAAAGTGTTCTGAGATATGTTTTAGTGGGCATGTCACTCAAATGAAATAAGAATATCCAAGGGTCGTTTGGCAAGTCGAAACTTGTGATCTCTTTAATATATTTTCTTACTTCGTCCCAGAACATTCTTATTTCCGGACAAAGCCACCAAATGTGGGCCATTGTCCCTAGTTCTGTACAGCCCCTCCAACAATACTGCGGTTTTTCCCTTTGGAGTTTATGTACCCGATCCGGGGTCAGATACATTCTAGTCAGGCACTTAAAGTTTAGTTCTAGCAATTTACTATTAACCGATGTGGCCAAGACTCTCTTCAATATCAGTGAAACTTCTGGAGCTGAAAGTGTTCTCTCTAGCTCCTTTTCCCATTTCCCTATAAAGGCCTGAGTGTCCGACCTTCCCAATTCAACCAAGACTTTATAAATCCGAGAAAAACCACCCTTCCCATCTTTGTCCGTGCATATTTTCTCTAGTGGGAGTAGATTTTCCGTTGATCTGATTGGTCACGGTAGGGAATCTATAAAATGCTTTAATTGGTTATAACGCCAAGGGTTAATGACTATCTTGTCTCTCTTATCTTGAAGCTCTTGGAGTGTACATATTCTACCCTGACACATTATGTCTTTTAGTTGCATGTTTTCTTCCAGTAGCCATTTACCAAACCACTCCTCTTTCCCTGGTGGAAAGTGGTCTAAATCCTTAAGTGGCATTAGAGGTGAATTGAACTCCCAATGTTCCCTTTTGTGCAGAGTGTCCCATATCTTAAATGCATGTCTGGTGATATCGTGAGTTTCAGTACTATATTTTCTCAATTTTGGTGGGATCCATATTATTTTATACAATTTTGTGTCACTAATTTTATTTTCAATTATTACCCAGTGTTTTTATTTATTTTTAACCCAGTCTACAACTCTCGCTAGTGCAATAGCTTCATAATATTTCCGTACGTCTGGTGCTCCCCATCCCCCTTTACTTTCAGTGATTATCAGTTGAGTGAATTTTAGTCGAGGTGTTTTCCCTCTCCAGATAAATCTTAATAACATTGAGTGTAATCTTCTAAGGTATGTAAGTGGCAACGTTATTGGGAGCATTTGCATTTTATATGTTATTTTTGGCAGTAAAACCATTTTAAAGATATTTATTCTTCCCACCCAAGATAGTTGTCCCAGATGTATTCTATTTAATTCTGACTTTACCTCGTTCAAGAGCGGTATGAAGTTCGCTTGATATAACGTTTCCATAGATGTTGTGATTTTAACTCCTAAATAATTCAGTTCTTTTTTTCCCCACACAAAGGGGAAATGTTTTTGATATGAGTGGTCCCTAGCCTTACTAAAGTTTATATCTAACACTTCCGATTAAGTTGGATTTACTTTAAAGTTAAGATAATTTCTCATATTCTGTTAGGGTGGCCATGACATTCGGAAGGGAGATCCTTGGGCGTGTTATATACAGCAAGATGTCGTCTGCAAAGGCAGCAAGTTTGTATTCAGCATTACCCATCACTACCCCACTGATATCCATGTTCTGCCTAATCTTCGAGGAGGGGTTCCAATGACAGTAAAAAAAGCATAGGGGAGATTGGGCACCCCTGTCTTGTGCCGTTAAACATATCGAAGGGCTCAGATAGGGTCCCATTTATCTTAACTCTCGCTGGGCCTTGAGTATAAAGCCCTTATCCATTTACAGATCCTCTCCCCATAACCTACTTCTTCGAGCGTGCTCATCATGAAGTCCCAGTCTACTCTATCAAATGCTTTTTCTGCGTCTATTGATAGAAGTAGACCTGGGACTCCGCTCTTTTTAATTACCTGGGCTATCAGGAGGGCTTTGATACTGTTATCTCGTCCCTGCCTGCCCGATATAAACCCGACCTGATCCGGATGAATGATCCTTTTTATTGTTTGCTTCACTCTATCCACAATCACTTTTGCAAATAGTTTTGTATCCACATTTAATAGGGAGATAGGCCTGTAGCTAGAACATAATGTGGCGTCTTTGCCTTCTTTATGAATAATCGCTATATTAGATGCCAGTGCTTCTCTACTCATTTCCCCTTTATCCCCTATATCATTCATGTAGGAGCACAATTTAGGTATTAGGTAGTCTTGATATTTTTTATAATAGAGCACTGTCAGCCCATCCGGGCCTGGGCTCTTACCTACTTGTGTCTCCCTGATCGCCTTTCTTACTTCGGTCTCCGTAATGGGGGCCTCCAAGGAGGTTCGCTCCCTTTCGTTTATTTTGGCCATTCCAACCTGTTTTAAATAGTTCCTAATTTTCACTTGTTTTTGTTCCTTCTCTTTAGTCGTGTCGTGTTTATTTATGGAGTATAACTCCCCGTAAAATTCTTGGAACGTCTTTGCAATATCTGAATCTTTATAACTAATCTCATTTGTTCTGGTCTTTATCTTGTCGATATATTTTTCTTTTTACTTAATGCCTTTGCCAGGAGTGTACCGGGTCTGTTACTACCTATGTATCTTTCTTTTTTAACTAAGTTATACTTCTTTCAATTTTCTTGTTCAATTAGTTGCCGCATAGCCTCCCTACCCCTATATAATTTTTCCAATATCTCTCCATCCCCCGATTTCTTATGCTGTTGTTCTAATTTTATAATTTCCTCTTGTAGCACGCGAAAATTCTTTACCTGCCTTCTCCCTTTCTCCACACCCGCCTTTATTATGATCCCTCTGATATACGCTTTATGGGCCTCCCAAACTATTGCTTCTGATGTCTCCTCTGAGGTGTTCATTTTGAAATAAAATTCTAATTCTTCGTTAATAAGCTTATCTATTTTTCTATCATGAAGGAGGTCCTCATTTAGTCTCCAATTATTACGCATGGATTTGTATTTGCTTTGTTTTATTCGTAGGCTCACGGGGGTGTGGTCAGAAAATGTCATGGATCCTATGTTTGTGCTCTCCACCTCTTCCATATACCAGTGCTCCACGAAAAAGAGATCAAGCCTAGAGTACGTCGCATGCATGGGGGAGTAGAAGGTATAATCTCTTACATTCTGATGTTGCATCCTCCATACGTCCACCAGCTGATATTTACGCAACTTTTTCTTAAGTTTGTTCATCCATATACCTCCAGTCCCCCGGGCACGCGACGTACTATCTTTACCTGGCTCAACATATATATTGAAATCTCCTGCTACAATAGCCCTCCCCTTCTTAAAGCCTTCAAACTTCGAGAGAACTCCCAGCAAATACTTTCCTGGGTTGGTATTTGGGCAATATACGTTGGCTAATGAACATTCCATCCCATTCAGTTTGCCTTTCAGGAACAGGAAACGACCCTCGGGGTCAGTTATTCACTCCTCTATCTGAAACCCAACATCCTTTGCAAAACCAATCGCAACACCTTTTGCTCCCCTTATCGGGGAGTCACCATAAATCCGAAATCCCTAGAGATTATTCTCTGGCTCCTACCGAGATACAAATGCGTCTCCTGAAGGAAGACCACTTCTGCTTTAAGGGATCTCAATTCGCCCATTATGTTCGCACACTTTATGGGCGAATTGAGGCCCCTCACATTATATGTAACTAGATTTAACCCGGCCATCTTGTTGTTTTTGCCACACATAGATCTTTGCCTAGCCTTTCAGAACTAAATAATGAGAGACATTGAGATATAAACTGGTCTCGTCCTTCCCTTACTCCCCCCTCCCCCCCTCCTTCCCTCCTCCACCCCCCCTACTCCACCCTCCCCCCCTACTCCACCCTCCCCCCATCCTCCCCAATCTCCCATTTGGGGGTATCGGACCACCCTTTGGCCCAGTTAACCGTGGCCCCACTAACTCCACCCGGCCCTACGGTTGACCCCCTGAAGGTTGAGCTCAGTGGAGCAATCCCTAGATCCAATAGCTACCCCGGAATTTTAGCCAGGCCCCCCCCCCCCTCCCGCTCACCCGCCGCCCACCCCCCGGACACCCCCACCCGATCCAGAGTCCCCCCTCCCCCCACCCCTCAAGTTATGAGGATTCAGAGCCCAGAGTCTATGTTTACTATGAGTCTCATTCTAATTATTTTAACTTTTGTTTACGTGCCCCTCATTTTAAAGACTGGTTTCCAATTTTGTGGTTCCTCAGCAGTGTCCTGATTTACTATTTTTTCCCACCATCCTGGAATTTCCAGAAGTGGAACATCTAAGCGCTGACAGAATTTTTGAGTCTCCTCTGGAAATCTCAGTGTTGCTGAGCGACCATCTTTACGCCCAATTAGGCAGGCTGGGAAACCCCAAGAATATTGGACATCATGGGCTTTAAGTTGTGCCAATAGTGGTTTAAGAACTCTTCTCCTGGACAGTGTCTCAGCGGCTAGGTCTGGGTAGATCTGCAGACAGGTCTCTCCATATTTCACTGGCTGATTCTTTTTCAAACTCGCCTTGATCGTCTCCTTGTCTTGATAGTTGTGAAATCTCACAATTACATCCCATGGAGCTTCCTCACTAATCTCAGATGGTTTCCTTATCCTATGAGCTCTATCCAGTTTAATTTTATGACTGTTCTCGGCTGGATCCAAGAGGCCTCCGAAAATTTGATCAACTTTTTCCTGTAGGTTCTGTTTTTCACCCTGTGCCTCTGGAAGTCCTCTAATCCGAAGATTTTTCCTCCTGTTACAGTTCTCCTGGTCTTCCAGTCTGTACCACAGATTCCTCTGTCCTCGCTGCATCTCTTCCATCTGACCCTTAAGGTTCCTTATCTCTATTCCTTGCCTTTCTATTGTTGTTTCAGCCTCTTCTACTCTTCTTAAGATGTGACCTTTGATCGATGTTTCCAATCTAGCAAACATTTCTGCCATCTCATTCTTTGTTGGTAGTTGTCTTTCCTGCTGACGATCCATTGGAACTTCTTCTATTATCATAGGGTTTATAGTATGGGTTTCCACTTCCGCCAGCTGTCTTCTCGTGCTAATTTTGGGTGGGCACTCAGGAGTTTTACTTTTGGTACCAGTAGCCTTTCCCGGGCTTACGTTAGTGTTTTCATGGACCATGTATTTCCTAATGGTGCCTGGGCTAGCACTTATTCTGGTAGTGTTTGCTGTGGCCCCCTTCCCTGACTTTCCCTTCATTCTTTCCTATCCTTCCCCCTTTATATAGTCCTGTTCTAAATAAGCTACCAGGAATGATATAAGTGATGGATATGTAATGTGGGTCCCCTACGCCAGGGGGGTCCCCCGACAGGATAAAAATGTCAGGATTATTAAGCTCTTTGCCGGCTATACTGGTAACCTTGACTGTGCCAGTTATTGTATATTTGAAAGATCCTTAGTGCGTTATGTAGAATAACCCTACAGAGTCCCAGTTAGGTCCCCCCTCTATATATTTTTATTACTATCAGGCACTGGGCCTGAGAGGAGAGGTGTCACCCCAAAAATACTCAGTTCACCAACCAAATCGGGAGTCCAACACTACTGTTTCCCCTGTGACTCCAGCTGCTGTCCTGGTTCTGGAGCTTCACCACCACCTCCTCCCACAACCTACCCTGATTTATCTGAGTATTACAGAAGAACCTCTCAGATCCAATCCTGTGCCTGTGTATAGTATATATGTCGGGTTTTCCGTTTGGAAAAGAAAAGAAAAAAAAAAAAAAAACGGTAGAAGTCAGCTCTGGTGGCTATGTACGACATACATTTCAAATTTCAATTTGCATATATAATACCGGTGGGCTTTAACCCCTTAGCCAAAAGAATACAGATGGGGGTATCCAGCGAGGGAGAAAATTACGTAGCCACTATTGGTGTATAACCAGGGTGGGCTGGAGGCGATTATATACCGATATAAACACTTAAAATGCATGTATTCGTATGCCAGAATCTTTTAGTCCCACCATATGGTTATTCGGCTCCAGACTAGCCCACACTCTATCCACAGATGTCTTGGTTCTTGAAACTACACTTTATATTACAGTTCGAGTTCTAGACCCTGGATTCCTTTACATTGTTTTAGGTGGGTAGGGAGGTCAGCCGCCTTTGAGCAGGGATTACCTGTGCTATATGTGCTGTATGAGAGGAGTCCCTGTATAAGCAATTAGTGAGAAGCACTTACCCCTCCAGCCACACTCGTTTTACCAGCCTTACACTTATCTGTGGGTTGATGTCCTGTTCCTTTCCAAAGTGTCTCCGTCCCTTGTGTAACTGGGGGCGGGATGACAGGATCGCGACCTCCAAACCCCCGTCCCGGGCCGGTGATCACCACTCCCTCCGTCAGCCTCGAGCGGGGGGGGCGCCGTGTAGTCCAGTGCTCGCTTCACCTGGCTGTGTTCAGGGGGACGCTCTCCTCGTTCTGCTCGTTCGCTCCACAGACGCCGCACATTTCGCACGAGTGCTCGAGGGGTGGGGGGGTGGTAACGCTAGACCAGAGGGGGGTCGGAGCCCGCAAAAAGCCCCGGAGGCTGGCGGTTCACATCCAGTCTGCTGCCGCAGCTATACTCGCGGGGGAGAGAAGCCTGGCATCCCAGGACCAGCGACGGGATCAGCTAGACGCCCACATCCGGCTCCTCCCTCCCCATCACTGCACATTTGACTTTTTTTGAATATTAACTCTTACAGGAGAGAATTTCCCTTCCTAGGGGTAGATTTCCTCCCACTTCTTGTTGTCTCCCTCCGTTTGTAAGTAGGAGTCATTTGTAAGTCGGATGTTTGAAAGTAGGGGCCTGACCTATATATTCTGCAGAAATTTGGGCCTTAGGTGTTGGTGGTACCAGAACACTGTAAGCCCTCAGTTACTCTTGGTGGGCGCAGGAACGGGCCCTGCTGTGAAATATTTGATCAAAAATTTTAATTACACACCCCTGATGAACAGGGGAAGAAAAATTGGGCCTTAGGCACTGGTGGTGGTGCCACAAAACTGCAACCCCTCACAGATACTCTAGTTGAGCGCAGGAACAAGCCCTGCTGCAAAATATTACAGCAAAAATTGTAATTACACGCCCCTGTTGAACAGGGGCAGAAAAATTAGGCCTTAGGCACTGTTGGTGGTGCCACAACACTGCAACCCTTCACAGATACTCTAGTTGAGCGCAGGAACGAGCCCTGCTGCAAAATATTACAGCAAAAATTATAATTACACGCCCCTGTTGAACAGGGGCAGAAAAATTGGGCCTTAGCCACTGGTGGTGGTGCCCAGAACCAAAAATGTTCTTACAAGCTATCAACATGAACATTGAGGAGGAATAGGATAGTCACTCAGCATCAACAGGCAGTCTTCAAGGGATCTCACATTCATAAAAAAATTAGTCGGTTACATTAGCATCAGGTGCTTGGTAGCTGGTGATCCAAAACTGATTCATTTTTATGAAGGTGAGCCGATCAACTGAGTCAGTGGACAGGCGTACTCTGTGATCGGTTACAAAGCCTCCAGCAGCACTGAATGTGCGTTTTGAAAGAACGCTGGATGCAGGACAGGCCAGTAGCTCAATTGCATACTGTGCAAGCTCTGGCCAGTGATTCATTCTCAAGACCCAGTAACCCAGAGGATTTTCTGTTGGAAAGGTCTCGAAGTCTGATCTTGCTCCTAGATATTCCTGCACCATATAAATCAAATGCTGGCGATGGTTGCTGGAACTGATCAGACCTTGGGGCTGCAGACTAAAAAATTGTCTGAACGCATCTGTCAGATGGCCACCTTCTCCACCGCTCCTTCTGTGACTGACCGAAGCCTCAGCAACTCGTTGTCCAGGACCAGGAATTTGTAACCTCCCAGGCTCTGGAAACGCATTGCACAAACCTTTCTGCAAGGTCTCCAGAAGATGTTTCATCCTCTGCTCCCTCTGCAACGGCTGTATAAGTTCCACAACCTTACCCTTGTAACGTGGATCAAGGAGGGTTGCCAGACAGTACTGATCCCTTTCCTTGATACCATGAATCCGAGGGTCCTTTCGCAGGCTTTGCAGGATCAGGGAGGCCATGCAGCGTAGGTTTGCTGAGGCATTTGGTCCAGAGTCCTCTGGGTCACTAAGGACGACCTGATCCATAGCCACCTCCTCCCAGACACGTACAAGTCCATGGGTTTCTGGGGACTGTAAACGATCCCTTGAAGACTGCTGCTGATGCTGAGTGCTAGGCTCCACCTCCATGCTGACACAATCCTCCTCCTCTTCCTGTGTGATCAGCGGGCCCGCAGGAACACTGTCTGGATAAAGGGGGCCTTGAGAGGTAAGAAAGTCCTCCTGTTCCTCCCTCTGTTCTGTCTCAAGTGCCCTGTCCATTATTCCACACAGCGTATGCTCCAACAGGTAGACAACAGGGACAGTATCATTGATGCATGCACTGTCACTGCTCACCATCCTCATGGCCTCCTCAAATGGTGACAGGACAGTGCATGCATCCTTGATCATGAGCCACTGGCGTGGTGAAAAAAAGCCAAGCTTCCCTGACTCTGTCCTGGTGCCATAGTCACACAGGTACTCATTGATGGCCCTCTGCAGCTGCTGCAGTATGGCCAACGTTGAGTTCCATCTGGTGGGCATGTCACAGATTAGGCGGTTATTGGGCAGGTTGTATTCTTCCTTTTGGAGGTAAGCCAGCCGAGCACTGGCATTATATGACCAGCGGAAATGCACACAGACTTTCCTGGCCTCCCTCAGGAGATCCTGTAAGCCCAGGTACCTGCACAAGAACTGCTGCACCACCAAATTCAGGACGTGAGCCAAACAGGGAACATGGGTGAAGTGTCCCTGTCGGAGGGCGGAGAGGAGGTTGGTGCCATTGTCTCAAACCACCATTCCTGCCTGAAGCTGGCGTGGCTTCAACCACCTCTGAGCCTGCCCCTTCAGAGCTGACAGAATCTCTGCCCCAGTGTGGCTCCTGTCCCCTAAGCACACCAGCTCAAGCACCACATGGCATCTTTTTGCCTGAGTGCTTGTGTAGCCCCTTGAATGCCTATGGAGCACCGCTAGTTCAGAGGACAAATCTATAGAGGGAGAGGCCATGAAGGAAGAAGAAAAGGAGGGGGTGGAGGAGAGAGGTGTGTCAGAATCACCACTAGTAGTATTTTGGAGGCGTGGTGGCGGAACAAGCTCCAACAATACTGCAGCCTGTCCTGCATCCTTCCCAGCTGCCAGCAGGGTCACCCAGTGCACCGTGAAAGATAGGTAACGTCCCTGTCCATGCCTGCTGGACCATGAGTCAGCGGTAATATGCACCTTACCACTGACTGCCCTGTCCAGCGAGGCCAAGACATTGCCTTCCACATGCCGGTAGAGAGCCGGAATCGCCTTCTGTGAAAAAAAGTTGGCGTTTGGGAACCTGCCACTGAGGTACCGCATATGCCACAATTTCACGAAAGGGGGCAGAGTCTACCAGCTGAAAAGGCAGCAGTTGGAGTGCTAGCAATTTAGCCAAGCTAGCATTCAGCCACTGGGCATGTGGATGACTAGGACCAAATTTCTTTCGCCGGTTTAGCAATTGGGGTAGGGAAATTTGCCTGCTACATTCAGAGGTTGGTGTAGCGATAGCAGATTGCCAGCAAGTTACTTGGCACACCTAATTCTACACCTTCATTTCTCTTAGTGCAGGTTTCTGAGAGAACTGAAGGTATAGTGGGGTTGGAGATCCCAGCTGATGAGCAGCAAGTAGAGGTCCGCTTTGTTCTTTGGTGTGGGTCTTTTAGGTATGCTTGCCAACGAACTGCATGGCAGGTCGACAAATGTCTGGTCAAGCATGTGGTGCCCAAGCAGCTGCTGTTTTAGCCACGCTTGATATGCTTCAGACGTATGTTGCAAAAAGCAATGGTGTGATCTGCTGCACACGTCTCAAAAAAGGCACACACCAAAGAACCTTTGGAAAGACACGCGAGTCAGCAGTGCCCTGCACATGCGGAGCTCTGTGATGCAGTCGGTTGGCTGCCCTTAAGCTGGCTCCTGGAGGGCATCCTGCCTCATTGGAGATGTGCCTCCTCCTCCCCCTCTCTCCTATCAGGCACCCACGTAGAGTCAGTGACCTCATCATCCCCTTCCTCCTCATCACTGGAGCAAACCTGGCAGTATGCTGCAGCTGGGGGAACATGACTGCCAGTTTGTTGTCCTTCTTGGGCACCCCCTCTCTCTGGGCTCACATTACTGTCTTCCTCAATCTGGGTACCATCATCGGAGCCTTCAAAACGCTGTGCATCCTCCTGCAACATGTGCCCAACACTGTGGTCGAACAGTTCGGGGGACTCCTCAGGGCATGATGGTGGGGCTAGGGAAGGAGTGACTGATGATATTGAGCCGATGGAAGAGGCCGCTTTGGCAGCTGCATTGGCAGCCCAAGTACTCTGAGCCTGGGTGACAGAGAATGAGGAGGATGAGGACGGGACGGCTTGGTCATCCACTCTACCAACTCTTCTGCATGTTGTGGCTCAACACGGCCAGCTGCCGAAAAAAAGGACAAGTGTGCCCCACGGCCACGTGCTGAGGATGCACCGTGTCCATGACCAGCAATGTTGGCTGTAGACACAGAGCCTGCTTGCCCTCTTTTAGTGGCCTGTGAGCGTCTACCTTTCCTTGTTGGCCTTCCAGACATACTGTATTTGATGTATTTGTAATGTATTTGAATAGGTACACCAGGAATGGCCTGCGGTGAGATGTAACTGCACAAAGCTGGGATGTATATATATACTGAATATACTGCAGCTAACTGATTTAACTGCCTGCCTGTAGTATATTAGGAAGAGAAAAACAGGAATGGTCTGCAGTGAGATCTAGCTGCACAGGATACAATACTGAATATACTGCAGCTAACTGAATGAAATGCCTGCCTGTAGTATATTAGAAAGAGAACAACAGGAACGGTCTGCAGCGAGATCTAGCTGCACAGGATACAGTACTGAATATACTGCAGCTAACTGAATAAACTGCCTGCCTGTAGTATTTTAGGAACAGAACAACCGGAACGTCTGCAGCAAGATCTAGCTGCACAGGATACAGTAATGAATATACTGCAGCTAACTGAATGAACTGCCTTCCTGTAGTATATTAGGAAGAGAACAACAGGAACAGTCTGCAGCGAGACCTAGCTGCACAGGATACAGTACTGAATATACTGCAGCCAACTGAATGAACTTGCTTGCCTGTAGTATATTAGGAAGAGAACAACAGGAACTGTCTGCAGCGAGATCTAGCCAAACTGTATACAGTACTGAATACACTGCAGCTAACTGAATAAACTGCCTGCCTGTAGTATATTAGGACGAGAACAACAGGAACGGTCTGCAGCGAGATCTAGCTGCACAGGATACAGTACTGAATATACTGCAGCTAACTGAATGAACTTGCCTGCCTGTAGTATATTAGGAACAGAACAACAGGAACGGTCTGCAGCGAGATCTAGCTGCACAGGATACAGTACTGAATATACTGCAGCTAACTGAATGAACTTGCCTGCCTGTAGTATATAAGGAACAGAACAACAGGAATGGTCTGCAGCGAGATCTAGCTAAACTGGATACAGTACTGAATATACTGCAGCTAACTGAATGAACTGCCTGCTTGTAGTATATTAGGAACAGAACAACAGGAACGGTCTGCAGCGAGATCTAGCTGCACAGGATACAGTACTGAATATACTGCAGCTAACTGAACTGCCTGCCTGTAGTATATTAGGAAGAGAACAACAGGAAAGGTTTGCAGCGAGATCTCGCTGCACAGGATAAAGTACTGAATATACTGCAGCTATATGAATGAACTTGCCTGCCTGTAGTATATTAGGAAGAGAACAACAGGAACGGTCTGCAGCGAGATCTAGCTGCACAGGATACAGTACTGAATATACTGCAGCTAACTGAATGAACTGCTGCCTGTAGTATATTAGGAAGAGAACAACAGGAACAGTCTGCAGCGAGATCTAGCTGCACAGGATACAGTACTGAATATACTGCAGCTAACTGAATGAACTGCCTGCCTGTAGTATATTAGGAAGAGAACAAAGGGAATGGTCTGCAGAGAGATCTCTGGATGAAAAATACATATTTATTGATAGTAATAGAATGCACAATCATATCAATATCATAAACCACATATATAAAAGACATTGCAATAAATATCATTTCAGAAAGTATTTACAAGCACATATGTATGTGCGAATGTAATACAGATATAAAATATATACCCACTTGGTGCCAAGTAGTGGTCACAATTGATAAATTATACAGACAAAACAAAAAATTCCATATGTGTACATGTGGTGTTACAGCAACACTTTCATCGAGAATAAAGGTGTAAACAGTAGAGTCATGGTAAAAATTGTTCTGGAGTAAAGGTATACTATAAACATATGTCTGCATCCCACAATTCCCAACGCATTTCGTGTGAAGGACACTCATCAGGGGCGATAGCTCAGGGACGTCTAGAAAAAATAGTAAGGTGCAATTAGTCTGAGTGTGACTGGTCATACTAGGGGCAGACAAGAGAGCCCACCCTGAGTACTAACATGTAGTCAGTACAGAAGGGTGTAGCGGGTGTGGTACCAGGGTCCAGAAAAATGTCCGACCCAGGAGCTGAGGTATTCTGGGGGCGCGTGTAGGCGGGACGTGTACAAACCACCCCTGGACACAGGAACCCAGGTTGCTGGTAGTCATAGTAAGACAGAATAATGCGCCAGTAATACTACCTAGAATAAAAAGGTGCATAATCAATATGTCAACCATGCTGGGTAGAAAAAGAAAAATAATAAAAATGAAAAATAGAAAAAGGAAGGGAAGAGTTAATCTCTAACAACGATATTGCAAATCGGACGTCTGTGCAGATAACAAAAGTCAATTATTAAAGTGGGAGTATAATCACACCCAAAACATGGTAAAGTCTGGTGTGAAGATATGTAAAAGCTGCAGAGACAATTCCGATTGCTAAAAAGTAAGACAGGTGAAAGGAGAAAACTGGCTAGCAAAAAGAAAGATGACCTAATCATGACTTACATGTGCCCCAAGAAGGAAAAGAGTGGAACGCTGTAATGGAGTATAGCGTATCTAGTCCATAACAACCCAGACTGTGGCAGGGGGGTCAATATATATACACAACCCGCACACGTGCACGCCGCCCCCCAACCAGCGTCACAACAAGCACGGCAAGGGGTAGGGCGGGGCTCTGACACAGACGGCTGATGCCGTCTGTTGGGAACACCCATATTCCTCACCTGAACCGGCTGAGGCGTCAGCCGTCTGTGTCAGAGCGATACGCTATACTCCATTACAACGTTCCACTCTTTCCCTTCTTGGGGCACATGTAAGTCATGATTAGGTCATCTTTCTTTTTGCTAGCCAGTTTTCTCCTTTCACCTGTCTTACTTTTTAGCAATCGGAATTGTCTCTGCAGCTTTTACATATCTTCACACCAGACTTTACCATGTTTTGGGTGTGATTATACTCCCACTTTAATAATTAACTTTTGTTATCTGCACAGACGTCCGATTTGCAACATCATTGTTAGTTAGAGATTAATTCTTCCCTTCCTTTTTCTATTTTTTATTTTTATTATTTTTCTTTTTCGACCCAGCATGATTGACGTATTGATTATGCACCTTTTTATTCTAGGTAGTATTACTGGCGCATTATTCTGTCTTACTATGAATACCAGCAACCTGGGTTTCTGTGTCCAGGGGTGGTTTGTACACGTCCCGCTTACACGCGACCCCAGAATACCTCAGCTCCAGGGTCGGACATTTTTCTGGACCCTGGTACCATACCCGCTACACCCTTCTGTACTGACTACATGTAAGTACTCAGGGTGGGCTCTTCTGCCTCCCCCTAGTATGACCAGTCACACTCAGACTAATTGCACCTTACTATTTTTTCTAGACGTCCCTGTGTTATCATCCCTGATGAGTGTCCTTCACACGAAATGCGTTGGACATTGTGGGATGCAGACATATGTTTATAGTATACCTTTACTCCAGAACAATTTTTACCATGACTCTACTGTTTACACCTTTATTCCCGGTGAAAGTGCTGCTGTAACACCACGTGTACACATATGGAATTTTTTGTTTTGTCTGTATAATTTATCAATTGTGACCACTACTTGGCACCAAGTGGGTATATATTTGATGTACTCTAGATGTCTGTATTACGTTCACACATACATATGTGCTTGTAAATACTTTATGAAATGATATTTATTGCAATGTCTTTTATATATGTGGTTTATGATATTGATATGATTGTGCATTCTATTACTAGCAATAAATATGTATTTTTCATCCAGTCATTTCCACGGTGTCCATGACCTAATTTTAAAGTCCCAACTTTCCCAGTTATAGTGCAGAGAGATCTAGCTGCACAGGATACAGTACTGAATATACTGCAGCTAACTGAATGAACTTGCCTGCCCAACAGGAACGGTCTGCAGCGAGATCTAGCTAAACTGGATACAGTATAATATATATATACTAAATATACTAGAGCTAAGTGAATCAACTGTCTGCTCAATCTATCTAAATAAAATGAAATGAAATGACACTCTTTCTCTCTCTCTCTGAACGCCGCAACACACTACACACGGCCGACGTGCAGACGGCCTTATATAGTGTGGGGCATTTACTTAATCCCCTGAGCCATAATTGGCCAAAGGCACCCTGCCTTTGGCCAATTATGGCTCTGTTTGCTTACGGCGCTGTGATTGGCCAAAGCATGCGGGTCATAGTGCATGCTTGGCCAATCATCAGCCAGCAAACTACTGCGATGATGCAGTGCATTATGGGCCGTGACGCGCTGCTTGAATTTGGCGCGAATGGCCCATAATGTTTGATCTAACTCAAACGATCGAACAGCCGATGTTCGAGTCGAACTCATGTTCGACTCAAACTCGAAGCTCATCCCTACTGGCAACCCTTCTTGATCCACGTTACAAGGGTAAGGTTGCAGAACTTATTCAGCCTTCGCAGAGGGAGCAGAGGACGAAACATCTTCGAAAGGCTTTGCAGAAAGGTTTATGCAATGCATTTTCAGAGATTGGGAGGTTACAATTTCCTGGTGCTGGACAACGTGTTGCTGAGGCTTCGTTCAGTCACAGAAAGAGTGGTGGAGAAGGTGGCCGGCTGACCGATGTCTTCAAAAAATTCTTCAGTCCTCAGCGCCAAGGTCTGATCAGTTCCAGCAACCATCGCCAGCGTCTGAATTACATGGTGCAAGAATATCTCGGGGCAAGATCAGACTTGGAGACCTTTCCAACGGAACATCCATTGGGTTACTGGGTCTTGAGGATGGACCACTGGCTAGAGCTTGCACAACATGCAATTGAGCTACTGGCCTGTCCTGCATCCAGTGTTCTTTCTGAACGCACATTCAGTACTGCTGGAGGCTTTGCAACTGATCAGAGTGCGCCTGTCCAGAGACTCTGTTGATTGGCTCACATTCATAAAATAAAAACGAATCAGTCTTGGATCACCAGCTACCAAGCTGATGCTGATGTAAGCGATTGATTTTTCTATGGATGTGGGATCTCTTGAAGACTGCTTATGCTGAGTGACTATCCTATTATAGCTTCTAAGAATATTTTTGGTTCAGGGAACCACCACCACTGCCTAAGGCCCAATTTTTCTGCCCCTGATTAACACGGGCGTGTAATTACAATTTTTGATCAAATATTTAACAGCAGGGCTCATTTCTGCGCTCAACAAGAGTATCTGTGAGGGGCTGCAGTGTTGTGGCACCACCACCACTGCCTAAGGCCCAATTTTTCTGCCCCTGATTAACAGGGGCGTGTAATTACAATTTTTGATCAAATATTTAACAGCAGGGCTTGTTCCTGTGCTCAACAAGAATATCTGTGAGGCTCTACAGTGTTGTTCCACCACCACCACCACCGCCTAAGGCCCAAGTTTTATGCCCCTGTTTAACAGGGGCATGTAATTACAATTTTTGCTCTAATATTTCACAGCAGGGCCCGTTCCTGCGCTCAGCAAGAGAATCTGTGAGGGGTTACAGTGTTGTGGCACCACCACCACTGCCTAAGGTCCAATTTTTCTGCCCCTGTTTAACAGGGGTGCACAATTACAATTTTTGGTCTAATATTTCACAGCGGGGCCCATTCCTGCACTCAACAAAAGTATCTGTGAGGCTTTACAGTGTTGTGCCACCACCACCACCACCGCCTAAGGCCCAATTTTTCTGCCCTTGTTTAACAGGGGCGCGTAATTACAATTTTTGATCTGATATTTCATAACAGGTCCCGTTCCTGCGCTCAGCAAGAGTATCTGTGAGGCTTTACAGTGTTGTACTACCACCGCCACCACCACCGCCTAAGGCCCAATTTTTCTGTCCCTGTTTAACAGGGGTGCATAATTACAATTTGTGCTCTAATATTTCACAGCAGGGCCTGTTCCTGTGCTCAACAAGAGTATCTGTGAGGCTTTACAGTGTTGTGCCACCACCTCCTAAGGCCCAATTTTTCTGCCCCCTGTTTAACAGGGGCATGTAATTACAATTCTTGATATAATATTTCATAGCAGGGCCCATTCCAGTGCCCACCAAGAGTAATTGTGAGGGTTTACAGTGTTCTGGTACCACCAACACCTAAGGCCCAATTTTCCACAGAGTGTATAGGGCAGGTCGTATAGTATATACAGGCGGTCCCCTATTTTCAAACATCCGACTTACAAACGACTCCTACTTACAAATGGAGGTAGACAACAGGAAGTGAGAGGAAATCTACCCATAGGAAGGGAACATTTTCTCCTATAAGAGTTAATATGGGAAAAAGGTGTCTCCACTGATGCCTTATCACCAATTCTAGCTTCCCTAATAACTCAAAATTTTCAAAATCCAATTGTCATTGGGACAGAAAGTGAGGTGAAATCTTCTGAACAGGGGCACAGACAGCAAAACAAATGTTACAGGGGTGATAACCCTTCCCTATGTTGTCCAAAAAGCTTAAAAATAGATTTTTTGGCTGGAGCTACACTTTAAAAATGCACCTGTTCCAAATTACAAACAGATTCAATTTAAGAACAAACCTTCAGTCCCTATCTTGTTTGTAACCCGGGGACTGCCTGTATACTGCTGTTCAGAGTATATAGGGCCTGGGGGCCCCACGCCTTTTTTTTTAAATTTGGGTGTGGAGTTCCCCTTAATATCCATACCAGACCCAAAGGGCCTGGTAATGGGCTGGGGGTTACCCATGCCGTTTTTCTCAATGATTTTCATCTATATTGCCGGGACCCGACATTACATTACAGCCGCAAGCAGTTTTAAATTACTTTTGTTCCTTTAGAAATGTAATTTTGGGACTGTTCTAAACACGGGAAAAATGTGCACTTTATAGGCATACTATAGTCACCGGACCAGACACGATATTTAAAGGAATCTTTCACTTTTATTGTTTCACTTTAAGCATTATTAAAATCACTGCTCCCGAAAAAATGTCAGTTTTTAAAACTTTTTTTTGCATTGATACATGTCCCCTGGGGCAGAACCCGTATCCCCAAATACTTTTTATGAAAATAAATTGCATATTAGCCTTTAAAATTTGCACTTTTGATTTTTCATGTTCGAGTCCCATAGACTTTACCCATGTTCGCGTGTTCGCACAAATTTTTGGCCAGTTCGCATGTTCTGCCGCAAACCGAACCGGGAGGTGTTTGGCTCATCACTATTAGTAACTATTGACAGCCAGTAGCTGTCACGTTCATCTACATAGAACGCCTTAAACTTTCAGCATTCAGACGAACATTTGAAGAGCCAGTTCTAGGTCCAACAATATATTGCCCCAAAAGCCCTTATATAGACGTAAGCTTGATGGTTGAACTAAAGAAAATGTTTTACACACATATTAAAAGAAGCGGAATCTATACAGAAGCTGATAAAATTTTGCAAAGCAGATCCTAAATTTAAAAAAATATACACTTCAAGTGGTTGTAAAGTCAGAAGATTTTTTATATTAATGCATTCTATGCATTAATATAAAAAGCTTTCTGTGTGCAGCAGAATGAACCCCATCTCTATCCAGCCATGTCCACGGGTGCCTCAGCCGCCCCCTCCTGATTGGCTGAGACACAGCAGTATCGCCATTGGCTCCAGCTGCTGTCAATCATACTCAGTTAGCCATTTAGGAGAGGGAGACAGGCCGAACCGTAGCTCCGTGTCTGAATGGTTACTCAGAGCTGCAGATCGGCTTGGGTGCTCCCATAGCAAGCTGCTTATTGTGGGGGCACTCAACAGGTGGGTGGGGCCAGGAGCTCCAGCGGGGGACCCCAGAAGAGGAGGATCCAGGCTGCTCTGTGCAAAACTACTGCAAAGAGCAGGTAACTATGACATATCTGTTATTTATATAGAAAAAAATGAGACTTTACAATCACTTTAAATCATCAAACTTGTAATTTAAGTAAAACTACACTTTTGCTAAAAAAAAAAAAAAAAAAAACCACCCTTCCCCAGTCCTGTAAACTAATCTACCCTACAACTCCCTTATCCCCCCCTCTCAGATGCCCAGTAAACACTTCTTTGTGGCAGCCTGAGACTCCCACTGTGTTACAGCCTTGGTGCAGAAATCTCTTTGAGAATTGAGACTGGAATGGAGCCATGCTACTAGCCTCCTTATTACCAGTAGTGGCCCGTCCATTAGGGGCTCAGTAGCGCCACCCCCCTAATCAATACGTCTGGCCACTAATCTACATGCAGGGTGCCGGGCACATGGGCTCCAATGGTTTTTTTGTAGAATCACATGACTAGAGCCAGAAGCTTTAATGGCTTCAAAAAGGGTGGGCTCGGGGCGCAGAGCCCATCAAGTTATGTGACATCAGCAAATTAATATTTGCTAATGTCTTCCTGTTTCTCCTCCAGGCCAATCAGGAAGCAGGTCCTGAGACCGGATTGTCTGGGAGTCCTAAGAGCCGATTGGCTGCAAGTTCTAACTCCTGATTGGCCGGAAGGAGAAGTGACCACTGGGACTTGGGAGGAGACACGGGGGGGAAGCCTCCACTTGCATGGGGTAAGTGCAGGGGTTGGCGGGGGTGATCAATTGATCGACGGGGGGGCAGCAATCGATCAAGCGGGGGTTGGTGGGTCGGGTTATGTGGTTGGCTGGCTGGGTGGGGGGGCCATGGGCAGCAAGATGTAAATACTGTAGAAAGGTGGGGGTACTACCATCAAGAACCAAAGCTGGTCATACATTCCCCATTGACTGAACATGAGAAATCACTAGATTATTTTCCCCATCCACACTAAAGGTGTGTATGGACAAATCTACAATGCTTACCATTATATTCAGCAGCAGAAAGAATACCTGAACAGTCCTTGCATCTGAATTTTCTGCTTGGCTTATTCAACAAAAGTGAACTGGAAAATATGTTTATCCTGAGCACGGTGATGCCGACAAGACCAGCTTGGTATCAAGACTTATGTTCAACACCTTTTTCATTTGTGTTGAACATTTTCTTGAGTATAAACAAACTTACATTCAAAAGAATCTGAATGTATCTGCATAAATAGTGTCACCTGCTGTAGTCTGCACTCCACTCCACTATCCACTCATGCCAGTGTGAGTACTGTGTCTAACTAAGAAATATTAACAAGACCTATGGAATCTGCAATCAAGGACATTTTCCTCTACACTTGTTGAAAGTAATGATCAAATCAATATTTGATATGCATCTCATATCTATGGTTAACTTAACTCATTTAGCTGTCTGCCCTTCTTTAATTACAGATTATATCTTCATTCTGTAAGCATTATGAGTCAAACTTTCATGAAGATATCTGATATACAGTCTTCACATGTCACTATGTTGGCTGTAACAGCCTTTTTGTGATCTCATAGTGGAAAAGAATGAATTCAACAAAATGAAAGCAAGAAATTTACAATCAAAATTAAATCAAAAAGTTGGCTTTGAAACATTTACACTCATACACACTTCCACAGACATCAAAGGTAGCTGAAAGTCTTATTTAACAGCGGCGACACTGGATAAAAAGGCCAGTTGCACACAGACATAGTAATTTACTGATGTGTATACCAGTGGCGGAACTACCAAGGTGGCAGCAGTCGCACTTGTGACCGGGCCCTGGCATTCCGCCACTGTTGAGGGCCCCAGCGGGGTTGCTAGTCCCAAGGCTCTGAGCGGAGAGCGTATCTCTCATACAGCTCAGAGGCGACAGCTCTCCCTGCTCCCCCCCTTCATCCTCCCTCCCCCCCACCTTCCTCTCTCACACAGGATGACACAGCCGACCTGCTCCTTCTCCCCCCTCCCCTCTCTCATATGTATACTGCGGGAGGTGTGAAGCGGGAGGGAGGACAGAGGGAGGGAGCAGGGAGAACTGTCAGCTCTTAGCTGTATGAGAGACGCTCTCCGCTCAGAGCCATGCTGGGGAGGCAGGCAGCATTGATGAGCACTGATCGGCTGAACTGATAGGCAGTGCTGATAGGAGGCACTGATGGGCACTTATAGTGGTACTGATAGGCACTGGTAGGCAGCACGGATATGCAGCACTGATAGGTGGCAATAATGAGCACTGATAGGCAGCACTCATAGGCTGCACTGATCGGCACTGATAGGTGCCATTTATGAGCACTGATAGGCAGCATTGTTGAGCACTGATAGGTGGCACTGATGGGCATTGATAGGTGGCACTGATAGACAGCATTGATAAGCTCTGATAGGTGGCACTGTTAAGCATCATTGATGAGCACTGATAGGTAGAATTGATAGGCACTGAAAAGCAGCACTTTTGGGCATTGAGCACTGATAGGCAGCACTAATGGACGCTGATAGGCGGCACTGATGGACACTGATAAGCAGCATTGATGGGCACTGATAGGCTGTATTGATGCACACTGATAGGCGGCACTGATAGGCACTACTGATTATCAGTGTAAACAATTTATTGACATTCTTGGCAGTTAACACCTCTCCTTTCCTTAAACACACCCAGTGTGGGAGGAAAGGGCTGCCAATAACCAGCAAGTTTGTTTACATGTGACCAGCTGATCACATGGTAAAGGGCTGCCGTGATTGCGCTGGATGCACATCCCGGGGGCATATGGGAGGCAGAGTTTGCATTGCCGTGCATATGCATGTACTTACAAAATACACGTGTGTATGCTTGCAAAATTACTGCACTCAAATGTAAAAATTTTGTTTTACTCATTGCTGTATTACTGATCTTTACTTACTTTAATGTTTGCATTTATATTCAGATCAGTAAAAAACATGGATTTTTTTTACTCCGATGTACAAGAAGCCAAATGCAAAATAAAGTGTCCCCTGTCAGATTAGGTTTGCTATGAGTTTTTATGAAGCTCATGGGTCCCTTCTAATAGCAAATTTGAAATGTGTTTAAAATGTTTGAAAAGCTTTTTCCACAATGGGCGTTAGCATGAACATTCTATTTAATGCTTTATGCTTTAGATACATAAAACCTAAGCCTGATATGTCTGGTAGTTATTTCTTTATCGTACATCACGAGACACAGAGCCATAGTAATAACTATGTAGGTTATATAGGCCACCTTTAGGTTATGGACACTGGCACACCCTAAGACAGGAAGTTCATTCCCTATATAACCCCACCCATTACCGGGTGTACCTCAGTTTTTTCGCCAGTGTTTTAGGTGTTGGCCACGAGTATGTAAAGATGTGCTGCACAGAGGCTCCACTGGAATAATCCTTGCTGGAGCAAGCTGTGCTACCGGATCCATTCAAAGTGCCATTGAGGCCAAGGTGCATGGTACCCGGGCCTCGTGGTGGAAGTAACAAGGTTTTGCCTGTAACGCTTCTCTTTGGGAGCTGGACCCTGGGATCCAGTGTTTTGGTCATACTACAATACCATAAAGCTTCCTGGCAGGGTGCTATACAGGTCCAAGGCAGTGGAACCCCGATAAAAAGGGACCCCAGTCCTTGAAGGTTTTTTAACGGAGCCCGCCGTGATGGGTGAAGATTGGGTTTGTTTGGTTTTACCACAGAATCCTGCGGCGGGATAAGGTAAGTGGAGATTCCTAAGGAGTTTAAAAACTTTCTTTAGATTTCTCCTTGCAGTAAATGTTGTCATGCCTAAAGTCGCCACTAGAGGGTGTAAAGAGCACGTACCTGTTCCATGCTTCCAGGTCTCGCTCTGTGTCAGCAGAAGCTGCAGGCTTCCTCCAGCTATCCATTCCTGGCCACTGGTAAGATGTTTGGAGGGGGGGTTTTGGTTGGAATTACCCCCATCTGGGCAGTGTTTCTTCTCCCCTCTCCAGGAGCAGGCAGGGGGACACTAAAGGGTCCGGTGGTCTGCCGCTCTGCTCCCCCTTCCACCGCCCTCAGCAGCAGCGGCTCTCCTCTCTTCCCCAGTGCCTTCCTCCTCCACCCACCCCCCCACACTCTGATCTGATCGGATGCCCGCGCGTGAGCGGGAATCACTTTTTTAAAAAAAGAGAGAAGGGGGAGTGGCTTAGCGTGGCATTGGCACGGGCGTCACAGCGCAGGATGGCATAGTTTACATAACTTCCATTGCCAGACTCATTTGGCTGACAGAGGGACACAGAAGCAGACCTGGGCATGTGAATGTGGGACACAGGCATTCCCCAAGGCACATTCACTCTGCATCAGGCTGAGCATTTAATAGCAGTAACAATTACTGGACCATTGCTCAGCAGTGTGCGCGTTTTTCTTTGTAAGTACCTCTGCATTTGTGCTTAGGACTATGCATTCCAGAAGGGGACGTAAAGGTTCTTCAAAAAAGGGGGCGTGGTCTGCCAGAGCCAGGAATGGACGCTTAGACACTGAGCTCATCAGCCAAGGGAGAGCACCGGAGCCACACAGGCCCATACTACTACACAATCCACGGCCATCCTACCTCTCCACAGCCCGCACACCCGTACCAAACATGTCGCGGAAGCGGATGACCGAGCACTACCCGCAGAAGTTGACGGCCTTCTTCAAGCCTCCAGACAAGGTCAGTCAGAGCCAAAATGGCCCTGGTGTGGCCGTGACCTCGGCGGCCTACACTGATCTCCCAGATGATATCTCGGATAATCCAGACACCATAAGCACACCCAAGTCCCCTGCCCACAAAATCCCATCACTGGCAGCCCAGCGAAAGCCCTCATGCGGATGGAGACACCACCGCCGCCGCCACCAGCACAAATAGAGGCCCAGGCTTTCAGCCCCTTCCAGGCGAACTAGGCCCTACAATCCTCCATGGCCTCTTTCCCCACCACAGGGCAGCCCGTGCTCGACACCACACTAAAGGACATGCTTTTATCACTCCAATCCTCCCTGATGACAGACCTTTCATCCCTCTTTACCAAAATAAACACAGATCTGCATGTTATGGATGGAAGAGTGTCCCACCTAAAACACAACACGGAAGAATGCACCACAACTGTAAATGTGTAAATGATCTCATTGACACCTATGCTGAAGTGAAGGAAGAACAAGTCTGGGTCAGGGCCAAGTTGGCCGATTTGGAAGACCGATCTAGGAGGAACAATATCAAACTAAGATGAGTTCCTGAGTCCATCTTACCGACAGATCTTCCTAAATACACCAAGGAACTTATGCACTTGATCCTCCCCGACGCATCACCCAGAGATTTTCTTGTCGATCGGATTCACAGAATTGCTAAACCTTCTCACCTCGCAGCTTCAGTCCCTAGAGATGTCCTAATGAGGGTACACTTCTGCCATATAAAAGAGAAGCTTCTCACAGCAGCCAGAAACAACCCTATGCTCCCTGGTCCATACGACGGAATTCTACTGTTCCCTGACCTCTCTAAATATACCTTGCAACTGAGAAGGCAGCTCAACCCGATCACTAAAGGTCTCCACAACCACAAGATCCTCTTTAAATGGCGCTATCCAGCAACTCTGCTAGTAACGAGAAATGGACCTTCCCACGTTATCCAATCTCTCCACAAAGGTATGCAATTGCTCCAAGCCTGGGGAATCATTCCGGATCTACCGCAAGACGCCAATCCGCCGCTGGAACAAAGACAACCACATCCATCCCGTCGCACCCAAGGTCACTGTGATACCTGAACTGATCACATACTCTTCATCCCATGGGCCTTAGTATCTACGAGTCATAGACTCTCCCTGGCTACTAGCCTCTTGAATCGTTATTTCAGTTGAATTTGACATTGTTAACCCCCAAAGTGATTTGGTTGAAATCTAGTTTCACTAACCACATACCGTTCTAACCGGTGGTATATGCGCCTTGTTACAGCTCTATACCAGTTCCAATTTTTTCAGTGTTTAGTTCTATTTGTTAACATTATCTCTTTTCAGCCACCAATTGCTTGTCTAGAGTGAACTTCGTCCACACCAGAATCATCAGAATGCACACGACCTCCGGATCAGGGGAGGCCGCCAGACTACTCCCAACTGTAAGTGTATCTACATCTCCATTTGAACATACAACGCAGACAATGCCAATAACAGTGCTGTCCCTCAGTACGAATGGACTCAATCACCCAGCAAAGAGACATTTACTATGGAAAACAGCTTTAGATCTAAAGTGTGATATACTCTGTGTACAAGAGACACATTTTAAATCTACTGCTCCACCTATGTGTACAAACAAACATTTTCCTCATGTTTACCCGGCCGCCTTCACCTCTAAGAAAAGAGGAGTGTTAATAGCAGTTAGAAATTCTATCTCATTCCAACTAAAACAAAGTGTTTCAGACCCTGAAGGTCGTTACATTATTCTTGTATGTACTATAAACAACATTGCTTATACTCTGATAAATATCTATGCCCCAAACATCAAACAAATGCATTTTCTTTGTGACCTGATGAATATCCCCCCTAAAAAATTTCATCAGAACCCATGATTTGTTTGATGTTTGGTGCTGTTTCCATGGAGAGGAGAGAGACTACACGTACTTCTCTCCCCTCCACCAGACCTATTCCCCTATAGATCTATTCCTTACAGATAAATGGTTGCTCCAAAACATCAGCGCGGCTATGATCCACACCACGACCTGGTCAGACCATGCACCTATCACCCTTTCTATATCCGATACTCCACAACCAAAAAATACATTTCTTTAGAGAACAAATAATTATATCTTGCAACATCCGACATACTCTCCAGAAATAAACGATCATATAAAGGAATATTTTGAACTCAACACAGGCTCAGTGTCTGAACCAGGTGTGGTGTGGAATGTACACAAAGCATACATAAGGGGCATACTGCTGAAACTCAGTTCTCATCACAAAAAGCAGAGATCTAGCTTTATTGACACCCTTACCGCCCAAATAGCCAATCTAGAAAGCCTAAACCCCCAACCAACACATTCAGCACATCTCTTATCTCTTAGACAAGAACTTAGGCTCCATCTTCTCCACTCCTTTGAACATGTCAAGAGGAAACTAAGACCTACTTCATACTCCATGTCTAACAAAGCAGGGAAAGCCCTTGCCCAACGTATCAAAGGTACGAGAACTAAAAATAAAATAGACCACTTATATCACCATCATATGAAAGAGAAACTTAGAAACCCCCAGGAGATAGCTGATGCTTTCAGTGATTATTATAGTGACTTATATAATCTACAACGTGACTCAAACACACACCAACCCTCCTCCAAAGACATTCAAGACTTCCTCCAAAGCATTAAACTCCCATCTTTATCATCAGAACAAATATCCCAATTAAATGACCCTTTCACAGAACAAGAAATCATAGCAACCATAACCCCCCCCCCCCCAGATAAAGCACCAGGCCCTGATAGCCTCACAGGGGAGTACTTTGAGCGATTTGCCCACCTATTAGCACCTCACTTAACTACATTATTCAACGAAGCAGCATCTTGGTCACGGTTCCCAAGTGAATCCTTGCAAGCGCTGATTATCACCCGCCCCAAATTGGGAAAAGAACCAACTGCCCCCCCAAAACTTTCGCCCTATTTCGCTTTTAAATATAGACCTCAAAATCTATGTGAAAATGATCGCCACCCGTCTATTACATGTCATGCCCACACTAATCCATAGAGACCAATCCGGCTTTACAACTGGTAGACAAGCGTCCGACGCCACTTAGAGACTGATCAACATCATTCACCACGCCGAAAGCAATGGAACGCCTTCTCTGCTCCTTTCACTGGACGCAGAGAAGGCGTTCAATAGAATACACTGGAAATACCTTCAACAGGTCCTTCAGGAATTTGGATTCCGAGGCCTAATTCTGGACGCCTTGCTTGCACTATACACTACTCCCTCCGCCCAAGTATACTCCGCAGATATGTTATCCCGACCATTTGACATAACCAATGGAACTAGGCAAGGGTGCCCATTATCTCCATTGATCTTCAATCTGCTCATGGAGCCCCTAGCGGAACACATCAGACAAAACCCTAAAATAGTAGGCTTCAACATAGGTCAAAAGTCGCACAAGATCAGCTTATTTGCGGATGATGTCATCCTTATGCTAACCAACCCAACATCTTCCCTTATTGAAGTACAAGATACTCTCAAATGGTTTAGTAGAATTTAATACTACAAAGTTAATGCTACAAAGTCGTTATCCTTGACCTAGGCCTGGACGCCGCTACCAGGAATCTACTTCAAGCACAAACACTATTTACGTGGGTGGAAAGGGATATAACATATCTAGGTGTACAATTGACAAAAACAACAAAAAATCTTTTTTAGGTATAACTTTAAACCATTCCTCAACAAACTCCAAAAAGGTGTCCACAATTAGCTAAACATGAACTGTCATGGTCAGGAAGACTCGCAGCCTTCAAAATGATACATCTACCTCAATTGCTATACCTATTTAGAACGATTCCTATCCCTATCCCAGCATACCATTTCCAATCCCTCCAAACAATACTCAACAAATTACTATGGTAAGGCAAAAAACCCAGATGCGCTAAAACTACACTCACCAAACTTAAATACGCAGGGGGGACCGGATCTATTGACTTTGAGGAATACTATAGAGCATCAATTTTGACCCAGTTGCAGGACTGGTTCCGTCCACACCCCCAAACTTTGTGCGGACAACTGGAAGCAACATCACTCAAATACAATTCTCTACGAAGTTGGCTCTTAGGCATTCCTCTTGGCCCTCCCATATCTCAGACACTACCTCCCACAATGAGAGCCTCCGCTCTAGCGTGGAAAAAATTAATTAACTCAAATCCGACTCGATCTGATGCATTCGCACCACCTCTCCCGATTCTACAACACTGTACTATGGACCTTTCCCTGAATCACTGGACGTCAAACGGCCTGAATTGCATACAAGATTTATTTCATGAACATAACCTGCTATCCTTCCCGCAAATTTAACAAAAATACAAAATTCCTCACGCGGAACTCTTCACCTATACCCAAGTTAAGCATTGCATTTCACAGCTAACCACACCACAATACACATTTCCTCATAACCTATGGACGTACTTGACTAATCCCACTCCAAAAATGAAAGGTACTTCCCTTTTTTACAACGCCTTTCATAAAAAAAAAAGGTTTACTAAATCAAAACCTCACCACCACTGGGACGCAGACTTGGACCAAATTTTCAATGAAACCCAATGGCAGACAGCCTTGAGCTATGTCTACAAAGCCACTCACAGCTCCACGTTTTGGGAACTCACACAAAAAATATCACTACAGTGGTATCTCACACCCACTAAACTAATGTCATTCAATAACAGGACTTCAGCTCTCTGTTGCAGATGCAACTCGGACAAAGGGGACTTGTTTCACATCCTTTGGTCTTGCACCTCCATACAAACCTATTGGAAAGCGATTTTTAGCATTATATCAGACACAGCACTAAGCCACATACCCCCCATTCCAGCACTAGCATTGCTTAATCTATCAATCGAAAATATCCCCACTCCACTAAGGATAGTTACAACCAATATCCTTTTGGCAGCCAGACTGAGTATAACCAGACTCTGGAAAACCAACCAAATACCCACCATAGAAAACACTCTAGACATGGTCAATCTACACTACAACTATGAGCTACTATTCACCTCAACTAGTTGATGGGGAAAACTCAAACAGGGTGGCTTCCTTGGACCAGGTGGTCCCGAGCAGCGGCATTCTTATGACCCAGTAACTCTGATGATAAACCTGATTATATCTGAGGACCCTAGTCTCACCTAAGCAATGCCCCCCCCCAAAGATCCAGGGGTAGCTGATCAGGGTGAGCCATCAAGTTTGTCAAGTGTTGCAACTGTTTCCAACACTTCAGCCCCTGTCTACATGAGGATGAGGATGTTTTCTCCTCAGCCTTGGTGGGGTTGGAGGAAAGATTGACTGCTCTAATCGCATCTTCACAGCTTGGGAGAAAATGCGATAGGTCTCCTTCTACCGCCCAGGTCCCTCAAACAGAGGATCAGTGGGCAGGAGAGGCTGAGGCCCCCTCAGGGGACCATGGGGAGGCTGACTCCTCTTCCGAGGAATCAATTGTGGAAGAAACTTTTTCAGCTTCACAAACTGAAAAATTGCTGGTACAATCGCTTACAGAAATGGTTCATTCCACATTTAAGCTACCCTCAAATGAGTCAGCTGAAAGGCCCACTTCTGCTTTGGGTTCCCTAAAGCCTCCCCAAGCTATGCATGCTTTTCCTGTCCATCCATTGCTGGAACAGCTTATATATTCTGAGTGGGATCACCCAGATAAACATTTTCCCCCTCCAAAAAAGTTCTCAACACTTTATCCTATGGAGGAAAATTTCACAAAAAGGTGGAATATACCGGCAATTGATGCTGCTATTTCCTATGTGAATAAAAATGTAACTTGTCCAGTTGACAATGCTCAGATGCTTAGGGATCCAACCGATAAAAGATTGGAAATTTTATTAAAAAGCTTGTTTTCTTTGGCAGGAACAGTAACTCAACCTGCAGTGGTGGCAATAGGTGTATGTCATTCCCGGAAGGACCAGTTGAGACAAGTACTCAAGGTCATCCCTGATCAGCAGGCACGGGATTTAGCCGAGCTGCCAGGGGCGTTATGTTTTGCTATTGACGCTATTAGAGATTCTATTCTTCAGACTTCACGCCTTACGCTTGTACTTGTACATATGCTTAGGATCTTATGGTTGAAAAATTGGCCAGCAGAAGCGCCCTGCAAAAAACTCCTGGCTGGGTTTCCTTTTCATGGTGAAAGGCTGTTTGGAGATGGATAAATACATCCAGAAAATTTCAAGTGGAAAAAGTACCCTTTTGCCAATTAAGAAAAGGAATAAACATCCTTCATTTAAACAGGCTCCTTCTCCAGGATCAGGGGTATCAGCCTCTAGGCAGTCGCGACGGCCTCCGCCGTCAGGTTCAAGAGGTAAACCTCAGGGTCAACTCCAGGAACAGAAGAAGTCCTGGGGAAGGAAACCTACAAAGCAGAATCCTAAGGCCTCTTTATGTAGGGGCACCCCCGCTCGTGCGAGTGGGGGGAAGACTCTTGCAGTTCTCAAGGGTCTGGCAGGAAGAGTTTCGGGACAGATGGGTGGTCTTCACAGTAGCTCTAGGTTACAAACTAGAGTTCCGGGAGTTCCTGTCTCCTTGTTTTCTGAGATCAAACGTCCCCAAGATCCAGAGAAAAAAAAGTCTCTCTTTCAAGCATTAGACCAGCTCTTGTCTCAGAGAGTGATCATGGAGGTCCCCATGGAAGAGCAGAGGTTGGGGTTTTATTCAAACCTCTTCACGGTGCCAAAACCAAATGTAGATGTCAGACCAATTCTAGATCTCAAGGATCTGAACCGATTCCTAAATATCCGCTCGTTTTGCATGGAATCAATCCAATCAGTAGTCTCCATCTGCACCGTACCTGCATGTGCCTATTTTTCCCGCTTACCAGAAGTATCTACGTTTTGAGGTAGAAAAAGTCAATTTTTAGTTTGTAGCTTTGCCTTTCGGTCTAGCCACTGCATCCCCGGGTGTTTACAAAAGTTCTGGCCCCTTCTCTGGCCAAACTAAGGACTCAAGGTATAACAGTTATTGAAAACCTAGACAACCTGCTCTTGATAGACAGGTCAGTAGCCAGCTTAAACAAAAGCGTGGTTACCACAGTCAACTACCTGGAAGACCTAGGGTGGATCCTCAACCCAGAGAAGTCTTCCTTAAAACCTTTAAGAAGGCTAGAAAACGTAGGTCTGATCATAGATACAGACCAGAAAAGAGTATTTTTGCTCCAGGCAAAGATCAGCATCATAATGGAGCTGGTCCAGATCGTCAGGGCGAAGGAGGACCCTCCTATTCGCCTTTGCATGAGGTTGTTAGGGAAGATGGTGGCTCAGTTCGAAGCCGTTCCCTTTGCTCAGTTTCATTTGAGACTGCTGCAAAACAGTATCCTATCCGCTTGGAACAAAAGGGTCCATGCCTTAGATCTCCCAATGCATCTGTCTCCAAAGGTGCGCCAGAGCCTCAATTGGTGGTGGTTAACTAAGAATCTGCAGAAAGGTAAATCCTTCATACCAGTTACATGGAAAGTGGTAACAACAGATGCCAGCCTTTCAGGTTGGGGAGCAGTCCTGGAAGAGGCGACTGCCCAGGGGAAATGGTCCAGAACCGAAAAGACCTTGCCCATCAATATTCTAGAGATTTGGGCAGCACGCTTGGCCCTGAGGGCCTGGTCATTCAGATTTCAGAATTGTCCTGTCAGAATCCAATCCGACAATGCCATGGCAGTGACCTATATCAATCACCAGGGGGGCACAAGAAGTCTTGCGGCCCAGAGAGAGGTGAACCATATCCTAACTTGGGAAGAAAATCATGTACCTTGCCTGTCGGCAGTCTTCATTCCAGGAATAGAAAATTGGCAGGTGGACTAATTGAGTCGCCAGCAGTTGTTCCCAGGGGAATGGTCCCTTCACCCCGATATCTTCCTGGCAATATGCCAGAGATGGGGGATCCCGGACGTAGACCTATTCGTGTCCAGGTTCAACAAGAGGGTTGACAACTTTGTGTCAAGAACAAGGGATCCTCTAGCATGCGGAACAGATGCCTTGGTGAACCCGTGGGATCAGTTTTCACTGATTTATGCATTCCCTACTATTTTGCTGCTTCCACGACTTCAGGATCAAGCAGGAAAGGAAGTTGGTGGTTCCTAGTGGCCCAGAAGATCTTGGTATGCAGAGATCGCAATGATGGTGGTAGGAGACCCATGGACCCTACCACCACTTCCAGACCTGCTATCGCAGGGTCCGGTATTCCATCTTACCTCACAAACGCTAAATTTAACGGTTTGGTTATTGAAACCCACATTCTGCGGAAGCATGGGCTGTCAGGATCAGTTTTATCTACCTTGATTAATGCAAGGAAGCCGGCCTCCAGAGTCATGTATTATAGAGTCTGAAAGGCATATGTTTCCTGGTGTGAATCCAGGGGTTGGCATCCTAGAAAGTATGTCATAGGTAGAATCCTTGCTTTTCTGCAAACAGGGTCAGAGATGAAGCTGGCCATAAGTACTATGAAAGGCCAGGTCTTGGCCTTATTTATTATTTATTGTTTCAACGACCACTTGCTTCGCATTCCCTGGTCTGTAATTCTATACAGGGGGTAACGCAGCTTAATCCACCGGTTAGGTCGCCCCTGAATTCTTGGGACTTGAATTTAGTTCTGTCAGTGTTACAGAAACAGCCTTTTGAGGCAATACGACATATTCCATTGGTCCTTTTGACAAGGAAATTTGTTTTTCTGGTAGCCATATCTTCTGCAAGAAGAGTATCAGAGATGGCGGCTCTTTCTTGTAAAGAGCCATATTTGATTATTCACAAGGATAAGGTAGTAGTGCGTCCTCATCCTAACTTTCTACCGAAGGTAGTGTCAGGTTTTCATCTAAACCAGGATATTGTTCTACCTTCATTTTTTCCTGAACCTTGTTCTACAGGGAAAAAGTCGCTAAATTCGCTGGATGTAGTGAGAGTAGTCAAGGTCTACCTGAAAACGACTGCTCAGATTCGAAAAACGAATGTGCTGCCTGAAGGTCCTAGAAAAGGACAGGCAGCAGCAAAATCTACTATTTCAAAGTGGATTTGGCAAGTAATCAAGCTTATGGTTTAAAGAGGAAGATTCCACCTTTTCAAGTCAAAGTGCACTCCACCAGGGCTGTCAGTGCTTCGTGGGCAGTGCATCACCATATCTCCATGGCTCAAATTTGCAAGGCCGCAACTTGGTCTTCAGTTCATACATTCACTAAATTCTATCAGGTGGATGTAAAAAGGCATGAGGATATCGCCTTTGGGCGCAGTGTGCTGCAGGCTGCAGTATAGATCCTCAAGTCTGATGGCGCCCTGTTTTGTTTGTGTCTCCCTCCCCTCAGATAGCATTGCTCTGGGACATCCCACATAGTTATTACTATGGCTCTGTATCCCGTGATGTACGATAAAGAAAATAGGATTTTTATAACACCTTTCCTGTAAAATCCTTTTCTTGGAGTACATCACGGGACGCAGAGGTCCCTCCCCTCTTTGGATACACATATATTGCTTTGCTGCAAAAACTGAGGTACTCCCGGTAATGGGAGGGGTTATATAGGGAGTGAACTTCCTGTCTTAGGGTGTGCCAGTGTCCATCACCTAAAGGTGGCCTATATAACCCACATAGTTATTACTATGGCTCTGTGTCCCGTGATGTACTCCAAGAAAAGGATTTTACAGGTAAGCTGTTATAAAAATCCTATTTTTGGATGCAAAGAAGTGTAAAATGATGATTACATGGCGATTGGCGAACACCAATCAAAGAGTTTTCTTCTGTTAACATGTCATCTGCTGCAATGTCACAGTCTTAATCATGATGCTAAACTACATTAGTGGAATTTTAAATCTGCTGTTATTAAACCATTGTGTAAAAAACATAGGGGGTCATTTAATATAGCGCCACAGCGCTAATTTGTGCAAATTAGCACTAAAACGGTATTCACTCTAGCGCTGGTGAGAAAATACTCCCAAAATCGAATTTACTATAGTTCCCTGAAACTAAATAGTGCCCAAATCCTTACTCTGCTAAAAGCTGGAGAATTGCACATGGAAATAATGTTTAGAGCATGATTTAATTGCCTAAATAGTACTGAAATATGCGGTATATTATTTAAAGATAATCTGCTTTTAAACTGTGTGAAAAAGTGATTTCTACACTGAAATATCTTTAAAAGTCTGAGAAGAGATAAATTCCCCATTTTTGTACAACTAGGTGCCAACACAGCTGACCTGCAAATACAGTATAAAGGGCTGCAGTTGGGGGAGTTCGTTTGGCCTGAGAAGGCCAGGTTTTTTGCTGTGATTTGTGGGGAGGAGAAGGAATGATATTGTGCATATTGGCAAATGCCCAACCAGGGGTTGTTTGTTGAAATTCTTGTGCGTTTTTTCCATCAAAAGTGGGTTTATGTTGCCATGCTGTCAATGTTGTGTGTGTATTGTCTCTGTCTGACCATGCAAACATGGTTTGGGAGCATGTGCTGACCTTCTACTCTTTGATCGCATGGCTTAATCATGTACACAGAAATGCAGCTTCCAGCAGAACATGGTCATCTATGTATGTGTGGATTGTGGGGTAGCGGTGGGTGTTCTGTTTTGAACATGTGCCTCTTTTAATATTATGTTGGAATGCTTTGTAAGAATCACTGTTAAGAATGTTTCTATAATCTTGCAGATAAAAATGTGATGTGTTGCCCGTTCTTCACTGAAAGTAAAGCTGTGTCCACTCTAAGGTTTAGACAAATTTTAGATTGCAAGCTTCTATGAGCAGGGCCCTTAAAATCAATTTGCAACTGTTTTGCTAAATGTAGCACCATATAACCTGTAGATTTTTTTTTTTTGAAGCTAGTAAATGAATGTACATAATTTGGTTTCTGCTGGCAAAATAAAAGTACATCATTGAGCTTTTTTTTTTTTTTTCTTGTAATTAGTTTTGGGGATGGTGGTTTTGGGGAAGTGTAAGATCTTATTTCTATATGTATTCGTGCACCAAAAAAACTAGTCTTTGTCCTGGTTTACATTGATGTTACTTTGAAATCGGGCTACTTCACTTGAAGTAGCCCAATTTCAAAGTAGCAAGGTCAGCGTGATTTCAGGTGCTACTTGATAGACATCTGTGTGGCTTCATACAGATTTCTATTTAAGTCACACCTGAAATCAGCAAAAGTAGCGCCGGAACTACTTTTGCAAAATGGTGCGGCACCGCAAAATCTGTGTCGCCTCGATTGAAACAGTGCCATTGCCGCCAATAGGCTGTGACTTGCTTGTCATGCGATCTAATGGGTGACTTTTCATGCAGCTTTGGACCTCAGAGTCACATGAAAAGTTGTCTCCCATGATTTTCATTCATATTTATTAGAGCTGTATGATTAATCGTCAAGAATTGTTATTGTTCCCCTTTGCGATCTTGAAAAAAGCGTTTCATGATTCTTGCGTGAAAGCAAAGAGCAAAGAATTCTCTCTGCTCTTCTGAAGCCTCAGCCGTGAGGCAGTCTGCCAAGAATCAGGTCATTCTTTATCAGTGAACTTAACTAGAAACATTGTAACAATTTGTCAGTGAAATAGACTTCTGTGTAAGTGAGGAAAGTTTAATCACTTAAACACTAAACCTTTTTCTGACATTTGTTGGTTTCAAGTTAAAATCATTTGCTAGAAAATTACTTAGAACCCCCAAACATTCTATATTTTTTTTAGTAGAGACCCTAGAGAATAAAATTGTGGTTGTTGCAATTTTCTATGTCACACTGTATTTACGCAGCGGCTTTTCAAATGCAATTTTTTTGGAAAAAATTACTTTTATGAATTAAAAAAAAAAACTAACCAGTAAAGTTAGCCCAATTTTTTGGGGATAATGGAAAGATTTTACGTCGTGAAAAAATTGTGATTCTCATTTTGGTCAGAATGGTGCAGGTCTAATATCTATGCAACTTCACCCATGTCCACATAGCTCTGAATTAACATGTCAAATTGCAGGCCAAATTGGCGCCTATTGACGGCAATGGAACTGTCCGAATTGGTGCGACGGCACAACAATTCCCTAAAGTAGTTCCTGCACTACTTTGGGCGACTTCAGGGTGCGATTTCTTACCTCCCAACTTTTTGAGATGGGTATAAGGGACACCTATTAGCAAAAGTAATAGGCACTTTGTCCCCATGTTGATGGGGACAAAGGCCTCTTCCAGACAACCCTGGTCAGTGGTTGTCAGTCTGTGGGCAGGGGGTTTATCAGAATCTGGAAGCCCCCTTTAACAAGGGGGCTCCCAGATCCTGCCCCCCCTATGTGAATACCCTTTCACCAAAAAAAACAGTGAAATGTAAAAAAAAATCAATAGCTGGTTTTTGACAAGTCCTTTATTGTAAAATAGCTCCGAGCCAATGCCCTTTAATTTGGCTGATTCTATTATATTAACTCTTCAAATGCATGCAATGATATGTAAGTATTCAATACTATTATGGCGTGAAATTCCAAACACCACACACTAGCTAACAGGCAGATTACATTTCTTTGTTTGTTTATTTTAATTTGCTTGTGCACTGAAAGAAGAAACACAGCTGGTGGATGGTATTTGAACTTGTACCGTGAGTGCTGTGGAGACATCTGAGAAGACCACTAAGCCACTGTGCTAAGTACGAGACCTGCATAATAGTGTAGTATGATTCAAGAATGAACATAAATAATTACCGATTTATAGTCCCCTAAATTAAAAAATAAAAAACAACATACAACAAATAGGTAACCTAAATGTTTAATACATGTAACTTTACAGAATAGCAGACATTACTATGTAATAATCATAACTGCATTTGTTAGCAAAAGAAGGAAAAATACTAGGAATACTAATTGCAATATACATCAATAGATGCACATGAGGTAGAGCACATCTCACATAAAAATGTTTCTTTCACATACATGGATCATGGTTACAGTGCCGTGCTATATAACAACTTAGTAGAAATTGGCATTTGCATATACGCCATCAGTACTAAATAGTGCTGATTTAGAATTTGCTAACGTATGTTCACCACAAATATCGCTAATTTTCATTCACACATTCGCCTGTTGAAATTTTATTTGGCTAAAATGGGCGTTATTATTTGCCATAGTGCCCAGTACTTCCTGGCGCTATAGTAAATGACCCCCATAATCTCAGTTTCTCCATGTTTGAAGGATAAATAAACCCAAGAACAAAAATTTCATATATTGTAGCTTATCAGTCTTTGAATGTGGTAGCTGCATTCATTTGATTTTTCAGGCAAAGAAATCTACAGCAAGCATGGAAAACACTTGTTGATCTTGCCAGGCTATCTTTATTTTTTAGACTACTAATTCCATGAGAGCCATGTAATGGTAATGAAAAAGGGCACATACCTGGTTTGGTTTGGGGCAGGTTTTCCTAACATTTATGAAATTTGGCTGTGGAATCCTAACCCAATTGAGGTCAATGATACTGGAAACCTCAAAAACATTAATGCCAATTTCCTAGGATATTAGGCAAAGGATTGTGAAACAAATGACATGGGGGCTGAGCACTGCCCTGAGAAACATGTAGCAGCACCCACCCCCCCCCCCAAAAAAAATAACATAAGAACATAATTGAGTTTAAATTGTTGTAAAATGAAAGCTCATCATTTAATGACAATCTAAATCATGAAGGAATTCCCTTCATCTATACCAGATCCTTATCCTTGATGAAGATCTGGTATATATGGCGCAGCGTCCATAAGGGCGCACGGGCGCCCCCCCTCTCTCCTACCACCCCCTCTATGACCAATAGATAGATTCATGCATTGCATGAATCTATCTATTGCCGCCACTGCCACCCCCTATTTAGGTGCCCGTCCCCTTTTTGGGCACAGGGTGCCTGAATAACAGCGGTGAGGGGTGTTTCTGAAGCACCAGATTAGAGCCATAGGCTCTAATAGGCTGGGCGCTCGCAGGTCACTCAGCTGTGTTAGAAAAGTGAATGAATATTTGCTTTCCTAACACTAAACCGCCTGTCCGCCAATCAGGTGCTCCGATCTGTTACCCGCCACCTGATTGGCTGAAACGACAGGCACTGTGATTGGACGCCAGGCATCCAATCATAGCAGAGGATGGGAAGAGAGGACGGGAGAAGACATCGAGGAGCTGGTAAGGCAAGTGCAAGACAGTGGCGGCAATTGATGGGCACAGTGGCGGCAATTGATGGGCACAGTGGGAGCAATTGATGGGCACAGTGGGAGCAATTGATGGGCACAGTGGCGGCAATTGATGGGCACAGTGGCGCCAATTGATGGGCACAGTGGCTGCATTTTATGGGGCACAGTGGCTGCGTTTGATGGACACAGTGGCTGCAATTGATGGCACAGTGGGTGCGATTGATGGGCACAGTGTTTGCGATTGATGGCACAGTGTCTGCGATTGATGGGCACAGTGGCTGCGTTTGATGGGCACAGTGGCTGTGTTTGATGGGCACAGTGGCTGCATTTGATGGCACAGTGGCTGCGTTTGATGGCACAGTGGCTGCGTTTGATGGCACAGTGGCTGCGTTTGATGGGCACAGTGGCTGCGTTTGATGGGCACAGTGGCTGCGTTTGATGGGCACAGTGGCTGTGTTTGATGGGCACAGTAGCTGATATAGATATGTAGTAATGGTGTATACCGCACAAAAAAGTGCTTGGGGTTTCCTCTAAATGTACATTGCAGACCCTTATCCTTAAAAATTCAATTAAATTACTGTGCCAAAATCTGTACCAAAATCAACACCGGACCCATATCTGAGCATGCAGCCTGGCAGGTCAGGAAACAAGCAGACGGTCCCGCCTCCTGAACCATACTAGATTGCATGTCCTCAACATGGGGGCCCTTGCCAGGGACCCCCCTGGCGAAGCTCCGTGTCTCTATTTTAAAGAGCAGAAGGCACCCTTCCCCACAACCTTGGCCTAGTGGTTATGAGGGTCTATGGATGGGGGACAGAAATTTGTAAGCCCCTTTAAAATAAGGGGGACCCATATACCAACAAAAGGAGAAAAGGGTACATAGTACCCCCACCTATTCGAAAAAAACTGTAAATAGTAAATCAAGACACCACCTTTAGTGATGTAAATATAACAGATAGAGAGGGTAAATCTCCCTAACAGGGGCACAGACAGCAATAAAAATTTGACAGATGTTCCAATCCCTCTCCACTCTGTGCCTTTAGTTATACGTAAAGCCCCCACGCAAACATTGATTATATTGCAACTTGCCAATTCTTAAATGTGATGGCTGTATTAGTTTCCTTTTTAGGCTTTCTTTCTTCTATTTTTATGTGGTGATTCAGCCAGTAAGTCTGTTGTTTTTGCAGTTACAGGGATGAGACAAACCATTTAGCACTGACAGGGGTGCTTAAAATGATCCACTTTTATTTACTTATTTACTTATATACTTATCCCAAAAGGAAAAAAAAAACAGTTTGCTGTAACTGATTATAATGTGTGAGCTGGAGTTTGGCTTCAATTTGTTAGTGTATTTAAATCTGCTAGTACATCTAAAACTCTCCTCCTCTAGACTGACAATGCTGCTGTCCAAATCTGCCCCCTGTTCTCCTTCATCCAGAGTGATGTCTCTCATACAGATGTGTGACTGGCCAAATAACTAAATGATACAGAGAGAAAAAGCCTAAAAAAGAAAAACAATACAGCTAACAAAAACAATAAATAATACATATACAAGTGGTTAAAGTAAATTTAAAGCAATTCTTTGTTCATTTGCAGTGACTTGGCTCCTTTGCATGCCACCCACCCTCTGCTGCACAACTATCAGGTTCATCATGTTACCCATTTAATATCAGAGGAAGGAGGTGGGCCTACTGGTGTGTCATTGGTAGGCTGTGCCAGAACTTGGAAGAGGTGGCGCAGACTACGGATGATGTTACAGATGAACGTGGTAGTGAGGGACCTGGTGGCAGCTGCTGAGAGAAGGATCTCAGCAGAACAACTCTGGATCCTGTGTAGGGATGAGTATTTTCGCTGTGGTATCTATGGAAAATGACTAAACCTAGCAGAACTCCCCTTTAGCGGATTCAGTTACCAATTACAGTGCCTTGAAGAGGTATTCATGCTCCTTGAAATTTTCCACATTTTGTCATGTTACAACCAAAAACGTAAATGTATTGTATTGAGATTTTTTGAGATAGACCAACACAAAATGGTACATAATTGTGAAGGAAAAATGATAAATGGGTTTCAAATTTTTTTACAAATAAATATTTGAAAATTGTGGCCTGCATTTCTATTCACCCCCCTGAGTCAATACTTTGTAGAACCACCTTTTGCTGCAATTACAGCTGCAAGTCATTTTGGGGATGTCTCTACCAGCTTTGCACATCTAGAGAGTGATATTTTTGCACATTCTTCTTTGCACAATAGCTCAAGCTCTCTCAGATTGGATGAAGAGCGTCTGTGTACAGCAATTTTCAAGTCTTGCCACGGATTCTCAATTGGATTTAGGTCTGGACTTTGACTGGTCCATTCTAACACATGAATATGCTTTGATCTAAACCGTTCCATGTAGCTCTGGCTGCATGTTTAGGGTTGTTGTCCTGCTGGAAAGTGAACCTCCGCCACAGTCTTAAGTCTTTTGCAGACTCTAACAGGTTTTCTTCTAAGATTGCCCTGTATTCGACTCCACCCATCTTTCCATCTACTCTGACCAGCTTCCCTGTCCCTGCTGAAGAATGCGGCCACCACCATGTTTCAAGGTGGGGATGGTGTATTCAGACTGATGTGCAGTGTTAGTTTTCTGCCACATGTAGCCAAAAAGTTCACCTTCTTCCACAGGTTTGTTGAGTTCCCCACATGGCTTAGATAGGATCGTGTAGAAGGATCTGGACAGCCACACCGGGATAGGCAGATAAAATTCTTCTTTATTAAATGAATATAAGGTACATAAGACACCGCTGGAATGATACAGCTTAGCCGCTCCACATGGCTTCTCGCAAATTGCAAATGGGACTTCTTATGGCTTTCTTTCAATAATGGCTTTCTTCTTGCCACTCTTCCATAAAGGCCAGATTTGTGGAGTGCACAACTAATAGTTGTCCTGTGGACAGATTCTCCCACCTGAGCTGTGGATCTCTGGAGCTCCTCCAGAGTTACCATGGGCCTCTTGGCTGCTTCTCCTTGACTGGCCTGTTAATGCTCTCCTTGACTGGCCTGTCAGTTTAGGTGGATGGCCATGTCTTGGTAGGTTTGCAGTTGTGTACATATAAAATAGATTGATGCGCTCTGATACATAATTCAATCAATGTGAATAAAAATGAAATTTGTGCTAAAAAACCAATGTGGTCAAATATAAATGCTACCAGGTCGCTAAAATGTGAAATCGCAAAAATATAAAAGGGCTGTGCCACTCTAGTCACACAAATGCACTAAAAATTGTGTTAATAACATGTGCAATTTGTCCAGAGTGAAAATTGCAACAAATATTGAAATAGTGTACAGATAAACTGTAGATGCACTTACAAATAACAAAAGAGTGAACAATCCAATTAGTACCAATGAAAATGGGGTGATCATTACTAAATAAATAAATTGAATATATTCCCTGTAATACGTGCTAAATAATCCATGCTACTAAAAATAAATAAATAAACTTATAAAGGTGCAATATATATACAATTGATAAATATAAATGAATAAATAGTGCCGGTAAGGTGCGATTAAGTACAGATGAGTTCATGAGATGGGATTAATAGGCAACAGTTCAATCCTCAGTAACCTCGGATATCTGGATTCCTGCAGAGCTTATTTGTTCACACTATAAGCTATTTCTTCCACAGCCACAATGACTAGTAATTTTCTCAGTATCAGGTGGTTTATGTAAAACAAACAAAGAGAGAAAACATTGCGCAATATTGCTACAAAGAAAGTCCACAAGCAAAACAGCACAGTGATACACTCACGTGTGCCTAACTTGTTTGAGGGATGCAGATAGGCAGATAAGCAAATCTCAGCTGGCTCTTACGGACGAAGCTTGCTATACAAGCTGCTGCTGTTTGATACAATGTATTTGGCAGACTACGTCCTAGGCTCCTCCCACATGTTGCGTCACTGACACGTGACTTTCTCAAGGCTAAACATGAGATGCCAGCGTCTCCGTATTTAGGCATTTCGGTTCCTATGGTGATGGCGCTGTGATCATCGGATCATCATGCTGCTTACTGCTGGTATTTGCATGTATGTATTTATTTTAAAAACAATGTTTATTAATTTCAACAAAGCAAATTCTAATATCAAGATAAAACTAATACTAAAACTAAACTAAAAATACTAAAACTAAAACTTTTTTAACCAATTAAATATCAATGAGAAAAATATTAGACTTGAGTATGAGATAAGCGACAAATCAGTCCACTTTCTAGATTTAGAAATACAACTTGAGAACAACATCATTAGTACCAAAACATTCTTCAAACCAGTTGAAAGGAATAGTTACATACCTACAGACAGCTGTCATTACCATTCATGGTTAATGAATATTCCAAAAGGACAGTTTATACGACTGAGAAGAAATTGCTCCAACAATAAAGAATACCTAACACAAGCTCAATGGATGGGGAAAAAATTTGAGGATAAAGGCTACAGTAAAGAATTCATTTTGGACAAAATCAAAGAAGTCGATCAAATGCCAAGAGAAGCACTCATTCAAGATAAAATCAAAACTAACATAGATAATAATGACATGCCCTTGATAATGAATTTCAGTGCACAACATAAAAAAATGGAAAAAATCATCAAGAAGTACTGGCCTGTTCTGAAAACAGATAACACCCTTGGCAAGATTCTACCTGATAAACTGCGCTTCATATATAGGCGAGTACCAGCATTAAGAGATCTGATAGCAAAGAATGTACCGGAACCACCCAAACGTGTCACAGAATCTTGGTTGTAACATGACAAAATGTGTTCAAGGGGTATGAATACTTTTTCAAGGCACTGTATGTGGTAGGCAATTGTATTGTAATGTGGATATATAAGCAAGTTTAAGATTAGTTTATTTACCCCCAATATGGGCTGAAGGTCTGCTTGCCATCTTTAAATTTTTTTGCATTATTTGAATGTCAGCAACAAAATATATGTAAGGTGGGTTACAACAACTTCCCATACCTATACAACTAAGACCTTCACGATACACATACTCATATGCTTTCCAATCTGTCAGTCTTCACAGATAACTTCTTTAAAAATTGGAATGGCACTCCATCCTATTTATTATTTATTAATATCATCCATCCCCTTTTTCTATCAACCAACATCAATTCCAGTGAACTCATTTTGTTTTAAAGATTTTCTGCATTCGTAACATTTTATTATGGCTGCATTATAGATTTATGGTAGCGCCTATAATTTTTGATTACCTCCAACCTGCTAACCCAATGTCCCATTATATCCCTTTTTTCCCTGTTAATTGTCACTCTCTAATTTCCCAACTGTTTCCCAACTGTGCCCATGCATAATAATTTCCAAATTGTATTTCAATTATTTCTAGCCTACTCCTATTAATCTGAATGATCTTGAAGTTTAAAAACGTATGCCACGTACGCACGAGCAGATTTTCCGTCGGAAAAATCTTGGATGGTTTTTCGGACGGAATTCCGCTCAAGCTTGTCTTGCATACACACGGTCACACCAAATTCCAACCATCCAGAACGAGGTGATATACAACACGGGACTAGAAAATGGAAGTTCAATACCCAGTGTGCCACCCTTTAGGCTCCTTCTGCTAATCTCGTGTTTATCTCGTGTTAGTAGAAGTTTGGTGAGAGACGATTCGCGCTTTTCAGACTCATACTTTTTAGATCGTTACTGCTCTTCAGTTTGTGCTTGTGGGTTTGTATCTGGTTTTCAGTGCGTGTAGTTAGTTCGTATCTGTTTTGCAGTGCATTCTTGTATGTTCGTTTCTGATTTTCAGCTCGCTCTTCACAGACCTTTCTGTTCTTCAGTGCGTTCTGTTAGTTCGTTCTGACCAGACGACCGTTTTGAAGCCATGTTGCAGGTACCTACTCATCGTAGAGTTTGTGCTATGCGGGGGCTTGGTGTTGGGGTTCTTGCTTTGACCCAAGCCCAGTCCATGAACAGGGTGGGGAGGAGTTCATGGACCAAGAATTGGTTGCACCAGCGTGACCAATGCTCTCATATGCCTTTGATCCAAGAGATGATTTCAGGAATTTTCTCTGGATGAGAGACCCCCTTTTTCACTGTCTGTTAGCTTTGCTGTCCCCTTATATTACGAAGCAGCACACCTGCATGTGGCAAGTCATCACTCCGGAGCAGAGGCTAGTCGCCACGTTGTGGTACTTGGCGACGCAGAGAAGTCTACAGGACCTCAAGTTCTCTACAGGCATTTCCCCCCAGGCTCTGGGGATCATTATTCCAGAGACCTATTCTGCCATCATACAGGTTCTGCAGAAGGACTATATTAGGGTAAGTTTTCTCCTTTAACATCACATTCTATGTATTTAATGCATACAAATGTTTTGTATTTATTTCCTCATTCCCTAATTACCATGATTGTAATATGCTCTGAATGTCCCCTTTGTGCCCATGCATGCTGTAAGCTTTTAATGCTCTTTTTTGTCCTTCATGCATATTTGCCTTCACTAACCTCCCCAGCATGCTATCCTGGGCCCATATACACCTAGCCTAGTCACCTAATGTATTTTGTCAGCTCCATTGTAGTGCTTTACTCTAAACACCCCCTAAAATGTGTCCAAATGTTATTGTTGTCCTTAAATTCAGGCAGAGTGCCAGAGGCTTTTTTTGGGGTCCAATATTCATTTATAACCCCCCCAAAATGTTTCCAATGGGCCATCAGAGGGTGTGAGTAATCTGATAAATGTACCTTATCTTTTTGTCTTTAAATACTTAAAATAAATGTTATACTGATGTTGGCCAAGAATGTATGCGTCTAATCTGCTTGCAATGTTATGTGCAAAAGTACTAATTTTTTTTTTCTTTTTTGGCTTCCCAATTTGCTCATCGTTGGGATTTTCCCAACTGTGGAGGGGCAATCGATGGGAAGCACGTCCAGATCATCCCACCACCCCACTCAGGGTCATACTATTTTAACTATAAGGGGTTTCATAGTGTTGTTTTGATGGCGGTGGTGTCTGCGACATACGAGCTTCTCTATGTGCATGTGGGGAAGAATGGCCGGATTTCGGATGATGGAGTCTTTGCCCAGATCGAATTCTACACACATCTCCAGAGTGGTGGCTTGGGATTGCCACCTGCGGAAGAGAATGTGGAAGGACTCCCATTTGTTTTTATCGCTGATGAAGCATTTGGTGATCACCTGATGAGGCCATTCCCCCAGAGGACCCTCACCCCGGAGAAGAGGGTTTTTAATTACTGGCTGGCCAGAGCCAGAAGAGTCGTGTAGAATGCCTTTGGGATAATGGCCAGGCGGTTCTGCCAGTTTCCTTCGGCAATAAATATGGCAGGGTACAAACTGAACCACATAGTTCTAGCATGCTGCATACTTCACAACTTTTTGAAATAGAAATGCTCCAAATTATGTTGCCTCAGTTGGGCCTGAGGCCGGACTTCCAGAAACTATAATGACGGCCCTGGAAGCTGGCCGTACTGGCTTGCCCCCCCAAAGCGCCCATGAAGTGCGTCAAAAATTTGTTGATTATTTTACGGGTAGGGGGGCCATTGCTATGCCAGCAAATTTGTAATTATTTTAGATATTATAAAAAAAATGATCTGATAAAATATTGATTTTGATTTACTGCTTGTGTTTCTTTTAGCTGTCTCCTAGGTTCTCCTAGTGCAGTTGTAGTGCCAACTGGTTTTTCCATTATTAAATAACACCCATTGTCACTATAAAAACCAACTTAATACAAAAACTGGTATTGAGCATTGAAAGAAGAAGCCAAACATTGTTGAGTATAGTAAAACCTTGTACTCCATGCACATTCACGCGTGCGTTGTAAAACTTTTTTTTTTTTTTTTAAATCTTGTTTTTTTTAAGTTTTACCTTGAAAATATATTTTAGTACCTAAACAGGCATGTTTCAAAACATAACATACACAACTCAGGAATAGGGATGAGCTTTGAGTTCGAGTCGAACTCATGTTCGACTCGAACATCGGCTGTTCGCAAGTTTGCCGAACAGCGAACAATTTGGGGTGTTCGCGGCAAATTCGAATGCCGCGGAACACCCTTTAAAAGTCTATCGGAGAAATCAAAAGTGCTAATTTTAAAGGCTTATATGCAAGTTATTGTCATAAAAAGTGTTTGGGGACCTGGGTCCTGCCCCAGGGGACATGGTTCAATGCAAAAAAAAGTTTTAAAAACGGCCGTTTTTCAGGAGCAGTGATTTTAATAATGCTTAAAGTCAAACAATAAAAGTGTAATATCCCTTTAAATTTTGTAGCTGGGGGGTGTCTATAGTATGCCTGTAAAGGGGCGCATGTTTCCCATGTTTAGAACAGTCTGACAGCAAAATGACATTTCAAAGGAAAAAAGTCACTTAAAACTACTCGCGGCTATTGCATTGCCTGTCCAACAATACACATAAAAGTTCATTGATAAAAACGGCATGGCAATTCCCCACAGGGGAACCCCGAACCATAATTTAAAAAAAAAATAACGTGGGGGTCCCCCTAAATTCCATACCAGGCCCTTCAGGTCTGGTATGGATATTAAGGGGAACCCCGGCCAAAATTTTAAAAAAAATGACGTGGGGGTCCCCCTAAATTCCGTACCAAACCCTTCAGGTCTGGTATGGATTTTAAGGGGAACCCCGCGCCAAAATTAAAAAAAAAAAACGGCATGGGGTCCCCCAAAGATCCATACCAGACCCTTATCCGAGCACGCAACCTGGCAGGCCACAGGAAAAGAGGGGGGACGAGAGAGAGCGCCCCCTCCTGAACCATACCAGGCCACATGCCCTCAACATTGGGAGGGTGCTTTGGGGTAGCCCCCCAAAACACCTTGTCCCCATGTTGATGAGGACAAGGGCCTCATCCCCACAACCCTGGTCGGTGGTTGTGGGGGTCTGCGGGCGGGGGGCTTATCGGAATCTGGAAGCCCCCTTTAACAAGGGGACCCCCAGATCCTGGCCCCCCCCTGTGTGAAATGGTAAGGGGGTATAAAAGTACCCCTACCATTTCACTAAAAAACTGTCAAAAATGTTAAAAATGACAAGAGACAGTTTTTGACAATTCCTTTATTTAAATGCTTCTTCTTTTGTCTTTCTTCTATCTTCCTTCATCTTCTTCTTCTTCTTCTCCTTCTTTTTCTTCTTCTGGTTCTTCCTCCGGTGTTGTCGTCCAGCATCTCCTCCGCGGCGTCTTCTATCTTCTTCTCCTCGGGCTGCTCCGCACCCATGGCATGGGGGGAGGCTCCCGCTCTTCTCTTCATCTTCTTCTCTTCTTCTCTTCTTCATCTTCTTCTCCGGGCTGCTCCGCATCCATGCTGGCATGGAGGGAGGCTCCTGCTGTGTGACACGTCTCCTCTTCTGACGGTTCTTAAATAACAGGGGGTGGGGCCACCCGGTGACCCCGCCCCCTCTGACGCACGGGACATGACGGGACTTCCCTGTGGCATTCCCCGTGACATCACAGGGAAGTCCCGTCAAGTCACCGTGCATCAGAAGGCCCCGCCCCCCCGTTATTTAAGAACTGTCAGAAGAGGAGATGCGTCACACAGCGGGAGCCTCCCTCCATGCCAGCATGGATGCGGAGCGGCCCGGAGAAGAAGATGAAGAGAAGAAGATGAAGAGAAGAAGAGAAGAAGATGAAGAAGATGAAGAGAAGAGCAGGAGCCTCCCCCCATGCCATGGGTGCGGAGCGGCCCGAGGAGAAGAAGATAGAAGACGCCACGGAGGAGATGCTGGATGAGAACACCGGAGGAAGAACCAGAAGAGCCAGAAGAAGAAGAAGAAGAAAAAGAAGATGAAGGAAGATAGAAGAAAGAAGAAGTATTTAAATAAAGGAATTGTCAAAAACTGTCTCTTGTCATTTTGCTTGCTCGGATAAGGGTCTGGTATGGATTTTTGGGGGGACCCCACGCCATTTTTTTTTATTTTGGCGCGGGGCTCCCCTTAAAATCCATACCAGACCTGAAGGGTCTGGTATGGAATTTAGGGGGACCCCCACGTCATTTTTTTTTTTAATGTTGGTTCGGGGTTCCCATGCCGTTTTTATCAATGAACTTTTATGTGTATTGTCGGACCGGCAATGCAATAGCCGCGAGTAGTTTTAAATGACTTTTTTCCTTTGAGATGTCATTTTGCTGTCAGACTGTTCTAAACAGTCATAAAGGCATACTATAGACACCCCCAGCTACGAAATTTAAAGGGATATTACACTTTTATTGTTTGACTTTAAGCATTATTAAAATCACTGCTCCTGAAAAAACGGCCGTTTTTAAAACTTTTTTTTGCATTGATCCATGTCCCCTGGGGCAGGACCCAGGTCCCCAAACACTTTTTATGACAATAACTTGCATATAAGCCTTTAAGATTTGCACTTTTGATTATTCATGTTCGTGTCCCATAGCCTTTAACGGTGTTCGCATGTTTGAACAAACTTTTTTCCTGTTCGCATGTTCTGGTGCGAACCGAACAGGGGGGTGTTCGGCTCATCCCTACTCAGGAACTTCCAAAGTTCAACATTGAAAAACTGAAGGCAATATCAGACATTATAGTGTCAAAAATGTGTTGATATTGCCTGCATCAGATGGGGTGATGTCACCCCTGTAAAAGCCAAATTTTGAAGATGCACACAAATTGAGAGTCAAAATGGGGATTTCCCTCCTGAGCCCATGCTTAATGTCAACATGTGATATCTCCCATCATGGGGGATCAATGGATGTGTTTTGGGGTTGCAACCACTTCCTCTCACCTACTTGAATTACGAGGAAGGGGTTGCACCCACAAAACGCGTATATTGATATCCCCTGATGGCAGATAGCACATGTTGACACATTGTGCACATCTTCAAAATTTGGCTTTTAAAATGCGTCAAAAATTTATAAAAAATGGTTCCAAAAAATATAAAATGGTGTCATTTTGTTGTTATTTAGATTCTTCCTAGTACATCAATCATGTTCTTCAGTTTTTGTTCTATGTCATTTGTTTTTTGCTTGATGATGTCTAAATCCTGACTACAAAACATTATGTCCTGGATTAGCCTGTGTGCACTGTCACTCGTGAAATGGGGAGATTGTTCTTCCACAACATGCACATCACCTAAAAGAAAAAATACACACCATGTAGTATAAATATGCAAGCATACATCTATTACCTGAATCTGTGGTGTCATACACTCACCTGTTGTGGTGACAATCTCAACCACCTCTCCTTCCTCCACATCCTCAGGTTGTGGTGTCCTCTGTTCCCCTTCCACCAGCAAAAGTCCGTTGGAGCATACACATGGTCGATTTTCCGACAAAAAGCTCTCATCAGAGTTTTGCTGGCAGCATTTCCGATTGTGTGTACGCGGCATAACTTTGTGAATCCCACACATTTAGTTGCTTGAATTCTGTGATCAGTATGCCCTGTCTGAACTACAGAAGAGCTGAGAGGAGGAGTTTTCAGAGGCAGAGTGAGTACAGGAATCACTGCTTGCAGGCAGCATGGTACCATGGGAAATGTAGTCCTTAGAACTTGGGAAAAAAAAGCAGAAGAGAAACTGCAAAGACTTAACCAGCAGACAGACAGGACTCACCACATGGAAGGGAACTTTTCAAGTAAGCTTATATTGGATTGTTATTACAATGCTGATGTTATAAGTTAAAAGTAAATGCTATGACTATCTATCTCCTTTAAAACATCTACTAACCACTTGGCGCACAATCAGGGCTGGCCCAAGACATTGTGCTTCCTGGGTCCAAGAATGAAATGCTGCCCCCCCCCGCAAAAAAATCACGCCCACCAAAAAGCCCCCACATCCATTATTTTATATCATGATAATTATATACAGTACTCATCAGTGCCCACCAATGCAGCCTCATCAGTGCCCATCAGTGCAGCTTATCAGTGCCCATCAGTTTCCATCAGTGACATCTCATCAGTGCCCACCAGTGCAGCCTATCAGTGTCCACCAGTGCAGCCTATCAGTGTCCATCAGTGCCACCTCATCAGTGTCCACCAGTGCAGCCTATCAGTGTCTGTCAGTGCCACCTCATCTTGCTCATCAGTGCGGCTTATCAGTGCCCACCAGTGCAGCCTATCAGTGCCCATCAGTGCCACCTCATCAGTGCCCCCAAGTACAGCCTATCAGTGCCCATCAGTTCAGCCTATCAGTGTCTATCAGTGCCACCTCATCAGTGCTCACCAGTGCAGCCTATCAGTGTCCATCAGTGCAGCCTATCGGTGCCCATAAGTTTCTATCAGTGCAGCCTATCAGTGTTCATCAGTGCAGCTTATCAGTGTCCACCAGTGCAGCCGATCAGTATCCATCAGTGCAGCCTATCAGTTTCCATCCGTGCCATCTCATCGATGTGCATCAGTGCAGCCTATCAATGCCCATCCGTGGCATATCATCAGTGCTCACCAGTGCAGTCTATCAGTGTCCATCAGTGCCACCTCATCAATGCCCATCAGTGCAGCTTATCACTGCAGCCTATCAGTGACATCAGTGCCACCTCATTAATGCTCACCTGTGCAGCCTATCAGTGTCCATCAGTGCAGCCTATCAGTGCCATCTCATCAGTGCCCACCAGTGCAGCCTATCAGTGTCCATCAATGCAGCCTATCAGTGCCCATCAGGGCCACCTCATCAGTGCCCACCAGTGCAGCCTATTAGTGTCCATCAGTGCCACCTCATCAGTGCTCACCAGTGCAGCATATCAGTGTCCATCAGTGCAGTCTATTAATGCCCATTGGTTTCCATCATTGCAGCCTATCAGTGTCCATCAGTGCAGCTTATCAATGCCCACCAGTGCAGCCCATCAGTGTCCATCAGTGCAGCCTATCAGTGCCCATCAGTTTCCATCAGTGTAGCTTATCAGTGCCCCCCCAGTGCAACTTATCAGTGTTCATCAGTGCCACCTCATTAGTGCCCATCAGTGCAGCCTATCAGTGTCCATCAATGCAGCCTCGTCAGACAATCCACAGAGGCATTGCATTGGGGAGAAGCCGAAGGACCTACCATATGTCAACTGTGTTCGCACTACACATGTGAGGTATCACCGCAAACATTATAGCAAGAGCAATAGGTCTATCACTAGACTTCCTTTGTAACCCTAAACTGGTAAACTGTAAACGTTTTTAAAATGTCACCTATGGAGATATTTTAAGCGGTTGTAAACCCTTGCTGTTTTTCGCCTCAATACATTCTATGCATTGAGGTGAAAAACCTCTTGTAGTGCATCAGCCCCTCAGAGCCCCCCTTTTACCTACCTGAGCCCGATCATTCCTGCATCAGGGACGAGCTCCAGCCGGTGTCTTGGGTCCTGATTGGATAGATTGATAGCAGCCCAGCTATTGGCTCCCGCTGCTGTCAGTCAAATCCAATGACGCAGGAGGCGGAGCGCGGAGCCGAGTCTTGCTGTCTGTGTCAATGGACGGGAACGTACCCGCATGGGTGCCCAGAGGGAGAGCGCTTCTCTGATGGGGCACTCGAGAAGAGGAGGAGCCAGGAGCGCCACTGAGGGTCCCCAGCAGAGGAGGATCGGGCCCCTCTGTGCAAAACCAGCTGCATGGAGGTTATAAGTATGACACATTTTTTTAAAAAAATAAAAAAGGAACCTTTAGTTGTCCTTTAAAGTACAGCTAAAGTCAAAACTTTTTTTTTGGACAGAGTGGAGAGGGACTAGAATGCTTGTCAGTTTTTATTGTTGTCTATGCCCCATTAGGGAATTTCACCCTCTCTATTTGTCCTAACTACCATTATCATTGAAAGTGAATGTAAAAGAAAATCCCCAGCCCCTTGTGATGCGATTTGAACAATCACACTGCATTTAGCAATCTGCTTTGGGGTGTCCTTAAGATAACATTGACACCCATGGAGGCCATGCGATTGCAATGCGATGCAGGAAACGCACAGGATTCGCTGCATTTCCCCGCATAAGTGTGAACCAGGGCTAAATGTTATCTTCCGATCATGAACACCTGCTTGGTATAATTGTTTAATCATGCAATTAAAGCCCCTATCTAGGACAATTTATTCTGGCAGCCAAAGGGTTAAGCAAAGTGAGCTGTGACTTGCATGGATCGATGGTATGATTAAAAACATAAGGTTAATAGGATTTTGTTGTGAAAAGTTAGATCCCTCTCACACTGGGGCCGCATTCGCGATAAATAGGGATGAGCTTCGAATTCGAGTCAAACTCATGTTCGACTCGAACATCGGCTGTTCGCAAGTTCACCGAACAGCGAACAATTTGGGGTGTTCGCGGCAAATTCGAATGCCGCGGAACACCCTTTAAAAGTCTATGGGAGAAAACAAAAGTGCTAATTTTAAAGGCTTATATGCAAATTATTGTCATAAAAAGTGTTTGGGGACCTCGGTCCTGCCCCAGGGGACATGGATCAATGCAAAAAAAAGTTTTAAAAACGGCCGTTTTTTTGGGAGCAGTAATTTTAATGATGCTTAAAGTCAAACAATAAAAGTGTAATATCCCTTTAAATTTCGTAGCTGGGGGGTGTCTATAGTATGCCTGTAAAGGGGCGCATGTTTCCCGTGTTTAGAACAGTCTGACAGCAAAATGACATTTCAAATGAAAAAAGACATTTGAAACTACTCGTGGCTATTGCATTGCCGGTCCGACAATATACATAGAAGTTCATTGATAAAAACGGCATGGGAATTCCCTACAGGGAAACCCCGAACCAAAATTAAAAAAAAAAAAATGACGTGGGCGTCCCCCTAAATTCCATACCAGGCCCTTCAGGTCTGGTATGGATATTAAGGGGAACCCCGGCTAAAGTTTTAAAAAAAAATGACGTGGGAGTCCCCCTAAATTCCATACCAGACCCTTCAGGTCTGGTATGGATTTTAAGGGGAAACCCATGCCAAAATTTAAAAAAAAAACAGCGTGGGGTCCCCCCAAAAATGCATACCAGACCCTTATCCGAGCACGCAACCTGGCAGGCCGCAGGAAAAGAGGGGGGACGAGAGAGTGCCCCCCCAAACCGTACTAGGCCACATGCCCTCAACATTGGGAAGGTGCTTTGGGGTAGCCCCCCAAAACACCTTGTCCCCATGTTGATGAGGACAAGGGCCTCATCCCCACAACCCTGGCCGGTGGTTGTGGGGGTCTGCGGGCGGGGGGCTTATCAGAATCTGGAAGCCCCCTTTAACAAGGGGACCCCCAGATCCCGTCCCCCCCTGTGTGAAATGGTAAGGGCCTACCATTTCACTAAAAAACTGTCAAAAATGTTAAAAATGACAAGTTTTTGACAATTCCTTTATTTAAATGCTTCTTCTTTCTTCTTTCTTCTATCTTCCTTCATCTTCTTCTTCTTCTTCTGGCTCTTCTGGTTCTTCCTCCGGTGTTTTGGGGGTGTTTTGGGGGGCTACCCCAAAGCACCCTCCCAATGTTGAGGGCATGTGGCCTGGTACGGTTCAGGAGGGGGGGGGCGCTCTCTCGTCCCCCCCTCTTTTCCTGCGGCCTGCCAGGTTGCGTGCTCAGATAAGGGTCTGGTATGGATTTTTGGGGGGACCCCACGCCGTTTTTTTTTTTAATTTTGGCCGGAGTTCCCCTTAATATCCATACCAGACCTGAAGGGCCTGGTATGGAATTTAGGGGTACCCCCACGTCATTTTTTTTTTAAATTTTGGTTCGGGGTTTCCCTGTGGGGAATTCCCATGCCGTTTTTATCAATTAAATTTTATGTGTATTGTCGGACCGGCAATGTAATAGCCGCGAGTAGTTTTAAATGACTTTTTTTCTTTGAAATTTAATTTTGCTGTCAGACTGTTCTAAACATGGGAAACATGCGCCCCTTTACAGGCATACTATAGACACCCCCCAGCTACAAAATTTAAAGGGATATTACACTTTTATTGTTTGACTTTAAGCATTATTAAAATCACTGCTCCTGAAAAAACGGCCGTTTTTAAAACTTTTTTTTGCATTGATCCATGTCCCCTGGGGCAGGATCCAGGTCCTCAAACACTTTTTATGACAATAACTTGCATATAAGCCTTTAAAATTAGCACTTTTGATTATTCATGTTCGTGTCCCATAGACTTAAACGGTTTTCGCGTGTTCGAACAAACTTTTTTTCTGTTCACATGTTCTAGTGCGAACCCAACAGGGGGGTGTTCGGCTCATCCCTAGCAATAAAGCGCTGCTCGTTTTAGCGGTGCTTTACCGATGTTTAAGCGGCGATTTACGGCTGCTAGTGGAGCGCTTTTAACCCCAAAGAAGGCTTTTCAGGTGCTTCGCTGTATTAAGCACTGCCCATTCGTTCCAATGGCCAGGACGTTTTGGGATCGCTTAATACAGCGCTCCCAACCCGCACCCCAAAGATGCTGCTTGCAGGACTTTTCAGGAACGTCCCACAAGCATGCCACCCGAGTGTGAAAAGCCACACTTGAATGAATGGGAGGCTGTTTTCAGGCGCTTAGCAGAGGCTATTTTCAGCACTAAAGCGCCTGAAAACCGGGATCTAAGAAGTAAAGTAAAAATTAAAGTGAAAACTTTTAACAAAGCTAAATATAATAACTTAGTTTATTTACAGTAATTTGTGTTAGGAAAAGCTGGTATATTTACTATTCAAATAGCATTTCCCTGTAAGATAACACATTTCTTAGACAATATCTTTGTTTTCTTAGAAATTCTAAGCTGTGGTTTAAATGACGTAATAAGATTTTTAAAATATCTGTTAACAGCTTGCAACAGGAAACACAAAATTGTCTAAGAGTTGACACACTATTTTGCTTATATGTTTGATATATGCTTTCAATCAGTATGGCATCAGTATTTATCGCCATCTCTCCTTATATTAGATTACTGTTAACATTAGTTGTTGTAATTAAATCCTTTAAGAGGGGTATCCATTTACAAAACGCTTACCATTTTTTCTGATTTAATTATATATAAAATGCTTGCTGTATTTTCCTAAAATAATCATATTTCTGCAAAGATTCAGACAACCATTAACCATAAAGTAAAAAACTACATGAAGTAACGTTCCACTGATACATACAGTACATACATATTGCAATTAATTCATTTGTATACAAAAAGGGCATAATATTAAAGCTCTCAAGAGCAGGGCCCATCTTACCCTCTTGTCTTGCATTGTATTATAACTGTATTATAACTGTAAAGCGCTGCACAAGCTGTTGGCACCAAGGATGAGCTTGAACATCGGGTGTTCGCCCAACAGCGAACAATATGGGGCGTTTGCGGAAAATTTGAGCACCGCGGAATACCCCATAATGCACTGCGAGATCGTGGTGCATTAGTGTCTGATGATTGACCAAAGCATGCACCTGACCTGCATGCTTTGGCCAATCACAGCACGCTCTGCAGAGAGAGCCACGATTGGCCAAGGCAGGGTGCCTTTGTCCAATCATGGCTCTGGGGGACTAAGTCCACGCCCCACGCTATATAAGGCTGCTTACATAGCATCCGTATATAGTGTGTGACTGTGGACAGAGATAGATTGAGCTAGATTAGGCAGGCAGATTAGTATATATATATATATATATATATATATATATATATATATATATATATATAAACTGCGCTAAGTGTCCTTTAGTTGGTATTAACAAAAAATATTTGAAGTATATGTACGATGGTATAGTCCAAATATCGCTATGAGTGAGAAAAAAGCACTCCAGATCATCCAAATGGTATAACATGCATAGAAATAATTCACAATCCAAAAGATCACCACCATGAATTGCCCTTACCAGAACGCAAAATGTAATGAGCAGATGGCTTAAACCCAGCTGGGGCCTTTTGAGATAAGGACCGATCAGATCTGTCAGAGTTCAGGCGTAGTTCCCTCAGTTCATTACCGAAAGAGAAACAAAAATGCTTGCCATAGTATAATATTGTTTTGCAACCAAGTATGAGCATGCACCTGAAACCAACACCCTATTGTGCATTTGGAACAAAGGTGATAACCCACCACCACAGCTGTAGAGTGTGCTTACCAACTCTCAGACTTTATATTCATTGGGCTCTATCTCACTGGGAGATTGATGGCTGTATCAGGAAATCCTTAAATTACGTAGAGGGTTCTTTACTGTAAGAGCGGCAAGGATGTGGAATTCCCTTCCACAGGCGGTGGTCTCAACGGGGAGCAGATAGGTTCAAAAAACTGTTAGATAAGCACCTTTCATGGTGAGGATACTGGCAAGAATTTCCACTGCCGCTTTGTCTTGATAGAAGATCTGATAAACACTGATGTCAAGCTGATTCTATCTGAACCATGGGGGTATATGTATATGTTGGTATACCATTCAAGTGTAATTGTGGACTGAATGATCCAAGTAACTGCTTTATTGAAGGCAATGAGGGGTTGGCCTTACTCAGAGCCAGCAGACTCTTTAAATCTCTAGGCTTCCTGATTATTATTTTAGGTCTGTCTAGAAGGGTGTTATTCAAAGCTGGGTCTTCTTGCAGTATTCTTCAATGTGTCCTAAAAACCTTGGTATCTCTCCAGATGCATTGCTCTTCAGAACAGAATCACCTTCTACCAGACTGGACTGGGAAGAGATGAATCGCAAGCCCGAGAACAAGCACACAAGTATACAGGAGGGGTGTATGAGCAATGCATCTGGAGAGATACCAAGGTTTTTAGGACACATTGAAGAATACTGCAAGAAGACCTAGATCTGAATAACACCCTTCCAGAGAGACCTAAAATAATAATCAGGAAGCCTAGAGATTTAAAGAGTCTGCTGGCTCTGAGTAAGGCCGACGCCTCATTGCCTTCAATAAAGCAGTTACTTGGATCATTCAGTCCACAATTACACTTGAATGGTATACCAACATATACATATACCCCCATGGTTCAGATAGAATCAGCTTGACATCAGTGTTTATCAGATCTTCTATCAAGATAAAGCGGCAGTGGAAATTCTTGCCAGTATCCTCACCATGAAAGGTGCTTATCTAACAATTTTTTGAACCTATCTGCTCCCCGTTGAGACCACCGCCTGTGGAAGGGAATTCCACATACTTGCCTCTCTTACAGTAAAGAACCCTCTACGTAATTTAAGGATTTCCCAATACAGCCATCAATCTCCCAGTGAGATAGAACCCAATGAATATAAAGTCTGAGAGTTGGTAAGCACACTCTACAGCTGTGGTGGTGGGTTATCACCTTTTTTCCAAATGCACAATAGGGTGTTGGTTTCAGGTGCATGCTCATACTTGGTTGCAAAACAATATTATACTACCACTAAAAGAGGGCAAGCAGCCTCTGTGTCTACAGCCAACTGTGGTAGTCGTGGACATGGTGCATCCTCTGCAGGTGGCCGCGGGGCACGCTTGTCCTTTTTGTTCTGCTGCTGGCCATGTTATTGAGTCACAACATGCAGAAGAGTTGTTGGAGTGGATAACAAAGCCGTCCTCATCCTCCTCATCCTCTGACACCCAGGCTCATAGTAGTTTGCCTTCCAACTCACCTGCCAAAGCGGCCTATTCCACCGGCTCCTTGTCCACAGTTACTCCTTCCGTAGCCCCGCCATCATGCATCTCCAGAATTATTCCACCACAGTGTCTTTTACATTCTGCTGGAGGATGCGCAGCAATTTGAAGGCTCCGATGTTGGTTCCCAGGTGGAGGAAGGGAGTAACGTGAGCCTAGAGACAGGGGGTGCCACAGAAGGACAAGAAACTGGAAGTCATGTTCGCCAAGCTGCAGCATACTGCCAGGTTTGCTCCAGTGATGAGGAGGGAGGGGATGATGAGATCACTGACTGTACTTGGGTGCCTGAGAGAAGAGAGGAGGAAAGTGAGGAGAAGGCACAAATCCAACCAGGCAGGATGTCCTCCAGGGGTCAGCTTAAGGGCAGCCACCCTATTGCTTCACACTGCAGAGCTCTGCAGGTGCAGAGTGCTGCTGACTCCCCGCTGACTTTTAAAGTTCCCAGATGCTGAAACGTAAAAAGAAATTTGGTCCCAGCCATCCACGTGCTCAATGTCTAAATACTAGCTTAGCCAAATTGCTAGCACTGCAACTGCTGCCTTTTCAGCTGGTAGACTCAGCCCCCTTTCATGAATTTGTATAATGTGCTGTACCACAGTGGCAGGTTCCAAAATGCCATTTCTTTTCACGTAAGGCCATTCCGCCTCTCTACTGCCATATGGAAGGCAATATTTTGGCCTCGTTGGACAGGGCGGTCAGTAAGGTTAATATTACCTCTGACTCATGGTCCAGCAGGCATGAGCAGGGACGTTACTTTTCCTTCACGGCACACTGGGTAACTCTGCTAGCAGCTGGGAAGGATGCAGGACAGGGTTCAGTGTTGGAGCTTGTTCCACTTCCACGCTTCCAAAAAACTAGTGTGATTCAGCCACAACATCTGTATGCTCCCCTCCCTCCTCTTCTTCTTCCTCTATGGCCTCTTCTGCAAAATTGTCCTCTGAACCAACAGTGCTCCCTAAATGCTCTAGGGTCTACGCAAGCAGTCAGGCAAAAAGATGTCATGCAGTGCTTGAGTTGGTCTGCCTAGGGGACAGGAGCCACACTGGGGCAGCGATTCTGTCAGCTCTGCAGGGGCAGGCTCAGAGGTGTTTGACGCCACACCAGCTTCAGCCAGGAATGGTTATATGCGACAATGGCACCAACCTTCTCTTTACCCTCCGACGGGGACACTTGAACCATGTTCCATGTTTGGCACACGTCCTAAATTTGGTGGTGCAGCAATTCTTCACCAGGTACTTAGGCTTACAAGATCTCCTGAGGCAGGCCAGAAAAGTCTGTGGTCATTTCTGCCGGTCATACAATGCCAGTGCTCGGCTGGCTGACATTCAAAGGGAATGCACCTGCCCATCAACCGCCTTAATTTGTGACATGCCCACCAGGTGGAACTCAACGTTGGCAATGCTTCAGTGGCTGCACGCACAGCAGAGGGCCATCAATGAGTACCTGTGCGAGAATGGCACCAGGACAGGATCAGGGGAGCTGGGCTTCTTTTCGCTACGCCAGTGGCTACTGATCAAGGATGCATGCACTGTCCTGTCACCATTTGAGGAGGCCACAAGGATGGTGAGCAGCGACAAGGCATGCATCAGTGACATTGTCCCTCTAGTCTTCCTGCTGGAGCACACGCTTAGTGGAATAAAGGACAGGGCACTTGAGGCAGAACAGCAGGAGGAAGAGGAGGACTTCCTTTCCTCTCAAGTCTCCCTTTATCCAGATAGCATTCCTGCGGGTCTGCCAAACACACAGGAAGTAGAAGAGGAGGATTGTGTCAGCATAGATGTTGAGGATAACATGCAGCAGTCTTCAATGGATGGTTTTCAGTCCCCAGAAACCCAAAGAGTTGTACGTGGCTGGGAGGAGGTAGTTACGGATAATGTGATCCTTAGTGACCCAAAGGACTCAGAATCAAATACCTCTGCAAACTTACGCTGCATGGCCTCCCTGATTCAGCAAAGCCTGCGAAAGAACCCTAGGATTTGTGGTATTAAGGAGAGGGGTCATTACTGGCTGGCAACCCTTCTTGATCCATGTTACAAAGGTAAGGTTGCAGAACTCACCCTGCCTTCGCAGAGGGAGCAAAGGATGAAACATCTTCAGGAGTCCTTGAAGAAAGGTGTGTGTAACTGTCAGGGAAATGGCCATAGGAGAACTGGCAATAGTGCCAGTTGTCAGGGGACCAACAACAGGAGAAGGTCTCTATGACCCAGTATCTCTACCAGCAGGTCACATGGGCCTATATAAGGAAGTCTACTAGTGTCTGCAGTTGCTGGTTTGTCAGTCTTCCTGTGTTCCTGAGCCTCTGTGCAAATTACTGTTTGGATTCCTGTTGTGACACGGCTTGTTCCTGACCTGTCTGATCTGCTCTCCTGGTTTAACCCCCTGGCTTGCTTTATCGACTAGTTGTCTTTTCCTGTACCTGATCCCGGCTTGTATCACGGACTTTGCTTCAGTTACCTGTTCCTGCCTGCTTCCTGATACCAGACCTTTGGCTTGTCCCTGTTTCTGCAACCTGCCTCCTCCTCTTGCCGGATCTACTGTGTTTTACCCCTGGCCTGGCTTTTACTACTCCACACCTTGCCAAGTATTACCGAGGATTCTTATAGACTTTAGCCCAGCTGTGTTTCCTGTATTACCCAGTGTCCTTCAGGTGCCCACCAGCTCTTCTCTCCAGAATTCATCTAGCAACCTGTGCTTCTCTGGGAACTACACCCTCTGTACCCAACTTCAGGGGTGTACTGCACTCAGCCCCAAGGGGAGCCCTCTCGGCATTTTGGCCTCCAACCATGTACGTGACAGTAACGCATTTCCAGACTCAGGGAGGTTACAATTTCCTGGTGCTGGACTTGTTTCTGAAGCTTTGTTCGGGCAGAGGAAGAGCGGTGTGGACAATGGTTGGCTGACCGATGCCTTTAAAAAATGTTTCAGTCCTCAGCGCCAAGGATTCAGCAACCATCACCAGCATCTGCATTATATGGTGCAGGAATATCTAGGGACAAGAGCAGACTTGGAGACCTTTCCAACAGAGCATCCACTGAGTTACTGGGTCTTGAGGTTGGACCACTGGCCAGAACTTGCTCAATATGCAATTGAGCTACTGGCCTGTCCTGCATCCAGCATGCTTTCTGAATGCACATTCAGTGCTGCTGGAGGGTTTGTAAGGGATCAAAAAGTGCGCCTGTCCACAGACTCCATTGATAGGCTCACATTTATTATTTTTATTTATTCATTTAGTTTTATTCATATTACAAAGAAAAATTAAAATTAAAAACATACTACATCGCAATTTAGCATGTGGCATCACATAATACAAAAGAAGAAAAGGCGAAGAAGACCATTATTATTTTATATTACCTCTCCCACCTCCACTACTGCCAACCCACCACCACACACCAGCCAATCCTAAATTGCACATGTCTGATTATTGATTATCGAACAAAAGCAGTCAAAGGCAGAGAAAAAGCCCACTCTATGGGCATAGGTTCAACATCAAAGAGAGATCACGGAGGACAGGAGGAGGCGGGGGCGGGAGTGTGGTGGGGAGCGGGGGAGGGGTTCTCCCCAGCTCCACCCCATCCCCCCTAAGGGGCATCCCATCTCCTCCAACTAAGGTCCCCACAATCTTGCAAACTTCCTAAGATTGTTTTGTCTAATATATACCACTCTCTCACTCCAAACCATTAAATTGATAGTCTCTATCCAATTCTTCACGGTTGGGGGAGACTGTGCCGGCCATTTTTGTAATATCAATTTCCTCGCCTGGAACAGGCATCTCAATACTGCAAGAGTAAAACCAGTTGGAACTCTATCTACTTCCAAGCACCCTAATAGGCATGTCTTAGCCTCGGACACAAAAGTAGTCCTGAAGGTTTTGTTTATCCTCTCAACTATCTCCACCCAGTATCTAAATAGCTTTGGGCACTTCCACACCCATGTGAATAAGATCTCCTGTCGCCTTGCACCTGGGGCACTCATCATTTGGTTTCCATCATAATTTAAACATTTTTTTGGGGGTGTGGTAACCTCTATGGATTAGGAACAGGTGAGAGACTTTCTGTTTCTGTGAGGGGGAAATCGAGACCACCACTCCTTGTTCTAGGATCGTATCCCATTCTTCCATAGATATTGTCCCTAGGTCTCTCTCCCACCTCGCTCTGCTCTTAAGGGGTCCCACTCCACTCATTATCTTCTCCCCCAGACTGGCATATAGCTTAGAAATTAAGCCTTTGGTTGAAGCTGATTTAATTATTTTTGTAAGTACCGGGGTCTGAATCCATTCAATGGTTTGGGACCTGAATTGGGCTTGAGTGGCATGTCTAATCTGGAGATATTTATAGAATGTCTTATTTGAAATGTTAAATTCCCGGCTTAAATCTACAAATGGTTTCATGAGGTTGCCCTCATATAATTGGGTTAAACGGTTAATTTACTGTCTTTCCCATTCACAAGGTCTCTCTATACCCCTTATTTCTGCCAGATTTTTATTGTGCCATAGAGGTGTATATTCGGTAACCCCCTTATATCCCATTAGAGCCTTTGTTACCAGCCACACTTTACTAGCTAGGTCTATCGTCGGGCATCTGTAAAAAAAAGAATCTGCTTCTAGTGCCTCCACTAGTGTATTGTGTAGGGCCCCCATTATCATCATTTTATTACTGGAGTTCCCGCCCCCTATGGCTCCACATCCCGCTAGATGTTGGAGCTGGGATGACACAAAATATAGTCTCTAATGCGGGATCGCCATACCTCCTGCTTTGATTGGTAATTGCATAGTTTGCAGACCGATCCTGGATTGGCCCTTCTTCCAAATTAATTCCCTAAACAGGGACTCGATTCTCTTAAACCATTTCTGACCAATCCAGTTCGGGGAGTTATGGTATATATACAATATCTGCGGAAGCCTTATCAATTTGTTTAAATTACAATGCCCTGCAACAGACAAAGGAAAACGGCACCAATATCTCTCTTTTGCTTTAATTTCAATAGCAATGGGGTTAAATTATTGTTGACATATTGGCTTATGTCACTGGTGATCCAGACACTTACAGTGGGGACGGAAAGTATTCAGACCCCCTTAAATTTTTCACTCTTTGTTATATTGCAGCCATTTGCTAAAATCATTTAAGTTAATTTTTTTCCTCATTAATGTACACACAGCACCCCATATTGACAGAAAAACACAGAATTGTTGACATTTTTGCAGATTTATTAAAAAAGAAAAACTGAAATATCACATGGTCCTAAGTATTCAGACCCTTTGCTGTGACACACATATATTTAACTCAGGTGCTGTCCATTTCTTCTGATCATCCTTGAGATGATCTACACCTTCACTTGAGTCCAGCTGTGTTTGATTATACTGATTGGACTTGATTAGGAAAGCCACACACCTGTCTATATAAGACCTTACAGCTCACAGTGCATGTCAGAGCAAATGAGAATCATGAGGACAAAGGAACTGCCTAAAGAGCTCAGAGACAGAATTGTAGCAAGGCACAGATCTGGCCAAGGTTACAAAAAAAATTTCTGCTGCACTTACGGTTCCTAAGAGCACAGTGGCCCCCAAAATCCTTAAATGGAAGACGTTGGGGACGACCAGAACCCTTCCTGGAGCTGGCCGTCCGGCCAAACTGAGCTATTGGGGGAGAAGAGCCTTGGTGAGAGAGATAAAGAAAAACCCAAAGATCACTGTGGCTTAGCTCCAGAGATGCAGTCGGGAGATGGGGGAAAGTTGTAGAAAGTCAACCATCACTGCAGCAGTCTGGGATTTATGGCAGAGTGGCCTGACGAAAGCCTCTCCTCAGTGTAAGACACATGAAAGCCCACATGGAGTTTGCTAAAAAACACCTGAAGGACTCCAAGATGGTGAGAAATAAGATTCTTTGGTCTGATGAGACCAAGATAGAACTTTTTGGCCTTAATTCTAAGTGGTATGTGTGGAGAAAACCAGGCACTACTCATCACCTGTTCAATACAGTCCCAGCAGTGAAGCATGGTGGTGGCAGCATCATGCTGTGGGGGTGTTTTACAGCTGCAGGGACAGGGCGTCTGGTTGCAATCAAGGGAAAGATGAATGTGGCCAAGTACAGGGATATCCTGGACGAAAACCTTCTCCAGAGTGCTCAGGACCTCAGACTGGGCCAAAGGTTTACCTTCCAACAAGACAATGACCCTAAGCACACAGCTAAAATAACGAAGGAGTGGCTTCACAACAACTCCGTGACTGTTCTTGAATGGCCCAGTCAGAGCCCTGACTTAAACCTAATTGAGCATCTCTGGAGAGACCTAAAAATGGCTGTCCACTAACGTTTATGATCCAACCTGACAGAACTGGAGAGGATCTGCAAGGAGGAATGGCAGAGGATCCCCAAATCCAGGTGTGAAAAACTTGTTATAGGAGAGAGTTATCACCGCTCCAGGAGCATTTAACAGACAAAAGGTGAATCTTTCTTGGTTCGGAGGTCGTAGGTGCTGGCTATTGCTAATAGCGATAAACGGGAATAAATTCTGGACAGCCGCACTCATAGATTTGCCTTGTTTATTTGGAAGGTTCACATCAAATTCAAAGGTAACAGCAGACAGGTAAAGAGCTGACGTTTCGCACTAACGTTAGTGCTTACTCATAGCTAACATTCGCACAACAGGAAATCGAATAAATACTATTTCTAGGTGTTGAACCCATGTGGCCAAGTGATTAGGTGATAACTCAAACTCTTAATGAGCACAAGTGTGGAAGAGATCTGTAATTAGCCATCATGGGCAACACCTCTTAGTGAAACAAACAAGACGATTTCACATAATCGATTGTGATTGAGGAGTAGTGGAGATGGATATGTGAGTGATGCAAAAAAAAAAACACAAATGAAGTGTCATAAATGGGAAAAATCAAAAAAATGTGTGTAAATAAAAATATGAGTGAAATGAAGAAAATCTATATATGTATATACGAGAAAGAAGGAGAAAAGTGTAAAAATATGCTGGTATGGGAAGGTAAAAAAATATATATGAAATAAGAGATAAAAAATGTCAAATGAATGATAAAAAGTGCATATGTATGTGTAAATAAAGAATAGAATGTGAATGAGAGAAGCTATTAATGTATAATAAATATAATGCATGTAAAGTACTACCAATAATCTTGAGTATTATGGAATAAAAATAAAATGAAGTAAAAATATAACAATAAAGAAAAAAACATATGAAAATGTGAACGTGAGAATGCAGTGTAAAGATAATTGAATACATTAATGTATAAATGGATGGAACATGTAGATATAGCAATCGCTGATTATAAACAGAAAAGTAATAAAAGGATGGACTAACAGTGTGTCTATCCATATACATGAAGAGCAAACATTGTATCAACACAATTTGTAATAAATATCAAAATTTGATTATAAGTCTTACAAACATATTGGTGAATAAGAAGACATAAAACATTGCTTTTTAAAAATATATACACATATATCTAAATGAAAATTAGCATTAGTAGACACCTAAAAACCCAAAAGGTGATATAAAGATGAAGGACCCCCTCACAAAGATCTTTTCTTTTATGTATATATGATGTAGTTGTTCATCAGTACAAACTAGACACTGTCACTAGAGAAACGGGGGAGGAGAGAAGAATGTCTAAAAAAGGGGAAAAAGGTGTGCAAGTGATATGTTAAAATCAATGTAATATATAAATGTAAAATATATATCCAAATTCAATACTTACAGCAGGATTCCCAATTCTAGTATAGTCTAATTCTTATGTATATATGTAGGTACCAGAATTGGAGACACCTCTGTCCTTCAAGGATGAGTATACGCCTCAAAATTTCATATATATGTGTCCTGGCCATTAAACAATGGCCCGATGTAGGACCGGAGGATGAAAGAAAAGGTACACCGTTATAATAGCGGTGGACCAGGACGAACTACAAGTGATGTATGTCTATATGTATTAATTGATGCTTGAATTAAAGACACCTATATCTCTCAAGAAAAGATCTATGTCATGAAAATACATATATACATATCCCTTGGCTGTCAAACAAAGGCCCGATGTAGAACGGGAGGATAAAAGAAATAGTACACCGTTATAATAGCGGTGGGCTAAGAAATCGGACTTGTAATAAATCATTGAAATACTACAGCACCATGGTACAATGTATATCGGCCGATGGTGATCTGAAAGTTGACACATGTTCTATAAAAAATGTTACAATCCTGATTGATCGGGCGGAAATTCCGTCCGAGGGGAAAAGATTTAAGTGTAAATGAGAGCGGGAACAAGAACAGGAAACAGGGGGTGCAAGCGAAGGCGGACCACAACGGTGGTGGCAACCTAAAAGGTATAAATAATAATAGGCCAATCTACTGTCAATCAGACAATGTAAGTCAAATGGAGATGACTAGTCCATAATAAGGACATAGATCAAATCATAAATGGAAACAATGAATTCGATCCAGTGGGGTATAGCATAATGAATCTAATACAGGATAAATGAATTAAATGAAAGGGACAATTCTATATGTATACAAAGAACCAAACCATATAGGTAGGTCAAAGTCAACAACGGACGTTAACCATGTATGTGCACTACACACCATAAAAAAGAAAAAAATATAATAATAAAAATAAATATAAGAATCAAAATAAATAAAAATAATGTTAAACCATATAGGATTGAATAAATAGAATATGTAGTGCAAGTATGTTTACAAAGGAAAAATCAGTCGTAATAGTGGGAAACATCCCACTCCAAATTGAGCCCGAACGGAATTCTAGTATGAAGGGAAAAGATCCAGAATATTTCACGTTTGCAAAGCGTCCTGAATCTATCACCTCCTCTTTCTGGTGGGACAATTTTTTCAATGCCCTGTATGGAGAGACTAGAGGTGTCTTTAAAATGGATAGAATTCCAATGTTTGGCAACATTTGTAGATCTGTTTTTTTTTTTATATCAAATAGGTGGTCATATAGCCGATGTGTGGTGCGACCCACATATTGGATGTGACAAACGTCACATGTAATTAAATAAACCAAAAATCAGGTATTACAATTAATGAACGACGGTATGTCAGAGGTTTTGCCATTGGTACAGGATCGTACTTGTTTGCCTTTCTTAATGTAGTGACAATAGTTGCACCCCTAATTCCACACTTAAAGTTCCACTTGAAATGTAGCCAATGTGACCCTGACTGTGTACATGAAAAGAGGCTGGGAGAAAGGAAACTACCCAACGTAGGTGCTCTTCGAGAAAGTGACCTGACACCCCCGGAAAGGATTTCATGGTAAACCGGATCATTAAATAAAATGGAGAGGTATTTGGTCACTATTTCTAATCTTGGTAAATCTGAATATCCTCTGTCTCTGAATCTTTGACTCATGTCAATGGCCTCTTTTGTAAAGATGTCAGGTGTGCTGCACAGACGCTTTAATCTAAGAAACTGCCCCTAGGGCACACCACGAATGGCGTGTCTCGGATGGGCAGATTCAGCCCTCAAGAGAGCATTTCCTGCCGTAGATTTTTGAAACAAACTGGTGATGATTTTACCATTGATACTTGTCAGTCTGATGTCTAGAAATTCTATGGTGTTTGTCTGTATGGCTCCAGTACATTTTAAGTTCAAATTGTTATAGTTTAGATACGAAAGCCATTGATCTAGGTCAGCATTCTCATCAGAGGTGATAAATAGCAGATCATCTATGTAGCGACAAAAGAATGCAGTATCTAGATGGCGGGGGCTATCGTGTCCAAAGATGCGGGTCCTCTCCCGCCAACCCATATATAGGTTGGCTAATGAGGGCAAAAACTTGGCCCCATGGAGGCACCGCATCTTTGGAGATAATAGCCCCCGTCAAACCTGAAATAATTGTGACTCAAGAGGTATTCTAGAGACTGTAGGATAAACTCTTGAAGAACAAGTGCAAATTTACTAGATTGTTTTAAAAACCAAGCAACTGCTTGAATGCCCAAATGATGTGGGATACTGGAGTATAGGCTTGTCACGTCACAGCTAATCCACTTGTAATTATCATGCCATTCTATATCTTGTAATTGATTAAGTAGATGTTTGGTGTCCCTGAGAAACCCAGGGAGACCATATACAAGTGGCTGTAGCTGTCCGTCAATCCATTCTCCAAGACGTTCATTAAGTGAACCTATCCCAGTGACTATAGGTCTGCCCACAAGAGGATTTAACCCCTTGTGGACTTTGGGTAGGTGATGGAACATGGGCATAACAGGGCATTCAGGGATGAACAATTTTTTTTCTTTGTCTGAGAAAATGCCAGCACGGACTGCTCCATCTAAAAGTGATGACAAGACTTTCTTAAAAGAGGACGTGGGGTCACCTGGAAGTTTTTGATACGTGTTGGCATCAAACAATTGGCGCAATGCTTCATTTCTATAAGCTACTGAATCTAAAACTACAACAGTGCCCCCTTTGTCTGCATTCCTAATCATGATTGTGTTGTCAGCTGAGAGCTTGTCTTTCAATATTGGTTAAATTATCAGTAATTGGTCCTTTGCGACAGTCCCGAGCCAGCTGGGTCAAATCCCTCTCGACCATTTTTTTGAAAAAGGTCAAGATCCTTCCCCTGGATGCCACCGAGTAAAAATCTGATCTATGTTTAAATGATATTTTACCTTGAATATCGGTGGGATCAACGGGGGTTGGATCAGACTCTTGTGCTAAATCAATGAGGTCCTGCAGAGCGCAGACCTCTGTAAACATATGAGGGAAAGAGGGAGAAGACTCACCTGACCCAGGACTGCACACCGAGGACCGGTCATCATCAAGAGGGAGTTCAATAATAATAATGTTTTTGAGGGTCAAACTGCGTGAAAATCTGTTGACATCCAACAAAGTTCCAAAAAGATCGAAATGTCGATTAGGGCAAAAATTAAGTCATTTAGCAAGTAGGGTGATCTCCTCTTCTTTGAGAACTCTGCTGTTAGAATTAGAATTAGAAATTGTAAAAAACTTGTTACATCTTTCCAAAAAAGACTCATGGCTGTATTAGATCAAAAGGGTGCTTCTACTAAATACTGAGCAAAGAGTCTGAATACTTAGGACCATATGATATTTCAGTTTTTCAGTTTGGCCGGACCGCCAGCTCTAGGAAGGGTTCTGGTCGTCCCAAACATCTTCCATTTAAGGATTTTGGGGGCCACTGTGCTCTTAGGAACCTTAAGTGCAGCGGAAATTTTTTTGTAACCTTGGCCAGATCTGTGCCTTGACACAATTCTGTCTCTGAGCTCTTTAGGCAGTTCCTTTGACCTCATGATTCTCATTTGCTCTGACATGCACTGTGAGCTGTAAGGTCTTATATAGACAGGTGTGTGGCTTTCCTAATCAAGTCCAATCAGTATAATGAAACACAGCTGGGCTCAAATGAAGGTGTAGAACCATCTCAAGGATGATCAGAAGAAATGGACAGCACCTGAGTTAAATATATGTGTGTCACAGCAAAGGGTCTGAATACTTAGGACCATGTGATATTTCAGTTTTTCTTTTTTAATAAATCTGCAAAAATGTCAACAACTCTGTGTTTTTCTGTCAATATGGGGTGCTGTGTGTACATTAATGAGGAAAAAATTAACTTAAATGATTTTAGCAAATGGCTGCAATATAACAAAGAGTGAAAAATTTAAGAATACTTTCCATCCCCACTGTAAGTATTTCAGTTTGGCCACTACCTTCAAGGGGAGAGTTCTCGGCAGTAACCGGTCATCAAGTGGGTCGACTGGCAGCAAAGCCGACTTATCCCAATTGATGACCAGTCCAGAAAATCACCCGAACTCGCCGACCATATTTATTACTGCGTTTAGCGAAGTTTCAACATCTCCAAGAAAAAAACAGGACATCGTCTGCAAATAGTGCGATCCTGTCTTCCTTTAGGTGACGCCTGAACCCCTGTATGTCTGGTCGTGATCTAGTCATGATTGCGAGAGGTTCTATTGCCAAAGCAAACAATAGAGGAGACAGGGGGCAACCCTGTCTCGTCCCTCTCTCCAGCTGGAACATTTCTGAATGTTCATTATTGATTTTGATTCTTGCTCTAGGTTCATTATAGAGTACTTTCACCCATCCAATAAAGAGGGGCCAAACCCGAATCGCTCTAGCACCTTCCATAGATAGTCCCATTCTAGACTATCAAAGCCCTTAGCAGCATGCAAGGCCAAAATGGCCTTGGGGCCTAGATTGACAGTGGGAATCTACATGTTTAAAAAGACTCTTCTGATATTATATATATTATATGTTTTCAGCAGTTCAGGGAGTAATACCTCACTGTAGCGTTTATATATTTCTACCGGAAGCCCGTCCGGGCCTGGTGATTTTTGGTTAGGCATCTTTGCCACTGCCCGTTTTAACTCTTTTAGGGTAACTGGTGCCTCTATGTCTGTTCTATCTTTCTCTGACAAGGTCGGGAATGAAATTCGCTGGCGGAAAACATCCATTGCTACACCCTCCACTCCTCTATGGATTTATACAGAGACTTATAATAATCGCTAAATGCGTGAATTATATCTAACTCGTCTGTAATAATCTCTCCACTTGATGACCTTATTGCCGAAACAGCAGAGGGGGAAGTATTATATTTAATCAAAAAGGACAGGGTACGGCTGACCCTCTCCCCCTCACCAAAGTAGTGCTGCCGCTGAAATATCCGTCTATTCTCCATCCTCCTGGTAGTTGCCATTTTATAGACTTGTTGCTTATCTAGCTATTCCCTCTGTCTGTCAGGGGTTGAATCTTCAACATATCTCTTCTTTGCCTGGATCACCTCGTTCTTAATTACCCCCTCCCGTTCTCTCAATCTCCCCTTAGTTCTTGCCACTTGTTGGATTAAAAGGCCTCTAAGATAGGCATTCAAGGAGTCCCAAACTACTCCAGGAGGCGCCGTGCCTGTATTGATTTGTACAAATTCCTTCAATCTAGACACCACTTCTCCCGGGTTACAAATCAGTTCCAGCCAATAAGGGCTAATTTTCCATTCTCTAGGGTGGACTTTGCCCCCAGTGTTTATTATCAGCGCCAACGGGGAGTGGTCCGAGACCCCTTCGGGCCGTACTCTATATTACTTACTGACGATATTCCCTCCCCATTACCCAGGGCCATGTCGATTCTAGAAAGAGTGAGGTAAGAGCGTGAAAAGCAAGAATACTGCATTTCTTGCAGATAGCGCATTCGCCATATATCACTCAAACCCATTTCCACCAGGAATCGAGATAGCCGACCTTCACCTCTGGATTAGGTCTATTTACCGGTGGGAATCTGTCTAGACTCTTATCCAGTACTTCATTAAAATCGCCCACCACTATTATAGGAGTTCCTGCTTTATCCAGAACAAACTCCAATAGCCTATGTAGGACCTCCAGCTTGAAAGGGGGGGAATATAAATGTTTACCAACACAAAAAGTTTGTTTTAGATCAAACAGAGCAAAAAAATGTACCGGCACTGTTTGTCGATACAACTCTGTCTGCAGGAAAATGCCATGCCTCTCCCCACTAGGATACTCACTCCCCTTGAACAAGAGGAGTGGACCAAGTGTAATTCAGTTTGGAACCTCCGTTTGGGGTATTGTACCACAGTATCAGCGGTAAAATGCGTTTCCTGCAGACAGAGCAGTCCAGGCCCCCTCCCCTCCAACGTCGATAGGAACGTAGCGCTCTTAATTGGGTCCTCCAAACCCCGGACATTCCACAAGGTTATACTAAAATTTCTTTCTTGCATGGTGAAATAACAAAAAATAAATCAACACTAAAGACCTCCGAAAAACTAAAACTAAAAGAAAAAAATGTGATCAATCTAATAGACTCGTGCACACCTCTTCAACCTAGGTGATTATTCCAAGCTATGTATTTCTCCCTCTTATCGTATCTTCCCCCTCTCACTATTTGTGCCATCCAACATGTTAATATTTGTGATGTGTGGTTTATGACCTTCTCCTTACACCTAACCCCTCCCCCTACATCCCTCCCACCCAACCCTCCCTTACCCCCCCGCCCATGCCCATCCGGGCCAACCCTAAGAGCTTAACCTGTGACCTTACCATACACTTCCATACACTTTTCCTATCTCACTTATGTACATTAGAACCAAAAGGGTGCCTCCCCCCTCCACTCTCGCCATAACAGACAAACCAATCTTATTGCAGTGATATTACAGTGATTTTACAATGGCGGAGAAAAGGAAAAAAAAGAAAAGAAAAAGGGGGGCCAAGGGAAGAGGGAGGAGAAAAAAAAAAAAGGGAGGGCCACCAGGTATAATACGCCTAGGCCAAACCTCCCGCCCACCCCTCACATAATCAAAATAGTTCCATGCTCAAGTATTTCCTATAAGCCTCTCTTATTTTCCTCCAGCCACTTCTCCACTTCAGGCGGTGAGTTAAAAAATAAAGTTCTACCCAATGCTGTCACTTGCAGGTGGGCTGGGTACAGCAAAGCATAGATAATCTTGTACTTCTGCAAAGTCTGCTTAACTGGGATAAATTCCGCTCTACATTTCTGGAGATCTGGCGAAAAGTCTGGGTAAAATGAGACTCTAACTCCATTATACATGATGGCCCCCATTTCTCTGGCCTTCTGTAGTAGGATCACCTGATCATTATAATTAACAAGAGTAGTGGACTAGGCCTAGTCTGCTCCCCCGTCTGTCGGATCCTGGCGGGGACTCGATGTGCTCTTTCGATTGCAAATACTGATGTAAAAGTAGAGACCCCAAACATTTCCCTGAACCACCCCTCAAGGAAAGCTATGGGGTTGGAGCCCTCACTCCGCTCCGGTAGACCTATCAGTCGCACGTTATTTCTATGGCTTCTATTTTCCATTTCGTCAATTTTAGCTGCCTGGGACACCACTTGTTCCTGCAACCCCTTGATTTCTCGCTTTAATGGATATAAGTCATCCTCGACTGTGCTTAGTCTCTCTTCTAAAGCAGTAGTCCTTTCCATGGTCCTGCTCAGTACCTGGCTCATTGAGAATAATTCCTCCTTAATACGTTTCAGCTGGCTTTTAAGACTGGAAATTGAATCTTTACAAGCATTGACAGAATAAAGTACATCCCTTAAGTAGGATCCTCGGTCTCCAAAATCGGGCTGACCACGGAGGTTACCCCAGCTCCTGCGGACTTTGTTGTTACAATACCTGTTTTGCCTCCCCTGTCCCTTTGTTACTCAGAGTTTTGTTGGTAGATGGAGTAGTAGGGTTTGAGGGTAACTGCCCATGCCCCTGACTTCTTCTATCTGATGTGGCCCCTGCATGGGTTTTCGTTTGTGTCGCCGCCTGTTGATGACCCCCCTTACCGGGCGAAAGAGAGGCTGTATGGGCAAAACATTCCAGCTTTGCTGCTGCAGCTACCGCAGATGCTAGATTCGCTTTCTCCTTCTCCTTTGCTATCTTATGGGTCCCATCCTGGGGAGGCAGCTCCTCGAGTGCACATTTATTGGACATACTGGAATTAAATGGTTAACTTAGCTTAGCTTGAGTTGGCCAAAAACGGTTAAGGACTGGTATTGCAGGTAGATGGGGGGCTTGAGTCTCCAAGCGGGTCTCCCCACTCTCCCCGCAGCACTCGCACCTCTCCCACCTCACTCCCCGTATTAACAGGGCAGAGTTCTATTGTACTGGCACTGGCAGACTCCTGCAAGTTCCCGCGAGATCTCCAGCAGGGTCACAGGCAGCTTTGTTTTCTCACACTGTGCGGCTCCAGCAATAAGCCCGCCCCAACTCACAGCTCAGGAGAGGCAGGAAGCCAGGGGGACAGCTCCAGGCTCCAGGCGCAGGTCCGTCACCGTCCGTCACCTTCACAGCTCAAAGGGTCTCCTCCGGTCACCAGGGGAGATACAAACAGCTCCACCAACCAGCCACCCAGTGGTCGCCAAAGCGCCAGGTGAGGCAGACCGAGCAGTGCAGTTTAGTTTAGGCAGGAATAGAGCGGGGTAGAGAGCGGAGGTGAGACATTCTACACTCATACTCGCACACACACACACACGCTTCCTCCATCCGGTCACGCCCCGATAGGCTCACATTTATAAAAATTAATCAATCCTATCTGATCAAGCACCTGATGCTGATGTAACTGATTGAATTTGCCATGGATCTGGGATCCCTTGAAGACTGCCTATGCTGCCTATCCCATTCCTCCTCAATCATGACGATGCTAGTTTCCAACAATATTTTTGGTTTAGGGCACCACCACCACCCAAGGCCCAATTTGTATGCTCCTGTTCAACAGGGGCATGTAATTACAATTTTTGACATAATATTTAACAGCAGGGCCCCTTCCTGTACCCAACAAGAGTAACTGTGAGGGGTTACAGTGTTGTGGCACCACCACCACCCAAGGCCCAATTTTTCTGCCCCTGTTTAACAGGGGCATGTACAGTGGGGACAGAAAATATTCAGACCCCCTTAAAATTTTCACTCTTTGTTATATTGCAGCCATTTGCTAAAATCATTTAAGTTCATTTTTTTCCTCATTAATGTACACACAGCACCCCATATTGACAGAAAAACACAGAATTGTTGACATTTTTGCAGATTTATTAAAAAATAAAAACTGAAATATCATATGGTCCTAAGTATTCAGACCCTTTGCTCAGTATTTAGTAGCAGCACCCTTTTGATCTAATACAGCCATGATTCTTTTTGGGAAAGATGTAAAAAGTTTTTCACACCTGGATTTGGGGATCCTCTGTCATTCCATCTTGCAGATCCTCTCCAGTTCTGTCAGGTTGGATGATAAACGTTGGTGGACAGCTATTTTTTAGGTCTCTCCAGAGATGCTCAATTGGGTTTAAGTCAGGGCTCTGGCTGGGCCATTCAAGAACAGTCATGGAGTTGTTGTGAAGCCACTCCTTCGTTATTTTAGCTGTGTGCTTAGGGTCATTGTCTTGTTGGAAGGTAAACCTTAGGCCCAGTCTGAGGTCCTGAGCACTCTGGAGAAGATTTTCGTCCAGGATATCCCTGTACTTGGCCGCATCCATCTTTCCATTGATTGCAACCAGACGTCCTGTCCCTGCAGCTGAAAAACACCCTCACAGCATGATGCTGCCACCAACATGTTTCACTGCTGGGACTGTATTGGACAGGTGATGAGCAGTGCCTGGTTTTCTCCACACATACCGCTTAGAATTAAGGCCAAAAAGCTCTATCCTGGTCTCATCAGACCAAAGAATCCTGCAACTTTCTCCTATCTCCCAACTGCATCTCTGGAGCTCAGCCACAGTGATCTTTGGGTTCTTCTTTACCTCTCTCACCAAGGCTCTTCTCCCCCGATAGAGAGGTGTGTGGCTTTCCTAACCAAGTCCAATCAGTATAATCAAAAACAGCTGGACTCAAATGAAGGTGAAGAACCATCTCAAGGATGATCAGAAGAAATGGACAGCACCTGAGTTAAATATATGCGTGTCACAGCAAAGGGTCTGAATACTTAGGGCCATGTGATATTTCAGTTTTTCTTTTTTAATAAATCTGCAAAAATGTCAACAATTCTGTGTTTTTCTGTCAATATGGGGTGCTGTGTGTACATTAATGAGGAAAAAATGAACTTAAATGATTTTAGCAAATGGCTGCAATATAACAAAGAGTGAAACATTTAAGTGGGTCTGAATACTTTCCATCCCCACTGTAATTACAATTTTGTAAATAATATTTAACAGCAGGGGCCGTTCCTGTGCCCAACAAGAGTAATTGTGAGGGGTTACCATATTCTGGCACTAACAACACCTAAGGCCCAATGTTTCCACCCCTGTTTAACAGGGGCATGTAATTACAATTTTTGAAATAATATTTAACAGCAGGGACCATTCCTGAGCCCAACAAGAGTAACTGTGAGGGGTTACCGTGTTCTGGCACCACCAACACCTAAGGCCCAATTTTTCAGCAGAGTATATAGTGCAGTTCGAATAGTATATATACTGCAGTTCAGAGTATATAGTGCAGTCAGTGTAGTATATATAATACAGTGCAAGGTATATAGTGCAGTGTAAAATATATAATATAGTGTATTGAAGTGGTTAAGGGGAGCCCTATGACAGAGTTAAGAAGAAAACGGCATGGTTTCCCCCGTCCATCCCTTTTGGGTCTGGTATGGATTTTGGGGGGGGACCCCCACGCCATTTTTTAAAAGAAAATTAGTGTGAAGTTCCCCTTAATATCCATACCAGACCCGAAGGGGGGGACCCACGCTGTTTTTTTCAATGATTTTTTATGTATATTGCCGAGATCTGGCAATACATTACAGCCATAAGCAGTTTTAAATTACATTTCTTTCTTTAGAAATGTCATTTTGCTGCGGTACTGTTCTAAACATGGGAAAAATGCGCTACTTTACAGGCAGACTTAGGGAACCCCTTAGGCACGATATTTAAAGTAATATTTCATTTTTATTGTTTCACTTTAAGCATTCTTAAAATCATTGCTCCTGAAAAAACGGCCGTTTTAAAAACTTTTTTTTGCATTGATACATGTCTCCTGGGGCAGGACCCGGATCCCCAAACACTTTTTATGGCAATAACTTGCATATAAGCCTTTAAAATGAGTACTTTTGATTTTTCTCGTTCTTGTTCCATAGACTTTAACAGTGTACACATGTTCGCACAAATTTTTTGTCTGTTTGCAAGTTCTGGTGCAAACCAAACCGGGGGGGTTGTTCGCCTCATCCCTAGTTGACACAATTTAAATCCTGTGTAATAATAATAATAGTTGGAAAGGTGGAAATAGGAAATAATATGCCTTTATCATCACTATTTTATTTCAGCACATCCTTCACCAAATGTTAAAGCTATTTTCAATGCTTGTTTTTATTTTGCATGCTATTTTTATTTTTTCAGGTTTTCCAATGCAAAGTGCATGAAGAAAGACAGTGTGCGTGTCAGCTGTGACAAATCTAGGCCCTACTACTGGTTTAGTATAGGAAAAATCGACACAGGGTTCACACTATTTCAAAGTGCGGGGCTCTGGAGTGTTGTGACTGGGCAGAGAAAACTGAGTATTCAGTTTTCTCAGGGTTCTGTAATCCCGGATCAGGGTCTAATGTTTGAAGGCTTCAAAGTGTATTGGGTGGGTTGAAGTCTTTAATTCCAGGTCTGGTTCTTATTGTAGACCTGCAGGCTGTGTGGGTAGGACCTGACGTTAGTTCAGAGCTCCCATTAGAAGGCAAGCTCCCTTTTGGAAACAGGTGTGTGTTCTTGCCAGGAGACAGAGGTGTTCTACTCGAGAGACTGCACTCCATTTTGAAGGGATTCTGATGTCCATCAGACTGAGAGAGTCTGGAAGAACCTCTATCGAGAGGCCAGGCATGGGCCTGTAAAGCTGGGAGCTGTGACTATAGGATGAGGGAATCAGGAAAGCACAGCGAGCCAGGAGAAACTGGATGAGACAGTCTGAAAGACCAGAGACAAGAGCAACGGTAGTGCTGAAAAGAGAGCCAAATGGCTTGGTATGTTTGTTATCTGTTTTGCTGTGTATAACTGAAATCCCCTGTATGGTTAACTAATGTTTTGAACTTTTCTTTTTTCAATAAAAGTGGGCCAGCAAGCCCTGAACCACAGTTCAGACTGGCATGACTCACTAAAAAACACAGTACCATGGAGCTAAATAACCCCCATATCACACAACATAGTGCATACTCCTGGTTATAAACTGTAAAACAATTGTTTTCACTTTCTTACTCGCACGACAATTTAAGGGGACGTACTAAACTGCATATTGGGATGATGGGATGATTGGATTATTGGCTGCAATACTGAGAACTCTCACTAGATGTCAGTGTACCATATACACATATATATGGTAATGACTCTGTTGTTTCTCAAAATATGTTATTCTTTACTGCAGTGCTTGATACAATGTTGCAAGAAGCAGTTGCTAATGTTTAACTCTTCACTTGCTGATATATATGCAGCTGTACAACAGTTGCTGATATATATGCAGCTGTACAACAGGATACAGAAGTAATATAAAAATTACATTTGACCTGTTTTTGATGGGAATATGGGTAGAATTATTATTACTCATGGGGATTATTGGAGGAATATCATGTTAACACCCGACAAAGAACATATTTAATTAACAATAATAATATGCATATACTTTTTCTACATAGGGATTATGGGTGGAATATTGTAGTTAGACATACATAGGAATATATTAAACCTATTTCTGGTATAAATATGTATATAATTATTTTTCTACATGGGGATTATTGGTGGAATATTGTTTATAAATATACATAGCAGCATATTAAACCCATTTCTGATGAGAATATGCATATAATGATTTTTCTACATGGGGATTATTGGTGGAATATTGTTTATAAATATACATAGCAACATATTAAACCCATTTCTGATGAGAATATGCATATAATTATAATTCTACATGGGGATTATTGGTGGAATATTGTTTATAAATATACATAGCAACATATTAAACCCATTTCTAAAGAGAATATGCATATAATTATTTTTCTACATGGGGATTATTGGTGGAATATTGTTCATAAATTTACATAGCAACATATTAAACCCATTTCTGATGAGAAAATGCATATAATTATTTTTCAACATGGAGATTATTGGTGGAATATTGTTTATAAATATACATAGCAACATATTTAACACATTTATGCTATGAATATGCATGTAATTATTTTTCTACATGGGGATTATTGGTGGAATATTGTTTATAAATATACATAGCAACATATTAAACCCATTTCTGATGAGAATATGCATATAATTATTTTTCTACATGGGGATTATTGGTGGAATATTGTTTAAAAATATACATAGCAACATATTAAACCCATTTCTAATGAGAATATGCATATAATTATAATTCTACATGGGGATTATTGGTGGAATATTGCTTATAAATATACATAGCAACATATTTAACCCATTTATGATATGAAGATGCATGTAATTATTTTTCTACATGGGGATTATTGGTGGAATATTGTTTATAAATATACATAGCAACATATTAAACCCATTTCTGATGAGAATATGCATATAATTATAATTCTACATGGGGATTATTGGTGGAATATTGTTTATAAATATACATAGCAACATATTAAACCCATTTCTGATGAGAATATGCATATAATTATAATTCTACATGGGGATTATTGGTGGAATATTGTTTATAAATATACATAGCAACATATTAAACCCATTTCTGATGAGAAAATGCATATAATATATTTTTAAACAATATTCCACCAATAATCCCCATGTAGAAAAATAATTATATGCATATTCTCTTTAGAAATGGGTTTAATATGTTGCTATGTATATTTTTAAACACTATTCCACCAATAATCCCCATGTAGAAAAATAATTATATGCATTTTCTCATCAGAAATGGGTTTAATATGTTGCTATGTATATTTATAAACAATATTCCACCAATAATCCCCATGTAGAAAAATAATGATATGCATATTCTCATCAGAAATGGGTTTAATATGCTGCTATGTATATTTATAAACAATATTCCACCAATAATCCCCATGTAGAAAAATAATTATATGCATATTCTCATCAGAAATGGGTTTAATATGCTGCTATGTATATTTATAAACAATATTCCACCAATAATCCCCATGTAGAAAAATAATTATATGCATATTCTCATCAGAAATGGGTTTAATATGCTGCTATGTATATTTATAAACAATATTCCACCAATAATCCCCATGTAGAAAAATAATTACATGCATATTCATATCATAAATGGGTTTAATATGTTGCTATGTATATTTATAAACAATATTTCACCAATAATCCCCATGTAGAAAAATAATTATATGCATATTCTCATCAGAAATGGGTTTAATATGTTGCTATGTATATTTATATACAATATTCCACCAATAATCCACATGTAGAATTATAATTATATGCATATTCTCATTAGAAATGGGTTTAATATGTTGCTATGTATATTTTTAAACAATATTCCACCAATAATCCCCATGTAGAAAAATAATTATATGCATATTCTCTTTAGAAATGGGTTTAATATGTTGCTATGTACTGTATATTTATAAACAATATTCCACCAATAATCCCCATGTAGAAAAATAATTACATGCATATTAATATCAGAAATGGGTTTAATATGTTGCTATGTATATTTATAAACAATATTCCACCAATAATCCCCATGTAGAAAAATAATTATATGCATATTCTCATCAGAAATGGGTTTAATATGTTGCTATGTATATTTATAAACAATATTCCACCAATAATCCACATGTAGAAATATAATTATATGCATATTCTCATTGGAAATGGGTTTAATATGTTGCTATGTATATTTTTAAACAATATTCCACCTATAATCCCCATGTAGAAAAATAATTATATGCGTTTTCTCATCAGAAATGGGTTTAATATGTTGCTATGTATATTTATAAACAATATTCCACCAATAATCCACATGTAGAAAAATAATTATATGCATATTCTCATTAGAAATGGGTTTAATATGTTGCTATGTATATTTTTAAACAATATTCCACCAATAATCCCCATGTAGAAAAATAATTATATGCATTTTCTCATCAGAAATGGGTTTAATATGTTGCTATGTATATTTATAAACAATATTCCACCAATAATCCCCATGTAGAAAAATAATTATATACATATTTATATCAGAAATAGGTTTAATATATTCCTATGTATGTCTAACTACAATATTCCACCCATAATCCCTATGTAGAAAAAGTATATGCATATTATTATTGTTGATTAAATATGTTCATTGTCAGGTGTTAACATGATATTCCTCCAATAATCCCCATGAGCAATAATAATTCTACCCATATTCCCATCAAAAACAGGTCAAATGTAATTTTTATATTACTTCTGTATCCTGTTGTACAGCTGCATATATATCAGCAACTGTTGTACAGCTGCATATATATCAGCAAGTGAAGAGTTAAACATTAGCAACTGCTTCTTGCGACATTGTATCAAGCACTGCAGTAAAGAATAACATATTTTGAGAAACAACAGAGTCATTGCCATATATATGTGTATATGAGAAAATTGAGTACTGTCCGTGATACTTTTTTATTTGCACTAACATACAATTTTTCAGGACAAGCTTTCGGGGTATGTCCCCTTCTTCAAGGTCCAAGCAGTAGTACTGCTTGGACCTTGAAGAAGGGGACATACCCCGAAAGCTTGTCCTGAAAAATTGTATGTTAGTGCAAATAAAAAAAGTATCACGGACAGTACTCAATTTTCTCTGTCACAATTGCACTAATACGGCTACAATCAAATCAAATATGTGTATATGGTACACTGACATCTAGTGAGAGTTCTCAGTATTGCAGCCAATAATCCAATCATCCCATCATCCCAATATGCAGTTTAGTACGTCCCCAATTTAAGTGACTATGGAAAAAGATACTAGCAGGTGTTAAAAGCAGGCACTTAGAGGTGCTTGTGCATACTGACCATAGCTCTGGTTGCCAATTGATATAGCTATTGTATATGCTGGGCCATTTTAATGGGGTAAAATGTCAGCACTTCCTTGTAGAGCTTGCCTGCCTCTTTGCCTTTCACATATTCCTTAATGGCCAGTGAGGCAGCCCATCATGGTAAAGGGCCAAAATATTTGTGGGGAAGCTGGAGAGATGGACAAGCTCTGACACTACTTAGCACTTAGCTTTCTTTTCTTTTTTTTTGATAATTGCATTTTTATTGATAGATGCACAGTAGGGATGAGCTTCGAGTTCGAGTCGAACCCATATTCAACTCGCACATCACCTGTTCGACCGTTCGTCGAATTGCGAACGTTATGGGCCGTTCGCGCCAAATTCGAGTGGTGCGTCACGGCCCATAATTCACTGCGGCATCACAGTGCATTGCTGGCTGATGATTGGCCAAGCATGCACTCTGACCCACATGCTTGGCCAATCACAGCGCCGTCTGCACAGAGAGCCGTAATTGGCCAAAGCCAGGGTGCCTTTGGCCAATTATGGCTCAGGGGGTTTAGTACACTCCCCTTACTATATAAGGCCTCCTTTGTGACAGCCTTGTGTAGTGTGTTGCGGCAGCGGAGAGAATTAGACAGAGAGAGAGACAGTGTCATTTAATTTAAGTTAGATAGATAGAGTAGGCAGGCGAGTCAGTTAGCTGCACTTACAGTGTGTTGTGTATATATATGCATCCCAGGTGTTGTGTATATATATATATATATATATATATATATATATATATATATATATATATATATATATATATATATATATATATATATATATATACAGTATATATATATATATATATATATATATATATATATATATATATACACACACACACACACATATACACACACACACACACACACTGTATTCAGTTTAGCTAGGCCTGTTCCTGTTATTCTCTTTCTAATATACTGACAGGCAGGCAGGTGTTTTTACAGTATTTACAGTTAGTGTACTGTGTACCCTGCACAGTTGCACCTATAGCTACCTGAAGACAAGTGCTGGTGTTCTTCTTCTGATTCTATTAATACCACAGGCAGGCAGCTTGAAGTATTTACAGTTAGTGTACTGTGTACCCAGCACAGTGTGCACCTATAGCTACCTTAAGACAAGTGGTAGTGTTCTTCTTCTCATCCTATTAATACCACAGGCAGGCAGCTTGAAGTATTTACAGTTAGTGTACTGTGTACCCCTGCACAGTTGCACCGATAGCTACCTGAAGACAAGTGCTGGTGTTCTTCTTCTGAACCTATTAATACCACAGGCAGGCAGCCTGAAGTATTTACAGTTAGTGTACTGTGTACCCCTGCACAGTTGCACCTATAGCTACCTGAAGACAAGTGCTGGTGTGCTTCTTCTGATCCTATTAATACCACAGGTAAGTATTCTGCTAGCTGCAGTATAATCAGTATATATATACATCCCAATTTTGTGCAGCTACATCTCACTGCAGGCCATAGTATGTCTGGAAGGCCAACAAGGAGAGGCAGACAGTCACAAGCCAATAAAAAAGGGCAAGCAGTGCTGGTCGTGGACACGGTGCATCCCCATCAGCACGTGGCCGTGGGGCACGCTTGTCCTTTTTTTCCACAGCTGGCCGTGTTGAGCCACAACATGCAGAAGAGTTGGTAGAGTGTATCACAAAGCCGTCCTCATCCTCCTCATCCCCTGTCACCCAGGCTAAGAGAAGTTTGGCTGCCAATGCAGCTGCCAAAGCGGCCTATTCCATCGGCTCAATGACATCAGTCACTCCTTCCCTAGCCCCACCATCATGTCCTGAGGAGTCCCCCAAACTGTTCGACCACAGTGTCGGGTAGAAAGAAATTTGAATAAGCTTTTATGTGTATTCTCACAGGGTGACACTGTGAATACACAGGTATTAGTGTGCCAACGTCCCGATAATAGGTATCTAGGAACAAAAAGGTAAGAAGGTGGACTTTAAAGCCACACAGGTAGACCCTATAAAAAATAATTATATTTTATTTAATTTTTGTAGAAAATTATTAAAAGAAGGGAAAATTGTTACATATAGATTTATATAAAATCGCTAGAATAGATATTGTAAAGCCCACAAACAGACTCTGACACCACTTAACAATGTAAAAAATCATAATGATACATCAAAGAGGGCACTGATTGAGATTCCCATAATAGTATCCAGGCGGGGATCTAAATATTGAATGATGTGAGTCAGAATGTGAATCCAGGCACAAAATAATCGATATCTCGCTCTACATGTTGCGCGTAGGGATACGCTTCTTCAGGAGCATAGAAATCTAATGGATATATACAGAAAGCATAAAATGAATACACAATTTATTAACATAACATAAGAGAAAAGAAAGAAAAACCTTTGTAAATAAACAATGAGTACAAAAAATGCTCTGATGGGATCAATTAGCAGTAGGCATCCACCACAGGTGATGAAGCCGTCTGGAGGCAAAAGACAAAGCCCAACAGTTGGGACGCGTATATGGGGGAAAGATATGATGTGTATGAAAAAGGGACAATATATGGAGATTATTTCCAAGGTGGCTTTGGTATATATTGACTAAATAAAAGACATTAAATTAGCGCATAGAACACATGAACACCTGTGTCTTCCTAGCTCTGTGCGATTTACCACTCTTCCCTGATACATCCATGGAACCATGGTTTGCCTACCAGCAAACTAGTACGCCACTATCTTTGCAGTCTGTGACTATATGGTAAGCTTTATGCATATTCTCCACCTTTTTTATACACTAGCATTACTACATATCTTGAGCATAAACCAAAACGTTTTTTCATTGTACATTTCTCTGAGTGCATATATACTCTAAGTTACTATTGAGCTACTTGGTCGCCTCTTCACTGCCTTTTTCAATCTACATATCTGTACCCCTTTTCTTTATATATAGAAATTCTTCCGGGACTGGTTGCTTCCATAAGTTTGATACCAGTTATATGTATATAAAGTATCTTATCTGTAAGTATTATTGACCCCTTATTCTGTTTTGGAGCCTTAGCTTATACCCTGACCCACTATACATATTTAATGTGTTCTATGCGCTCATTTAATGTCTTTTATTTAGTTAATATATATCAAAGCCACCTTGGAAATAATCTCCATATATTGTCCCTTTTTCATACACATCATATCATATTGAGTGACAGGGAGCTGCCTGTCTGTGGTAGGTGAAACACCCTTTTTATAATAACAAAATAAAGAGGAAGACAGCGATGGATTAACTGTTGGAATTGGTGAAGCCGGTGATTCCCACGGCAAATATCAACTATTTGAAGTGCAAAATTGGTGGCCTGAGGAGCACCTATAATAGGGAGCACAAAAAGGTCCAGGATTCAATGAGATCAGGAGCAGCAGCAGATGACATTTATGTACCCAGGCTGTGGTACTATGACAGACTGTGTTTTTGTCAGACCAGACTGAAATCAGGCAATCACTCTCAACCCTTCCTTCCACTCTTCCTTCCATCTCAGCTGAGGCTTACGACGTACAACTTGGGCCTTCCACCCAGGAAGATGTGGAGGAGCCCAGCTTGAGCCAGGTATAGCATTGTTCAACATATTTTTTGTCAAAGAATTAATGATGTTAACTAGATTTTATTATTGATCACTAATTTCTGATTTAACAAAGTGGTTTACATATCAATAGACAGTTGTAGCCAAAAATGAGTGGGACAAGAATGAAAAATGCTGGGGTCAGAAGGATAGTATTTTCTATTTGTTAACATTCAATTTGTAACAGTCATGAGCTCAAAATTGTGTGTGATTGATGACCAAAAAACTAAAACTATGTACCATTTTCATACACAGGAAAGTCTCAGCCAGGAGGAGACCATGGGAAGTCTCAGTGAGGAGGAGGCCGTGGAAAGTGGCAGCCAGGAGGTGGCTGTGGCCAGTAACCTGACGGAATCCCAGGTTCCTCCCCTCCGCCTTCCAACAAAAAGGACCAGGAAGGCGAGGAACATGGAGGAGTCAGCGACTACTTTGATTCGGCAGGCTACTGCGGTCCTCACAACCACCCCTAGTGAGGGCCACGAGGCCTTTGCGTGTATAACACCCAGTAAAAAGCAAGGAATGGAGGAGGACCAACGCCTCATATGTGAGGAGGTAATAATTCAGGGCCTAAATAAGGGGGTGAGGGGCCAACTCACCAATAAAAGCCACGTCTGTTAGTTGAACCATATGACTCCTCCACCACCTCCAGCAACACCTCCAACAACACAGCCACAGCCTGGAAGGAAGCGTGGAAGGAAGTTTTGAGAGTGATGGCCTGGGTTTGGTGTGGTCTGGCAAAAGACGCAGGCTGTTGGAAGACCACAGCCTCAGGACATATATGGACATATATGTCATCTGCTTCTGCTCCCGATCTCTCGGAGTCCTGGACCGTATTGTGTATTGTATCCCTATTAAATGGACTCCTCAGGCTACCAATTTTACCTGTCAAATAATTGATGTCTGCCCTGGGGTACAAAGGCTTCACCAATTCCAACTGTTTCTCCAGCATTGCTTTCCTCTTTATTTTGTTAGTCCCCCTATTACATTTTTTATTTTGGTTTTGAGAAATACTTGGCTATGTGTTTTACTTCAAAAAGAACAGTTTGTGAGTAGGCAGGTACATTTCAAAAATACAATGTCAAATTAACAAGTGACACCAACACCAACCAATCTCTTTGAGGTTAAAAAATACAAGAAAATAATGGTGTTGTGGTAACTTGACACACAAAACAACAAAAATTACTATGGAGATCACTATTAAAAAAAAAAAAAAAAAAAAAAATTATATATATATATATATATATATATATATATATATATATATATATATATATTTTTTTTTTTTTTTTTTTTTTTTTCTGGAAATCTTGAGAAAAAAAAATGAAAAGTAGATCACTATAAAAAAAAATAAAGACAATTCTGGAGATCTTGAGAAGAAAACAAACAAAAACAACAATTATTCAGGAGATCACGAGAAATAATAAAATCCGTTTGTCAGAACTTTGTGGGAATATCAGCAGCAAAGCAACTTCAAAATTTACAGCGTGACGAATGTGCTATCTCCATTGCGAACGCTAGTTTTACAAGACTAAGCGCTTCCGTCTCGTACTTGATTCTGAGCATGCGTGGAATTTTGTGCGTCAGACTTGTGTACACACGATCGGACTTTCCTTTGTTGTCGGAAAATTTGAGAACCTGCTCTCAAACATTTGTGTGCGGAAATTCAGACAGCAAATGTTCGATTGAGCATACTGTCAGGAAAGAAGCAAGTACCAGTCTTGCCAATATCGCTGCCTTCCTTCGCACATGCGCGGTAGAGCGGCACTCCCGGGGCACAATTCAGCTAAACGGCAAATGTGTGTGTGCAATTCAGTGAAACGGCTAATGCACGTGCGCAATTCAGCAGAAAGGCGTACGCAATAGCACGCGCACAACATGAGCCTCCCACTGGCCTATAAAGCCACTCTGTGCCATGACCAGATTGCTGGTTTGTCTTTCAGCTCCCCGTGTGTTTCCTGCTTGTATTCTGATTGATTACCTGTTTTCACCCGGATTGACCTTGACCTGCTCTGATCTCTTCCTGCATCTGACCCTCAGCTTGCCTCTCGGACTTCTCCACTTGCTTCCTGTGTTTGACCCTCGGCCTGTCTACGGATATTGCTTCCTGTCTCCAGTGATTGACCCTCAGCCTGCTCCTGGACTTTGCTATTTTCTTCAGTGCTTGACCCCTGGCTTGCTCGCAGACTTTGCCTCCAGTTACCTGTGTTTGACTGTTGTCCTGTTTACGGACTTTGCTATCAATCTTCAGTACTAGTCATCAGCCTGCTGACAGACCTGCTAACAGTCCTTTGCACTAGGCTGTTCTTGCCTATCTAAGAGACTCTTACTATCATTGGTGTTTGACCCCCGGTCTGTTGTTGGATTAACTGTTCATCTTCCTTCTTGAGCTTCAGCATCTTCCAATCCTGCACAGCTGTCTCCCTGCTGGTGACCTGCACGCAAGACCTGCCCAGCCTGCTGGTGACTCGTGCCTCTTTCTGCCCTTCACCCCCTGTACCATCTTCAAGAGTGGAGCGTGCTTAGTCGCAAGAGGTTACCACTCTCAGCATCTCGGCCTAGGTGAGTACCCTTATCTGACACAAACACATGGTCGGACTTTCCGACAACAAGCTTGCATCGTACATTTCCCATTGGAAATTCCGATCACGTGTACGGGGCATAAGGGGACCCTCAAGGCACTATATTAAAAAAAAAAAATTAAAGATGTTGAAAAGTACAACCACAAAGTTGCTTATAAACTGACTATATATATATATATATATATATATATATATATATATATATATACACACACATATGTATATATATATATATATATATATATATATATATATATACACACACACACACACACACACACACATATATATAAATATATATATATACACACATATACATATGCATATACATTATACCTAGCTATGCCAGCAGGTGATGCTGTAGTATTATAGTGTATAGTTCATGTGTTCTATGATATAAGAGGACGTACCCACTGTAACGAATGCCCTGTACACACGATAGGATTTTCCGACAACAAAATCCATGTTTTTTTTCCGACGGATGTTGGCTCAAACTTGTCTTGTATACACACGGTCACACAAATCTTGTTGGAAATTCCGAACTTCAAGAACACAAAACGTACGACGAGCCAAGAAAAATAAAGTTCAATACCAAGTGCGGCTCTTCTACTTGATTCCGAGCATGCGTGGCACTTTGTGCGTCGGAATTGTGTACACATGATCAGAATTTACGAGAACGGATTTTGTTGTCGAAAAGTTTGAGAACCAGATCTCAAATTTTGTGTGACGGAAATTCTGATGGAAAATGTCCGATGGAGCCTACACATGACACATGATTGGAATTTCCGAAAAAAGCTCCCATCGAACATTTTCTGTCGGAAAATCTGACCGTGTGTACGGGGCATAAGTGTGCTTTTGTTTGTTGTTCTCTTCCTGTTCTATGATAAAAGGCATGTAATGTATTTCTCCATGAAAAAGTAAAGCTAATTGCTGAAACAAGAAGCTTCCAGCTCATAATTATTCAATAACCTGCTAATATGTCATGGGTCCAGCGCACCCAGCGTACCCAGCAGGCACCCAGGCACTGGAAAGAATTCTACAGAGAATCAGTGAGTACTGTATACAAAGCTACTAAAAGATGGCAAGTGGTTCAGGTGTGAAGTTTGCAATTGCAAAGCTGAACAATGCCAATTACTATTGCCTTATGGACTGCATTGAGAAAAAAATAAATAAATGCACATTTTTTTAACCTGCAAAAACGTATCCTTTAAGCATCTTGCTTCCCTATGCTGCTTTGCATATGGGGATGGGTAAATAAGATGGAGGGTTGGATAGATGAGGATGCAATCTACCAATCACCTGCCTGTGATTGACAGGTTGCCAACCCTTGCTTTAGGCTAGGTTCACACTGTCACGACTTGGCATCCGACTTGTGAAACATCAAGAGAACAAAAGGGTGAACTACTTCAGGTGGTGTATTGAAGAAAATGCCCTCCTCAAAGTGGAAGTCAGGTGCAGGCTCAGAACGAGCAATATTGAAGAACAATAATGTTGTGAAATGCGTCAACTGTTTGTCCTGCTTCTGTTGTCACATGAATGTTGACTATTAATTACAAAAAAGGCTTTTATCGGAGTGCGGCTGTCCAGAATGCATTTCTTCAATACCAAGTCGTGTGACATGTGAAATCCCATTTTAGTCAATCAGAGCTGTCCTAATTAGCACTACTGAAGTCTCTCTGACTTTAGAAAAGGTTCCTGTACTACTTCCAGGGGACTTCTGTCTGACTTGTGCACATAGAACTGTATAAAGCATGACTTCACAGAGCAATTTGTTATAAAAAAAAAGAAAAAAAACCTCTGCCTGCTATTTTTCAGATCTTTGAGGATGTGAAATGGTCATCACTAACTGCTGGAAGTGTTTTGGCACAATTACATCGCTGTTGTGCTGCTATTATGAGTCCATACTTTATCATGAACCCTTTCATTTATTTCTCTGCTTTTGATAACAGCACTTTTTGTGGATTTCCTTGGACTTTTAGTGTGCCAATGTTTACAGCAACTGGAATTATTCACAAACTATTCATCTCTGGTTACCAAGAAACTTCAAATTTGCAATGAAACATTGCTGGCAGTAAATCTTTTCTTGCAGAACAGACTCTGCATATCCCTTTTACAATAAAACTACTATTTTGCTTGCTAGCAAAGTTTTTCTTAAATGTTCAACGAGCCATGCTGTCAGGTCACCTGGGACCAGGTGACAGATGCACTGTAGGAGTCAGAAGTGCACAGGGAGGTAGTGGACCCTAGGACTGACTGCTGCGGATTGAAGCAGGTCTACAGGATAACTAACATGGATCCCAGTGGGAGCTAGAGCATAGATTCCCCAGGGCGCGGAGTCTAAGAGCCAGCGGGTGTTCACCAGAGCCTCTAGTGGTGAGCATGGACTGTGCTGCAGTCTGGCTCCAGGCCACGGCCCCCAGGGTCTCACAGCTCATGCTCACCGTAGACTACAGGAGTAGAGGAAGGAGGCGGCAGGCTGGAACGACAGGGAAGTAAGGGGTAAGCCAAAGGTCAGGGCGACTAGCAGACAAGGATAAACATAACACGCCAAAGGTCAGGGTAACAAGCAGACAGGGAGAGTCGAGAACAGGCCAAAGTCGGTAACAGGAATCAGACGCAGGAAACACAGCAAGTACACACGGAGGCTAACACATAATGGTTGATCAGCACTGCTGGCTTGCAGTGCACAGGTTAATATAGGGTTCCCTGATAGGGCCTGGGGTGGGACCATGCTTAGAGGAGAGGTTATAAAATCAGTCAGGTGAGAGGCAGCTGGTCTTTAGAGATGAACACATGGAGACAGGTAAGCTTACAGAGAAAACTCTATTGCATAACCATGACAGTACCCCCCCTCTTATGAGGCCTCCTCCTCCCCCGCCTGGGCCCTGGCTTAAAGGGAAACTCCAGATGAAACCTCATCAACAGACGAGGCGCAAAGATCTCAGATGCAGTGATCCAAGACCTCTCCTCAGGACCAAACTCTTCCCAATGTATGAGGTACTGAAGAATGCCTCTAGGGCGCCGGGAATCGAGAACTTGACTAACCTCGTACTTAAGATTATCCTCAGAGACCAAAACCGAGGTAGGGAGAGGACGAGAGGACTTATTGAGGGCTAAAGGCTTCTTAGGAATGGGTAAAGGCATAAGAAGACCGTCAGGAGTCTGAGCAGGGTCCCCCAGACCCTTAAAGATGAGCTGGACATCCAACACAGGATCATCAGACTGGGCAGAAGTCAGTGGATCCCTGAGACCAGGTTGGTTAGAAAGTGATGTGTCACAGAAGTCAAGCTGGATAGCTTCACTGGGCATAGGCTGAACTGGTGCAGAGGCCGACTGAACAGCATTGCCAGGTGCAGCGACCACCAGAATCACATCACAGGGCGTAGCGACTGTGGAACTGGTAGACGAGTCAGCCTGGGTGTGCGTCCAAGGAGGTCCAGGAACAGGCAAAGGTAAATGACCATGCAAACTGGAGTGAATGATCGGCTCAAGTTCACAGGTGGGCTCCTCATCCAGAGTGCCACATGACCCAGAGAGTGCCTCAGCCCGACTATTGCAGGAGACATTCCAGAAATTGCTATATGCAGCGGGAAGAGCAGAAGATACTGGGATGGTGGAAACAGGAAGTTTCTCTTTTGGGGTAACCTTGAGTAGGCAGGAAGAGGAACAGGAGGAACCCCAAGCCAGGATTCGTCCAGCAGTCCAGTCAATGTGTGGAGAATGGAACCGTAACCAAGAAAGACCTAATATGATAGGAGATGAAGCTTTAGGCAAGACAAGGAAGGATATCCACTCCTGGTGGAGTGTCCCTACCGACATCTTAACAGGAAGGGTCTGGAAGCGGATAGGACCCCCTAGGAGAACAGTGCCATCAATCGCCAAGACCACCAATGGCGTTGAAAGGGGAAAAAGGATAAGTCTCATGGAAGATGCAGTTTCCCCATCCATGAAATTGCCAGCGGCTCCGGAATCCAGATGTGCCGAGACCGAACGAGAGGAAGTGCCGACATGAAGGAACACAGAAAGAAGAAGACGAGAAGGTGAAGGTATTACTTCAGGCTCTAATACTCCACCTTCCAGATGTATTAGCCCCAATCGTTTTTCCGGACGAAGAGAACAAGTGTCACGAAAATGACCTTTGGCCCCACAATAGAGGCACAGGCCCAGAGTTCTGCGCCTAGCGCATTCTTCAGGAGACAACTTGGTCCAGCCCAGTTGCATAGGTTCCTCAGCGGGCAGGGGGTGCTCCTCGGATCAAAGAGAAGGGACTGGGAGCTCAAGCTGCCTAAGGAACGGGGAGTGCTGGCGTCTTTTTTCCAGGGCCCTCTCCTGAAAGCAAATATCGATCTGGTTACACAAGGTGATGACACTATCCAGATCAGCAGGAAGGGATCTTCCTGTTAATTCATCCTTCACTCTATCAGAGAGGCCATGTAAAAAGGTTGCAACTAGGGCCTCATTATTCCAGCTCAATTCAGCTGTGAGGATACGGAACTGAAGAGCATACTGTCCCACAGAAGCGGACTCTTGATGGAGACATAAAAGAGCGCTAGCCGCTGAGGAGACATGACCCGGTTCCTCGAAGATATTCTGAAAACTTTTCAAGAAATCAGACAGGCTAGAAACCACTGGATCATTCAGTTCCCACAGAGGGGCAGCCCAAGCTAGCGCCTCGCCGGACAAGAGGGATATAATATAGGCTACTTTCGCCCGATCGGACAGGAAGTTTTAGGGCTGAAGTTCAAAATGAATCGTGCACTGGCTAAGGAACCCCCTGCAAGCCTTGGAGTCCCCAGAGAAACGGGTCGGAGCTGGTAGTTGTAATGAATGTGTGACTGCGACTGGTGCGATAGGTGCAGCAGCAGATAGTGGTTGAGGTTGTTGAACCAGGGGTCCTAATCAGGCCTGAACCTGTTCAAAACGGGATGCCAAATCCTGAAGGAATCGCATCACTTGGGTCCGATGCGATTCCTGGGTCTCAAGTCTGCGAACTAAGCCCTGCAACGGATCATCTGCGGGTAGCGGCACATCAGCCGGGTCCATGGCTGATCAAACTGTCAGGTCACCTGGGACCAGGTGACAGATGCACTCTGTAGGAGTCAGAAGTACACCGCTAAGGTAGTGGACCCTAGGACTGACTGCTGCGGATTGAACCCTGGAAGGTTCAGGAAGCAGGTCTACAGGATAACTAACATGGATCCAGGTGGGAGCTAGAGCATAGATTCCCCAGGGCGTGGAGTCTAAGAGCCAGCGGGTGTTCACCAGAGCCTCTAGTGGTGAGGATGGACTGCGCTGCAGTCTGGCTCCAGGTCGCGGCCCCCAGGGTCTCACAGCTCACGCTCACTGTAGACTACAGGAGAAGAGGAAGGAGGCAGCAGGCTAGAATGACAGGGAAGTAAGGGGTAAGCCAAAAGGTCAGGGCGACTAGCAGACAAGGATAAACATAACACGCCAAAGGTCAGGGTAACAAGCAGACAGGGAGAGTCGAGAACAGACCAAAATCGTTATTAGGAATCAGACGTAGGAAACACAGCAAGTACACACGGAGGCTAACGCACAATGGTTGATCAGCACTGCTGGCTTGCAGTGCACAGGTTAATATAAGGTTCCCTGATAGGGCCTGGGGTGGGGCCATGCTTAGAGGAGAGGTTATAAAACCAGTCAGGTGAGAGGCAGCTGGTCTTTAGAGATGAACACATGGAGACAGGTAAGCTGACAGAGAAAACTCTATTGCCTTACACCCTAATAACAAATTACTTTTTCACAGTTTTCACATTGGAATGATATATATTTTATATAAATGTACGGTATATATCAACCACATCTTCAAAAGATATCAAAGCATAATCATTGATGTCCAAGCCATACAATTAGCGAAGCAATCCCTTTTTGGCTGATCTGAGATTTACACTCCAAAATTACTCGATTCTACTAAACACCGCACACACTGCCTCAAACTGCTTTTTCTTGATTGAGAGATTACCAGGCCTTCAGCCAGTTGCGGCCTGAGCACTGTGGGCGCACAGGCGCCGCCCCCCCATCCATGTGCCTAGCCGCTTTCAGGACGCCGGACAAAGAACAAGGCAATGGTTTCTGCATGCAGTGTCTCTTATGGTAATAGAATGGGCAAGTGCCCACTCACCAGTCCCAACGACTCTTAGTGATGGAAGTGGCATGGGACTCCACTATAGGCCTGGGTAGAGCCCTGCTTAAGGGATAATGTAGTCAAACCACGCTTCAGCTCAACTGGATCTTGTGTGAACATGTGAAGAGCGGCCTTCAGGATGCTGCTGGACAGTCAGAACCAGCTGGCAGTGGATGCTCCTGCACCCGCACGCAATGGCTCTCTCTCTTTCCCTGTAGCACAGGCCACGACTTGGCCACAGCACACACTGACACTGAGTCACTTGCTCACAGTTTCAGGCCAGGGTCCCAAAAGAGAGATCCTGCCCCCCGCACACAGGCTTTTTATCACCCCCCAGCATCCTGTTCATCTTTTCCAGCCAGCTGGTATTTGTAGTTCAAAACAGTCCAGCTAAATGCAAACCTTGGCTCCCTGGACAACAAATCCCAAGATACCTTGCTTTACTTTTAGAACTCAGTCACTCTGTCTTCAGGATATGACAACCTAGAGTCCAGACTGAACACTAGGAGAGAACAGCTTCACAGCAGCAATGCTGCACAGTGTCTCCTGATAGTGCAGGCAACATTAGCCAGCTCCTGGCTATATCCCCCCCCCCCAACTTGAAATATTTAGTCCCCAAAGAGGCAGGGATACCACAAAACTAATTAGTCAACTGGAAGATAGAGGGTTAAGCATTTCACAATGACATCAACCACAATCCATACTCAACAGATATTGACACACTTCTGGATTTTGCTAAAACCACTTATATACATTCTCAGCTCATAATCAGCTGAGATAGCCTTTGAGACGGCGAGAGGGATGTCCTAGGAAGTGTTTCAAGGGCACGAGTCAAGTCCTCCTCATCTAAACCCTTTATATCTCCTTGCCACCGAACAAAACTATTCTCTTTTCGTACAGGCAGCCGAGGTTGCCTTTGTTAATATTTTAGAGTGTTCATACTATAGTTGACTTTTTGAGCTTTGGATTGTAATGCGTGACATATTTGGAGGTATTGATAAAAGTTTTTATTTGTGTTAGCTCATACCGGTCTTTCAGTATATTAAAAGGAAGTAAAATGTCCCCTTCATATTATCTGATACAGGAATATTATGCCTGCTTTTTTCCAGTCTAAATATTCTGATAGTTTATTTAATTCATAGAGGCAGTAATTATCCCATATGGGCATCTGTTTCGTTATCCCTTATGTTGAGTAATATTTTGTACTGCTTCCCATACTCTGTTGTGAGTCAAATGAAAAGTAGGGAACCTTTTTTTATTATAGAAATGGTGTACTACTATTAATTGAACTAAACGGTAATTTTTAAATTGGGATGCTATTATCTTTTGTATAGGGTCCTCCATGTCCACTACCTCCCAGCCATGCCAATGTTGTAATTGTGAAGCAATAAAGTATAATCTTACATTAGGTATCGCAATTCCCCCTTTATCAATGGGCTGTTGTAGTATTTCAAATCTAATCCTCGGTTTTCCTCCCCTCCACACAAAGTCCCTAAAGACCGCGTAGATGGTCCTAAATAATCGTAACATCAGCCATATGGGACAATTATGCAATACATATAACATCTGTGGCATCCACACCATCTTCACCAAATTTGCCCTCCCCACCATAAATAATGGGAGTTTACCCCATGTTTTACTCGGATGTCTGAATTTAAGAATAAGAGGGAGTATATTCCTATCTGTATAATCTATAACATTCAGTGTAATTACCACTCCCTGGTATTTAAATGATGTAACCAGGGCCATCCACTGAGTCTGGCGCAGATGTCCCGTACACTCAGGATCCACAAGCATTATTACAGATTTGTCCTAATTAATATTAAATCCTGAGAAGGATCCATATAAGTTTATTGAGTACATAACTGCAGATATGGATGGACCCATATCTCCCAGAAACACAAGAGCGTCATCCGCATAGAGTGCTATCTTATCTTCACCTGTAGATCTGCAGAATTCCACAATATCCACAGATGAACGAATAGCCTCAGTCAATGGTTAAATGGCCAGAGCAAAGAGCAGCAGGGATAAGGGACATCCCTGCCTCGTCCCTCTGGTCAACGAGAAAGGGGTCGATACACATCCATTCACCTGTACCCTTGCTCTTGGGGAGTCATACAAAAGCTGTATCCATTTAATAAAACTAGGACCAAACCCATATCGTTTTAATCAATTCCACAAGAAGACCCACTCTATGCTATCAAATGCTTTAGCCGCATCAAGTGACAGTATAGCTCTATTTCCCACATTATCTGTTGGGAGTTGTAAATTCAAGAATAACCATCTAATATTATTAGCTGTAGATCTATTGGGGATAAAGCCTGATTGATCATGATGGATTAATTTGAATATATATCTTGATAATCTAGTTGCCAATACCTTTGCCAGCAACTTAATGTCTGATGTCAGCAAAGATACTGGGAGATAGGGATGATCCGAACAACCCCCGGTTCGGTTTTCGACAGAACATGCAAACAGGCAAAAAATTTGTGCGAACACCATTAAAGTCTATGGGACACGAACGTGAAAAATCAAAAGTGCTAATTTTAAAAGCTAATATGCAAGTTATTGTCATAAAAAGTGTTTGGGGACCCAGGTCCTGCCCCAGGGGACATGTATCAATGCAAAAAAAAGTTTTAAAAATGGCAGTTTTTTCGGGAGCAGTAATTTTAATAATGCTTAAAGTGAAAAAATAAAAGGGAAATATTCCTTTAAATATCGTGCCTGGGGGTGACAATAGTATGCCTATAAAATGGCACATTCTTCCCGGGTTTAAAACAGTCCCTGCACAAAATGACATTTCTAAAGGAATAAAAAGTCATTCAAAACTGCTTGCGGCTGTAATGTAATGTTGGGTCCTGGCAATATAGATGAAAATCATTGAGAAAAACGGCATGGGTCCCCCCCAGCCCATTACCAGGCCCTTTGGGTCTGGTATGGATATTAAGGGGAACCCCGCACCCAAATAAAAAAAATGGCGGGGGGCCCCCAGGCCCTATATACTCTGAACAGCAGTATACAGGTGGTCCCCGGGTTACAAACAAGATAGGGACTGTAGGTTTGTTCTTCAGTTGAATCTGTTTGTAATTTGGAACAGGTATATATTTTAAGTGTAGCTCCAGCACAAAAATCTATTTTTAAGCTTTTTGGCTAACATAGGGAAGGGTTATCATCCCTGTAACATTTGTTTTGCTGTCTGTGCCCCTGTTCAGAAGATTTCACCTCACTGTCCCAATGACAATTGGATTTTGAAAATTTGGGGTTATTAGGGAAACAAGGAGGATTGGTGATAAAGCATCAGTGGAGACACCTTTTTCCCATATTAACTCTTACAGGAGAGAATTTTCCTTCCTAGGAGTAGATTTCCTCTCACTTCCTGTTGTCTCCCTCTTTTTGTAAGTAGGAGTCGTTTGTAAGTTGGATGTTTGAAAATAGAGGACCACCTGTATGTACTATATGGCCTGCCCTATACACTCTGCAGAAAATTGGGCCTTAGGTGTTGGTGGCACCAGAACACTGTAATCCCTCACAGTTACTCTTGGTGGGCGCTGGAATGGGCCCTGCTGTGAAATATTATATCAAGAATTGTAATTACATCCCCTGTTAAACAGGGGCAGAAAAAATTGGGCCTTAGGCGGTGGTGGTGGTGGCACAACACTGTAAAGCCTCACAGATACTCTTGTTGAACGCAGGAACGGGCCCTGCTGTGAAATATTGGATCAAAAATTGTAATTACATGCCCCTGTCAAACAGGGGCAGAAAAATTGGGCCTTAGGCAGTGGTGGTGGTGCCACAACACTGTAACCCCTCACAGATTATCTTGTTGAGTGCAGGAATGAGCCCTGCTGTGAAATATTAGATCAAAAATTGTAATTACGCACCCCTGTTAAACACGGGCAGAAAAATTGGGCCTTAGGCAGTGATGGTGGTGCCCTAAACCAAAAATATTCTTAGAAGCGATCATCATGAAGATTGAGGAGGAATAGGATAGTCACTCAGCATATGCAGTCTTCAAGGGATCCCACATCCATAGAATTCATTTTTATGAATGTGAGCCAATCAACAGAGTCTGTGGACAGGGGCACTCTGTGATCGGTTACAAAGCCTCCAGCAGCAATGAATGTGTGTTCAGAAAGGACACTGGATGCAGGACAGGCCAGTAGCTCAATTGCATATTGAGCAAGCTCTGGCCAGTGGTCCATCCTCAAGACCCGGTAACCCAGAGGATGTTCTGTTGGAAAGGTATCCAAGTCTGATCCTGGCCCTAGATATTCCTGCACCATGTAATTCAGATGCTGGCGATGGTTGCTGGAACCGATCAGACCTTGGCGCTGAGGACTGAAGAATTGTCTTAAAGCATTGGTCGGCCGGCCACCTTCTTCACCACTCTTTCTGTGACTGAACGAAGCCTCAGTAACATGTTGTCCAGCACCAGGAAGTTGTACCCTTCCAGGCTCTGGAAACGCATTGCACAAATCTTTCTGCAAGGCCTCCCTAACATGTTTCATCCTCTGCTCCCTCTGGGAATTCTGGATAAGTTCTGCAAACTTACTCTTGTAACGGGGATCAAGAAGGGTTGCCAGCCAGTAATGATCCCTCTCCTTGACACCGCGAATCCTAGGGTCCTTTCGCAGGCTTTGCAGGATCAGGGAGGCCATGCAGCATAAGTTTGCAGAGGCATTCGATCCTTAGTCCTCTGGGTCACTAAGGATCACATGATCCTCAACCACCTCCTCCCAGCCATGTACAACTCGATAGGATTCTGGGGACTGAAAACGATCCCTTGAAGACTGCTGATGATGATGAGTGTTACCTCCACCTCCATGCTGACACAATCCTCCTCCTCCTCTTCTTCTTCCTGTGTGTTCGGTGGGCCTGCAGGAATACTATCTGGATAAAGGGGGCCTTGAGAGGTAAGGAAGTCCCCCTCTTCCTCCCGCTGTTCTGCCTCAAGTGCGCTGTCCATTATTCCACAAAGCGTGTGTTCCAACAGAAAGACAAGAAGGACAGTATCACTGATGCATGCACTGTCACTGCTCACCATCCTCGTGGCCTCCTCAAATGGTGACAGGACAGTGCATGCACCCTTGATTAGTAGCCACTGGCGTGGTGAAAAAAAGCCAAGCTCCCCTGACCCTGTCCTGGTGCCATACTCACACAGGTACTCATTGATGTCCCTCTGCTGCGTGTGCAGCCGCTGCAGCATTGCCAACATTGAGTTCCACCTATTGGGCATGTCACAAATGAGGCGGTTCTTGGGCAGGTTGCATTCCCTTTGAAGGTCAGCCAGCCGAGCACTGGCATTATATGACCGGCGGAAATGACCACGGACTTTCCTGGCCTGCATCAGGAGATCCTGTAAGCCCGGGTACCTGCTCAAGAACTGCTGCACCACCAAATTCAGGATGTTAGCCAAACAGGGAACATGGGTCAAGTGTCCCTGTTGGAGGGCGGAGAGGAGGTTGGTGCCATTGTCGTATACAACCATTCCTGGCTGAAGCTGGCATGGCGTCAATCACCTCTGAGCCTGCCCCTGCAGAGCTGACAGAATCTCTGCCCCAGTGTGACTCCTGTCCCCTAAGCAGACCAACTCAAGCGCTGCATGGCATCTTTTTGCCTGAGTGCTTGCGTAGCCCCTTGAACGCCTGGTTCAGAGGACAAATCTGCAGAGGAAGAGGCCATAGAGGAAGAAGAAGAGGAGGGGGTCGAGGAGAGAGGTGTGGCAGAATCACCACTAGCATTTTGGAGGCGTGGTGGCGGAACAAGCTCCAACAATACTGAACCCTGTCCTGCATCCTTCCCAGCTGCCAGCAGAGTTACCCAGTGTGCCGTGAAAGAAAGGTAATGTCCCTGTCCATGCCTGCTGGACCATGAGTCAGCAATAATATGCACCTTACTGCTGACTGCCCTGTCCAACGAGGCCAAGACATTGCCTTCCACATGCTGGTAGAGAGCTGGAATGGCCTTCCATGAAAAGAAATGGCGTTTGGGAACTTGCCACTGAGGTACCGCACATTCCACAAATTCATGAAAGGGGGCAGAGTCTACTGCCGCATACACAGGGTTGGATTTTTCGACGGGAAATATTCAATGGCAGCTTGTTGGCGGAAATTTTCGACTCGATTTTCGTGTGTAGGCTTCATCGGACATTTTCCGTCGGAATTTCCGACAAACAAAATTTGAGATCTGGATCTCAAATTTTCTGACAACAAAATCTGTTCTCGTAAATTCCGATCATGTGTAACAATTCCGAAGCACAAAGTTCCACGCATGCTCTGAATGAAGTATGAGACGGAAGCACTCGTTCTGGTAAAACTAGCGTATGTAATGGAGATAGCACATTCGTCACGCTGCAAATTTTAAAATCTTTTAAAGTAGCGCATTCTCTCCTTCTTTAGAATGCTAGAATAATAAAGTTGTTTTGCTGCTGATATTCACACAGAGTTCTGACAACCTGATTTCTTCATTATTTCTCATGATCTCATGAATATATATTTTTTTTTTTTTGTTAGAACTCCATAATAATGTTTAGAATTTTTGTTTATAGTGTTTTTTTTTTTTTATCCAGATCTCCTATTTTTTTTTTATAGCGATCTCCATAATTTTTTCTTTCGTTTTGTGTCAAGTTACCACAACACCATTATTATCTTGTATTTTTTAACCACTTAAGGTCCAGCCTCGTTTTGGATTTTAGGTGTTTACATGTTTAAAACAGTTTTTTTTTCTAGAAAATTACTTAGAACCCCCAAAACATTATATATGTTTTTTTTCTAACACCCTAGAGAATAAAATGGTGGTTATTGCAATACTTTTTTTTGGACCGTATTTGCGCAGCACACTTTTTTTGGAAAAAATTCACTTTTTTGAATAAAAAAAATAAAACAACAGTAAAGTTAGCCCAATTTTTTTATATTGTGAAATATAATGTTACACCAAGTAAATTGATACCCAACATGTCACGCTTCAAAATTGCGCCAGCTCGTGGAATGGCGTCAAACTTTTACCCTCAAAAATCTCCATAGGCGATGTATAAAAAATTATACAGGTTGCATGTTTTATGTTACAGAGGAGGTCTAGGGCTAGAATTATTGATCTCACTCTACCGGTCACGGCGATACCTCACATGTGTGGTTTGACCACCGTTTTCATATGCGGGCGCTACTCGCGTATGCGTTCGCTTCTGCGCGTGAGCTCGTCGGGACGGGGGTGTTTTAAAAAAAATTTTTTTTTTTTATTATTTATTTTACATTATTTTATTTATTTTTACACTGTTTTAAAAAAAAAAGTGTCACTTTTATTCCAATTACAAGGGATGTAAACATCCCTTGTAATAGAAAAAAGCATGACAGGACCTCTTAAATATGAGATCTGGGGTCAAAAATGCAATTAAAAAAAAAAGTCATTTAAAAAAATGACATTGAAAAAAATATGCCTTTAAGAGGTATGGGCAGAAGTGACGTTTTGACGTCGCTTCCACCCAGCAGTGTCATGGAGACGAGTGGGTGCCATCTTAGCCTCAGTCGTCTCCAGGCACAGGAGGGAGATGGATGCGATCGCCTCCGCCGCTACCGACGGCTCCGGTAAGCGGCGGAGGGCACCGGATCACGGCGGGAGGGGGGCCCCTTTCCCGCCACCGATAAAAGTGATCTCGCAGCGAATCCGCCGCAGGGACCACTTTTATCAGAAAGCCGGCCGCCGCACGAAAATGGGGATACCGGGGTTATGGCAGCTAGCTGCTGCCATAACAACGATATTCCCCTTCAAAGATTGGACGTACATCGGTGGCGGTGGTCCAGAAGTGGTTAACCTGAAGGAGGTTGGTGTTGGTGTCCCTTGTTAATTTGACATTGTATTTTTGAAATGTACCTGCCTACTCACAAACAAACTGTCCTTTTTGAAGTAAAACATATAGGCAAGTATTTGTAAAAAATAAATAGCCATTTATTATGGGTCATAACAAAATAAAGAGGAAAGCAATGCTGGAGAAACTGGTGAAATTTGCAAAGCCTTTGTACCCCAGGACAGACATCAATTATTTTACAGTCAAAATTGGTGGTCTGAGGAGTCCTTATAATAGTGAGCACAATCCGGTCCAGGACTACAAGAGATCAGGAAAAGCAGCAGATGACATATCTGTCCCCAGGCTATGGTCTTACAACAGCCTGAGTCTTTTGTCAGACCAGACTGAACCCAGGCCATCACTTTCTTGTCTTCCTTCCACGCTTCTTTCCATGCTTGCTTCCAGGCTGTGGCTCTGATGTATTTGTGGCAGGAGGTGGAGGAGGAGGACCATGGTTGAACTCACAAACATGGCTCTGGCTTGTGGGTTCGCCCCTCAACACCTTATTTAGGGCTTGTAACATAACTTCCTCACATAAGAGGCATTGGCCCTCCTCCATTTCCTGCATTTTGCAGGCTGCCATGTAGGCATAGCCTCCTTGATTATTGGGGGGGGTTCTGAGGGCAGCAGTAGCCTTCCGAAATAGGCCAAGTGCTGCCTCCTCCAGGTTACTCCTCTTCCTGGGACTTTTTTTGGAAGGCGGAGGGGAGGGACCTGGGATTTGGGCAGGCTACTGGGCCCAGCCACCTCCTGGCTGCTACTTTCCACAGCCTCCTCCTGGCTGAGACTTTCCTGTGTATGAAAAAGGGACATAGTTGTAGTTTTTGGTTCAATAATCACACACAATTTTCAGCCCATGTCTGTTGCAAATTGAATGTTAATAAATAGAAAGGACTATCATTCTGACCCCAGCATTTTTTATTCTTGTCCCAATCGTTTGTGGCCACTACTGTCTATTGATATGTAAAACACTTTGTAAAATCAGAAATTAATGATCAATAATAACATCTAGTTAACATCATTAATTATTTCACTAGAATTATGTTGAACAATGCTATACCTGGCTCAAGCTGGGCTCCTCCACTTCTTCCTGGCTGGAAGGCCCAGGTTGGACGTCGGAAGCCTCAGCTGAGGTGGAAGGAAGCCTTGAAGGAAGACTGGAGAGTGCTGGCCTGGGTTTAGTCTGGCCTGCCAGAAAATGCAGTCTGATATAGTACCACAGCCTGGGTACATAAATGGCATCTGCTGCAGCTCCTAATGTCTGGGAATCCTGGACCTTCTTGCGCTCCCTATTATAAGTGCTTCTCATGCCACCAATTAGGGCCTTCAAATAGGGGATGTCTGCCGTGGGGATCACTGGCTTCACAAATTCCAGCAATTGATCCAGCGCTGCCTTCCTCTTTGTTTTATTTTTATAAAAGGGGTGGTTTACCTGCCACAGACAGGGCAGCTCCCTGTACATATCAATGAATATGGGGATAAAGTCCTCATCATTGAATAGATACATTTTATCTGCAAGAGACAACACAAGACAAACCCTAATGTCAGGCTAAACTCTCCTAATTTTGTCCCAATATAGGCTTGAAATCTATAAGCAGTATAGGCCACTGATGCACCAAGTTAAAATTGTACCTTTGTTATAACCATCGGCACTTCCGATACTCCTTCCTCCTCTCACAGATTGTATGTACGACGCACGCGTGTTACGCTTTCTATACACTGCGCATGCCTGAAACTCCGGCGGCCCCTGATGTTCTTTCTAGTCTATTCCCCGCCCCTTCTCTTTTGGCGCAGTGGGAGAGCACATGGCAGAAAAAGAGCAAGTGCATGCAGAGGAGAGTAGCAACAACGAAAGCCCGGAGCCACGAACGTCCCGATCCTGAGGAGATTTAAGGCCTCAAATATGTATTTTGTCGAGATGGTGGAGATGGTGGACATCTTGAAGAGGGCCGACTATGATGGGAAGCATGGACCTTACCCAAACCCAAATGTGAGAAAGGCCAAGATCATGGCTAAAGTTGTGAAAAGTCTGCAGAAGAATTTTGGGGTACGGCGATCCAAGGATCAACTGAGGAAACAATGGTCAGACCTGAAATTGAGGGAGCAGGATCAGTACAGAAAGATCAGGAAACTGCTTCTAAAAAGTACGTATTTGTCCTGTGTTTCTATTATTATTACTACGTTTGTGCTGCTCCATGTGTTTTTCTTTACTGTTGTACAGTTTAAAATGGCAGCTTTCAGGTTCATGGGCACAGTAATCGTTCGTAGTAAACATCGTTCGTTCACCCACTAATACGATGTTTTTGGCAGATACAGGTTAACTACATTTGTTCAGGCCTATTTGTATTCAAAGAAGTTTAGTACATTGTTGTCTAGATGGGTTTGTAAATAGAATGAAAATGTAAACTTGATTCAGTGTAAGGAGAGGACACTCAGCAGCTGTTTACACATCTGGATGCAGGAGCACTAGTGTGGGACACCAGAACAAACTTTTTAGGGTGTCTCACACAGTTGCTCCAGTGGATACTAGGGGTGTCTCCATGTGTGAAAATTGTAAAGAAAAGGTAAGTATTCCAGCTTTAGAAAGGGAAGAAAATGTCTTCAGCTTGGAACTCTGCCCAAAAAGACAATTGTACTACTACTGCCCTCAAATACCAACACCACAACCAGAGGATGTGGAGGAAGAAGAGGTTTATGAAGTGGGTGAAATAGTGACCACAACATGTGAGTGTCTGAGACCACAGCTTCAGGTAATAGATGTATGCCTGAATATTTATAATGCATGGTGTATTTCTTTTTATCTTAGGTGATGTGGATGTTGTGGAAGAAGAAACTCAATTCACAAGTGCAAGTGCACACGTCCTCATCGTTGAGATCATGGTGTGCAATCGGGATTTACAGAAGATCAAGGAAGACATCAATTATGTTGAAAAAAGACTCAAAAACATAATTGATGTTTTAGGCAGAATCTAAAACACACCTAAATTCTTCCATTTGTTGCTATTTTTAAAATTTTTGAATCTCTTTTGAAGTATATTTAGAGTCAAATTTTGAAGATCCACACAGTGTGTCAACAGGTGCTATCTGCCATCACGGGATATCAATGTATGCGTTTTGTGGGTGCAACCCCTTCTTCGCAACTCAAGTAGCTGAGAGGAAGGGGTTGCACCCCCGATACACGTCTATTGATCCCCCATGATGGGAGCTAGCACATGTTGACATTAGGCATGGGATCAGGAGGGAAATCCCCATTTTGACTCTCAATTTGTGTGCATCTTCAAAATTTGGCTTTCACTGTGTTGACATCACCCCATCTGATGAAGGCAATATCAACACAGTTTGGACATACTAATGTCTGATATTGCCTTCAAATTATTGAACTTTGTAAGTTCCTGAGTTGTGTATTGTTTTATGATTTTAAACATGCCTGTTTAACACAAAAGAGGCTATTTGTACTGTCAAAACCAAAAATGTTATTACAAAAATATGTTGGTTTGTTCAAAAACCCTTTTCTAATGCTCATGTGAATGTGCACAGAGTAAAAAGTTTTCTACTCAACAATGTGTGGCTTCTTATTTCAATGCTCAATAGCAGTTTTTGGACTAAGTTAGTGTTTACAGTGGTAATGGGGGTTATTTACTAAAGGCAACTCCACTTTGCACTACAAGTGCAGGTTCAGTGCACTTTCAAGTGCACTTGCATTGCACTTGGAGAGCAAAGTGGATTTTCCTTTAGTAAATAAATCCCACAGTGCTTTATAATTTGCAACAATCAGGCCATTTTTGTGACTCCCAAAAATGAATTAATGATGCTGAAAATTATGAATATTTTTATGAATATTTTTATCAGTAATGCATTACATACATTGACAACAAAAAGCAAGGTGTGTGTGTGTAGCAGACCCACAACATAATAGTTCGCTGAAGAAGAGATTGTCACCTCATGTATATAAATTACATTTGCATTATTGAAAAAGAAAGAAAAGCCCACTGGATAACCTAGGAGACAGCTAAAAGAAAAACAAACAGTAAATCAAAGGGCCACATGAGGCCACATAGTTCATTGAATTTCTCCTTAAATAGTTGTGGAGAATGCAGCATGCAAGGATTATATGGTTAAGTTTATATTCCGCCATGTTGATTGCCGTAAGGAATAGGCGGAACCAGCTGGCCATTATCCCGAAAGCATTCTCCACCACTCTTCTGGTTCTGGCCAGCCGGTAGTTAAAAGCCCTCTGGTGCGGGTGAGGGTCCTCATGGCTTCAAAACGGTCGGCTGGTCAGAACGAACTAACAGAAAGCACTGAAAAACAGAAAGGCCTGAGAAGAGCGAGCTAAAAATCAGAAATGAGCGGACAAGAACGCACTGAGAATCAAATACGTGCCACATAAGTCAGTGGTGGAGGCGTTAGAGGCAGACTCCTTCCCAGGTAGTAGCCCCACAATTAGGATGTTAAGAAAGGTTTGGAAGGCAACAAAAAAACTTAATGGGATATGTTGGGTTTACAGAGTAGAGTTTACATTAGAAGGGGGAACCTTAGGGAATTCAATAGGATGTGGAACCCCTGGTTGCCAAAAGTAGGATGTAATGAATAGTTGACACTGTGTGCGATCCCGACTGGTGGGGGAGGGGTGGGAAGGGGAGGGGTGGGAAGGGACGGGAGGGAGGGTCAGGATAAAAGATGTATTTTATTTTAACAACAGGTTAATTAATTAGAGTAGGTGGGAGGAGCATGGTATTTGCTCTGAAAGATCATTAGGTTTTACTACCGGTTATTTTGCTCTCCCTTCCGCTACTTTATTACCTCTCACCTTGTGATGCCAAAATATGTTTGTTGGATGGTATGTAAATTTTAAGAAATGACAATAAAGAATATTTAAAGGAGAATCAAATACGTACTAAAATAATACACACTGAAAAACAAATGCCAACTGACTATACGCACTGAAAACCAGATACGAACCCACAAGCACAAACTGAAGAGCAGTAACGATCTGAAAAGCACGAGGCTGAAAAGCGCGAATGGTCTCTCACCAAACTTCTACTAACACGAGATTAGCAAAAGGAGCCCAAAGGGTGGCGCACTGGCTATTGAACTTTCCTTTTACAGTGCAGTCATATGTGTTGTACGTCACCGCGTTCTTGACGTTCGGAATTTCCAACAAGATTTGTGTGACCGTGTGTATGCAAGATAAGATTGAGCCAACATCTGTCGGAAAAAAAACATGGATTTTGTTGTCGGAATGTGCGATCGTGTGTACCAGCATACCAGCTGAAAAGGCAGCAGTTGCAGTGCTAGCAATTTGGCCAAGCTAGCATTCAGACACTGACCGCCGCAAGTACTTGGGACACCTATTTCTATACCTTCATTCCTCTCAGTGCAGGTTTCTGAGAGAACTGGAGGTATAGTGGAGTTGGAGATCCCAGCTGATGAGGAGCAAGGAGAGGTCCGCCTTGTTCTTTGATGTGGGTCTTTTAAGTGCTGTTGCTAACGGACTGTATGGGAGGTCGTCATATGTCTGGTCAAGCATGTGGTGCCCAGCGGCTGCTGTTTTGGCCATGCTTGATACGCTTCAGACATATGTTGCAAACAGCAAAGGTGCAATCTGCTGCACACGTGTCAAAAAAGGCCCACACCAAAGAACTTTTCAAAATATGCGCGGAGTCAGCAGCGCCCTGCACCTGCTTAGCTCTGTGGTGTGATGCAATAGGGTGGCTGCCCTTAAGCTGCCCCCTGGAGGGCATCCTGCCTTGTTGGAGATGTGCCTCCTCCTCCTCCTCTCTTCTATCAGGTACCCAAGTAGAGTCAGTGACCTCATCATGACCTCCCTTCTCGTCACTGGAGCAAACTTGGCAGTATGCTGCAGCTGGCGGAACATGACTGCCAGTTTCTTGTCCTTCTTGGGCACCCCCTCTCTCTAGGCTCATGTTACTCCCATCCTCAACCTGGGTACCATCATCGGAGCCTTCAAATTGCTGCGCATCCTCCTACAGCATGGAATAGGCCACTTTGACAGCTGCATTGGCAGGCAAACTACTCTGAGCCTGGGTGACAGAGGATGAAGAGGATGAGGACGGCTTTGTTATCCATTCCACCAACTCTTCTGCATGTTGTGGCTCAATAACTTGGCCAGCTGCAGAAAAAAAGGACAAGCGTGCCCCCCGGCCATGTGCTGAGGATGCACCGTGTCCACGACCAGCACTGTAGACACAGAGCCTGCTTGCCCTTTTTTAGTGGCATGTGAGCATCTGCCTCTCATTGGTGGCCTTCTGAACATGCTGTAAATTTTGTTTAGCAAAACCACACTACACTGTATTGTGTACTGTGTACATCACCAGAAAAGTAGTAGCAACTGCATTAGGGGTGCACGGCATTGTGTACACCACCAGAAGTCTAATAGCAACTATGGGTGCACTGTATGTATTGTGTACTGTGTACACCACCAGAAAAGTAGTAGCAACTGCACTATGGGTGCCCGGTACTGCGTACTGTGTATACTGCCTGAAATATATTAGAAAAAGTACACCAGGAATGGCCTGCAGTGAGATATAGGCTTGGCTACACTGGATGCAGTGTGTGTATATATATATATATATATATATATATATATATATATATATACATATATACATACACATACACAGTGGGGACGGAAAGTATTCAGACTCCCTTAAATTTTTCACTCTTTGTTATATTGCAGCCATTTGCTAAAATCATTTAAGTTCAGAAAAACACCGAATTGTTGACATTTTTGCAGATTTATTAAAAAAGAAAAACTGAAATATCACATGGTCCTAAGTATTCAGACCCTTTGCTGTGACACTCATATATTTTTTTAATCAAACAAAGTTTTATTGAGTAACTAGTGCATACATAACATGAATATGTTTGTATTTTGACATTGTAACAATACAACAATTATTATATCTTGAATAAAAATGGTATTGAATACAAATATACTTGACATGTAATGATAGTCTGGTTGCATATAATTGGTTTATGTACCCTGTACATCCATATCAATGTCCCTTAAATCGCTATGTACCCATGTGATTACATTAGACACATGTAGAAGATTCTTGAAGCCATCTATCCCATATCTTATTGTACTTGGCTGGGCATCCTCTATTAACATATATACATTTCTTATACGGTAATGTATTATTTATCTCCACCTTCCAGTCCACTACTTTAGGAGACTCCTGCCTCATCCATTTTTTAGCTATAACTTTTCTTACTGCAAATAGTGTTTCGTGCAAAAAAGTTTTGGTATATTTGTCAGTTGTGTCAGGAACTATACCCAAGAGGCATTGTTTGGGGTCTAGAGCTAGAGGTGAGCCCATTGTATTGTGTAGAAATGTTACAATTTGTTCCCACAGGCCTTTTATTTTAGGGCATGCCCAGAGTAGATGAAAAAAAGTGCCTGTCTCTCTTCCGCACATCTGACATGCGGTGGTTTGTGTACGCTTATATCTTGCCACTCTGAGGGGTGTAAGATATGCCCTGTGGAGAATGTAAAGCTGCGTCAGTCGATCTGATAGTTTAGGAGACACAGTTTTACAGGACTCCAATATCTCCCCCCACTCCTCGTCTTCCATCGGTCCCACCTTCCTCTCCCATCTTGGTTTGAGAGCATATGCTATTTTGGTGGCTACAGGGGTTAAAAGCAAATTATAAAAAGCTGAGATCAATTTATGAGAGTCTGTGCTCTTGATTATAGCTATAAGAACATTAGGTGCAGGGCTTGGGCAGGAGTCAGGGAATTGTGATTTTATCGCATGACGGATTTGTAAAAATCTGAAAAACATCTGGTTTTGGATAGTAAATTCTTCTTTGAGTAGTTCAAAGGTTTTGAGCTGTCCATCTTTTAATATATGGTGTAGGTAAAATACTCCCTGTATGGACCATATGAATGTGTCATGTATTTTATTAACCTCAGGAAGATTCTTGTTATGCCATAATGGCGTATAATTGTTAAACTGTGGAATTTCAAGTCTAGATGCAGCTAAATTCCATATTTTCCTGTAATGGTAAAGCAAGGTGTGCCTTCTGTCCCCTTGTTCCATCCCATCCAAGCCCGCTGCTATTGCGTAAACCGGGTCCTTAGTATACTGCGCCCACTTCGGACATAGGAGTATGAGAAATCTTTCACTATCCGTTTTACCTATGTGGAAAAGTTGCGACAACTGTGCTGCAATGTAATATAGATTAAAATCGGGGAGAGCAGTGCCACCCAGATCAGTCGGATTCTTAAGGGTTTGCCATGCTAATTTATGTCTATTATTACCCCACACAAATGACTTTAGGAGGTACTCTAAAGATTTGAAATGTTTCAAGGGTAAATAAACTGGGGTGTGCCATAAAACATAAAGTATTTTGGGTAGTAAAATCATTTTGATTAAATTTATACGGCCCCAGACTCCCAATGGTAATTTGGACCAAACCCGTATTTTATTTTTAATCATGGAAATGAGAGGATCTATATTTAGGGATACATAGTCTGCAGGGGATCTGGTTATACGAATCCCTAAATATTTAATAGCATCTACTCTCTGAAGAGGAAGCCTGGCCTGAGATTCTGGGGGTGGGAAGCTGTCAATTGTGGAGTGCAGTACTTAATGATGGGCCCAAATCTGCTAGGTATAATAGCGTATCATCAGCATACATGCTAATTTTTTCAATCAGAGAGCCCATTCTGAGTCCCTTGATCTCTGGGTTCGCTCGGATGGATATCGCCAGGGGTTCTGCCAACAGGGCATACAGCAATGGGGATAAGGGGCAGCCCTGTCTCGTGCCTCTGCTGAGGTCAAACAACTGAGAGGACCACCCATTAGCCACCACTCTGGCCCTAGGTGCCTGGTATAGCAGCTGGACCCATTTAATAAATTTTGGGCCAAACCCATAGCCCTCCAAGCATCTCCAGAGATACCTCCACTCCACCGAGTCAAAGGCTTTTGCTGTGTCTAAGGTCACAACAACCCATGAACCAACTTCTTCATGTGTAGCCTGCAGATTAATATATAGTTTCCGGAGGTTAAACGAGGTGTTGCGTCCAGGCATAAAACCAGCCTGATCTGCATGTATTAATGTTAATATGACCTGATTGAGCCTGATGGATAGTACTTTGGCTAGTATTTTAATATCAACCTGTAGAAGCGATATTGGACGATATGATTCTGGGAATCCCAGGTCTTTTCCAGGTTTAGGGATAAGGACTATTGTGGCCTCAGTCATAGATGGGGGTAAAGTCCCAGTTTCAAAGAGATGATTGTATAGCTTTAATAATTTGGGAGTTAGTATTTCACTGAATTGGGAATAAAACTCAATTGGGAGTCCGTCCGATCCTGGAGATTTAGACCTAGCAAAGCTAGCTATAGCAGTTGTAATTTCGTCTGTATTAAGTGGTGCTTCTAGTAATTCTATCTGTTCATCAGTTAACTGTGGGAAAGTCACCTTTTCCAGAAAAAGAGACATGGATTGGGTCTCTGTGGGGGCTGTCGTTGTGTATAAGTCAGCAAAAAAATCCCTGAACATTGAAGTTACTTTAGGTGGGTCTGTAACTTGTTGGCCTCCTGAGCCATGTAATGTGATAACCACCAGGGGTCTATCTTCGCTATGCACCAAGTATGCCAACAACTTGCCTGCTTTTTCTCCATGCTCAAACATTTTCTGTTTGGAGAAAAACATTTTTTGTCTGGCTTTCTGGTACTGTAGTTGGTCAACCACTCTAGTCTGTAATTTAAGTTGGTCTGCATTTGCGGGTGTCGGAGTGTTGGCATACATTCTTTCAGCAGAGGACAAATCCTCTAGCGCCTTACCAAGGGCACCGGAAGAGTCCATCTTAATTTTATTAATAGTGGTTATTAATGTATGCCTAGCGTATAACTTGAGTCCCACACTGCGGATGGTGATGCTGACTCATCATTCTCCACAAAGTACGCTCTCCATTTGTCCATAAGCTCGCTATCTTCAGGTAGAAGAGAGAGCCAAAATGGGTTCAGACGCCATGACCGTGGCGGTTTTGTCACTGGAATACTCACCGTAATCCAATAAGGACTATGATCCGAAAGTACTCTAGGACAAAACATTACCTCCAATAGTCTCGGCGCCAGCCTGCGGGAAATATGTATAAAATCTATACGGGACATGGAACCATGAGAAGACAAGAATCATGAATATGACCTGGCCTGTGGGAACTTGTGTCGCCATGTATCTATTAATTGGAAGGCGGAGATAAGTTTAGAAAACCTAGTTTCAGTGGGAGTATTATGGGCCGGTGAGGCCAATTGCAACCTGTTTAAAGTCGGATTTAGAGTGACATTGAAGTCACCCAGCCAAACCGCCGCTATATTCGAATGACGGGTCATGAATGATATACCCGCCTTGACTATGGAAACATTAAATGGGGGTGGTACATAAAAAGCCATTATAAGCAAAGGCTCTCCATATACCTTAGCATGGATAAAGACATAGCGGCCCAACGGGTCAGTGGATAGCTCACATAATTCAAAATGTACCGATTTGGCTATTAAGATGGAGACTCCCCTGGAATGGGATGTGTGGGTAGAATGATACGCCCACCCAACCCATGGCCGGCGAAGCGCCATCTGTACACTCCCCTCAATATGCGTTTCAACTAATGCCACTATATCAGCGTGTTGCTTCTTAAGGAATGTGAAGACTGCCGCGCGCTTAAATTTCTCGCGCAGTCCCCTCACATTCCACGTGAGAAATTTCAGAGATGCCATAGGCCATACTTTTTAATCATTAATAAACCATTTATATAAATCAATTTGCCCTCTATGCATAAGGGACACAAGTTTCTAATATTCTGACATAGCTGCCTTAATCGTGTATCACACAACACATAAGTACGTTTCAATAGATCTGACATATGAAATGTTACCTGTTTTCCATGGCAAGTATGCACACTCAAGTTTAACCAAACTATTAACATATGAACCCCCACCCCCCTCCCTGCCCTACACTGACCCAAACTGGTGTGGGCATTATCCCTTAACTGATTGTAAACTGGGAAACATTCCAATTTCTTGGTTGCCAATAAAATGTAGAACAACTGGTTAAGTCCCCAGAGACCAGATAGGATGAGGGGTATCAGCCATAGAACTTGCAGAAAGTGTAGTGTGGTCCCCCAATCCTCTTGCCTCCATTTGACTGCAACGATTAAGTTCCGGAGAAAGTTCCAGTGTTCATGGTGCTGCTTCCCTGAACTGTGTGGGGTAAAGTCTCGCTGCACGATGCATGTTGTCTGTAGGACTTTTGTCGCTCCGGAGCCCCGGAGGGTAAGTGGACTCTTGTACTGTAGATATCCAGAATTTATAGTTTAAACTTGCGCCGGTTAGGAACGGTTCTTGGTTACAGCTACGTGATTAATGGGACTTAATTAATCAGCTCGTTGAGGATTAGTTTGTCGTTCCATCCAAGAAATCATCTCCTCTGGATCCTCAAAGAAGACCGCGCGGCCCTCATGTTCCACCCTGAGACGAGCAGGAAAGAGCATGGAGTACTTGTATTGCAGATTCCTTAGCTTGCATTTGGCCTCCATAAAGCTCTGACGTCGACGTTGCACCTCTGCCGAGAAATCTGGGAAAATGGCCACTTTAACATTCCCTACTGGGATATTGCCCTTCTCCCTTGCCATTCTTAAAGCAGTATCTCGATCCTTGTAGTTAAGGAGTTTAGCTATGAACGTGCGGGGTGGAGCTCCCTGCGGGGGGCGGGGTCTTGCTGGCATGCGATGTGCTCGCTCCACCGCAAACATGGGGGGAAAGGCTTCTCTCCCATAGGCATTAAGTAGGAGTTGCTCCAAAAATGTGGTAGTGTCCCTACCCTCAGATCCCTCCAGCAGGCCTATCAGGCGTATATTACATCTTCTCAGCCTATTCTCCATGTCGTCCTGTTTTATAAAAAGTTGTTGTATTTGCCTTTGTACGCGGTCTGAGGATGTTGTAAGGGACCACCTCGCTCAGTCTGGTCTCAGTTTCTTTCACTCTTTCTCTTAGCTTTTGAAAGTCCTGTCTGATAAGGGAAATATCCATCTTGACTTCCTCAATTTGTGCTGTGAGAGAAGTTCTGCAAAAGGTGATTGCTTCAAGGAGTTTATCAGTATCACACGTTGTTCGTTCTCCCCCTCCAGCCTTCTCAGTGGTTCCATCTTCCTCCATGTCCTCCTTTTCTTGTCGGCGGTACTGATCGAGTTTTGCCGCCGCTGCTTTCTGTGCTTTAGTTGGTGACATACTGTGAGGGTCCGGGGTGTTACCCAACAGGTCACCAAGCTTAATTTAGCAAACTTACGTGCCTGCTATCTAGAGGAGAGTATTGTCTGGTGTCACGTAGTCACCAAAGTGCCCAGGGACAGGGACTGTTCTCACGGAGCAGGTGTGTAAGACACCACCCCACTTCCTGGGATACTGGCAATCTGAGGCTGTTATATGCAATAAAGAAGGACCCCAATAAAGCTGTGCTGAGGAGAGCAGGAGGGCCTCAACCCCTGAGCAGAGTACAGGCAGGAGGAGCAGGTGTGCCAAGATGGCCGCCGGTCACCACGTGTAGGTCTAGGCCGCAATCCAGCCCGAGTATTACCGTCCGTTTTTCCCTGGTTATTGAGGGCCTGGGGGCTATGTATAGAAGGGTTGGTGGAGTCTAACCCCCTTGGGAGATTTTCTGGTAACTGGGTATCTGTGCTGTGGAGTTATTACAGGGCAAAGCTGGAGTACAGGAGGACAAAGATGGCCGCGGACCTCTGGTGGTAGGCCAAAGCCGCGGAATTGCCTGATTCTGGCCGCCCTGGAAGAGATCGCCGCTCCGCTCAGGTCTCCGTGTGTCCGATCGCCCCCAAAGTTTGTTCAAGTGGTCCCAGGTATCCTAGGGAGATGATCCAGCCAGCCAGGTAGTACAAGAAGTCCAGGATTAATCACAAAAAAGGAGTATTGGACGGAGCTCTGGGTATGCACGTCCTACTCCATGCTGTGTCAGGCCACGCCCCGACACTCATATATTTAACTCAGGTGCTGTCCATTTCTTCTGATCATCCTTGAGATGGTTCTACACCTTCATTTGAGTCCAGCTGTGTTTGATTATACTGACTGAACTTGATTAGGAAAGCCACACACCTGTCTATATAAGACCTTACAGCTCACAGTGCATGTCAGAGCAAATGAGAATCATGAGGTCAAAGGAACTGCCTGAAGAGCTCAGAGACAGAATTGTGTCAAGGCACAGATCTGGCCAAGGTTACAAAAAAAATTCTGCTGCACTTAAGGTTCCTAAGAGCACAGTGGCCTCCATAATCCTTAAATGGAAGACATTTGGGACGACCAGAACCCTTCCTAGTGCTGGCCGTCCGGCCAAACTGAGCTATTGGAGGAGAAGAGCCTTGGTGAGTGAGGTAAAGAAGAACCCAAAGATCACTGTGGCTGAGCTCCAGAGATGCAGTCGGGAGATGGGAGAAAGTTGTAGAAAGTCAACCATCACTGCAACCCTCCACCAGTCGGGGCTTTATGGCAGAGTGGCCCGACGGAAGTCTCTCCTCAGTGCAAGACACATGAAAGCCCGCATGGAGTTTTCTAAAAAACACCAGAAGGGCTCCAAGATGGTGAGAAATAAGATTCTTTGGTCTGATGAGACTAACTTTTTGGCCTTAATTCTAAGCGGTATGTGTGGAGAAAACCAGGCACTGCTCATCACCTGTCCAATACAGTCCCAACAGTGAAGCATGGGGGTGTTTTTCAGCTGCAGGGACAGGACGACTGGTTGCAATCAAAGAAAAGATGAATGCAGCCAAGTACAGGGATATCCTGGACGAAAACCTTCTCCAGAGTGCTCAGGACCTCAGACTGGGCCCAAGGTTAACCTTCCAACAAGACAATGACCCTAAGCACACAGCTAAAATAATGAAGGAGTGGCTTCACAACAACTCCGTGACTGTTCTTGAATGGCCCAGCCAGAGCCCTGACTTAAACCCAATTGAGTATCTCTGGAGAGACCTAAAAATGGCTGTCCACCAACGTTTACCCTCCAACCTGACAGAACTGGAGAGGATCTGCAAGGAGGAATGACAGAGGATCCCCAAATCCAGGTGTGAAAAACGTGTTGCATCTTTCCCAAAAAAACTCATGGTTGTATTAGATCAAAAGAGTACTTCTACTAAATACTGAGCAAAGGGTCTGAATACTTAAAACCATGTGATATTTCAGTTTTTCTTTTTTAATAAATCTGCAAAAATGTCAACAATTCTGTGTTTTCCTGTCAATATGGGGTGCTGTGTGTACATTAATGAGGAAAAAAAAATGAACTTAAATGATTTTAGCAAATGGCTGCAATATAACAAAGAGTGAAAAATTTAAGGGGGTCTGAATACTTTCCGTCCCCACTGTGTATATATATATATATATATATATATATATATATATATATATATATACTGTATATATGTACACCAGGAATGGCCTGCAGTCAGATATAGCTAAACTGGATGCAGTTTGTGTGTGTGTGTATATATATATATATATTATATATATATATATATATATATATATATATATATATATATATATATATATATATACAGGGCTTTTTTTCTCAAACAATAGGTGCTGGAACTCAACCAGGACCCCCAAAACCCCTCCCCCACACACACCCTCCAAATCACATCAAATAGTGGGTGTGGTCATATTTCACAAACAGTAGAAGGGTCTTAAAGGGGCATTAAATATCAGGATTGCATTACATACAGAGTGCAGAGTTCATGGGGGTTACACACAGAGTGCAGAGCTGTCACTTGTAAACACAGAAACCAGACTTCTGTGTTTACAAGCAATTGTGGTGAGCAGGCACCAAAGGGTCTGAGCCAGAGGTGGTGGAACTGAGTTCCACCAAGTTCCCCCTGAAAAAAAGCCCTGTATATATATATATATATATATATATATATATATATATATATATATTAAATACACTGCAGCTAACTGAATAACCTGCCTGCCTGCTCAGTCTAAATGACACTCTCTCTCCGTCCTCGCCAACAACACACTACACGGGGCCGATGTGCAGGCAGCCTTATATAGTGTGGAGCAAGGACTTAGTCCCCCTGAGCCGTGATTGCCCAAAGGCACCCTGCCTTTGGCCAATTATGGCTCTCTTAGCTGAGGGTGCTGGGATTGGCCAAAACATGCAGGTCATGGTGCATGCTTTGGCCAATCATCATACAGCAATGCACTGCGCTCTCGCAGTGCATTATGGGGCGTTACGTGGCGCTCGGATTTGGCACAAATGCCCCATAATGTTCGTTTTTCCATGAATGGGCGAACACCCAATGTTCGAGTCGAACTCATGTTCAACCCGAACATAAAGCTCATCCCTATTGGGCGATATGAATCAGGGTTACTTGGGTCCTTATTGGGTTTCAATAGAACAATAATTACTGCTTCATTCATAGATGGGGGAAGTGAACCCACCTACATGGCATAGTTAAAAACATTGAGCAGTTCAGGTAATAGCGCGTCCCCATATTTTTGATATAGCTCCCCTGGAAGGCTATCTGGTCCTGATGCTTTATTATTAGGTAAATTACCTGCTGCTTTTCTTAGTTCATCCACAGTTAATGGGCACTCCAAAGCCTCTCTTACATCCTCTGAGATATTTGGTAATTCAATAGTATCAAAGAATCCATTCACAGTGGCATTGTTTGGTGGGTGCGGGGGGTGCGGTCCGCACCCGGGTGACACCCGCCAGAGGGGTGACACCTGTAGGTAGCGGCACGCACCTCTAACACTGCCCGCTGACCTGATCTGCGCCTCAGGTCTTGCGCTGTGTCCCTCAGCGCAGTGGACTGAAGCTGCCTCCCCCTCCTCTCTGTTTACATCCACACAAGAGGAGGAGCCCGAGGGACAAGCAGGGCTGTGTGTATCGTCTGCGTTGTTCTGAGGTCTGTAAACTTTATGTGTATGTGGGTGGACATGTGCAGGGGGGTGTCTATACTAATGGGGGGTCTGCACTGAGGGGGGATTCTATATTAATGGGGGGTCTGCACTGAGGGGGGGTTCTATATTAATGGGGGGGTCTGCACTGAGGGGGGATTCTATACTAATGGGGGCTCTGCACTGAGGGGGGATTCTATACTAATGGGGGGGTCTGCGCTTAGGGGGATTCTATACTAATGGGGGGTCTGCGCTGAGGGGGGATTCTATACTAATGGGGGCTCTGCACTAAGGGGGGTTCTATACTAATGGGGGGGTCAGCGCTGAGGGGGGATTCTATACTAATGGGGGGTCTGCGCTGAGGGGGGATTTTATACTAATGTGGGGTCTGCGCTGAGGGAGGATACTATACTAATGGGGGGTCTGCGCTGAGGGGGGATATTATATTAATGGGGGGTCTGCGCTGAGGGGGGATTCTATACTAGTGGGGGTTCTGCACTGAGGGGGGATTCTATACTAATGGGGGCTCTGCACTGAGGGAGGATTCTATACTAATGGGAGGTCTGCACTGAGGGGGGATTCTATACTAATGGGGGCTCTGCACTGAGGGGGGATTCTATACTAATGGGGGTCTGCACTGAGGGGGGATTCTATACTAATGGGGGCTCTGCACTGAGGGGGGATTCTATACTAATGGGGGCTCTGCACTGAGGGGGGATTCTATACTAATGGGGGTTGGCACTGAGGGGGGATTTTATACTGATGGGGGCTGCACTGAGGGGGGTTCTATACTAATGGGGGTTGGCACTGGGGGGGTTTATACTGATGGGGGTCTGCACTGAGGGGGGATTCTATACTGATGGGGAAGTCTGCACTGAGGGGGGATTTTATACTATTGGGGGGGTCTGCACTGAGAGGGGGATTCCATACTGATGGGGGTCAGCACTGAGGGGGGGGTGTATGTACTGAGCGGGGGTCCGTACTGATGGAGGGGGTCTGTACTAAGTGGGGGGGTCTATATTGATGGAAGGGGGTCTGTACTGAGGGAGGGGGGCTATATTGATGGAGTGGGGTCTGTAGTTAGTGTAGGGGGGCTGCACTGAGGTAGTTGGTGGAGGAGGGGGTGACACCAATTTTTTCAGCACCGGGTGACACCAACCCTAGTGACGCCACTGTCCATTCAAGGACTCTTCCGAGTAGGATACCCTGCTCTTATATAATGCCTGATAGTATTCCCTAAATACGCCCAGTATCTCTGGGGTAGCATCAACCCTCTTAAAGGGTGATTGTATTTTAGTTATATATGATGCTGCCCGCTGAGCTTTTACAATAGTTGCCAATAGGTGTCCTGTCCCCTTTCCCTCCTCAAAGTATGGTTGTTGTAGAAAAAATCTTTTATTTTCTGCCTTCTTCTTAGCCACTGCTGCCTAATGTAGTTGACACTGAAGCCATTCTTTTTTTGTATCTTCATTTGGGTTAGTTATAACTAGAAGTTCGGCCCACATATACAACACATATATACATAAAAGGACATAACAAAACATGTTAGATAGCTCTTCTTCCCCTCCAAAAATGTCCAATCATCCTCCCCAAAAAAAAAAAAAAAAAAAAAAAAAAAGGACATTTCCCTTTCCTTTTGGGGAGTTAATTTGACCGTTTATAATTGTCCAGCCATTGAGTCGCTAATTCCGGGGATGTGAAGAAATGTGCAGCACCCTGAACTGTTACTTTAAGTTTAGCTGGAAAAAGTATAGAATAAGATAAGTCCATTTGTCTGCTTCACTTCAATAAATCACGCCCTTTGACGCTGCACTGCTGCTGCAAAATCAGGAAAGAAGCTTATTTTTGATCTGTTCATCCGTATATCTGCAAGTTGTCTAGCTCTCTTCAGGATAGTATCCCTATCTTTAGAATTCATCATTCTCAAAATCAAGGTCCTAGGTACCTCCCCCCCCCCTCCCCGCAGATGATAGTCTAGTAGGAACTCTGTGGGTCCTTTCCACTGAAAAAAAAAAGGAGAAGAAAAATGTTCTGGGCCTATCGTAGATATAATCCATTTCTCTATAAATTCAGTTGGAGTGTTTCCTTCCACCTGCAGCATGTTAAGCAAAGTTCTGTTGAATCTCTCTGGCTGGGGATCTCCTTGAGGGTGGTATGGCATGGTCATGGACTTCTTTATGCCCAGCAGTTTGCACAGCTGATGTATTAACCGGCTTTCGAAATCCCGACCTTGATCAGAGTGGATCTTGGCTGGGAGACCATAATGGACAAAGAATTTCTCTACCAGGACCTTCGCCACCATGGTGGCTTGCTGATCTTTACTAGGATAGGCGTGAGCATAGCGGGTGAAATTGTTGGTCACCATCAGGATAATACTTCTTCTACCTGTATCAGGTTCCAGGCACAGGAAGTGAATGCAAACCAGCTCCATGGGCCCTTGACTTTGTAGGTGTCCCATCAGAGAAGCTCTGGTAATGTCTTGCATTGAATACATGGCAAACAGGAGTGGTAATATCTCTCTATCTCTGTGCTCATATTAGGCCAGAAGAACCTTTCTTTGATTAGAGGAAAAGTTCTTTCTGTGCCTAGATGTACATGTTTGTCATGCAAGGCTACTAACACCATTGGGCAGTGCTTTTCACGAAAGAATAACTGCCATTTCTCCTCCGAGTTCTCAGAGGGTCCTAGCCTGTACAGCAATCCATCTCTGAAGTGCAGCCTATTCCTTTCCTGGTGTATGACCTTGGATTCGGCCACAGAGCTTTTAAACAACAAGCTTGGGTCTTGCTTGGCCAAGGTTTTGATGGTCAAACGGCATTGCAGATCCTGATTCTGGTCGGTTTTCAAGTCTCTCTTGGACAGCCGAGGAAGGCCCTCATCCCGCACCTGCATTAGACCACAGTAATATTTCGGCACTCCAGAGGGATGGGCTTCTATAGACTCAACCCCTACAGCCCCTTTGAGTAGTTGGGCTGTGCCTTGATATAGGACTGGCACACCTTCTGCAGTCACATAGGTCCAGTCTTCTGCCTCTTCCACACGCTGGTAAGACCTATGAGACAGGGTGTTTGCATCTCAATTCCCAGCCCCAGACTGATACTTCAAACTGAACTGGAATCCGGCTAGTGCAGCCAACCGTGTATGCCCTGTGGCATCGAGATTGGCAGAGAATAAGAGATACATCAAAGGATTGTTGTCCATCTTCACCCACGAACGTAGCTCCGTATAAATAATCCTTTAACTTGTCCACCACTGCCCATTTCAAGGCCAGGAACTCCAGTTTGTGGAAAGGGTAATTTCTTTGAGATGGAGTGAGGCTACCTCACACACAGGCTATGGGTCTGAGCCCGCCTTCTTGTTCTTGGTAAAGGACTCCACCCAGTCCATTTCTACTAGCATCCACGTGGAGTTCATATGGCTTCGCTGGATCACCGCAGGCCAGCACCTTCTTGAGGCGCCAGAAATCTTCCTCACATTGAGAAGTCCATTTTTCGCTTCCTCTGGGCTCCAGGCATCTTCACACTTCCATCCTCTTCACCCAAAAGTGGACTGCAACATTTCATTGTGGGGCCAACCAATCTTTGCAAAGTTTGCCACAAACCTCCTGTAGTAGGAGCAAAACCACAAGAAGCAGCTCAATCACAGTCCTTGTCCTGGGCCATGTAGTGACTGCCTTCAACCTCTTTGGATTTGTGGCTACTCCTCCAGCGGAAACAACATGGACTAGATATGTGACTGAAGTCCAGTAGAATTGGCACTTCTCCAGTGATAGCTTCAGTCCTTCTTCATGGAGTCTCTGAAAGACCTTTACCAGCCGTGCCTTGTGTTCTTCTAAGGTCCTTCCAAACATGATGATATCATCCAGATATACCAGGACCTCAATCAAGTTCGTGTCTCTCACAGTTCGTTCCATGAATCACTGGAGCGTAGCTGGAGCACCGATAGTCCCTGCGGCATCCGGATGAACTCACAGAAACCCAAGGGGCTAATTAAGCCAGTCTTTTATCTGTCCTTTGGGTGCATAGGTATTTGATAGTACCTGCTTTTCAGGTCCAGCACAATAAACAATTTCACCCTGGTGAGGCACCGAAGGGTGTCCTCAATGCGGGAGGTCATGTATTGGTCAGGGATGGTCCTTCTGTTCAGGGTTCGATAGTTGATGCACGTTTGCAATGCACCATTCTTTTTCTGCAGTACCACAATAGGAGCTGCATACGGGCTGGACTCTCAAATGACCCTTGGCCTTCTCAGCTCAGCCAGCTGTTCTGTGAGATCCGCAAGGTCACTGAGCAGTATCTTCAGAGCCTGCTCTCTAAAGGGCTTGTCTTTTTGTAGCCAAACTTGTGTTTGGTGCTCTTAGCAGACCCCACACTTCAGCACAAGACTTAATTTCTTTCTGCAGCTGCTGACACTCTCCTTCTCCAATAACGTCCACCGGCGGCGCTGGGGTAGCCGCACTCACTCATCCCACTAGCATGCTGGTCCCTAAAGTGACTGGGTGATTGGTGAAATTTTGGAGGCTGATCGGCAGCTTCTTCCCATTCCAGGACATAGCCTTAGTGGGAACAAATTCAGGGACCATCTCTATCACAACCAATTCTGCTTGCTCATCTGTCTCCAGCACAAGAAAGGGGCGTGGTTGGTCCCAGGTCAATTTGACAGTAGCCTTCAGGCAAGCAATCTCTCTAGGCTGCAACACTCTGTCCTTGGTTCCCAACTTCCACAACAGTCCCACCCCCTCGACAGGGCCGCTCTGTTTTTAAAGCGGGGGTCCACCTATCTATCGTTTTTTTTTTTTTGAGTTTATTCACAAACTTTTCTTCTCAGCATTACATACTCACATATTGTGTGTAATATGTCCACCTGTGTCAGATTTCGTCAGAAAGAATAACTTATATTATTCACTGCAGGCGGTTTCCATCTTCATTGTGGGCATTTGAAGCCCACAAGCATTTATTTCCTGGATGCGGTGAATGCTGTGCTCCCAGCATTCACCGCTCGTTCCCGCACATGCTCAGTGGCATCCTGGGAAGCCTGAGACTAGCTCCCAGGAGACTGTGCGGAGTCTGGGAGAGGCTAGAAACATGCCTACTCCCACAGGAGGAGAACCAGGAAGTGCAAAGAAGAATAGAAAAATAAAAGGTAATTACGGCGATTTAAATTTTTTTAAACGGCATGTCAGCATCTAGGCAAGGAAGAGAATACATACAGATATTGTTCAAAATTTGGGTGGAACCCCGCTTTAACTACCCATTTGCAAGCCTGCAAGTACCTGTTGTGTACCGAGCCATCTTCTCCAATCACTGAGGCTAACAGTCTCCTCACCAGGTCGGTGTTCATCCTAATCGGCATGAAGTTCTGTTCATCCCCCGAGGCCTAGAGCACACTACTGCTAACGTCAAACATTTCCACTTTTCCAGTGGCTGCTGGCCCATATGTGATCTTGATGAGAATTAATTAATCATATGGGAATTTGACAGTCCCAATCCACCAGATCTCTAGTTCTTTCAGTTTTCAGAGGGGAATGGGTTTCAGATATTGATCATAGAAATCTCTGTACAGTAGCATGACCTGTGCCCCTGTATCTAACAGTGCTTTGGTGTAAATACCTTCTACCTGCACAGACACAATTGGGGATGGCCCCACCAACCGCTCTGGTAAGTTTCTGAGCCTTTCTCGGGAGGAGTTTTTCTGTGGTTCCCCCTGATTCTATGCTGAGAAGTCCTAACAATGGCCTTGGGTGGTGGTGAGATATTGGCTCCCTGTGCCTGTTCTCCCAACCCCCATGATGGGTTGCTTGACTGAAGAGATGGTGGGGCTGTTGTACCCTAACCTCTCTTCCTGCATTTCCTCCCAGACTTCTTGCTTTCTCTCTTTCAGGAGCTCCTTTCTTCCTCGGGGTTCTCAGCTGGCTCCTTCACTGAGACCCCTTAAAGTTTCCCACCTTCTGACTCAGCAACAACTTCTGCAACACCTTCAACAGTTCAGAGACAAGATCTGGCTCCTTCGCATTTGGAGGGCACTGCACTCGGAAGTGCCCAGATTCTACGCACTGGAAGAGTCTCCAGGAATCAGTCTTGCCCACCTGCATCTTGGCTTGAGCCTCCATCACTAGAAATAAGGCCTGTTGCATGTTGTCGTGAGCCTGAACAACCTGTGCGAGTAACTCAGCGGGAGCAGATTTGAGGACAGACTGTACAAAGGCAGCCGCAGAGCACTCCCCCATCTCTGACTCCTTATTGCTGTCCACTTCTTGGGTACTACTTTCTACTTGAACTGAATGGGCCGACACTTTCTCTGTTTGGGACCCTTGGTTTTTCTCGTCCAACAGAGCCTCTTCTTTTCTGACCAACTTCATGAGCTTTGGATAGGTTGGAACCACCTGTATCCCATTTAGTAACAGCCATAGGACAATAGGATGTTTGAGCCTAGTGCCCTGCAGGATTCTTTCAAGCCTGTTTTATTCAGCTGCCTGAGGATCAATTCCCTTTTTCAAGATAATCTGATATAGAATCCAATCCACTCTGACAAGATACTAGGACAGTCTTTCCCCTCTGCTTTGATGGGTGTGCTCGAACTTAAACATCAGGTCAGGTAATTTCTCCACTCTTCCATAAACAGCACACAAAGTCTTGATGTAATCCATTGCCACGCAGTCCGGCTTTCCCCTCCTCAGGCTTTGAATCACATTTGCTGCGGGACTCCTGAGGCTTTCACTTATCCTCTCTCTCTTCACCGCTGCTGACACACTCCACTCTTCCATGGCTTTCAGAGCTTGATTCATTCAACTCTCAAATTCATCCTCTCCTCCTGGGGTGGGCATACATCCCGAGAAGAATTGCAGCTTTCTATACCCTTGATGGGCCAAGATGGTACTGTTCTTTATCAAGCTTTTGACTCATTTACTCATGTCAGCGTAGTAGGAAGTGGGCGACATTCCTGGTACTGGAACATCTGCTTCCTCTGAAGCTGGACTCACTGACCCAAGTTAAGTACAATTTTTATCTGGGTCTGCTGCTGGCAGTAGTGAGATTATTTGTGCCTCTAGCACCTCAGCCAAATTCACCACACTCTTCTGAAACTTGGCTGGAATACTCTCCCGCCACTCCATCAGCATGTAAGTGCAATCTTCCCCATTCTCAGATCTCATATCCACAAGGTAGGCCCCTTGTTCTGGCACAGCCTTTCTCACCAAGTGACATACCTCTCTCTCAGCTCATCCGACTGCGAGCACTTTCAACACTATTGTCAGGTCCAATCGACCTCCATTCTCTCAACTCCATTCAGTGATGGTGAATGAGCCCATTCTTTCTTCAGCCCTGGACTCTTCACATGACTTGCTTGGACATCCCATGGTATCCTGGATGAGCCCCCAAATGTAGTGCTACCCACGTGAGGGCCGTTTGCTGAATCTATACCCCACTGGTGGCCCCAACCATGCAAGTCCTCCTACACCTCTGACACCCTGGATTCAGACATTTTAGGTGATAATCAAGGTAATTAGAGACACACACACAATTTAAGTGAAATAGTTGAGCTTTGTTTACCAAAAAGTTAGCAACATGATATTCCAGTAACATAAACTTAGGCCTTGGAAAAGTTTAGCTATAGTAGGTGATCACAATTATATAAGACAGTAGAACAAACGGTAACTGATTGCAGGATATAAAGACTACTCACACAATGTTCTGTTTAGTTAAAAACCTATGGGAACAGGCGAGAGAAGGGGAGAGGAATGACCTTTCTTGTGTCAAACCGCTCCCTCCTGTGCGTCAACACCATAGCCAGATAAAGCAGAAAGTTACAATACTGTTCTTAAAGCATGAAACTATTAAACCTTGGCATACCTAAACCTGCTCAATTAATAGATAGAGTCCTGGGTTAAAATAATTGTCCTTACAGCACTGATTGCTTTATTACCTTAGTGGGGGGTGGGGGATATGTTGTAGTCTCTCAAAGAAAAGAAATCCTTTTTTCTCTTCAGCTAGCTCTTTAGTGCAGTGTGGTAATAGAATGGGCAAGTGCCAATGACTCTTGGTATTGGAAGTGGAGTGGGTCTCCAGAATAGGCCTCGGTAGAGCCCTGCTCAAGGGATAATGTGGTCCAGCGCTTCAGCTCGGCTGGATCTGGTGTGGGAGTCTGAATATCAGCCTCCACGCTGCCGCTGGACAGTCAGAAGTACAGTAACTGGCAGTGAATGCTCCTGCATCCGCATGCGATGACTCTCTCTTTCCCTGTAGCACAGGCTGTGACTCGGCCACAGCACATACTGACACAGTCACTTGCTCACAGTTCTAGGCCAGGGTCCTAGAAGAGAGATCCTGCCTGCACACAGGCTTTTTATCACCTCCCCATGCATCCTGTTCTTCTTTCCAAGCCAACTGGTATTTGTAGTTCAAAATAATACAGCTACGTTATTACGTCGGAGGCGACAGAGGGAACCAGGGTATCCCAGCCTTCCAGAATGCCGAGGTGACCACAGAAGGGCTCCCATAGGCGGCTCATTAGCCCCCTCCTGAGGGGAAGCACACACCTGTTACCCATTTTCAAATTAATTACTAAGGTACTTAAGATACGCCCCCTGGGGCGCATGCACGGCGCGAGGCGGGACGGACGCGAGTAGCTCCAGCTCCGTCTGACCCGAATAATACAGGCTGATAATTCAGGGCCAGAAACACGTCCACCGGCAAAAATGTCACCCATACCTGGGTAACATACCAGTGCATGCCAGCAAGGAGACCCGGGCAATTTCGCAGCCCCCAACACAACCTAACCCACTTTCTCCTGGACGCAGCAAACAGACAGAACAGGAGGATGTCCCAAGATGGCGCCGGCACCAGCTTACATGCAGACTCAGGGAAACAACAGCAATCCAATCCATCCAATCCTTCTCTCAACAATAGGAACTGTGAGTACACTTCTCCCCTATCTAAAGCTGAATAGGATGCTAGTCTTGCAACCATTTTTGATAAATTGGTTGACAAAATTGAAAGTGAAGTTCACAAATCTACCACTGCCTTGTCTCAAGAGATTGCCAGCATAGGTAGTCGCACTGACATTTTGGAAACTAAGCACGATGAACTCTCGCTTGCTCATAATGACCTGAGAAAGGATTATGAGTCATTAGCTGACAGTTTTGCCTTCATTGAAGATTTAGACCACAGATTTAGAACACAGAAACAGACGTCATAACATCAGATTGCATGGTGTCCCAGAAACAGTAACAGATCTAATGCCCACTGTTTCCAAGATATTCCACAACCTCTTGCCAGATAAGCCATTATCAGCATTTACTTGTGACAGAATTCACAGAGCCTTACGCCCCAAACCTCCACCAGATAAACCACCCAGAGATATCATCATGTGCATGAAGGATTTCTTGGTAAAGGAAGACATCATGCGTGCATCAAGAATTTCCCCAAATATAGCACTCAATGGTAAAAAGCTGCAAATCTACCCTGATATTTCTCCTGCCACCTTAGACAGAAGACGCAGGATGAAGGAGATCACTAATATACTACAAGCTGCAAGAATCAAATATAGATGGGGTTTCCCATTTAAACTTATCATCCCATACAATGGCTCTACATATACAGTGTACAACATCATTGAAGGAAAGGAACTGCTTGTTAAATTGGGTCTGCTGGAACCGGAACCCCCCAATCGTTTCCCTTCTACCCCAAGACCCTCTCCCATCTGGTCTACTCCATCATCAAGACACAATACAAATGAACAAAGAAGATGGCGCCAACCATTTCAAGATCAAGCTACCTATCTGCAACTATCTCTACACTTACACCAAGAGAATTATTTCAGCGCTATTCAATAACTCTTCTGTACCTTACCACCGATCTCAAACTAGCTTTATACCTACAGACTTCCCACATCATCTGGAAAGAATTTAACCAGTCTTTCAACTTCTCCACAGTCGTCTGAACTATCACCAATCTTTTTCTCTCCCCTGGAGAAGGAAGATGAAGGGAAGGGAAGAAGAATTGGAAAAAAGAAAAAAAAAAAGAGATAAACAACCCCCCCCCCTCCTCCCTCTCCTTCCCCCACTCTCTTCCCCACCTTCTTTACCCTAGTAATAATTTTGTTGTCCTTTTTAGTTATAACAACTTATATGTTAATATTAGATATACTGCTTCTCAATAACACAGATTTTATCTGAACTCAAATGGGTATAAATGTAGTCAATACTACAAATGCTATTTTCTTCCCACCACTTGTTATTTGGGCTACATTTGATTTTCTTTAGGCCCCCCTGGTATACATTACCTTCATTTCAACAATAATTGTTTCTGTTACCTGTTAAGTCCGCCGTCGCTGGATTGATCCCCCGCCTGCTCATGTGGTTGACTGCGTTATCCCTTTTCATGGGGATGCTGCACTTGACTGTGTATGCAGGTTTAGGACATATTTGTCCTCTGGTGTTTTGTTTATATTTTAGTGACAAGACTTTTCTTGTCCCTTGGTTTATACTATATTTCTTTATCTTACTTAATAACTTTGCCTCTATGGCCAATACAAAAAACTTAGTGAAAATCGGAAGTTCATTCAAAACTTTCCAAATTGACTGTATAAAACAATGTTACACGTTTCAATGTTATAACATTTTAACTTTATGGTATGATATGCGAGTTAAGACACTTTCTCACCCTCCAAGGTATATCCTTCCCCCACCCTTGAAAATAAAGATATCTTATCCTCAACACACACATAGGAGCTTTTCATATGCACCACAATTTATTATCTCAAGACGGAGATTTTCACCCAAAGTTATTTCACCTACACATGACCAATGGTTTTGAAAGTCTTAACCCATAATACCCAGGGTTTTAACTCACCACATAAAAGGAAAAAAGCCTTTCAACAGTACAAGAGATTAGGGGCTGACATTATGCTCATGCAGGAAACACACTTTGCTGAATCCAACCATCCAAATTACTTTGACAAAACTTACAATCAATTTTATTATACCACATTTACCACATTTCACAACAAAACACGCGGTGTAGCTATCTTTATCCACAACACTATCGTCTTAGACATACAAAACTTATATAAGGATCCAGACAGTCGGTACATCCTCATTAAAGGACTATTAAATAATAAAGCAATAACCATAGCTTTGATTTATGCCCCTAACGAATCGCAATCCAAATTTTTCTATAACTTTTTTGAGATACTAAACAGATATAGCTCTCCCCACATCATTCTGGGTGGTGATCTCAATCATACCTCACACCCAGCCTTAGACAGAAGTAAAGTATCCCCATCTTCCAAAGTCTTCTCCAAATCTCTGAATAGATCAATAAATAAACTCCAACTCATTGACTCCTGGAGGGCCCATAATATTGGAATTAGATCATACACACATTATTCACATCCACACGAAGTATATACTAGACTAGACTATATATTCTGTACCCCAATACTCCTAGCCAACTCCTCCAAGGCTAATATCCATCCCTGTCCTTGGTCCGATCATAATATCACTTCATTTGAAACTTCTCACATAGGCCTTTCACCCTCCCCTTACAATTGGAGATTAAATGACTCAATTTTATCCGACCCCTCGATAACACAGTCTATCACAACACATATCGAAAACTACTTTACTGAAAATGCTAATGACGAAACCCCCCCACAACACTTTGGGTGGCTCATAAAGCCGTTTCACATGGTCAACTAATTAGCCTTACTGCAAACAAAAATAGAGAAAGACTTATTAATATCAAACGTTTAACCAGAGATTTAAATCTTTTATACAATAAAATACAGCACAACCCATCTCAAGATCTCAAAAAACAGATTCAAGACAAGCGCAGAGCTTTAGATCTTACCCTATCAGCTAACACAGAAAAATCCCTTAGATTCTCAAAAGCTAAATTCCTATTACGTAGTAACTCTCCATCAACTATGTTCGCCAAAAAACTCAACCATGAACACAAACCCCCACATACTTCTAAACTTAGAGACCATTCTGGTAATTTGATCACTCATCCTCACGATGTACTAAATATATTCTCCACCTTTTACAAAGGCTTACTTTCCAGCCCACAACCACCCCTTGACAATACCTCTAAGTCTTGGCTAGATGACATTCAACTACCCTACCTTAACCCACAGCAAATAGAACATCTTAATGCCCCCTGTACGGAAACAGAGATAATCAAAATAATTAAAACACTTAAGACCTCCACTGCCCCTGGCCCTGATGGCTTCTCATCTTCATATTATAAAAAATTTGCTCCTCTTTTAACCCCTCACCTAAAGACCCTCTTCAACCATATTCTTAATGGCGGTCACTTCCCAGACGAGATGCTCCTTGCCAACCTCTCACTTATTCCTAAACCACTCAAAGACCACTCTGTTCCCCAAAATTACCGCCCCATATCGGTTCTTAATAACGATCTAAAAATTTTCAGAAGACTCCTTTCTGATAGACTGGCAACAGTTATGACAAATTTAATCCACATTGACCAAACTGGCTTCATCCCTAATCGCCAGATTGTTGACAATATTAGACCCATAACGAACATAGTACAAGACGCAAATCTATACTCTCGACAACTATGCCTTCTCAGCTTAGATATTCATAAGGCTTTTGATAGCGTTAGTTGGTCTTACCTTAACTACTTACTGCCTAAATATGGGATTTCGGATAAATTTCTGCAGGGATTCAACGCATTATATCATGCTCCCCACACTAAAATCAGAATTCCCAGTCATAATTCAGACTTCTTTCTCCTTAGCAGAGGAACCAGACAAGGCTGTCCCTTATCACCTCTATTATTTGCCCTCGCAATTGAACCATTAGCCCAAAAAATCAGAAACAGTATAGATATAAAAGGTTATGTTAAAGGAAATTGCGAATTCAAACTTAGTCTATATGCAGATGATGCTCTTATATTTCTCACAGAACCCCATACATCAATCCCCTCTCTCCTTAAAGAACTTAACTCCTTCCATTCCATCTCAGGCCTTAAAATCAACACCAATAAATGCTCAGCCTTACCAATTAATTATAACCAAAACACTCAAAACTTATTATCAAACAATTTCCCATTCATATGGTGTCCCAAATCATTTAGGTATCTTGGAGTTAACATAACCCCTGTACATAGCCTTTTGTATAAATCTAACTATATCCCAATATTCTCTCAGATCACCTCCCTCTTCACTTCCTGGTCCTCTTTTCACATATCTTTTCTAGGCAGAATTTGCGCTGTAAAAATGACAATCTTTCCTAAGCTCCTATATTACTTTCGAGCCCTACCCATAAATGTTCCAAAATCTAAATTGACATCCATTCAAAGAATTATAAACAAATTTATATGGGCGGGAAAAAACCCAGATGCAGCTACGCTCTTATGCACAGACCTCAATCCTCAGGAGGCTTCGGTCTCCCCAGCATCTGGCTATATTACCTAGCAGCCAGATTAACCCAGCTCACTCAATGGTTCACACCCTCCCAAGAAACTCCATGGAAAAAATTTGAATCCATTTCTATTTTCCCACTACATCTACAAGGAATATTATGGTCCAACATCACTTCCTACAATAGACTTAAATATGACTTAAATATAACATCATAGTTGCTCAGTTTTTTCAATTATGGAACAAATACAAAGACACTTTCAAACTCTCCTCAAATACCCCCCCCCCTTAGCCTCCTTTTTGGGAGACCCTAGATTCATTAACGCCTATAGTAATAGGCTCTCCTTTTCTTTTTGGATCACTAAGAATTTAACCACCCTCAGATCTCTTCAATTAAAATGGGAGTTTACCCAATTTTCCTTTTTGCAATCTACCCATGGCCTTCCTTCCTCTGAACTCCATAACTACCATCTTATCAAATCCTTTTATGCTAAATTTTACGCACTCACAACACCTCACACCAACACCACATTTGAACAAATCTGCATCTCTTTATCCAATGACAGAGGTCTCATTTCAAGAATATACCATTACCGCAACAATTTTGAGTTTCCAGATAAATCAACACAGATGCTCAAATGGGAATCTCGCTCAGTGTAGAGGAGTGGACCTCCATGTCTGAAAATCTCCGTAAATGCAATAAAGCCATCTCTATCAGAGAGACCCCAATTAAAATATTCTCCAGATGGTACCTTACCCCTTCTAAACTCCATACATTTCCCCAAATTGTTTTAGGGGATGCTTAGAGCCTGGCACCCTTTTGCACACATTCTGGGAATGTGACCATCTCAAACAAATTTGGCTCAAAGCCATTGACCTTATTGAATGCTCTTCCAAACAAAAAATTACACCTACCCCCCAAATATGTCTGTTGTATGCAAAAATACCAAATATTCCCACACCATGTATGAGACTTTTCCACTCACTGTGCAGTTCTATCCATTGGATGATTGCATATAATTGGAAAACAAACAATCTACCTTGGCAACAAGTAACCACCAGAATGGAATCACTTAAACTTTCAGAATGGATATACCATCCCCTCAATGATTCAATACATATCCACAAAAAGAAATGGTCTTACTGGAATCTAACCTAACTGACCTTGATGTGTAATTGCATTTAAACCTGCATAATTGTATGACACATGCTGCTTCTACGCTTTTGAACTGATATCATACCCTATATATAAACATTACTGTATATTGTTGTTATATATCTTTTATAACTATACTTTTTGTATATTTTCCTAAACTTCCAAATAAAACTTTTGTAAACAAAAAAAAGATACGCCCCCCCACCGGCAGTCATCAGACGACGTCCGGGGAGAGCACACATATATGCTTTGCAAGATGGATGGGTAAGAACGGACATCAGTGTGCTGCTGGGTTTCATTATTGAAAAAAAATCTATTACTGACTAGTTTATTACAAATCTCTTCAACACAGATGCAGTATTTATACTCTTCTGATCTGAACACACAATTACTTCAACAACGCAATAAGGTATTCATTATTTTATTTTTAATTTCTTTTACTTTTTGTTTATGCAATACATGGTTACTCCATAGCACTGTTTGTAACACTCACCTTCACTTGGCATCCTCTAGCCCTTTTGGTTTGGATGCATTAGTATTAAACGACGTATTTTGTCTCATTTATTGTAAACCTTATTGAATACAATACACTTGTAAATTTTTGTCACCTTTTCAACATTCCTATTTTATTTATTTTTATTTTTCACTTGTGTTTGCCGTGTTTGCCTGTTTTGTGGTTTGGGCATGAATTGCTTACATGCACACCCTCAACTTATATTTGATTTAACACACACATATATTTTCCATACTACATCCTTTTTTTATGACATGCATCTTCTCTAATGGATTACACTCATTTGGTCGCCATAAGGGGTAATCACACACACACACATGCGCCTATTTCCTCTCTTTATCTTGCTGACACAATATCATTGTGTCACTCCTTACTGTTTATAACATCCCCAGATCATCTGTTGTATGCCTAATACTAAGATGATTGTGGGAACAACGCACAATTCACCATCGCAACCAAATAAAAAATGATATACCATTTACGGTGTGACATGGTTTCTCTTATATAGGGATTAGATATAAACTTCCCAACCCCTCTATGGAGAAAAAATCTAGATTATATACTAAGTTAACATTGAAACAACCCCGACAGCACACGGAGGGTGATTCCTTTCATTTAGATTCTCCCCCTCTCACAATTTCCTAAAAAAAACTACCCTTACCTCTTTGGTATGCTAATTACGTATAATTACAATTTTCAGGTGCTCCTGCCCATTTGATTTCCCATTGGGGGGGCCGTTAACATGTGACCACTTGTAAGCCTCACAGAACAGGGTCGCCCCCTCGAGTTGAGGGCATGGACAAGCTCTCAGTGGATCTGGGATCGCACTTGAGAGGATTATCTGGTTTTTAAAGAAGTCTCTGGTTAAGCGAGCCTTCCTGGCGGAAAGGGTAAATACACTGTGATTACATAAATCAAACACGAAACAATGTAGACGTATTGGGACTGTATTGGCTATTAAATTACATGACAATTAGAATATTGAAATCTGTCTTCTTGATGTATTTATAGAAATGTAAGGATCCCCTGAAGAAGACCATAACCTTTGAGGTCGATATGCATTGGGGCATTTCCATACATTGCATAGTGCAATTTAAAGTGTAACAATGTATCACCCTTGATGTATAACCCTTCCTAGCCTATTTTGTCTCGCCTTGTATATACCAGAGCTCATATTTTAATTAATTTTTTATATATGTTTTGTGTCTAACCATCCTTTGAAATAATAATAAAAAATCTGTGATTTTTTACAAAATATTTGACTCCTATTTGCTGCTAAAAAGCCCCGTGGGGAACTTTCCACTTATTTCTTTTCAAAGACTGTAATTGGGGTGTGCAGCCCTCTCAGATTCTCACATATGTGTCGCTCCATGAAATAGTACAGCTGAATGCAAATCTTGGCTCCCTGGACTACACCCCCCAAGATGTTTTGCTTTACTTTTAGAACTCAGTCACTTTATCTTCAGGATATGACAATACTAGGAGAGAACAGCTTCACAGCAGCAATGCTGCACAGTATCTCCTGACAATGCAGGCAACATTAGCCAGCTCCTGGCTACATTACATATCAAGAGAACCTTCACATAAAACATGCATAGAAAACATGTAAAGCAACTACCTCCACATCAAACCTCGTACACCCATCCAATGCAGTCATATTACATCCTAGAGAAACTAAACTGCAATCTGCTCCTTTGAAGTTTAGCTCTGAAAGCTGGTCACTAAATGGATGAATGACCCATCAACCAAACCGTGCAAGGGTCTAAACCTAAGAGGATTTAAAGGAACTCATGATAACTCTGCCCATTGCGGCCTAACATAACAAAAGTTTTGCTGTGATTTTCCAAATGCGCTTAACTAACTTCACAGACATACCCAACCTGGACGCGGCTCCAATTCTAAGCTTATGGGTGCCATAGTTAGCAACCAAGAGACCCCAACCTCTCCAGGCATTGGGTGAAGATCCTTCTGGTGTTTGCTGCGCTTCCTATTAAATTTATACTGTGTAAAATAAAGTTTTGTTGTGCCATATCAATCAATTATACATACAGTATATCAATATATCAAAACTACAAAGATCAAATAAATATGTGAACAGAAAAAACGAGTCCCAGATATGAAACATGGTGAAAAAAAACAGTCCCATGGTATGTGACAAAGAATTTGTATAATCTGCTTAATATTCACGACATGACACTGAGAAAGGATCTGTTATTTGATTCCCGTTGGGCCAATCTAGTGAGAAATGTATGTAGTTTGGGCCTATTTTTATCTATATTCACTGTCAATTTATATCTTCCCACAAGATGGCAGTGATGAGTAAATCGTCCTCCCAGTGTACATTTATTGGGTTTGTTAAGGTGAATTTTTAACCAATCACCGTGATCCTTCCTCGGATGATGTCTATATTAAGTGTGTGGTGAGGTGTGTGTGCGTGCCCCTGATGACGTCAGTTGTGATAAAACCGGTTGGGTGGAATGTACGCACACCACTAGGCATGCGCGGCTGCGAGTCAGCCATCTTTGTTTCTGGAGATCGTGGATTTCGGCGTTTGCAACGCCAGAATATGCTCGTAATATTCGCGGAAATGTGAGTGTATCTCTGCTGTGCTTTTAAATAAATATATGGTTTTAGCAATATCACACTATTGAGGCAATCTCTTTGCTTTCAAACTCCCAGACCTGTCTGGAGTGCACCTCACTCCACTCTATTGGAATACTCTGGACCTACGGTGTGTACTCGATGGTGGCTACTTTGATCATTGGGGCAGTTGACCTGGTTATATATATACAAGTGCTTACTGACCACTCTAATGGGGGTCACATACAGTACCATCTGGTAAGCAGGATATGAGAGTGTGAGGTGTCACCGGCTTACCTTAGAACTCCTACCTATCACCACGGTTGTGGGACTGCTTTGTTCACGTTTCATATCTGGGACTTCTTTTTTTCTGTGCACATATTTATTTGATCTTCATTGAATTTTGTCATTTATGTAGCGCTGCACTATTTGTATTTTTTTTTATCTTGTGTGTTTTTGTATCTTGGCACAGTGCATAGCAGCTTTTTTTCATTTACATAATTTTTCTGGCGCAGATTTATTTGGAACCTTATATATCAACATGTGCATCAATTCATGTTACATATACAAAACTCATCAGCATATAGAAATTAACAGATAAATCCGTGAATACATAAGAAAGTATGTTGCCAATGAAAAATAAGGCATAAAAGGATCATCAAAATAGTGCATTAAAAGTTCATCAAAATATCCTAAAAAAGTGCTCCATGCTTGTGTGATATCACTGCAAAACCAGACATGCGCACTCACCCGCAGGTATGGACCCCCTGGGCTTATGCCGAGGTAGGTCTGCAAGGCTTATATGGATGTTTGTCCACCCGACGGCGTGGGGTTCCTTTCATATAATTCGGTTCATTGAAGAGAAGCAATATCACAAAACGGCATAGCGTGATAGTGTTTATTAAAATGAATTTAAAGGCATACAAAATATCAATCACATATTGTAGTGCAATTTCCCGGCACTAGGAATGATCTGCCAGCTGTAAAGTCTATGTGCGCCGCTGCTCCGCGATTCCCTGGAACCAGTGTGCGTTCCACACAGTGGAAGTGATGTCACACGTGACCTGTAAGCCCGCTCCTATGCGTTTCCTCATCAAGACATCATCAAGAGGTCATGTCCATCATCATGACCATTATATACCCCATCCTAGCTTGCCCACATATCTTATGTAAATATCTGTACAGTTCCCGCTGGCAGGTGATTCTTACAAAAAACATAATCAAATCCACTCACAAAAAGATTTTAATTATTTAAAAACGATTAGTGTTAAAAGCTGGTTAAAAATATATACCCGTCCATTAGGACAGCTCCATCTTGTGTCCAAGTGGCTAATGGCATGTAGCTCTCATATATTTATTTTTGCCACTGGGCCATAGGCCATTATGGCTACTTTTACAAAATGTTTAAGTGTTTTAGTATTTTAAAGGAGTAAGTGGGGAATGTTATTATGTCCTCTAACCTAGGACCACATCTATATGTTTAGTGAATATACAGTACCCTCTATGCAAAAAATAACCATATACAAATGAAATTAAAGAAAAATAAAAATAAAATTAAAAATAAGAATAGAAATGAAATGAAAATAAAATTAAAATAAAGTATAAAAATAAAAAATATGAAATAAAAATAAAAATAATATTGAAGACCGCAGTGAATTGAAAACGACACAAGTAGGAGCCATCAGCATGTATTAAAAAAGAGGGCCCTCGCCAACTGGCCACAGCAACAGGAAAGTTCTACAAGCCTCTACTGGCAACTCACACAGCCCACCAATGGGAACAGAGAGATATGGGCAACGCGGCCAATTTTGGACATACTTATACTAAGCGTCAGCTTAGAAAAAGAGGGATGTCTGAAATTCCAAGACCACCAGGAGTCTTGGTGCTAGGGCTTACTAGTTCACCTACCCATAAGGCACCATAAAAGAAAAAGGCCAACATAAATACATTTGTATCAAAATCAGAACTGTAGACATTTTGCAGTTGTAACCTCAAGCCTTTTAGAATGTCCCAAGATACCAGACTGAAGTGATCCACAAAAATCCTTCCCTTTCTCCAACCCCTAAGAGCTAGACGCACCAGGATTCGTTTTGTAAAATCCAGCTAACCCAACAATTTAAAAACAAAAATGAAGGTGCCCAATTCTTTATAACTACCCAACCTTTCTCCTGCTGCTCTAAAGTGTGGACTGAAGAAACTGCCATTGCCTTCGGCAGGATCGCAGTTGCAACCTGGCGGTTGCAAAGGCAGCCAGATGGGAGTGTGTCCACTGAAGTGAGTGGAACCATACCACAACACACCTACTCTCCTACCATCCAGTGGCGGTTGCAGCCTTTAGGTGTTGGTGTTGGCTTTTAGGTGTTACACAGGGAATGAGAAGGTGACACAATGGGGGTGATTTACTAAAGACCTGCGCCTGTGGTGCAGTGGAAAAATTGGAGCAATTGCACAAAAAACGGGACTCAAGACACTTATCAAAAATTATGGTGCACTTATATGCACCAAACCATATTTACATAGGAAGCGCTATTGCGCACTTGCGCAATCCTTCGCGCCTACCATTAGCAAGCGCAGCCAATGTAATCTTCTACATTTTTGTCTGAATACTGTGGATAACTTTACAACAGTGTCCCATCTTCTATTACCAGGCTAAAAAGTATGTATATAATATTGTTTAAATGCACAAATTCTGTCCAGAACATGTAGATCTGTCTTACAACTAATCAAGCCTTTTTACACCCTTCTTTCAGCTTACTCAACTGCACATGCTCAAGGTCAAAGCACACCATTTCATCCTCGCCTGACAGGGCGCATACGGTTTAGCTTGTTAAATATGTGTGTTGCACACAGGCGCATCTGCGTTCTCCAGCGTGCACAACTGCTTATGCATCGGGCACTTGCTCATTGTAGTTCTAATCATGTTAATGAGCTTTTCCCTATCACATGGAGAGTATTGCTTCCAGTTTTATTCCATTCATTCACTTCTTTTTGAAACAACTCAATATTCATTCTAGAGATATTCCTCCTATCAACTGTGCGGATGTTCCCTGGACTTGTAATTGTGCATTTTATGGTCATAATCTATAATCATTGGTGGAGCCGAAACTTCCATGGAAACATCTTTTCAATACATGTCTGTGTATTATGCATTCTGGACAATTCATTTCCCCATACACTGTGCAATCTGATTGGATGACATTTAAATAAACTCATTTGTCTGAGCAATTAATTTCCCCATACACGGGGGCTGATTTATTAACCGTTTGCGCCATGAGTTGAGGTGCATGCTGAGGCGCAACGTACATTTTGGTATTTATGAAACGTTTGCGCCGTTAAGGCTCGATTCACATCTATGCATGTTGCTTTTGAGCGTTTCTTGCCGCGTTTTTGAACATGCGTTTTTGCAGCGTTTTTGCTGCGTATTGCTTTTTTTTTTTTTTTTTTACAGTGCTTTTTTTATACTGTATACAGTGTAAAAAAAAAGGGGAGAAAAAAATGCAAAACGGCAAAAACGCGGTAAAACTGCTGTAAAAACACGGTATTTGCGTTTTGGATGCGGGTCCATTGAATTATATTACATGCAAAACGCTGCTTTTTGCATGAAAAAAGTCCCCGACCCTTTCCAAAAACGCAGAGGCACAAAAATGCATTGATGTGAACATGTTCCATAGGAACCCATGTTAAAAAATTCCCATGCATTTCTGCAAAATGCATCAAAAAACGCATTAGTGTGAATAGAGCCTAACACAGCGCTATTCCCCATTTACTACAGTAATCTCGGCGCACGGGAGAAGGCGATCAGTGCGCCACTATGGACATGGCACAGGACATCTTCAACTCAAAATTAAAAGAAGCTGGAAGTGCCAATATTATGGGGTGATGTGGGGTGATGTGAAGAAGTATGGTAATAACTGCCCAAGTAACAAATATGCCCAACATACTTTTTCTGAACAAGTTTGCTGTGCCTGCAAGTACATTTAGAACTGCGTGAGTTCAATTTAAGCACTGTACATGCGCAAGCGGCATTTGCGCTCATTCAAATGCGTTGGTTCACTGTGCGGCCAAAATCTTAGTAAATGTCAAGTAATGCAAATGCATTTGCGTGGGTTGAACGGGCGCACCTCTAAACTTGACATTCTTTTTTTTTTTTTTACGCTGGTTCACTTTTATGTGTTTTTTTGTTCGGTATTTGCAAACAGGTCATGTTAGCGTGTTACGTTGCCAACATGTGACATGTACCTTGTTAAAATTATGTAAAAAAACTCTCGCTCCTCTAGCTCCTTCTAAAAAGGCATTTAACCTTCCCACTTCTAATACATATGATTTCCTTGGGCTAGTTTTTGCTTCTAAAGGTAACTCCACACTCCATTCTCCAATCTCCAAAGGCTGTGAGCTGCCTTCATCAATCCAAACCACATCCTTTTTCAGATCATACAACAGGGCCAGCTAGGAAAGGGGTGAGAAGAGCGATCACCCAACTCCCTCCCGAACCATACAAGGCCACATGCACTCAACATAGCTGGCTGCCTTTGGGGCATGTTGGGCTCAGCCCAATACCAACCACAAAGCACCTTGTACCCACTAGTTTAAAAGGGGCTTTCCGCATTCTGTAAAGTTCCCCTGTCTGCAGCCCCCCACAACCCCAGCCTAGGGTTGTGTAGAAGAGGCCCTTGTCCCCCTGAATATGGGGACAAGGTGGTTGACTTTTGGGTTGCCCGAGCCCTTCCTGCCCCTAAGCACCCACCCCCCTTTCATGGGCTGGCTTGCTGTGTGTTTAGCTAGGGGTTAGTGCGTGGGAGGGGCACAATCTTTTTAGATTTTGGGGTGGTATTTTTCACGTGGGGGTTCTAATTTTAAGCCTTTACAGCCCCAAATGGCCTTGTATGTATTGGGGGGGCAGGCTATTTTTAGTTTTGTGTTAAAATCTTTCAGCTGCAATGTAGATTTGGATGTTTTCTCTAAAACCGTACATCTTTGAAGCAGCATTTTGAATACATGCTACAGATGCACCACTTTACAGGCAGAATAAGCCCCCCCCCCCCAAGTTACTAGCTTTAGGGCTAGTTCACTCCATAGAAACGCAGTCCAGATGCATGTGCATTTTTGATGTGATCCAGTGCATTTATGATACATTTTTGGTGCGTTTTTGATGCAGTCCAGTACTTTTTTCAACCTTCTTTTTTCTTAACCTTAATAAGGCTGGGTTCACACTGCTGCGGTGGCAGACATCGCATGTGATTCGCAGCGCACTGCTGTTCACATCACATGCGATGTGTGTGCTGCGCGATATCAGCCATACAGATAGTATGGCTTATATCGCACCGCATTCAGTCCAAACTCGCACAGGACCCTTTTTTTTGTTCGGACCAAAATCGGATCGCATGGGTGTTCACACCTATGCGATCCGAAAATGTCCGAATTGTCAGTTCGCATTGCGATATGCGGGCTGAACTGGGGGTGTCATTAACATTGTATGACACTCCCCAGCAGTTCGCATATGGCAGTGTGAACTGCCGTGCGAGTTGGTGCGATGCGGGAACCCGCAGTAAATTCGCTGCGTTCCCGCACCGCAGCAGTGTGAACCCAGCCTTAAGGACATGCTGGATGATGTGTTTAATTTTGGACAGGGGGGTGGCTTATTTGGTGTTAGCTGCATTTGGGTTGGTCTGGGCATGCTCAGGGACTTTATTTTTTTTTTCGTGTGTGTGAACAGCACTTGGATGTTTCTGGGCATGCTCAGAGAGTGTGTTTTTTGGGTTAGTAATTTAAGGACATCCTTAACAGGTGTACCCACTTTGAAGTTCTCTCTACATTGAGTGAACTTGCATTTTGTGTGTTGCAAGGACTGTCCATGTGTTTTCAATTGCCTCATTAGCACACAAACCTATGTTATATAAAGCTTGCAGATAGCATTCTTTACCTTGCCCTGAAAAGAGGCAAGATTGTGCGGGGGGGCTGGCAAGAGAGTACATTTGGGTGTCTTTATCGAGTTTGTAACACATGTATTTTGTTTATGACTTTGCAAAATGGATGTGTTTTCAAGCAAGGTTTTTCTTTTTACTTTGGTTTATTGTATTTTTTTGGGTGGGTGATATTTTCCCTTGAAATATATTTGATGTCAATGTGTGTCGTTTTGTAGGTTGTTCACTTTGATTTAATTGTCTGTGCTGCATTATTTTGCAAAAACGTTCTCAAGATGTTGACTAATGTTTAAATCCTTAATAGCTATCCATTTGTGGGCGCACTCCTTTTAACTCATGTTAACCATATTCTAGTGTCTCAAATTAACATACATGTGTTTTTTGATTTCCTTGCTCGTTTCCAAGTCCTGTTTTGTTGACCGATAAAATTTGTAGCAAATTTTTATGTTTTGTGTTTTTTTGTTACATTTTCATGCAACGCATTTCCCAGCTGCAGCTTAACTAGGCTGATTGGCATGGCAAATCCCAAAAATGTGTGCTTTAAGTTACTTTCCTGGTGCCTTCATGGTAGCATATGCATGGATTGTGCGTATGCTGCCATGGATAGGCACCAGGAAAAATAGAGAGGTAAGTATTCAATTTTCCATTTTAGGGCAGTGGTTCTCAGCCTCAGTTCTCAAGTACCCCCCGACAGGACATGTTTTGGGAATTTTATCTTGCCATTGATTGATTTAAAGCACCTGTGCAAAATGAAGGAAAACCTGCAATCATGGCCTGTTGGGGGTACTTGAGGACAGGGTTGAGAAGCACTGATTTAGAGCACTGAGCTAAAATCTAGCACAAGACAATCCTATTCTAATTTCCTGGTGCATCATGGCAGCATACATATGGGTTGTGACTCCGCCCCACAACCTGATAGGACTGGTTAACTATAAATCAAAGACAGACCCGGCTCACAGCATACTCCTTTTTTCCCCTCACCTGATCAAGACTGGAGTCGTGAGGTATCCCTTACCGCTTGTCGCCCCAGCCAGGTTCAGCCTCTCCTGGGTGGAAGTCCTTCCTGTACAGCCTCTAAATGAGCTAGATGGTTGGAGCCCCATTCTGGTGGTGCAGGCTTCTCAAAGAAAGCTTTAAACAAGCTTTGACGTAAGTGACAGTGTTTCCTTTTGCTTTCCATATGCTTTTTACTTCTTTTCTCTGTGTTATGGGCGTTTGCCATTTCCAAGATGGCTGCAGCAGTGCAAGTACACTCTGCGCATGAGAGGCAGGAAGTGATGTGGCCTCTGTGTTTCCTGGCTAGAGCTTTTCCAGGATGGTGATCTGAACATGCTCAAGCACTGATATCATCGCTAATGGCAAATGTGAGTTCTAAATGGTTTTATGGCATTTTTGGGCAACAAATGGTCTCTACTCATGCATGCTGGATGCTTATCTGGTCATTGTTTGCAGGTATGTTTTTCCTTTTTATGGCATTCACCTGTGTTTTTCCTATCTCCTGCTCAGTGTTGCTCTAGGATCATTGTGCTTTTTATGGCCTTCACCTGGGCTCTTCCTATCCCCTTTTTCTATGCTTGCTCTGGGATCACTGTGTTGGGCTCAGTTTCCACTAGTGCGACTTGTTACTGCAAAGTTGCATGACAAGCCGTACCCCATGATTTCCAATGAGTACCGTTCATATCTGTATTCATAGACCTTAAGAATACACAGGCATTGCTTCAAGTCGCATCAAATTGTAGCAAAATCTTGCGACTTTCAGGTTGCAATAGTGGAGACTTAGCTTATGCTGTTTTTCATTTCAGTCTGCTGCTTTGCTCTGTTTCTATGGGAAACGCTGTCCAGCCAGACCACCCATGGCTTTTAAGGTATAGGGATTAGGTAAGTAGTGAAGATTGAGAAAAAGAGAGCCAATATCTATAGTCCTAAAAGGACTACAAGATGGAGGGAGCTTTCTGATGGTCAAGACAAAGTCACCATCTAAGAACAGACATCGAGGCAATGTTGATTAAACTCATCAACTCACCCCTCATTATTATTGCTCACCGTTTACAAACATCACAAGTTACCAGCCCTAATAGTCGCTGCATTTGTGGTGGAAGGTCATTTGCCTGCCAAGCTAGTATGTCAAATCTGCCTGGAGCAAGCACTATACAACCCTGCAAGGACCTCAAGGCGAAGAGACCCTGCTAAAAGCCAGAACAGTCACCGTTCAAAGCACAGACATACAGGCAACATTGATCAATGTCATCTTCCTACCTCTCATTTTGTTTGCTCCCCGTTTACGAACACCACAGATTACCAGCCCTAATGGTTGCTGCATTCGTGGTGGAAAGTCATTGCTTGACAAGCTACAGTGCATAAATTGCCTAGCACTTCCAACCAGAATAAGTAGGTGGTGTCCAAATAGGAAAGCTTGCACAAGCTTTGAAGATTGCCCAATAGAGACTTTTTTTTTGCAAGGACAGCTAAGGACGCAATTGCCTGGGTTGAAGTTAGAAAGTACTAATTTCCTTCACTGAACAACTGGAAGAGTTAATCCAGGAAGCATTGAAGGGGTCAGAGAAAAATGCCCTTATAAACAGGCTGTCAAAACTGTATTCCCTGAAAAAGCTAGAGGTCAACCTGCTGCAGTCTTCTCCTGATGGATGCATCATGAATGTAGCTGGCAAGACATGGCACATTCAAGGAGGCTCTAGTCCGAAAATTAGATCTAGATCTGAAGTGCTCCTTCATACTGTAGCATCTGCAGGGGCTGGCACACCAGCAATAACCAGCCCATGTGCTGAATGAGTCTTAATGGGAGTGGTTTCATAATTGTCAACCAACTGCTGTACCTGCAGGACTGAGGAAAGTGGCAGGGTCTGCATCCCTTTAGACATGATTCCCTTTTGGGAGTATCTTATCAAAATGAAATTTTTATTGTGGTGGATGCCAAAGAATCTGACTTTTATCTTGGTGCAGACTTCTGGGAAATTATGTTTAGGGGGGTGTTATGTACACATTCTGTGTGCAGAGCACCTCCAGATGGTCATGTTTAATTGCATTTTACAGAAAACTGCAGCCCTGAAAAAAAAAAAGTGGTGTAACCCTTTAAATAAGCCCGTCTGGAAGAAGTGAAGAGACAAGGTGGTAACAGCTTTGTAAGAGATGAAATTAGTGGCAAACTCTGTGGTGGATGTGTCAGACATTAATTGATGTTTTTCAAGAGTGGTGTTCCCCGCGGTCACGGCAAGGAGTGCATTATGGCTGAAGCCATGGTTGGTGGATCCCGCCAAAAAAAAAAAAAAATGGTACAAGACACCAGAACACAGATCCAATCTATTTGGGAGTAGACAGGATACAGCCACCTCAAGGGTGACCATTGGCAGGTCAGGGCAAATATCATCTGACAAAAAACAGAAAATTCAAAGGTCCAGCATACAGGTGGCGACTCCCAAGTAGACACCAGGAGGCAAGATCCTACGGATCAGGAAAAAGATTAGTAAACGAACCGGAGAAGTACCCAATCTTCATTATTGAAGCCTTAAAGCTTTAAGGCTCCTGTCTTAGGAGAACAGTGAAAGTCCCTTTTAAGGGTGCACTAATCCAGGGGGTGCCTGTGCAAAGCTTTACGCACACACCTGGAGGGAAAACCTTCAGGATCAGTGGGCCATATCCGCTATATTGGCGTGACACTGGCAGAAGTTTAAGGGAGGTCCGCCTTTCTGGTACAATAATTTTTATTGAAAAAGTATAACATGACAAACTCACCCATGCAGGGGCATAATTCAATGAGCATACCGATCATATAACATTGACAGGTGGGAAGTCCACCTTTTAATCTCTTCCAGTCAGCCAGGCTACCAGAGTTGATGGGAAAGTAAAAAATTCTGTTCCCGTTTGTAGTTGGATAGAAAAAAAAAAAAATGAGCAATCGTGAAGGTTCCAGTTACCCATGGGAGATGAGGATTCGGTTCACCTCTGTTCCTAGTAAAAATAAAAAAAATGACAAGCAACACAGGAAGTTAGTCGTGCAAGATGGAAAACCTCCAATCAATTATATTATTCATAAATCTGGGAGACTGGATTCTCCTGTAGGTTTATCAGACACCTACCTGTCCCAATTCATCCTCAATTTCTCTACCAGTTGAGTTCCTCCCCTTCGGTCTGTACATCTCTCCCAGGGCATTCACAAAAGTCTTACTGTCTGCAATAGCGATGAGAAAAATTCAGTAGAACTTACACAAGGGAATTTCCATCCTCTGATAGAGAAAGCCAAAGGTACTTTGGGAGTGAAGTCTCTTCCAGCAGAACAGTGCTGGAGTATCTTTGGTTCTTCGTAACTGACCAATTATTCTCAGATGGAACATTATCACATCAGACCCCAGCTAGAAAGGTTGGGGGACTCATTTCAAAGACCAGGCTGCTTAAGGTCATGGGATGTTTAGCTTATGCGGAATAGTATTGAATTTCTTGAACCAAGTAGTGTGCAAAGCACTTCTGTCATTCACTCCTTTTAGCAAGAGGAGCAAGATTTGTACTGTGCCTAGGCAGCGGTGGAAGGGTAGAATTCTTAGGATGTCAGTGGAGCTTCCTGTATCAATAATTGCAAATGTACCATTTTGGTTTAGGAGGCTCTAGTGTCTCTCTCTCCTACTCTTAAGCATTGAATCACCACTGCCCCTTCCAGTGATGACGGATTCACTCTCTCATGGACAGTTTTGCCATCCAGCTCCAAGAGACTGCTTTTGACAGCATGGAAGTTGAGAGGCAGTGGCTACCAAGTCAAGTACGCTCAGTGCAGGTAGTGCTTACCTTGTGTCAAACCAGAGAGGTCTTCATGAATAAGATTTACCTAAGAATATGGGAAAATGATGCAGATCTCACACAGCAAAAGCCTGGAGTCCTTTATCACCTAAATCAGCCAAGGTTCCACAGTTCTTACAACTGGGGCTGAACAGGGTCCTAGGTTCAAATATGTTTAAAGCTGGAAGTTCACCTTTGTCTGCACTTGCAGGGGTTTAGGGAGTCCTTAACCCTTAGTGATGCAATTCTTAAAAGGCTTGCATGAAGTTATAGGCCTCCCAGGAAACCATTGTTCCCTAGGTGGAACTTGCTTATGGTCCCCATTTCTATCAAAAGACTCATTTCTATCCTACAGAATTGACTACACTCTGCAAACCCTAAAGACCGTATTTCTGGTTGCTACAACCTCTGTGAATAAGAATGTCAGAACTACACGCTTTGCACTCAAGGAGCCTCACTTAACATTATACCCGGACAGAACAGAATAGTCCTAAAACTCCAGACTACTTTTATCCATGGGGTGTCTTTCTCCTTCCAATTTAACCAGGAAGTCAATTTCCTGTCTTTCTTGGTTGAGTGGGAACCACATTCCCTGTAGGTAGAGTTAACGCTGGTGACCTGCTTGGCAGCTACCCTTTCATTCAGGAAAGCTGAAATATGTACTTGGTTCCAGTATGGCTTAAGGAAGAGTCAGTCAGCATCAACACGTTCAGTCACCTCCTAGATTGTTAAGACAATTAAAAGAACCTACTCTTCAAGGCCTCCCTGTTTTAGAGGTCTTATGAGCACATTTAACTGGGGCAGTGCCAGCTCTGTGGACAGCTCAGCGCTGAGTCTCTCCTGAGGTTATTTGCAAGTCAGCAATATGGTCCTCCCAGGACACCTTCATTACACTTTTATAGGTGAACCCAGCTCGCGACAGTAAAATTTGGAAAAATTCATGGTGCATACTTGCGCTACTGATTACAACATTTTTCTTGCACCCTCCCGTATGGTGAGTTAGTCCCCATATGTATGCTGCCATGATGCACCAGGAAAACGGAAAATTGTATACTCACCTTTCCATAATTTTCCTTTCCTGGTGCATCTTCATGGAAGCATACAGATACCCACCCAAATGGTGAGAGTTACAGAGAATGCTGTGAGCCGGGTCTGTCTTTGATTTATAATTAACCAGTCCTATCAGGTTGTGGGGGCGGAGTCACAACCCATATGTATGCTGCCATGACGATGCACCAGGAAAGGAAAATTACGGAAAGGTGAGTATACAATTTTCCGTTTTTGGGCATGTGAGGGAAACCAAGTGAGTGTTAGAACCCCTGCTTTTCTTTCTTAGGTTGGGCTTTGTGTCCCTTTTCTTAAAATTGGCTTCACTTCCTGTCACATAGCCAAACAGGAAGAGAGGGTAAAAGCCTACCAATGCCTTTCCTTGGGGACACACAGGTCAATCTAACTAGTGTCCCCATTAGGCAAATTGCACTCTAGCACTTTGTTGTGTACACCCCAAATTCTTAGGTATTTTGGGGTTTATTAAAGGCAAATCCACTCTGCAATACAAGTGTAGTCACTGAAAATCTGAGGGGAAGCAGTAGTGATTTTATCATCCAATCATGTAGAAGCAAAGATGCTGTTTTTTATTTTCCTTGCATGTCAAAATATATTTGTGAACAATATATTTTTCACGCTTGTTCATACACACATATATATATATATATATATATATATATATATATATTAATGTTTGAGGGTTCTAATTAATTTTCAAGCCAAAAAATACAGATTTTAACTTGTAAATAGAAATAGGCTTGGTCCTTAAGGCCCGGTTCACACTTGTGCGATGCCAGACATCGCATGTAATTCGCAGCACACTGCCGTTCACATTACATGTGATGTCTGTGCGGTGCGATATCAGCCATACAGATAGTATGGCTGATATCGCACCGCATTTGGTGCAAACACGCACAGGACCCTTTTTTCTGTTCGGACCAGAATCGGATCGAATGCATGTTCACACATATGCGATCCGATTCATGTCCGAACTGTCAGTTTGCAGTGCGACATGCAAGCTGAACTGGGGGTGTCGTTAACAATGTATTGACACTCCCCAGCGATTCGCATATGGCAGTGTGAACTGACATGCGAGTCGGTGCGATGCGGGAACCCGCAGTGGATTCGCAGTGTTCTAGCATCGCACCAGTGTGAACCGGGCCTTAGTGGCTAGACACATTACATATTTATGGTCAAAATCTGCATAAGGCCCGGTTCACACTGCCATATGCGAATCGCTGGGGAGTGTCAATACACACATGATCACACAGTTACTATGCTGGAAATTCTCCCTTCTTTGTGAACAATATATTTTTCACGCTTGTTCAAAAAAAGGGGTTACAACAATACTACCTTTGGTTTCTTTAAGAACTAAAGTTCTGAGGGCCAATTCACACCAGATGCAGTTCTGAGCGCTTTTTTTCTGCATCGGAACTGACTAGAAACTGACTGCATGGTGTGAACTAGAGCCATTGGAATACGTGGAAAACACTGTATGCATTTTTAGTGCTAGTTCACACCAGATGCAGTTCCATGCGCTTTTTTCTGCACTAAAAATGCATGCACAGCGTTTTCCATGTATTCCAATGGCTCTAGTTCACACCATGCAGTCAGTTTCTGGTGCAGAAACTGACCGGAACTGACTGTATTGGTGCAGAAAAAACGGAACTGCATGGAACTGCATCTGGTGTGAACTGGCCCTGAGGCTGAATCACACCTATGCAGTTTTAGTGCTTTTTGCATTTTGCAGATTTGCAGTACAGTCCATTTAACATTGTTTCTTATGGAACATGTTCTATAGTGCAAATCTGCAAAATGCAAAAAGCACTAAAAATGCATAGGTTTGAATCCAGCCTCAGAGCAGAAAAAAAACACACAGAACTGCATCTGGTTTTGTGCTGACACATTCTGATTAGGAGTTACTAATCAGCTACACCACCAAACACAAGCTGCTTTCTCTTTTTGGGTATTAACCCTTTACACATTGCACAGTGTATGGGGAAAGAATTGCTCAGATAGATGAGAAGATTTATATGTCATCCAATCACATTGCACAGTGTATGGGGAAATGAATTGTCCAGAATGCATAATACACAGACATGTATTAAGAAGATGTTTTCATGGAAGTTTCAGGTCCACCAATGATTATAGATTATCACCATAAAATGCACACAATTACATTTTGACAATTATGACATTTCACATCCAAGTCCAGGGAATATCTGCACAGTTGTTGATAGGAGGAAGATCTCTAGAATAATTGAGTTGCTTCAAAAAGAAATTAATGAATTGAATAAAACTAGAAGCAATATTCTCCATGTGATAAGGTAAAGTTCATTAACATGATCAGCATTACAATGAGCAAGTGCCCGATGTCTGTTCTGTATTTAAGAATGTGTCTGCACCCATGCGCGCAACGATTCCGTGCATCCGGTGCAAGTCACCAGCTGGTTTCTATTACTTTAAGTATGCGCCAAGTCGCAAAAACTATTCCTGCTCACGCAAATGTAAATCAGCCCCAATGCCTCCCAGTCACACGTCAAACACCCTCTGAAAATGATCCACAATGGATCTCTCTTCAGTGGGCAACACTAATTGAAACGGGTGTGTGAAACAACTGATGGGGCAGATTGTGACGGTCCCACTCTGCTTACACGTGTTGGGGAATGTAAAAATTTAACTGAAAAAAATTCTGCAACGTAACAGTAAAGTCAGCCAAATATGTAAAAATATATTAATGTATAAATATTCAAACTTTTCACAGAGGAATGATAATCTTGCCAGGAAATGAAAAAAAAAAAACATAGTTGCGAAAGAAATGACCTTTGACTGATGTTAATGTTTTTGGTCAAAAGTTCTAAAAAATTTTTGCTGATTCTGAATTTTAGAGATCTTGTTTTTATCATTTCCATATCATTATCATACAGCAGTTTGGAAATGAGCAAATATGATACTTTACGCATCTGAGTTTATTTTTGTACCCTAAAGCCACACCTTGCATGGCCTGATCATTATCACCCAGTTGCTTATTATCTGCAGGTCATGTCAAATAATTGTATTATGCTCCATTTTCCTAATTACAGGGACTGAAACAGTTTCCTGACTGAATGGGTTGTATGTTTTATCAAACTTTACTTACATAAATTGAAGAATTTGAGTAGAGCCTGCATATGTCATTTAGATTAAGAAGTGCCAAACCAAACTGAATAATCTTCAGTTTGTGGACTATGCATTTACAGTAGTAACAGGTGTTCATTATACAAAATGTTAACATTGTAGTTAAAGTGGTTGTAAAGCTACAAGGTTTTTTACCTTCATGCATTCTATACATGAAGGTAAAAACATTCTGTGTGCAGCAGCCCCAGCCCCCCTAATACTTACCTGAGCCCCCTCTTGATCCAGCCATGTCCACAAGAGCTTTGGCTTCTCTGAGCTCCTATCTCTCCACAATGACTCACCGGTTGATAATATCCTGCTCGTCAGTCCTGCCTACTTAAGCCGTCCAGCCCAGATGATCTCTGCCTTCGCCTTGGTCACATCTCTAGAGACGCTCTCCTGTTTTCCCGTTAAAGACTTGCATGGCTGACATTCCTTCTGGCTCCAGATCCTGCTTGCTGTTCTACTACGCTCATCTCTGGCTCCCTGACGTTTTGGGTTGTCTGACTATCCGTTCTGGTTCCTGAACTCTGGCTATGTTTTGACTATGTTTACTCTGTTTACCTTTTTTATCATTAATTAGTTAAACAAGTGAGATTTAACTGTACTGCTGTCTCAGTCTGATTCATGGTTTCTGGCACAATCACCGTGAAATCCCATCTTTCTGAGATTGGTAGAGGCAACCAAGCTAGTCATCTTCCTTCAGATAGTGGGCGGGGCTAGTGACTCTGTGATTGGCTTTAGCAGTGGCCAATGGCAGTCCTCCTCCTCCTGGAAACAGGGACTGCCCCCCTCCCCCAGCACAACTGCACCCAATCTCTTCCCCATCATAAAAGCTGAGGATCACAGCTACAGTAGTTAGAGAACCAAACAATGTTTCCCATCTTTTACATTGTGTGGGGGCACAGTGCCTCCCCCTCAGTACAAGTGCGGCATGGGGAACTCTGAAATTGGAATGCATTAGTGTCTCACTGACACTTCCCTGCGCTGCTCTGCTAATGGGGAGGGCGGCAAAAGAGGCTTCATGTGCCGCTTGCAGCACCAGTGCCAGGGGTTGCATACCCCTGACATAGAATAATTTTTTAAATTTTTAATTATTTTACTACTCCCTGTGAGGCTATGACCCTTTGGATAGCCTTTGCTACTCTGAGTACTGAGATTGATAATACTTTGAGTCCAGCTAGAGCTCAACCCAATTAGGCTTTTCTGTCAGTGTAGATCATGTCTGGGGGTCTTGGTGACCTTAGATAAGCATTTTGTGCATGAGGTGCTAGAAATATGGTGATCTCCGCTTTGGTGACAAGATCATGACAGCTGCTGAGGAGAGGGAACTGAGCTCTGGGGGTAAAGGGGTTAACATTCTCTGGCTGCATTGTTAGCATTAACAGGGACTATTGGATGGCCTGAGGGTCCTTTGGCTCTCCTGCAGTAGGAGATCTAAGTAGGGTTGCCAAGCGTACGGGATTGACCCGGACAGTACGGGTTTGGCAACTTGTGCACGGGTTTCTGTCCCCTGGAAACCCGGGCACTCACAACATATATGCAGCGCCTCTGTCCCGGCTTGTCCCATCCTCCGCCCCGTAGCTCTGTTTACTATGTGGCAGGTGGCGGCTGTGCACCTATCTGCTCCTCTCCTACACTTGTCTGTGTAAGAGCGCCTCCTCACCTCATGGAGCCTCGCCCTCTTCCTGCTCCACCACAGCTGGGGAGACAAGATTTTGAGGTGATCGGGGAGCCCGAGACATCCTCTGCACAGCGGTAACCCAATGGTATGATAGCAGCCACCCGCCTCTGTCAGCCCCCCTTCCTCTCTGTCAGCCCCCCTTCCTCTCTGTCAGCCCCCCCTCCTTTCTGTCAGCCCCCCTCTTCTCTGTCAGCCCCCCTCTTCTCTGTCAGCCCCCCTCATACTACACCAGAAGACCTCCCCCCACCCACCAAAATTACACTGGGAGGCTCTCCACCAAACATTACACACTACATATACACTATATTGTATATTACACACTGCTGCACTATATATGCTATATTGTACATTACACACAAAATATAGACACTATATTGTACATTACACACTAAATATAGACACTATATTGTACATTACACACGCCTGCACTATATTGTACATTACACACGCCTACACAATATACACTATATTGTACATTACACACGCCTGCACTATATACACTATATTGTACATTACACATGCCTGCACTATATTGCACATTACACACACCTGCACTTTATACACTATATTGCACATTACACACACCTGCACTATATAGAATTGGCTACACCCACTGTTCACCACTGCGCATGCCGCATTGCTACTCCCCTAGGGCACACAGAGGTGTCCCAGGTATTTTACAATCTCATAGTGTATGCTACAAAAAAATGCCAAGCCCCACTGAAGTGTTCGGGTTTGGCTCAAAGAAAAGGTGGCAACCCTAGATCTAAGGCAATGTAAGGATGTCCTGTAGAAAGCCAGGGACAGGAGGCACTACAGAAAGAGAATGGTAGACAGGAGAAATGAGCGCGGAAAGCCAGCAGCAGTGTGCTGAGGAGCTGGGATGGTTGGAGGGTGGGTGTTTGCACAGCAGCCAAGACATGGTGTGGACTGGGGGGTGCAGAGCTGGTAGCTGTATGCAGCAAAGCTGGGATGGGTAAGTGTGTGTGTCAGGGAGTTGGTAGAGGATGTGGACTGGGGGGTGCAGGGCAGTGTGCAGTGAAGAGGGGATAGAAAAGGGTGGGAGTGTGCCTAGGAGGAAGGAAACAGTGCATATTAAATACCTTTTTAACCACTTGAGTCTCCGGGCTTTTCTCCATAAATACCCTTGAGCCCCCCAATTTTTTTTTTTTACGCATTCCAGGGATGTCTTGGTTCTGCAGTTTATACCTTTTAGCTTTTGCACTCTACCCTAACCTATTATACATTGGAATTTTTTTGTTGAGGTGGAGTTTGAAATAGGGCTTTTATTTGGTAGCAAATTTGTCTTGTATCAAATATATCTTGTAATTTCTTAGTATGCATTGGGAATAAAGTGTAAAAAAATATTGAGAAAATTATCACTTTTCCCAATGTAATGGTTATGCAATTTGACAACGCCTATGTATTTACTCCAGAACATATTCAACATAGTCCACTGTTTAAAATTTTCACATTAGTTTGACCTTTGATGTAAAGTGGCGTAATAGTAAAGCTTAATGCGAATGTATATATTTTACTTTAGCATAGTTTTATTCCCCTGTTGACACTACATTGCAATACATGCAGTAAGGAAAAAGGGCTTGCATAAATTGCTAGCGTAATATTTAAAAAAGGATGAAGTTGTGTTGGCACAAATTTGGCATGACTGACTTTTTCACAGGTTTGCAACCACTAAAAAATCATGACATTGTATTCACCTACGTGAGCATATGTCACATTCAACCCAGCATACAGAGTGCAGTGGTCAGGAGAGTGAAATGTACAACAAAAGTGTAATGTATAGAATTCAGGGCTCAGGATTGTATAATGCACAAGGTGCAGGGCTCAGGACTGTGTATCAGGCAAGGCATAGGGTTCAGGAATGCGTATCACACAGCGTGCAGGTCTAGGGAATATTGTGCAGGGCTAAAGAGTGTGAACCCAACAAGGCAGAGGATTGAGAATGCCTATCACAAAGAAGCTGCAGGGCTAAGGTGTTCATATGGCAAAGGGCTGAACAGTGCATGTTGTACAGGGTGCAGGGCTTAGGAGTGGGTAACACACAGGCCAATGTACAATCAAAAATAACCTACCCACCAGTACACAGGCTCTCCCCCAATCCAACCCCCCACTACAAAATTCTCCCCCCAACATCCCTTTCCCAGAACAGCCCTCTCCCCAAACCCCTATACAGAGTACTGAGCTCTCTCCCTCCCCCACTTTCCTAGTACAGAGTGCCAGAGAACAGGGCTGCTATGAAGGAGCATCTAATACTCACAACAGAAGCTGTGTGTTATAGATGGGGCACTGACGAGGCACACTGTTAATTTTAAACAAAGCTGGCAGGGGAATTTAGTATAACAGTAAACCTGTCATTTGTAAGCCATCTTCTGTGACAAATCGGTGTGCACCAGTATTGTGTTCCTGGATGAATAATGGCATATACAGTGTGTGTGTGTGTGTGTGTGTGTGTGTGTGTGTGTGTGTGTGTGTGTGTGTGTGTGTGTGTGTGTGTGTGTGTATATATAATATATATTGTATAAACAGTATATCCTACTGTGCAAAAGCCCCATAATGCACTGCGAGATCGCAGTCCATTGCTATATGATGATTCGCCAAAGCATGCACCTGATCTGCATGTTTTGGCCAATCACAGCGCTCTCTGCTAAGAGAGCCATAATTGGCCAAAGGCAGGGTGCCTTTGGCCAATCATGGCTCAGGGGGACTAAATCTACGTCCCACACTATATAAGGCTGCTCACACGGCGGCCGTGTGTAGTGTTGTTGGTGTGGACTAGGGATGAGCCGAACACCCCCCCGGTTCGGTTCGCGGCGGAACATGCGAACAGACCAAAAATTTGTGCGAACATGTGAAACCCGCTAAAGTCTATGGGAAAGTGAAAAATCAAAAGTGCTAATTTTAAAGGCTAATATGCAAGTTATTGTCATAAAAAGTGTTTGGGGGCCGGGTCCTGCCCCAGGGGACATGTATCAATGCAAAAAAAAGTTTTAAAAACGGCCATTTTTTCAGGAGCAGTGATTTTAATAATGCTTAAAGTGAAACAATAAAAGTGAAATATTCCTTTAAATATCATGCCTTGGGGGTTTCTATAGTATGCCTGTAAAGTGGCGCATTTTTCTCGTGTTTAGAACAGTCCCTGCACAAAATGACATTTCTAAAGGAAAAAAAGTCATTCAAAACTGCTTGTAGCTGTAATGTTGCCCCCCCAGCCCATTACTGGGCCCTTTGGGTCTGGTATGGATATTAACCACTCCAGCCCCGGAAGGTTTTACCCCCTTCCTGACCAGAGCACTTTTTACAATTTGGCACTGCACTGCTTTAACTGGTAATTGCGCTGTCATGCAATGTTGTACCCAAACGAAATTTACGTCTTTTTCCCCACGAATAGAGCTTTCTTTTGATGGTATTTGATTGCCTCTGCCATTTTTATTTTTTGCGATATAAACGGAAAAAGACCGAAAATTTTGAAAAAAAATTATATTTTCTACTTTTTGTTATAAGAAAAATCCAATAAACTCAATTTTAGTCATACATTTAGGCCACAATGTATTCCGCCACATGTCTTTGGTAAAAATAATGTCAATAAGCGTATATTTATTGGTTTGCGCAAAAGTTATAGTGTCTATAAATTAGGGTACATTTTCTGGAATTTACACAGCTTTTAGTTTGACTGCCTATCTCATTTCTTGAGGTGCTAAAATGGCAGGGCAGTACAATCCTCCCCAAATGACCCCATTTTGGAAAGTAGACACCCCCAGGAAATTGCTGAGAGGCATCTTGAGCCCATTGAATATTTAATTTTTTTTCCCAAGTGATTGAATAATGACAAAAAAAAAATGTTTTACAAAAAGTTGTCACTTAATGATATATTGCTCACACATGCCATGGTTATATGTGGAATTGCACCCCAAAATACATTTTGCTGCTTCTGAGTGCGGGGATACTGCATGTGTGGAACTTTTTGGGAGCCTACCCACATACGGGCCCCGAAACCTAAGCACCACCTTCAGGATTTCTAAGGACGTAAATTTTTTATTTCACTCCTCACTACCTATCACAGTTTTGAAGGCCATAAAATGCCAAGATGGCACACCCCCCCCCCCCCAATTGACCCCATTTTGGAAAGTAGACACCCCAAGTTATTTGCTGAGAGGCATGCTGAGTCCATGGAATATTTTATATTTTGCCACAAGTTGCGGGAAAATGACAAACTTTTTTTTTTTTTTTTTTTGCACAAAGTTGTCATTAACCACTTAAGGACCGCCTCACGCCGATTTACGTCGGCAAGGCGGCACGGGCAGGCAAAATCACGTACATGTACGTGATTTGCCTCCCGCGGGTGGGGGGTCCGATCGGACCCCCCCCCGCCGCCCGAGGCGGTCCCGTTTGGTCCCCCGGCGATCGGAGATGAGGGGGAGGCCATCCGTTCGTGGCCCCCCCCTCGCGATCGCCGCCGGCCAATCAGATCACTTCCTTTGCTGCTGTATGCTAAACAGCAGCAAAGGAAATGATGTCATCTCTCCTCGGCTCGGTATTCCGTTGCAGCGCCGAGGAGAGAAGACATCAATGTGAGTGCACCAACACTACACAACACAGTAGAACATGCCAGGCATACAAAACACCCCGATCCCCCCCCCGATCGCCCCCCGATCCCCCCCAATCACCCCCCCCCCCTCCCTGTCACAAACTGACACCAGCAGTTTTTTGTTTTTTTTGTTTTTCTGATTACTGCATTGGTGTCAGTTTGTGACAGTTACAGTGTTGGAACAGTGAGTATTACCCCCCTTTAGGTCTAGGATACCCCCCTAACCCCCCCTAATAAAGTTTTAACCCCTTGATCACCCCCTGTCACCAGTGTTGCTAAGCGATCATTTTTCTGATCGCTGTATTAGTGTCGCTGGTGACGCTAGTTAGTGAGGTAAATATTTAGGTTCGCCGTCAGCATTTTATAGCGACAGGGACCCCCATATACTATCTAATAAATGTTTTAACCCCTTGATTGCCCCCTAGTTAACCCTTTCACCACTGATCACCGTATAACCGTTACGGGTGACGCTGGTTAGTTTGTTTATTTTTTATAGTGTCAGGGAACCCGCCGTTTATTACCGAATAAAGGTTTAGCTCCCTGATCGCCCGGCGGTGATATGCGTCGCCCCAGGCAGCGTCAGATTAGCGCCAGTACCACTAACACCCACGCATGCAGCATACGCCTCCCTTAGTGGTATAGTATCTGAACGGATCAATATCTGATCCGATCAGATCTATACTAGCGTCCCCAGCAGTTTAGGGTTCCCAAAAACGCAGTGTTAGCGGGATCAGCCCAGATACCTGCTAGCACCTGCGTTTTGCCCCTCCGCCCAGCCCACCCAAGTGCAGTATCGATCGATCACTGTCACTTACAAGGCACTAAACGCATAACTGCAGCGTTCGCAGAGTCAGGCCTGATCCCTGCGATCGCTAACAGTTTTTTTGGTAGCATTTTGGTGAACTGGCAAGCACCAGCCCCAGGCAGCGTCAGGTTAGCGCCAGTACCGCTAACACCCACGCACGCACCGTACACCTCCCTTAGTGGTATATTGAGATCTAATCGGATCAATATCTGATCCGATCAGATCTATACTGGCGTCCCCAGCAGTTTAGGGTTCCCAAAAACGCAGTGTTAGCGGGATCAGCCCAGATACCTGCTAGCACCTGCGTTTTGCCCCTCCGCCCGGCCCGGCCCAGCCCACCCAAGTGCAGTATCGATCGATCACTGTCACTTACAAAACACTAAATGCATAACTGCAGCGTTCGCAGAGTCAGGCCTGATCCCTGCGATCGCTAACAGTTTTTTTGGTAGCGTTTTGGTGAACTAGCAAGCACCAGCCCCAGGCAGCGTCAGGTTAGCGCCAGTACCGCTAACACCCACGCACACACCATACACCTCCCTTAGTGGTATAGTATCTGATCGGATCAATATCTGATCCGATCAGATCTATACTAGCGTCTCCAGCAGTTTAGGGTTCCCAAAAACGCAGTGTTAGCGGGATCAGCCCAGATACCTGCTAGCACCTGCGTTTTGCCCCTCCGCCCAGCCCAGCCCAGCCCACCCAAGTGCAGTATCGATCGATCACTGTCACTTACAAAACACTAAACGCATAACTGCAGCGTTCGCAGAGTCAGGCCTGATCCCTGCGATCGCTAACAGTTTTTTTTGTAGCGTTTTGGTGAACTGGCAAGCACCAGCGGCCTAGTACACCCCGGTCGTAGTCAAACCAGCACTGCAGTAACACTTGGTGACGTGGCGAGTCCCATAAGTGCAGTTCAAGCTGGTGAGGTGGCAAGCACAAGTAGTGTCCCGCTGCCACCAAGAAGACAAACATAGGCCCGTCGTGCCCATAGTGCCCTTCCTGCTGCATTCGCCAATCCTAATTGGGAACCCACCACTTCTGCAGCGCCCGTACTTCCCCCATTCACATCCCCAACCAAATGCAGTCGGCTGCATGAGAGGCATTTTCTTTATGTCCTCCCGAGTACCCCTACCCAACGAACCCCCCCCAAAAAGATGTCGTGTCTGCAGCAAGCGCAGATATAGGCGTGACACCCGCTATTATTGTCCCTCCTGTCCTGACAATCCTGGTCTTTGCATTGGTGAATGTTTTGAACGCTACCATTCACTAGTTGAGTATTAGCGTAGGGTACAGCATTGCACAGACTAGGCACACTTTCACAGGGTCTCCCAAGATGCCATTGCATTTTGAGAGACCCGAACCTGGAACCGGTTACCGTTATAAAAGTTAGTTACAAAAAAAGTGTAAAAAAAAAAAAATATATATAAAATAAAAAAAAAATTGTTGTCGTTTTATTGTTCTCTCTCTCTATTCTCTCTCTCTATTGTTCTGCTCTTTTTTACTGTATTCTATTCTGCAATGTTTTATTGTTATTATGTTTTATCATGTTTGTTTTTCAGGTATGTAATTATTTATACTTTACCGTTTACTGTGCTTTATTGTTAACCATTTTTTTGTCTTCAGGTACGCCATTCACGACTTTGAGTGGTTATACCAGAATGATGCCTGCAGGTTTAGGTATCATCTTGGTATCATTCTTTTCAGCCAGCGGTCGGCTTTCATGTAAAAGCAATCCTAGCGGCTAATTAGCCTCTAGACTGCCTTTACAAGCCGTGGGAGGGAATGCCCCCCACCGTCTTCCGTGTTTTTCTCTGGCTCTCCTGTCTCAACAGGGAACCTGAGAATGCAGCCGGTGATTCAGCCAGCTGACCATAGAGCTGATCAGAGACCAGAGTGGCTCCAAACATCTCTGTGGCCTAAGAAACTGGAAGCTACGAGCATTTTATGACTTAGATTTCGCCGGATGTAAATAGCGCCATTGGGAAATTGGGGAAGCATTTTATCACACAGATCTTGGTGTGGTCAGATGCTTTGAGGGCAGAGGAGAGATCTAGGGTCTAATAGACCCCAATTTTTTCAAAAAAGAGTACCTGTCACTACCTATTGCTATCATAGGGGATATTTACATTCCCCGAGATAACAATAAAAATGATAAAAAAAAAAAAAAATGAAAGGAACAGTTTAAAAATAAGATAAAAAAGCAAAAAAATAATAAAGAAAAAAAAAAAAAGCACCCTTGTCGCCCCCTGCTCTTGCGCTAAGGCGAACGCAAGCGGCGGTCTGTCGTCAAACGTAAACAGCAATTGCACCATGCATGTGAGGTATCACCGCGAAGGTCAGATCGAGGGCAGTAATTTTAGCAGTAGACCTCCTCTGTAAATCTAAAGTGGTAACCTGTAAAGGCTTTTAAAGGCTTTTAAAAATGTATTTATTTTGTTGCCACTGCACGTTTGTGCGCAATTGTAAAGCATGTCATGTTTGGTATGCATGTACTCGGCCTAAGATCATCTTTTTTATTTCATGAAACATTTGGGCAATATAGTGTGTTTTAGTGCATTAAAATTTAAAAAAGTGTGTTTTTTCCCCAAAAAATGCGTTTGAAAAATCGCTGCGCAAATACTGTGCGAAAAAAAAAAATGAAACACCCACCATTTTAATCTGTAGGGCATTTGCTTTAAAAAAATATATAATGTTTGGGGGTTCAAAGTTATTTTCTTGCAAAAAAAAATAACTTTTTCATGTAAACAATAAGTGTCAGAAAGGGCTTTGTCTTCAAGTGGTTAGAAGAGTGGGTGATGTGTGACATACGCTTCTAAATGTTGTGCATAAAATGCCAGGACAGTTCAAAACCCCCCCAAATGACCCCATTTTGGAAAGTAGACACCCCAAGCTATTTGCTGAGAGGCATGTCGAGTCCATGGAATATTTTATATTGCGACACAAGTTGCGGGAAAGAGACAAATTTTTTTTTTTTTTTTGCACAAAGTTGTCACTAAATGATATATTGCTCAAACATGCCATGGGAATATGTGAAATTACACCCCAAAATACATTCTGCTGCTTCTCCTGAGTACGGGGATACCACATGTGTGAGACTTTTTGGGAGCCTAGGCGCGTACGGGACCCCGAAAACCAAGCACCGCCTTCAGGCTTTCTAAGGGCGTGAATTTTTGATTTCACTCTTCACTGCCTATCACAGTTTCGGAGGCCATGGAAAGCCCAGGTGGCACAAAACCCCCCCAAATGACCCCATTTTGGAAAGTAGACACCCAAAGCTATTTGCTGAGAGGTATAGTGAGTATTTTGCAGACCTCACTTTTTGTCACAAAGTTTTGAAATTTGAAAAAAGAAAAAAAAAAAATGTTTTTTCTTGTCTTTCTTCATTTTCAAAAACAAATGAGAGCTGCAAAATACTCACCATGCCTCTCAGCAAATAGCTTAGGGTGTCTACTTTCCAAAATGGGGTCATTTGGGGGGGTTTTGTGCCACCTGGGCATTCCATGGCCTCCGAAACGGTGATAGGCAGTGAAGAGTAAAATCAAAAACTCACGCCCTTAGAAATCCTGAAGGCGGTGATTGGTTTTCGGGGCCCCGTACGCGGCTAGGCTCCCAAAAAGTCCCACACATGTGGTATCCCCATACTCAGGAGAAGCAGCTAAATGTATTTTGGGGTGCAATTCCACATATGCCCATGGCCTGTGTGAGCAATATATCATTTAGTGACAACTTTGTGCAAAAAAAAAAAAAAAAAAGTGTCACATTCCCGCAACTTGTGTCAAAATATAAAATATTCCATGGACTCAATATGCCTCTCAGCAAATAGCTTGGGGTGTCTACTTTCCAAAATGGGGTCATTTGGGGGGGTTTTATGCCATCTGGGCATTTTATGGCCTCCGAAACTGTGATAGGCAGTGAAGAGTGAAATCAAAAATTTACACCCTTAGAAATCCTGAAGGCAGTGATTGGTTTTCGGGGTCCCGTACGCACCTAGGCTCCCAAAAAGTCCCACACATGTGGTATCCCCGTACTCAGGAGAAGCAGCTGAATGTATTTTGGGGTGCAATTCCACATAGGCCCATGGCCTGTGTGAGCAATATATCATTTAGTGACAACTTTTTGTAAATATTTTTTTTTTTTTTGTCATTATTCAATCACTTGGGACAAAAAAAATAAATATTCAATGGGTTCAACATGCCTATCAGCAATTTCCTTGGGGTGTCTACTTTCCAAAATGGGGTCATTTGTGGGGGTTTTGTACTGCCCTGCCATTTTAGCACCTCAAGAAATGACATAGGCAGTCATAAACTAAAAGCTGTGTAAATTCCAGAAAATGTACCCTAGTTTGTAGACGCTATAACTTTTGCGCAAACCAATAAATATACGCTTATTGACATTTTTTTTACCAAAGACATGTGGCCGAATACATTTTGGCCTAAATGTATGACTAAAATTGAGTTTATTGGATTTTTTTTATAACAAAAAGTAGAAAATATCATTTTTTTTCAAAATTTTCGGTCTTTTTCCGTTTGTAGCGCAAAAAATAAAAACTGCAGAGGTGATCAAATACCATCAAAAGAAAGCTCTATTTGTGGGAAGAAAAGGACGCAAATTTCGTTTGGGTACAGCATTGCATGATCGCGCAATTAAAAGTTAAAGCGACGCAGTGCCAAATTGGAAAAAGACCTCTGGTCCTTAGGCAGCATAATGGTCCGGGGCTCAAGTGGTTAAATGATATATTGCTCAAACATGCCATGGGCATATGTGGAATTACACCCTAAAATACATTCTGCTGCTTCTCCTTATTATGGGGATACCACATGTGTGGGACTTTTTGAGAGCCTAGCTGCGTACGGGGCCCCGAAATCCAATCACCGCCTTCAGGATTTCTAAGGCCGTAAATTTCACTCTTCACTACCTATCAAAGTTTCGAAAGGCCATAAAATGCCAAGATAGCACAAACCCCCCCAAATGACTATTATGACTAGTTATTTGCTGAGAGGCATGGTGAGTATTTCGCAGCTCTCATTTGTTTTTGAAATTGAAGAAAGAAAAGAAAAATGTATTTTTTTTCTTCTTTCAGTTTTCAAAACTTTGTGACAAAAAGCGAGGTCTGCAAAATATTTACCATACCTCTCAGCAAATAGCTTGGGGTGTCTACTTTCCTTTTTTTTTTTTTTTTATATATTATTTTGTTTGCTTTTTTATCTTATTTTTTTAAACTATTCCTTTCATTTTTTTTTATTTTTTTTAATCATTTTTATTGTTATCTCAGGGAATGTAAATATCCCCTATGATTGCAAAAGGTAGTGACAGGTACTCTTTTTTGAAAAAATTGGGGACTATTAGACCCTAGATCTCTCCTCTGCCCTCAAAGCATCTGACCACACCAAGATCGGTGTGATAAAATGCTTTCCCAATTTCCTAATGGCGCTGTTTACTTGCGGCGAAATCTAAGGCATGAAATGCTCGTAGCTTCCGGTTTCTTAGGCCATAGAGATGATTGGAGCCATTTTGGTCTTTGATCAGCTCTATGGTCAGCTAGTGGAACCACCGGCTGCATTCTCAGGTTCCCTGTTGGGACAGGAGAGCCAGAGAAACCATGGAAGATGGTGGGAGGGGGGGGGCATTCCGTCCCACTGCTTGTAAAAGCAGTCTAGAGGCTAATTAGCCACTAGGATTGCTTTTACATGAAAGCCGACCACTGGCTGAAAAGAATGATACTAAGATGATACCTAAACCGGCAGGCATCATTCTGGTATAACCATTCAAAGTCCAGCAACATATCAGTCCTTGTTGGGCATATATTGTGATCTTTTTTTTCATGCAGCCTGTGGGCTGAACGAAAAAAAGAGATTGATTGGTGGGTATGCCCACCATTAGAATACCTCCCTTCATACACCCACTTCTAATGATGGGCATACGTGCACCATTTTGTTTTTAACTGTGGTGGTGAAATCACCTCCTATAGTGCTGGAGTCACGGCTTTATGTATCGTGGGAGCAAACGCTCTTGCTGTCAAGATGAATAAATCTGCGCTGCAACTGAATGGCGTACCTGCTAAGCAAATGATGGTTAACAATAAAACAAAGTAACATTACAGTATAACAGTAAGACATACCATACCTGCAAAGCAAATCCCACACAATCTTGCCAGAGCTCCCTATGTATTCTGGGCTGTTCGGCGGTTCTATGTGGCTATCTTTTCCCTCTTAAACCATAAAACTACATGTATAGCCTGTGGCCCTGTCACAGAGCTCATACATCTTGACCCTGTATTTGGCACGCTTGCTGGGAAGATACTGTTTGAAAGACAAGCGGTCAGAAAACTTAATCAGGGACTCATCAACACAGACAACTTGATGGGGAGTAAACAACTCTGCAAAACGTTGGTTGAAGTGGTTTACGAGGGGGCGAATTTTGTAGAGCCGATCATATCCGGGGTCTCCACGAGGACGACAGAGTTCACTGCTGTTAAAATGCATGAACCGCAAGATCTGCTCGTATCGTGCCCTGGTCATGGAGGCAGAGAACACGGGCATATGGTGAATTGGGTCAGTGGACCAATATGACCGCAACTCACTCTTTTTAGTTATGCCCATGTCGAGGGATAGGCACAGAAAGATCTTAAATTCAGAAACCGTAATTGGTTTCCAATCTCTGGCAAGGGAGGACTGGGGAATAGCGGCAATGTATTGACCAGCATACAAATTGCTTTGGTCCACAATAGATCTATAGAAATTTTCAGTGAAAAACAGCAAATAAAAATAAAGTTACGTAAAATCAACTGTTTCCACCTGAATGCCGGGTTGGCCAGTGAATGGGGGAAGTATGGGTGCTGCACAAGTGGTGGGTTCCCAATTAGGATTGGCGAATGCAGCAGGAAGGGCACTATGGGCTCGACGGGCCTGTGTTTGTTTTCTTCTGTTTTTCTGTTTTCTTCTTGGTGGCAGCGGGACACTACTTGTGCTTGCCACCTCACCAGCTTGAACTGCACTTATGGGACTCGCCACATCACCAAGTGTTACTGCAGTGCTGATTTGATTATGACCAGGGTGTACTAGGCCACTGGTGCTTGCCAGTTTACCAGAAGGAATAGCGGCACTAGTACTTCTCTGCTCCATACGAGAGCCCTGCGGATCTTGCACATCAACAGCAGAAGAAGATCAGGGTCTGGTACGCCTGACCATGGCAGGGACCACAACTCCGTCGTCAAAGCTATCTGTCATGGAGCCACTGTCGTCTACAGGATCGTATTCTGAGCCTGAATCTGACAGATGAGTGACTTCGTCTTCACTATCTGTCATGCTCAGAAACGTGTCGGCCTCTTCACTACTGTACCTTCGATTTGCCATTTTGGGCTCTAAATTTACTGGTACAGTAGTGAGTAGTGTAACAAACGCTACCAAAAAAACTGTTAGCGATCGCAGGGATCAGGCCTGACTCTGCGAACGCTGCAGTAATGTGTGTTTAATGTTTTGTAAGTGACAGTGATCGATCGATACTGCACTTGAGTGGGCTAGGCTGGGCGGAGGGGCAAAATGCAGGTGCTAGCAGGTATCTGGGCTGATCCTGCTAACATTTTTCTAACATTGCATTTTTGGGAACCCTAAACTGCTGTGGATGCTAGTATAGATCTGATCAGATCAGATATTGATCCGTTCAGATGCTATACCACTAAGGGAGCTGTATGCTGCAGGCGTGAGTGTTAGCGGTACTGGCACTAACCTGACGCTGCCTGGGGCAACGCAGACCCTATCTGACCCTAAAACCTAACTGATATCACCCGCCAGGCGATCAGGGGGTTAAACCTTTATTAGGTAATAAACAGGAGGTGCCCTGACACTATAAAAAACAAACTAACCACCAAACAAACTATCACCTGTAACAATTGTATACGTGCAGGAAAAAGATCTGGACAGCCGCACTCTTGCGGAGCTCTTACTCATGAGCTATGAGTAAGGGCTCCGCAAGAGCGTGAAACGCGTTAGCGGCTTAGCTGTATTGCTCCAGCGGTGTCATGTACTAATTTTATGCCACGTTTTGAATAAAGAAGATTTTATTTGCCAATTCCGGAGTGCGGCTGTCCAGCTCCTGGAGCTCTCACCTTTTCACAAATGGAGGACAGGAGATTTGAACCTGAACAGCCTACAGGGGTGGTAACTATCTTTGTTATCACCCGTAACAGTTATACAGTGATCACTGGTGAAAGGGTTAACTAGGGGGCAATCAGGGGGTTAAAACCTTTATTAGGTAGTATATGGGGGTACCTGACGCTATAAAATCCGACGGTGAACCTAAATACTTACCTGGCTATCTAGAGTCACCTGTGACACTAGTACGGCGATCAGAAAAAAGATCACTTAGCAACTGGGGTTAACTGGGGGGGTAATCAAGGGGTTAAATCTTTATTATGGGGGGTAGGGGGTACCCTAGACCTAAAGGGGCCTACCACTAACTGCCCTACCACTAATAACAGTCACAAATGACACCAATGCAGCAATCAGTAAAAAAATAAAAACTGCTATTGGTGTCACTGTGACAGGGGGTGCAGGGGGAGTGATCGGGGGTGATTGGGGGGTAATTAGTGTGCCTGCGTGTTCTACTGTTCGTGTAGTGTTGGTGCAAACTTACTTGATGTCTTCTCTCCTCAGAAGCCAGAACGAAAAGGCTTCATGAGGAGCGATGACATCACTTCCTCTGCTTCTGTTTAGATTACTCGCCAGGAGCGATCGCGAGGGGGTGGCCATGAATTGGTGGCCTCCCCCTCAGCACAGATCGCTCCTGAAGTGATGCCGACCGTCTCGGGCATCGGGGGGAGGCGAGTAACGTACCCATATGTTACTTTGTCTGCCCGTGCCATTCTGACACAGTATATCTGCGTGAGGCGGTCGGCAAGTGATTAAGGGGAACCCCAACACCCCAATAAAAAAGGCGTGGGGCCCCCAGGCCCTATATATTCTGAACAGCAGTATACAGGCAGTCCTTGGGTTACAAACAAGATAGGGACTGTAGGTTTGTTGTTAAGTTGAATCAGTTTGTAATTTGGAACAGGTACATTTTTTAAGTGTAGCTCCAGCCCAAAAATCTATTTTTAAGCTTTTTGGATAATATAGGGCAGGTTTATCAGCCCTGTAACATTTTTTTTTTTTGCTGTCTGTGCCCCTGTTCAGAAGATTTCACCTCACTTTCTGTCCCAATGACAATTGGATTTTGAAAATGTTGGCTTATTAGGGAAACAAGGATTGGTGATAAAGCATCAGTGGAGACAGCATTTTCCCATATTAACTCTTACAGGAGAGAATTTCCCTTCCTAGGGGTAGATTTCCTCTAACTTCCTGTTGTCTCCCTCCGTTTGTAAGTAGGAGTCGTTTGTAAGTCAGATGTTTGAAAATAGGGGACCACCTGTATATACTATACGGCCTGCCCTATACACTCTGCGGATAATTGGGCCTTAGGTGTTGGTGGTACCAGAACACTGTAAGCCATCACAGTTACTCTTAGTGGGCGCTGGAACGGGCCCTGCTGTGAAATATTATATCAAGAATTGTAATTACATGCCCCTTTTAAACAGGCGCAGAAAAATTGGGCCTCAGGGGGTGGTGGTGGCACAACACTGTAAAGCCTCACTGATACTTTTTTTGAGAGCAGGAACAGGTCCTGCTGTGAAATATTAGATAAAAAATTGTAATTATGCGCCCCTGTTAAACAGGGGAAGAAAAATTTGGCCTTAGGTGGTGGTGGTGGCACAACACTGTAAAGCCTCACAGATACTCTTGTTGAGTACAGGAACGGGCCCTGCTGTGAAATTAGATCAAAAATTGTAATTACAATAAAGTGCAGCCATAGTGCAGTTGCTACTACTTTTCTGGTGGTGTATACAGTGTAGTGCTGTGTTGCAAAACAAAATATACATCATGTCCAGAAGGCCACCAAGGAGAGGCAGATGCTCACAGGCCACTTAGGCTCCATTCACACTAGCGCGTTTTTTGATGCATTTTGCATTTTGCAGAAATGCACGGGAATTTTTTAACATGGGTTCCTATGGAACATGTTCACATCAATGCCTTTTTGTTTCTCTGCATTTTTGGAAAGGGTCAGGGACTTTTTTTCATGCAAAAAGCAGCGTTTTGCATGTAATAGAATTCAATGGACAAGCATCAAAAACGCAAGTGCACCGTTTTTGCACCGTTTTTGCTGCGTTTTTGGTGCGTTTTTGCCGTTTTTTTTTTTTTTTTAATTTTTTTTTAAATTTTTTTTTTAGACTGTAAAAAAAAAACTGTAAAAAAAAAAAAAAAAAAAAAAACGCAAAACGAAAATCGCGGCAAAAACGCCGCAAAAACGCTGCTCAAAAACGTGGCAAGCATGAAAAAAAAACCTCCAAAAACGCCCAAAAGCAACATGCATAGGTGTGAATCGAGCCTAAAAGAGGGCAAGAAGGCTCTGTGTCTACAGTAAACAATGCTGGTCATGGACATGGTGCATCCTCTGCTGGTGGTCGTGGGCCACACTTTTTTCTGCTGCTGGCCGTGTTATTGAGCCAGAACATGCAGAAGAGTTGGTGGAGTGGATAACAAAGCTGTCCTCATCCTCTGTCACTCAGGCTCAGAGTAGTTTTCCTTCCTATGCAGCTGCCAAAGAGACCTATTCCACCGGCTCCTTGTCCACAGTCACTCCTTCCGTAGCCCAACCCTCATGCACGGAGGAGTCCCCCAAACTATTCGACCACGGTTTGGGTACATGCTGCTGGAGGATGCACAGCAATTTGAAATCTCGGATGTTGGTTCCCAGGTTGAGGAAGGGAGTAATGTGAGCCTAGAGAGAGGGGGTGCCCAAGAAGGACAAGAAACTGGCAGTCATGTTCCCCCAGCTGCAGCATAGTGCCAAGTTTGCTCCACTGACGAGGAGGGAGGGGATGATGAGGTCACTGACTCTACTTGGGTGCCTGATAGAATAGAAGAGGAGGCACAACTCCAATGAGCCAGGATGTCCTCTAGGGGGCAGCTTAAGGACAGCCTTCCTAATGCATCACACCGCAGAGCTCCGCAAGTGCAGGGCGCTGCTGACTCCCTGCTGATTTTGAAAAGTTCCCTGGTGTGGGCCTTTTTGGACACGTGGGCAGCAGATCGCACCATTATGTCTGAAGCATGGCCACAACAGCAGCCGCTTGGGCACCACATGCTTGACCAGACATACAGTGGGGATGGAAAGTATTCAGACCCCCTTAAATTTTTCACTCTTTGTTATATTGCAGCCATTTGTTAAAATCATTTAAGTTCATTTTTTCCTCATTAATATACACACAGCACCCCATATTGACAGAAAAACAGAATTGTTGACATTTTTGCCGATTTATTAAAGAAGAAAAACTGAAATATCACATGGTCCTAAGTATTCAGATCCTTTGCTGTGACACTCATATATTTAACTCAGATGCTGTCCATTTCTTCTGATCATCCTTGAGATGGTTCTACACTTTCATTTGAGTCCAGCTGTGTTTGATTATACTGATTGAACTTGATTAGGAAAGCCACACACCTGTCTATATAAGACCTTACAGCTCACAGTGCATGTCAGAGCAAATGAGAATCATGAGGTCAAAGGAACTGCCTGAAGAGCTCAAAGAAAGAATTGTGGCAAGGCACAGATCTGGCCAAGGCTACAAAAAAATTCTGCTGCACTTAAGGTTCCTAAGAGCACAGTGGCCTCCATAATACTTAAATGGAAGACATTTGGGACAACCAGAGCCCTTCCTAGAGCTGGCCGTCCGGTCAAACTGAGCTATCGGGGGGAGAATAACCTTGGTGAGAGAGGTAAAGAAGAACCCAAAGATCACTGTGGCTGAGCTCCAGAGATGCAGTCGGGAGATGGGAGGAAGTTGTAGAAAGTCAACCATCACTGCAGCCCTCCACCAGTCAGGGCTTTATAGCAGAGTGGCCTGACGGAAACCTCTCCTCAGTGCAAGACACATGAAAGCCTGCATGGAGTTTGCTAAAAAACACCTGAAGGACTCCAAGATGGTGAGAAATAAGATTCTTTGGTCTGAGACCAAGATAGAACTTTTTGGCCTTAATTCTAAGCGGTATGTGTGGAGAAAACCAGGCACTGCTCATCACCTGTCCAATACAGTCCCAACAGTGAAACATGGTGGTGGCAGCATCATGCTGTGGGGGTATTTTTCACCTGCAGGGACAGGACGACTGGTTGCAATCAAAGGAAAGATGAATTCAGCCAAGTACAGGGATATCCTGGACGAAAATCTCCTCCAGAGTGCTCAGGACCTCAGACTGGGCCCAAGGTTTACCTTCCAACAAGACAATGACCCTAAGCACACAGCTAAAATAACGAAGAAGTGGCTTCACAACAACTTTGTGACTGTTCTTGAATAGCCCAGCCAGAGCCCTGACTTAAACCCAATTGAGCATCTCTGGAGAGGCCTAAAAATGGCTGTCCACCAACGTTTACCATCCAACCTGACAGAACTGGAGAGGATCTGCAAGGAGGAATGGCAGAGGATCCCCAAATCCAGGTGTGAAAAACTTGTTGCATCTTTCCCAAAAAAACCCATGGCTGTATTGGATCAAAAGGGTGCTTCTACTAAATACTGAGCAAAGGGTCTGAATACTTAGGACCATGTGATATTTCAGTTTTTCTTTTTTTAAAAATCTGCAAAAATGTCAACAATTCTGTGTTTTTCTGTCAATATGGGGTGCTGTGTGTACATTAATGAAAAAAGAACTTAAATGATTTTAGCAAATGGCTGCAATATAACAAAGAATGAAAAATTTAAGGGGGTCTGAATACTTTCCATCCCCACTGTATGATGACCTCCCGTATACTATATTTGAGATTTAATATCTCTCAGATATGATTTGGATTAAATGAGAGTTCTTTGACCATGAGTGAAAGCTTTAACACAATAACAACATTTATTGGTGAGTAGTTGAAAGTCCTGAAAACATTAATCTGCAAACATATTGTTAGGACCTGGCCGTGACTCTGCTTGCTGAGCTACCTGGAATGCTGGACTGCTCCTTGGACAGTTCCTTAGACAATTCCTTAAATGATCTTGTCTTAAATCTTGTTTGCCTTGAACCTTGAACCCTTTGCTCCTCCCATGAACTTCCCGTTTTAAGCCATGTCTCTGCACTTCCTGGTTGCCAGAATATTGTACCTTCACCAGCCAATATCTTGCTCCTGTCTCTCCTGCTGCCGACCGTATCTTCACTACCATTCGTTACCGACATTTGGATCATTCCTCGACTACACTTCTGCTGAATCCCAACCTGCAACTATTTGTTACCGACTTTTGGCTTGTTTCTTGACTACCCTTCTGCTTGATCCCTACCTGCTATATCTGCTACCGGACCTCGGCTTGCTCACCTCCTGGTGGGGCTATCCTGAGGACAGCGACCTGGCACTAACACACAGCAAAGCCCATGTCCACCATCAGGAGCTCTGGTGAATACCGGTTAGTGCTTAGACCCCACACCTCAGGTGAACATGTGTCATCAGCCAAGGTGATCTGTGTGAATACCTGCTCTGCTGCTATAGCTACTGGCCTCTGAGCCTGACTCCAGACCATGACACATGTTTAGTTACAAGTAAAATGCAGACCTTTCCCATAATTAACCTTTGCACCAAGGTTCCATTCTGATGGTTGCTCTCCCATAAAAGTGGGTGTTTCTCTCCCATCTAGTCTGTGTATATCATTACATGCTGATGCCTGATTGGTGAGCTTCCCTATTCCTGGATGGACCGGCTACGTCTCCAATCCCTATACTTTGCATAAGTCAGCCCCCTTTAATGCAAATCCTCGTGACTATTCTGAGCAGGAGCTTAACTTGAATTTTCCCGGGAAGTTAATTACGGGTTGGCCTCTCTTCATTGCATATCCCAGCAAGGACTCCTTTGAAGTGAGTATGTGTAAAACAATGAGGTTTTGATCTAATTGTTTGTATACACAAGCCTAGGCACCGACTTTTCTGGTCTACCAGATATTTCTGTGAAGATAATATGTCCTGCCCTACACAGATAAAAGCTAAATTAAATATATTAATTAAATATAAATAAATTAAATATAAATTAAATATATTCATAATTACAATATCCGTTGGCAACAGCACTTGAAAGACCCACATCAAAGAAAAAGGCGGACTTCTCCTTGCTCCTCATCTGGGATCTCCAACCCTACGCCAGTCCTCTCGAAAACCTGCACCGAGAGGAATGAAGGTATAGCAATATGTGTCCCAAGTACTTGCAGCCAATCTGCTAGCAGTACACCACCATCTGATTTTAGCAGGCAAATTTCCCTACCCCAGTTGCTGGACCGTAAAAAGAAATTTGATCCCAGCCATCCACATGCTCAGCGTCTAAATGCAAGCTTGGCCAAATTGCTAGCACTGTAACTGCTGCCTTTTCAGCTGGTAGACTCTGCCCCCTTTCGTGAATTTGTGGAATGTGCTGTACCTCAGTTGCATGTTCCAAAACGCCATTTCTTTTCATGGAAGGCCATTCCAGCTCTCTACCGGCATGTGGAAGGCAATGTTTTTGTCTTGTTGGACAGGGCGGTCAGCAGTAAGGTGTATATTACTGCAGACTCATGGTCTTGCAGGCATGGGTAGGGATGTTACCTTTCCTTCACGGTGCACTGAATAACTCTGCTGGCAGCTGGGAAGGATGCAGGACAGGGTTCAGTACTGTTGGAGCTTGTTCCGCCTCCACGCCTCCAAAATGCTAGAGGTGATTCTGCCACAGCTCTCTCCTCCACCCCTCCTCTTCTTTTTCCTCTATGGCCTCTTCTGCAGATTTGTTCTCTGAACCAGCAGTGCTTCGTAAGCATTCAAGGGGCTACGCAAGCACTCAGGCAAAAAGATGCCATGCGGTGCATGAGTTACATAGTTACATAGTAGGTGAGGTTGAAAAAAGACACAAGTCCATCAAGTCCAACCTATGTGTGTGATTATATGTTAGTATTACATTCAGGGCCGGTGCTACCACTAGGCAAACTAGGCAGCCGCCTAGGGTGCACTGCTGCCTAGGGCGCCCAGCCACTGGTGTTCCTACTCTCTTCTCTCTGCAGGGAGCAACTAAGTCTCAGCATCAGCTGAGTGTCCTGACTCCCGAATTATTGGAAGCAAGCAAACATTCAATGATGGGCACTGGTAGGCTGCATTGATGGGCGATGGTGAGGCTGCATTGATGGGCGATGGTGAGGCTGCATTGATGGGCACTGGTGAGGCTGCATTTGATGGGTGCTTCATTAAAAAGGTGGGGTATACACGGGCAGGGCAAAGGGGGTGGAGTCAGGGGTTTCGCCTAGGGTGTCAAAAATCCTTGCACCAGCCCTGATTACATTGTATATATGTTGCAGCCGTTCAGGTGCTTATCTAATAGTTTCTTGAAACTATCGATGCCCCCCGCTGAGACCACCGCCTGTGGAAGGGAATTCCACATCCTTGCCGCTCTTACAGTAAAGAACCCTCTACATAGTTTAAGTTTAAACCAAAGCTTAGGGGACAGGAGCCACACTGGGGCAGAGATTCTGTCAGCTCTGCAGGGGCAGGCTCAGAGATGGTTGACGCCATGCCAGCTTCAGCCAGGAATGGTTGTATGCGACAATGGCACCAACCTTCTCTCCGCCCTCTGACAGGGACACTTGACCCATGTTCCATGTTTAGCACACATCCTGAATTTGGTGGTGCAGCAGTTCTTGAGCAGGTACCCAGGCTTACAAGATCTCCTGAGGCAGGCCAGAAAAGTCTGTGGTCATTTCCAACGGTCATACAATGCCAGTGCTCAGATGGCTGACATTCAAAGGGAATGCAACCTACCCACTAACCGCCTCATTTGTGAAATGTCCACCAGGTGGAAGTCAAGGTTGGCAATGCTGCAGTGGCTGTACATGCAGCAGAGGGCCATCAATGAGTATCTGTGTGAGTATGGCACAAGGACAGGGTCAGGGGAGCTTGGCTTCTTTTCGCCAGTGGCTACTGATCAAGGACGCATGCACTGTCCTGTCACCATTTGATGAGGCCACGAGGATGATGAGCAGCGACAATGCATGCATCAGTGATACTGTTCCTCTTGTCTTCCTGTTTGAGCACACGCTTCATGGAATAATGGACAGGGCACTTGAGGCAGAACAGTGTGAGGAAGAGGAGGACTTCCTTACCTCTCAAGGCCCCATTTATCCAGATATTATTCCTGCAGGCCAGCCAAACAACTGAAGAAGAGGAGGAGGAGGAGGATTGTGTCAGCATGGACGTGGAGGATAACACTCAGCAGCAGTCTTCAAGGGATGGTTTTCAGTCCCCAGAAACCCAAGGAGTTGTACGTGGCTGGGAGGAGGTTGTAACAGATCATGTGATCTTTAGTGACCCAGAGGACTCAGAATCTAATGCCTCTGCAAACTTTCGCAGGCTTTGCAGAATCAGGGAGGCCATGCAGCATAATGTGTTGAGAGTTTCCTTAGAAAGGAGTGTACCATCTTGCTCACATTAAACCTTGCTTTCCACTAAGCATGATTAGTCTGTCTCTCCTATTTGCTACAGGGCAGTAGCAACATCCTGGGCTGAGTGGGCTGGCGCCTCACCCGAGCAGATCTGTAAGGCGGCAACATGGACAAGTTTCACTACATTCATCCGGCATTATAGAGTCAGCCTCGGAGCAGGCCTCTGGTTGGAGGGTCCTACAGGTGGTGGTCCCCTCCTCGATTTCACATTACAAAGGCTAAAAAGTGTGGATGTAAACCTTTGGACGCTGGAGCTCCGAGAATCTCCTGTGCGAGACAGCTGATGAATATAAGATCTGTTGGGAAGTTCCCATCTCCGTGCCTTTTTAGATTGTTGATCGAGGCTGATCATAGAAGACACCCGGACCCCTCCAGGGACACATCATTCGGTGAAATCATTCGCTCTCCCAAAGCGAGGTCCATTGATGAGATTCAGATCTTGATAATCCCACGGTTCGCTGCAATACACCGTTTGACGGTACAAGCTCTTTTGACTTACCGCCAAGGGCCTGTGAGTCCACCTTTTCCGGTAAGGGCATTTTATGCTTATTATTTTGGGATAATACCACCATGTCAAGAGAAGAATGCATCTACATGCCAAGACACCTTTTATTAGTCTCCATTCACCATATATGAGGACTGTGAGCACCTAGGGTGTCACTGCATTTTTGTGATTACCCCACTGCACACTGACGGACATTTAATATTGACACATATTCATTTCCTAAGTTTATCCATGGCCTTATACCAGGGTATTGTTTTGATGGACACTTAATTTTGCATTTATGCACATCACATTGATGTTTTTCACTATATATCTATGGTGATCTAACTTTAAGATATTCTCAAAGTGGGTTATTTCTTTCATAACAGATATATTGGATATAGCCTTTTTTCTAACTGTATGCTTTTGTTTTTATACCTTCATTTGTTTTTATACCTTCATCGTTTGTTTATTTTGTGGTGTTTCTTTGAAGAGATATCTCTCTACACACCTCATGAGACTATCACGGGTTTAATTGGTACACAATTTCAGGTCTTTACCCTCCCTTTAGATATCACTGTTTGATTATTATTATTTTCTTTACTAGCGCCACACTTTATTATACATTTACAATAGTCAGGTTGTTGTGTTGGCTGCTTCACTACACAGATTTTTTAGGAGTTGGCGCAACACTTTATATAAATTCATACATGCAGCGTAAGGACCCTAAGATTTGTGGTATCAAAGAGAAGGAATCATTACTGGCTGGCAACCCTTCTTGATCCACGTTACAAGGGTAAGGTTGCAGAACTCATCCTGCCTTTGCAGAGGGAGCAGAGGATGAAACATCTTCAGGAGGGCTTGAAGAAAGGTTTTTGCAATGCATTTCCAGACCCTGCGAGGTTACAATTTCCTGGTGCTGGGCAACGTGTTTATGAGGCTTCTGTCAGGTCACCTGAGGCCAGGTGACAGATGCACACCGTTGGGGTCAGGAGTGCACCACAAAGGTAGTGCACTCTACGGCTGACTGCTGCGGATGGGAGTCTAGGTGGTTAAAGAAGGTAGGTCCGCTGGAACACCAACACAGATCCCACAGGGGCTAGAGCGTAAGATTCCCCAGGGCACGGAGTCTAAGAGCCAGCAGGTGTTCACCAGAGCCTCTAGTGGTGAGGATGAACTGAGCTGCAACTGGCTCCAGGTCGCAACCCCCACGGTCTCCCAGCTCACGCCCACAATAGGCTACAGGAGGACAGAGATAGTAAGGGAATAAGCCAAAGGTCGGGGCGACTAGCAGACAAGGATAAACATAGAACACGCCATAGGTCAGGGTCACAAGCAAGCAGGGATAGTCAAGAACAAGCCAAGATCGGTAACTGGAATCAGACGTAGAAGACACAGCAAGATGCACACGGAAGCTAAACACGCAAGGGATGATCAGCAAGGCAGGCTTGCAGTGCACAGGTTAATATAGGGGCTGGGGTGGAGCCATGCTTTGAGGAGAGATTATTTAAGTAGCCAGGTTAGAGTGGCTGGCCTCTAAAGGTGAACACATGGAGGAGAGGTAAGCTGACAGACAAAGATTACTGCATAACCATGACAGCTTTGTTCAGTCAGAGGAAGAGCAGTAGAGAAGGTGGCTGGTTTACCAATGCCTTCAGACAATTTTTCAGTCCTCAGCGCCAAGGTCTGATCGGTTCAAGCAACCATCACCAGCGTCTGCATTACATGGTGCAGGAATATCTAGGGGCAAGAGCAGACTTGGATACCTTTCCAACAGAGCATCCACTGGGTTACTGGGTTTTGAGGATGGACCACTGGCCAGAACTTGCTCAATATGTAATTGATCTACTGGCCTGTCCTGCATCCAGCGTTCCTTCTGAACGCACATTCAGTGCTGCTGGAGGGTTTGTAATGGATCATAGAGTGCCCCTGTCCACAAACTCCCTTGATAGGCTCACATTCATAAAAATGAATCAGTCTTGGACCAGCAGCAGCTATCAAGCACCTGATGCTGATGTAACTGATTTTTCTATGGATGTGGGATCCCTTGACGACTGCCTATGCTGAGTGACTATCCTATTCCTCCTCAATCTTGATGATTCTAGCGTCCAACAGAATTTTTGGTTTAGGGCGCCACCACCACTGCCTAAGGCCCAACTTTTCTGTCCCTGTTTAACAGGGGCATGTAATTACAATTTATGATCTAATATTTCATAGCAGGGCCCGTTCCTGCGCCCAACAAGAGTATCTGTGAGGGGTTAGTGTTGTGGCACCACCACGACCAAAGGCCCAATTTTTGTCCATGACCAGCACTGTGGACTGTAGACACAGAACCTTCTTGCCCTCTTTTAGTGGCCTCTGAGCGTCTGCCTCTCCTTGGTGGTCTTCCAGACATGATGGGGATTTTGTTTTGCAACACCACACTACACTGTATTGTGTACTGTGTACACCACCAGAAAAGTAGTAGAAACTGCACTATGGGTGCACAGTATTGTGTACACCACCAGAAGTCTTATAGCAACTATGGGTGCGCTGTATGTATTGTGTACCGTGTACACCACCAGAAAAGTAGTAGCAACTGCACTATGGGTGCACGGTATTGTGTACACCACCAGAAGTCTAATAGCAACTACGGGTGCACTGTATGTATTGTGTACTGTGTACACCACCAGAAAAGTAGTAGCAACTGCACCCATAGAAGTGTAATAACAACTATGGGTGTACTGTATTGTGTATACCACCAGAAAAGTAGTAGCAACTGCCCTATGGATGCACGGTATTGTGTACACCACCAGAAGTCTAATTGCAACTATGGGTGCACTGTATGTATTGAGTACTGTGTACACCACCAGAAAAGTAGTAGCAACTGCACTAGGGGTGCACGGTACTGTGTACTACTGTAGCTAAACTGTATGCAGTGGATATATATATATATATATATATATATATATATATATATATATATATATATATATATATATATATATATATTACACTGCAGCTAACTGAATCACCTGCCTGCCAGAAGTATATTAGAAAGAGTACACCAGGAACGGCCTGCAGTGAGATATAGCTAAACTGTATGCAGTGGATATATGTGTGTGTGTGTGTGTGTGTAAAAATATATATATATATATATATATAGACCCAGAAGGGTTAACACTGCGCTAGAAAAATAATTTGAATATATAAAAATATTTAAACAGTGAAAATTCAAAATCTACAGAGCAGCCAGCATCAAAGAGTCAGATGCAAGAACTCCAGTGCATGTGATAAATAAAAGATGCAGCGCAATAGTTATAAAAAATTGGTGGTGGTGAGAAAGACTATCACAAGAGAAAACTAAGGCAATTACCAAACCAAAAAGACATAAAATTGAGTTATATCTTTTACATAAATAATTAAATCAATTCATGCACACAAAAAAAAAAAATTAAATAAAAAATAAAAAATTCCTCATATCATAAAATAAATTCCACAAAGAAATAATTGCCACACCAGAAAAACAAAATAAAATGTGTGATAAATCATAAATGGTGAGTAAATATCAACTGAAATAAATCAATAGGTAACATTCGAGCACTTGTTACCACCATAAATAATACATAACAAACATATATAAAGTCCCATCTCAATGCAAGCAGTGCAAGAATTAAAAAAACAAACAGTCCATAAACATGGTGAAGGTGTGAATCCAGAGAGTGTGGTATAGACAGGTCCAATATCCCAAATGCTAGCACACCTGAGTGAGTAACGAGGCTCCTTACCGACTGCAGATGACCATTCAGGTGGTCTGACCAGACACAGTGAAATATTGAGGTCTCCCAAAAACCTATAACGGCATCTGCAGTAATAGCTACATCTGTGATACTCAGAAAACAAAAGCAAGAAATGCTCCCATAGTGTAATTGTTCAAATGAGGGGTTTATTTATATAAAACAAATTGCATTTACAAAAAGATCCATCCAACAGAGCGTATATCAAATGTGGAGAAATGATAAAAAGTCCCAGCGTTTCCAACAGGCTTCCCGCTAGTTCATTTGCTTCCCATCGGTCTCGACAAAGAAAACGCAGTGACGTCAGCGTCACAGGCCCCGCCCTACGGATTTCGTCATGATAGGACGTCGTCTGGGGGTTGGCAAAGTGACGCTTCCACTACGTTTAGGATATAAATAGTACCGCGGCGCCATCTTAGGTACTGACCGCTCTATATAGATAATAGGAAGCAAGAAAGGGCGCCGCCATATTATCAGCTGGCTGCCCAGGCAAATAGATATGACTTAACATAAGGAAGCCAGACATACAAAGCAAAGAATGGAAAAACGTATTTACGCCATCTAGTAGCAAAAAATTATACTGAATTAGTGGATAGCAAATGCAGCAAGCAGGAAGACAAATGGAATGCCACATAATATATATAACATTCTCATAATTAAATGTAAATTCAATAAAAGCCCATAAAAACCACATTGTAGATAAAAGAATTAACAAAAATCAATTAAATAAAATAAAATCAATATAAATAAAGCTGCTAAAAAATGAAATAAATCATAATAAAAAATGATTTTTTTTATTTAGTGTTAAAAAATGAATATTAATTGTTAAGAATTATTAATAAAAGAATTAATGTCCCAATCAACATTGGATATTCTAACCAGCATTTTTCGGTCAAACAAATTTTTAATAAATATTAGAGTTTATTAAAAAATGATAAAGTGCTTGGCCCTACCCTCCCTGATCGTCCAGTGGTTATATTTAGAGGTGCACCTTCTTTACGTCATAAGATTGCTCCAAATGTTGTAGACCCTCCTAATATTTCTTTTTTTCCATCGATGAATGGTTTTCATCCTTGTAGAAGGTGTGACATCTGTCAGATTAATTCTTTCAGAGGACGCAAATGTGAACATTTCCAATCAACTCAAACTAACAAAGTTTACAGTATTGAGTCATTCATTATGTGCTCTACTGAGTATGTAGTGTATATGATACAGTGCCCATGCTCCAAGCAATAAATATAAATATCACAATAAAAAAATCAAAGGGACCCTCTTTGTAGCTCTGGCCAAACTCCAATCCCATTGGAGGGGTATTAATAAAGTAGGAGCTATTTCCAGGCTTGAAACAAGATGGATCTTTGACATGAAAAGTTATGTGCCCTTTGGCCTCAATGTTGATTGGGACATTAATTCTTTTATTAATAATTCTTAACAATTAATATTCATTTTTTAATACTAAATAAAAAAATTATTTCATTTTTTATTATGATTCATTTCATTTTTTAGCAGCTTTATTTATAGTGCTCGAATGTTACCTATTGATTTATTTCAGTTGATATTTACTCACCATTTATGATTTATCACACATTTTATTTTGTTTTTCTGGTGTGGAAATTACTTCTTTGTGGCATTTATTTCATGATATGAGGAATTTTTATTATTAATTTATGATTTTTTTTTTGTGTGCACGAATTGATTTAATTATTTATGTAAAAGATATAACTCAATTTTATGTCTTTTTGGTTTGGTAATTGCCTTAGTTTTCTCTTGTAAGAGTCTTTCTCATCACCACCAATTTTTTATAACTATAGCGCTGCATCTTTTATTATATATATATATATATATATATATATATATATATATATACACTATGTACAAGACTATCTGTATATATATATTAAATACACTGCAGCTAACTGAATCACCTGCCTGCCTGAAGTATATTAGAAACAGTACACCAGGAATGGACTGCAGTCAGATCTAGCTAAACTGGATACAGTGGTGATATATATATATATATATATATATATATATATATATATATATATATATATATATATATATATACAAGCTGTCAGCATATATATATTAAATACACTGCAGCTAACTGAATAATCTGTCTGCTCAATCTAAATGACACTCTCTCTCCATCCACGCCAACAACACATTACAGGAGTCCGACATGCAGGTGGCCTTATATAATGTGGGGCATGGACTTAGTCCCCCTGAGCTATGATTGGCAAAAGGCACCCACCCATGCAGGTCATGGTGCATGCTCTGGCCAATCATCATACAGCAATGCACTACGCTCCCGCAGTGCATTATGAGCTGTTACATGCCGCTCGAATATGGCGCGAACGGCCCATAATGTTCGGTTTTCGACGAACGGGTGAACAGCCAATGTTCAAGTCGAACTCATGTTCGACCCGAACAGAAAGCTCATCCCTAGTGTGGACAGAGAGATAGCTTGATTTAGATTAAGCAAGCAGGTTATTCAGTTATTGGCAGTGTATTTGATATAATATATATATATATATATATATATATATATATATATATATATATATATATATATATATATATATATATATATATATATATATATATATATTCTGCATCCAGTGTAGCCTATATCTACAGTTCAATCTATGGTGTACTATTTCTAATACACTTCAGGTGGTATACACAGCATCTAATACAGTGTGTACAGTGTCTACTACACTTCTGGTGGTGTACACAGTATAAAATACAGTACAGCCATAGTACAGTTGCTAATACAGTGCAGACGGTGTACACAGTATCTAATACAGTGTGTACAGTTTCTACTACACTTTTGGTGGTGTACACAATACAGTACAGCCGTAGTACAGTTGCTAATGCAGTGCAGGCGGTGTACACAGTATCTAATACACTGTGTACAGTTTCTACTACATTTCTGGTGGTGTACACAGTAATACAGTGTAGTGTGGTGTTGCAAAACAAAATATACAACATGTCCGGAAGGCCACCAAGGAGAGGCAGACGCTCACAGGCCACTAAAAGAGGGCAAGCAGCCTCTGTATCTACAGTCAACCGTGCTGGTCGTGGACATGGTGCATCCTCTGCAGGTGGCCGTGGGGCACGGTTGTCCTTTTTTTCTGCTGCTGGTCATCTTATTGAGCCAGAACATGCAGAAGAGTTAGTAGAGTGGATAACAAAGCCGTCCTCATCCTCCTCATCCTGTCACCCAGGCGCAGAGTAGTTTGCCTTCCAACGCAGCTGCCAAAGCGACCTATTCCACTGGCTCCTTATCCACAGTCACTCCTTCCCTAGCCCCACCATCATGCATGGAGGAGTCCCCAGAATTATTCGATCACAGTGTCGGGTACATGCTAAAGTGATTTGAAGGCTCCGATGTTGGTTCCCAGGTTGAAGAAGGGAGTAATGTGAACCTAGAGAGAGGGGTTGCCCAAGAAGGACAAGAAACTGGCAGTCATGTTCCCCCAGCTGCTGCATACTGCCAAGTTTGCTCCAGTGACAAGGAGGGAGGGGATGATGAGGTCACTGACTATACTTGGGTGCCCGAGAGAGGAGAGGAGGAAGAGGCACAACTCCAACGAGGCAGGATGTCCTCTAGGGGGCAGCTTAAGGGCAGCCACACTATTGCATCACACAGCAGAGCTGACTTTTAAAAGTTGCTTAGTGTGGGCCTTTTTCTACACGTGTGCAGCAGATCGCACCGTTGCTGTTTGCAACCTATTTCTGAAGCGGATCAAGAGTGGCCAGAACAGCAGCTGCTTGTGCACCACATGCTTGACCAGACATATGACGACCCGCCATGCAGTCCATTGGCAACAGCACTTGAAAGACCCACATCACAGAAAAAGGCGGACTTCTCCTTGCTCTTCATCTGGGATCTCCAACCCTACTATACCTCCAGTCCTCTCAAAAACCTGCACTGAGAGGAATGAAGGTACAGGAATAGGTGTCCCAAGTACTTGCAGCCAATATGCTAGCAGTATACCACCATCTGATTTTAGCAGGCAAATTTCCCTACCCCAGTTGCTGGACCGTAAAAAGAAATTCGATCCCAGCCATCCACATGCTCAGCGTCTAAATGCAAGCTTGGCCAAATTGCTAGCACTGTAACTGCTGCCTTTTCAGCTGGTAGACTCTGCCCCTTTTCGTGAATTTGTGAAATTTGCTGTACCTCAGTGGCAGGTTCCAAAATACCATTTCTTTATATGGAAGGCCATTCCGGCTCTCTACCGGCATGTGGAAGGCAATGTTTTGGCTCCATTGGACAGGGCGGTCAGCAGTAAGGTGCATATTACCACTGACTCATGGTCCAGCAGGCATGGGCAGGGACGTTACCTTTGCTTCACGGTGCACTGGTTAACTGCTGGCAGCTGGGAAGGATGCAGGACAGGGTTCAGTGTTGTTGGAGCTTGTTCCGCCAATATGCCTCCAAAATGCTAGAGGTGATTCTGCCCCACAGCTCTCTCCTCCCCCCCTCCTCTTCTTCTTCCTCTATGGCCTCTTCTGCAGATTTGTCCTCTGAACCAGCAGTGCTCCGTAAGCGTTCAATGGACTACACAAGCACTCAGACAAAAAGATGCCATGCGGTGCTTGAGTTGGTCTGCTTGGGGACAGGAGCCACAATAGGGCAGAGATTCTGTTAGCTCTGCAGGGGCAGGCTCAGATGTGGTTGATGCCATGCCAGCTTCAGCCAAAAATGGTTGTATGTGACAATGGCACCAACCTTCTCTCTGTCCTCTGACAGGGACACTTGACCCATGTCCCATGTTTGGCACACGTCCTGAATGCAACCTGCCCACCAACCGCCTCATTTGTGACATGCCCACCAGGTGTAACTCAATGGTGGCAATGCTGCAGCGGCTGCACATGCAGCAGAGGGCCATCAATGAGTACCTGTGTGAGTATGGCACCAGGACAGGGTCAGGGGAGCCTGGCTCCTTTTCGCCACACCAGTGGCCACTGATCAAGGATGCATGTACTGTCCTGTCACCATTTGAGGAGGCCACGAGGATGGTGAGCAGCAACAATGCATGCATCAGTGATACTGTCCCTGTTGTCATCCTGTTGGAGCACACGCTTCGTGGAATAATAGACAGGGCACTTGCGGCAGAACTGTGGGAGGAAGAGCAGGAATTCCTTACCTCTCAAGGCCCCCTTTATCCAGAGAGTATTCCTGTGGGCCCGCCAAACACACAGGAAGAAGAGGAGGAGGATTGTGTCAGCGTGGACGTGGAGGATAACACTCAGCAGCAGTCTTCAAGGGATGGTTTTCAGTCCCCAGAAACCCATGGAGTTGTACGTGGCTTGGAGGAGGTTGTTATGGATCACGTGACCCTTAGTGACACAGAGGACTCAGAATGGAATGCCTCTGCAAACTTACGCTGCATGGCCTCCCTGATTCTGCAAAGCCTGGGAAAGGACCCTAGGATTCGTGGTATCAAGGAGAGGGATCATTACTGGCTGGCAACCCTTCTTGATTCACATTACAAGGGTAAGATTGCAGAACTCATCCTGCCTTCACAGAGGGAGCAGAGGATGAAACATCTTCATGAGGCCTTGAAGAAAGGTTTGTGCAATGCATTTCCAGACCTGAAATGTAACCCAAAACATGTTGCTGAGGCTTCGTTCAGTCAGAGGAAGAGCGGTGGAGAAGGTGGCCGGCTGACCGATGCCTTTAGACAATTTTTCAGGTCCTCGGCGCCAAGGTCTGATCGGTTCAAGCAACCATCGCCAGCGTCTGCATTACATAGTGCAGGAATATCTAGGGGCAAGAGCAGACTTGGAGACCTTTCCAACAGAGCATCCACTGGGTTACTGGGTCTTGAGGATACAACTAGCTCAATATTCATTCAGCGTTCTTTCTGAATGCACATTCAGTGCTGCTGGAGGATTTGTAACGGATCATAGAGTGCACCTATCCACAGACTTCATTGATAGGCTCACATTCATAAAAATGAATTGGTCTTGGATCAGCAGTGATCAAGCACCTGATGCTGATGTAACTGATTGATTTTTCTATGGACGTGGGATCCCTTGAAGACTGCCTATGCTGAGTGACTATCCTATTCCTCCTCAATCTTGATGATGCTAGCTTACAACAATATTTTTGGTTTAGGGCACCACCACTACTGCCTAAGGCCTAATTTTTCTGTCCCTGTTTAACAGGGGCATGTAATTACAATTTTTGATCTAATATTTCACAGCAGGGCCAGTTTCTGTGCCCAACAAGAGTATCTGTGAGGGGTTACAGTGATGTGGCACCACCACCACCAAAGGCCCAATTTTTCTGCCCCTGCCCCAGCAGCAGAAAAAAAGGACAAGTGTGCCCCAAGGCCACCTGCAGAGGATGCACCATGTCTACAACCAGCACTGTTGATTGTAGATACAGAGCCTGCTTGCCCTCTTTTAGTGGCTGTGAGAGTGTTTGCCTCTCCTTGGTGGCCTTCCGGACATGATGGGGATTTTGTTTTGCAACAGCACACTACACTGTATTGTGTACTGTGTACACCACCAGAAAAGTAGTATCAACTGTACTATGGCTGCACTGTACTGTGTACTATGTTCATCACCAGAAAAGTAGTAGCAACTGCTCTATGGCTGCACTGTATTGTGTACTGTGTACACCACCAGAAGTGTAGTAGCAACTGCACTAAGGCTGCACTGTATTGTGTACTGTGTACACTACCAGAAAAGTAGTAGCAACTGTACTACGGCTGCACTGTATTGTGTACTATGCACACCACCAGAAAAGTAGTAGCAACTTCACTATGGCTGCACTGTATTGTGTACTGTCTACACCACCAGAAAAGTAGCAGAAACAGTACACCACGGAATGCACTGTAGATATAAGCTACACTGGATGCTGCAGAGTATTTATATGTGTAAGGCTGACCGCAGGTCACCCTGTAATTGTAGGAGTCAGGCTGCATAAAGACTGCCCTCCTTTGCCTCCTTCCCTGTAGTCGTAGGATCTTGTGTAGTGTGTGTCACTTCCGGTGCGATCTGTCTGACATCACTTCCAGGTTTTTTGTCTCGGCTAAGAAGATGTGCGGCTGCGAGGGGGGCTCAGAGTCTCCCCACTTTCAGCAGCAGGATACAGGTTTGGTCAGGGGGGTCCACGGGCAGGGGGGCACCTCCATCTGGACTCTCCTGGGCATCCACTGGCATGCCACTCTCTTCCCATTCTGGGTCCGGTCAGGTTCAGAGCCCTGCCGGGTTCACAGGCTGCCCGCTTCTCCCGGTGTCCTCACCGGGGGGGAGGGGGGTGTTCGGCCACCCTCTGCTCTTCTCCTTGTGCTGCTCCGGTTCCATAAGGGGGCCACCTGTCCGCTCCTCCCGGTGCTCACGCGGGGGGGTGATCGGACACCTGTCTGCTCCTCTCCCTGTGCAGATCCAGATCCACGTGGGAGCCGCCATCCTGGTACTCATGCTGTGGGGGAAGGTCGGCCGCCCGCCTGCCTGCTCCTCTCTCCCTATTGACGGTCATGAGCACAATGGGGATTATGTCACTGTTTTTTTTTTTAAGGAACATCTGTTTTTGCAAAGGATTTTTTTTTTGCATTAATGCGGATAGGGGTGTCCATGGTACAGTTTGCAGTTAGGGCAGCCTGCGGGTGTTGCCTTTTCACCTGCATGGGGCCACGCTACTAGCACCCGGTTACCTCATGCTACGCATGCATAAGCACAGGGTTCAGGGGTTAATTCAGGCTGTGGGTTGTCATGACACTTGCTCATCGCCTGTCATCTCATTATATTCTGTGGGGGTCCTTTGGGTGCATGCAATTTACAGTTTCTCATGTAATTTATGTTTTCTCATGCATTTTACGCTTTTCATGCGATTTACGCTTTCTCATTCATTTTACGGTTTTCATGCAATTTACGGTTTCGCATGCAATTTAAGGTTTCTCATGCATGTTATGGTTTATCATGCGTTTTACGGTTTCCCGTGCATTTTACGGTTTCTCATGCATTTTACGGTTTCTCATGCATTTTACGGTTTCATAAAATTTACGGTTTCTCATGCATTTTACGATCTCTCATGCTTTGTTACGGTTTCTCATGCAATTTACGGTTTCTCATGCAATTTACGGTTTCTCATGCACTTTACGGTTTCTCATGAAATGTACAGTTTCTCATGCAATGTACAGTTTCTCATGCAATGTACAGTTTCTCATGCAATTTGTCACTACTTATGCCTATTCATGTTTTTCTTACATTTCCCATGTTTCTCATGTTTCCCATGTTTCTCACATTTTCCCATGGTTCTCACGTTTTCCCATGGTTCTTATGCTTCTCACGTTTTCCCATGGTTCTCACGTTTTCCCATGGTTCTCACGTTTTTCCATGTTTCTTATGCTTCTCACGTTTTCCCATGCTTCTCACGTCTTCCCATGCTTCTCACGTTTTTCCGTGTTTCTTGCGTTTTTCCGTGTTTTTCACGTTTTCCCATGCTTCTCACGTTTTCCATGTTTCTCACGTTTTCCATGTTTCTCACGTTTTCCATGTTTCTCACGTTTTCCATGTTTCTCACGTCTTCCCATGTTTCTCACGTTTTCCCATGTTTCTTATGTTTCTCACGTTTTCCCATGCTTCTCACGTCTTCCCATGCTTCTCACGTCTTCCCATGCTTCTCTCATTTTTCCATGTTTCTTACGTTTCATGTCATATGCTTTTATGTCATGGCCTTTCGTTCGCTGCATTTCCGTTAGCTAGTGCTCACATTCAGGGTCTGTCACGTCTACAGATCCGTATGGGCTGAGGTTTCATTTTAAATGATTGTTGTCCCACAATCTTCCCGCCTGTTTTCCATACGTCATACGTGCACGTTCACCATTACACCTTTACTACTACCCACCACGGTCTGTGGGTACCTTAGCCATGAGAGTTCGTTTTAATTTCCTGTCCTGGCGCTGTAGGTTGCTCTAGCTCGCTTACTGCATACAGTAGAGGGGGGTGTCGTCATTAGGTTCACATTCTTGCGCTCTTGGTCTTGTCATTTCTGCACCCACATCATCATACTTGTCAGGTACCAGGGGTGTTATGTCTTGGGCTGGTTGTCTGTAATGTTATCTGGTTGCTTTCACACAGCTGGGTTGTTCATGTTCTGCCACTGCAGATTACCCGTCACGTCTATGGGTTTAACAGATTGAGGTGATCGTTTTTAATTGGCTTGTTCGGTGGCAAGTTTCCTCATCTGTTCTTACGCTGCTTATGTATTTCGTACAAACTCACGTTTCTCATGCAATTTACGTTTTCTCATGCAATTTACGTTTTCTCATGCAATTTACGTTTTCTCTTGCAATTTACGTTTTCTCATGCAATTTACGTTTCTCATGCAATTTGTTGTTTCTATGCTAAACTCACATTTTTTATGTTTCTCTCGTTTTCCCAGGTTTCTCATGTTTTCCCAAGGTTACTCTCGTTCTCATATTTCTCACGCTGTTCATCAATTCACGTTCTCGTGCTACCAGCGTTTCTCATGTAGTTTGCGGTTTTCTTGCAGCCTCGGTTCTCATGCTGCTCACGTTTTCGTCAGCTTGCGCTATACATGTGTTTTGTTCCTTCACGCAGCTTACGTTCCTGGCGCAGATTTCTCAGTCTGCTCACGTTTCTCTCGCAGTTTATGTTGCTGTCCCTGTGGTGTGTCACTTCCACTCAGTTCATGGTTACTATTTTCATCATTTTGCGGGGTACCGTTCATATATTTTGTCCTCTCGGTTGAGTTGGTCGGTTTTAATTGGTGTGGGCAGCAGCAATTCTTCTCATCCAGGTTACATTCTTATCTCGGTTCTGTTTTATAAATTTACATCTTACCACTTACTTCAGCACCTGGATATGTTTTCAGGTTGCAAATTCCGGCAGCGGATATTGGGGTCTTCGCTTCTTTCCCTCCTTCTCCAGCTGGTTGGGTCGGAGCACAGTAGCTTACCCTCTCTCAGAACCTGGTCCATCCCAAGGCTTCATTTTTTCACACTCAACTAGCTTCAATTCTTGACACGAGGGCAGTATTCCTACACAGTGGATTGCTTTCCCCGCTTTGGCATGGAAAGCCCAGTTTTTAAGTTACTGTTCCCTTGCTCGTCGAGCACAAGTGCGGAGTAGGTTACCCAGCGGACTGCGGTTTACTCCCTGTCCCAAATGCACACTACCTTTTATTTCCTAGCTATGTCCAGCCAGGATTGGCAAAAGTATGGAACTATTGGTAAGTCAGCCTATGGCAGCTCCAGCAGCCTTTACGGGTTCAGGGGCTTTAGTGGATTCCGGAACCTTCTCAGTCCCTAGGCCAGTATCAATAGGCTCAGGTCTCGGACGCAGATGCTGGCATCACACCTTCTCTTTGGTTTCCAGTATTTGTGATGGATTGGGTTTCTGTTTGGCTGACGCAGCAGCCTTGATCGTTAAGTCTTTATTTTGAATACCAGGAAGGCTCATGACACTGCTTGGGATGTTTTCCAGTCAAAATTTTCCCAGTCCTGACGGTTAACATCCAGTTCCTACTTGGCTTTGTTTTTTGCCTCTTTTAACTCATATCGGCCTACAGCACTATCGGGGCGTATCTGGCTGGGACTCAGCATTTCATGTTGTTGGTAGACCTCGATAGGTTTCTTTATTTTCTGTGCACTCTATTTAAGCCGTCCTCAGGGATCCTGGAGAGTAGCCCTCCTGCTGTGCTCAGCAGACTTCTCATCATGGGTCATTTTTTCGTGTCGTATCTGTCATGCTCTCAAGGTCTCCTTTGCGTTGGGTACCAGCTTGGTGATCAAGGCAGCGCTATACCCGGCCTTTTGGGGGTCCTGAGGCCAGGGGAGTTGCTCTTCTGGCCCAGGGTCTCACTTACTTTTGGCCAAATCAACGGGTTTTGCACCCTGGCCTTTTCTGTTTTCATCTACATGCTCGCAAGACGCAACAATCGGTTGGCGGCACTGTCATCAGGTTTTTGGAGCCTGGCAAGGCGTGGTGCCCGGTGTTGGTTTAAACCAGCTCGGCAGTGCTACATCTGATAAACCCAGGGATGGTCCTCGGTTGCCTTCTCCTAGCGCTCCTCTCTCCGTAGCTCAATGCATACTTCATTGCCGCCCCTTTTTTGGCCAATCGGGGTCTGGACCCTAAGGCATACTTTGGCATTCATGCAAGATAGGAGCAGCTTCTGTGAATTTGTGCCAGGGGTCCCCGGCCCTTATTTGGTATTTGGGTAGGTGGAGGTCGTCTAGTTTCTCTGGGTATGTCCCAGAGCCACTTTTGAGATGCCACAAGCGGTTGTCAATTTGGCAGATTGTACGTTAATTCAGTGGGTAATAAATCTGGCTGTCAAAGCTTTCATCCTACTGGGTTTATTTTTGCCCCCTTTTAGGCATACTGACCACGTGATCCAGGCACACTTCAGGTCTATGTTCTCTGTTGCTTTTTGTTCCTTTTCTACACTATCCACTGATTCACTCCAAGTACAAGTGTAAGGCTGACCGCAGGTCAGCCTGTAATTGTAGGAGGAGTCAGGCTGCATAAAGCCTGCCCTCCTTTGCCTCCTTCCCTGTGGTCGTAGGATCTCGTGTCCCACCCACCCATTCCTTTTTTTCATTTTATTTCATTTCATACTTGGGTATGCCCCCTTTTAGGCATACTGACCATGTGACCCAGACACACTTCAGGTCTATGTTCTCTGTTGCTCTTTGTTCCTTTTCTACACTATCCACAGATTGACTCCGAGTACAAATATATATATATATATATATATATATATATATATATATATATATATATATATATACACACACACACACACACACACACACACTAGACTTTCTGTATATATATCAAATACACCGCCTGAAGTAGATTAGAAATAGTACACCACTGAATGCACTGTAGATGTAGATGCTGCAGAGTGTATATATATATATATATATATATATATATATATATATATAGTACAGAACCCCAAGGTTGGGTCCTGGGTGGGTGCTATATAGCACCGATAGATAAAAAATTGCGCTGCGCTTAGGTGTGTGTCATATGTGACTGTTCACCATAGTGATACCGTAAACAATAAAAATAAGAAATATCTCTAATTCCTCCTAAGTGTAATGTGCAATTAATTAGGTTATCAACATATAATATACCATGTGTACATAGAGTAAATAAACAAACTAATCAAGTGAAAAAAACACACCTAATGGTGAATACTCTGCATAAAATAAATAAATAAATAAATAAACAATGCAAACGTGCAATATTTGCAATGCTTCACACACAGTGTAACATGCAATACTTAAATACATTCATATGAGTGACCAGTGATTCTTAAATAAAGCAATGTAATCCTTAATAGTGAAAAATCATCCGGAAAAGACTTCATATAATAGTGTTCAGAAAAAATTCCCAAAAAGAGATTCTGTGCATAACGTGTTCAAATGGTACAATAAATGTCCGAATTATCCAACGTGCTGAGTCCAGGTGTCACAAAACGTGCCGTGATGTGCCTCAGTGACCCCCCAAAGTGGTTGTGCTCACCTTAGAGCGTGTGACACAGTGTTCAGCTGCGTCAAATCACGCTGTGGAGCCACACCCGGGCTCTGTGTAGCTAGCAAGATGCGACCTCCAATCAGGCTCTCTATGGCTCCATAGACATCATACCAGAAAATAAAAAGACTATATAGTGTAATACCACCAAACAATATTTATTAAAAGAAGAAATACCCTCTCCCCACAATGGGGTACTCACATTATTCAGGTGCTTCTGTGCACCATACAATATAAGTTTAAAATCGCTGATCGGCGTGCTGCGGGGTATCAGTTTCTCACAATCCAGCTCTGTGCTGTCCGCTCCGTCCTGGCCTCTCCCCTATTTGTGGTATGGTCCCTTTAAGGGAAGTGCGGTAGTGTTCAGGGAGTCACCCAGAATGGGTGAGTAATTCCCAGGAGTAGAGTCAATCAGGAGAGGACTGACTCACAGTCCTCTCTGTCTTAATAAAGAGTTATTTGGGACCCGGAATTTGGGAGGCTCTGAAGTTATATACGAGTGGGAAAAAGCCTCCACCCCTGACCACAGGGATTCCATAGTTGCCAACATTGTAAAAAAAATTTTAGGGACGCTTTTTGGGCTGTAAGTGGAGTCTTGTTATAATTAGGGGGCAGGACATGCGTTTGTGAGCGTGGCATAGTGGGAAAGTAAAAATGCGGCGTGCTTCACGGCGAAAAATAGGCAGGGCTTACGCGAAATAATGGGCGTGGCTCAAAGGGGGTGTGGTTAGAGTCTGAGATGAATGAGGGATGGAGAGGGAAAGGGGGGGAGAGGGATGGAGGGACAGCAGCCCCAGATCCTACACAACAATGGAAATGTGTATTCTAGAAAGTTTAACAATCAGCAGATAAAGATACTCCAAACACCTGGTGTTAGCACTTCAATCATCCCATGGTTGTTATGGTGTCAGGATGATTGAAGTGCATTACATTACAATTGCCTGTTACCTTATATATACAAGAATGGTATTATCTTTCTTTGTAAACCTGAACTATATTTAACTGAAAACAATGAAATATTTTAAAAGAAAATGAAATCATTCAATCACCATAATGCCGAATCAGTGTATTCCCTTAGCGTGTCACCTGCCACCAGCCATCCGTCCTTGCATCAGGTGCCCCCAGCAGAGTCTGTCCTTGCATCAGGTGTCCCAGCAGAGTCCGTCCTTGCATCAGATGTCCCAGCAGAGTCCGTCCTTGAATCAAGTGCCCCTAGCAGAGTCCGTCCTTGCATCAGGTGCCCCCAGCGGAGCCCCCCTTACATCAGATGTCCCCAGCGGTGCCCCCCTTACATCAGGTCTCCCCAGCGGTGCCCCCCCTTACCTCAGGTGTCCTAGTAGGTCCTAGTAGGAGGGGGTATACAAAATAGTGTCTCCCTCCGCCGGCCGCATGGTTACAATAGAACCTCCACCCCTTTCCATAACAGACCAGCAGCAGGGTGGGGGGGTAGGCGAGGCAGAGTGGGCGGAGGGTGGGCGGCAACGCAGGAGCTCCGTCTAGCCCCCAGCTGCGTTCCTGGTCTTCTTAAAGCGGCGGTGAAAATTCGTGCAAAAACTGATTTCTCTGGACATTTCCCAGGAGACAATAAAATCGGGAAAAGAGTCTAAATCCCGGGAATGTCCTGGGAAATCCGGGACAGTTGGTAAGTATGGGATTCAGCACACAGGGGGTGAAAGGCCTACATGAAACAGCTCATAAAAGACAGGAAGTAGTGAGAGGTGGTGGTGAGGAGGAGTAGGTGACTACACCTGTCGTGATGAGCTGTGTATCTGTTGGAAGCTGATAAAGATTCAACAAAGACTCTTAAAAACTCTGGGGTGAAGACCCGGCCACAAACTGTACATG